>NC_141998.1:600000-1200000 GCF_049901715.1 Pseudonaja textilis | reverse complement strand
AACTAACCAAGGAGAGAAGCAACTTAGAACTAAGGAGAAATTTCCTAAAAGTTAGAACAATTAATCAGTGGAACAACTTTGCCTCCAGAAGTTGTGAATGCTCCAACACTGGAAGTTTTTAAGAAGAGATTGGATAACCATTTGTCTGAAGTGGTGTAGGGTTTCCTGCCTAGGCAGGGGGTTGGACTAGAAGACCTCCAAAGTCCCTTCCAACTCTGCTATTCTATTTCCTGATTCATTTACTTTTGTATGAACTTTGTGTACTATATTATAAACTAACAAAAAAAAACGTTTAAAAAGAAAAAGAAAGTGCCTCTAAAGGGAAGCTAAGTGGGATGGCCTTCACACCTCCAAAACTACCATAGATTTAGCTACTCCCCCCGAGGAATTCTAACCATCCCTCAGGAAAAAGCTCCGGTAAGGCTCCATAGAAAAGCCCGGATGTGTCTTTTTCAGGTACTTCCTGCTCTGTGTCAACTATTTCTTCTATGGCGAGACGGTGACGGATTATTTTTTCACTCTGGTCCAGAGGGAGGAGCCCTTGCGCATTCTGAGCAAATATCACCGCTTCATTTCCTTCACCCTCTATTTAACAGGTAAACCTTGGGGACCCCCTTGCTTGGGTTTACGTACGAGATGACCAGGTGGAGTCCCAGGAAGGGTCAAGCGCATGGCCAGTTTGGGCTCCCTATAGCAGGGGTGTCCAACTCGATTCTCATTGAGGGACGCATCAGGGTTGTGTTCGGCCTCGGGGCCGGGTGGGTGCGGCTGGGGTGGGCATGGCCAGCTCGACATTACTCGTGTTCGGGGCGCCCTTCCCACGCTCCGTTGACTGCGACAGCCTCCTGCAGCGCTCTGTCAGCAAAAGCGGCTCGGGAGGGCGTGCACGCCCTCCCGAGCTCCGTTTTGCTGACAGAGCACTGCAGGAGGCTGTCGAGCAACGGAGCTGAGGCCGTGCACGCCCGAGCTCCGTTTTGCTGACAGAGCTGCAGGAGGCTGTCACAGCCGAAAACGGAGCTTGGGAGGGCTGTGCACCCCCGAGCTCCGCTTTTGCTGACAGAGCGCTGCGGGAGGCTGTCACAGCCGAAACGGAGCTTGGGAGGGCTGTGCACGGCCCCCCCGAGCTCCGTTTTTGCTGACAGAGGCACCGTAAGCTGGTACTTTGTTGTTCCCAGGGTGAACCCCACGGGCCAGATCTAAGCACCCCGTGGGTTTGACACCCCTGCTCTCTGCTCCTTGTGGGTGAGTAGAGAGCAGGCTACTTCCTCTTCAATCTCGTCTTCTTTCTTCTACTACAGGTTTTTGCATGTTCGTGTTGAGCCTGGTGAAAAAGCATTATCGCCTTCAGTTCTACATGGTAAGATTTAAGTAAATGGATTCCGTGCTTTCAGAGTTTAATAGCCCACCTGGGGGGGGGCAGGGGGGGGAGGCTGAGAGGAAGAGAGAGATGGAAATGAACCCCAAAATTGGCACCTTGACACAACAAAGAATTGTTGACCAGGGTTCTGAAATGTTCACGAGCTTTTGAATCCGGTCTGTAAGGCACACCCAATATGGATCATGTGACCATGGCGATGCCGTTACAGTTGTAAGTTCGAGGACCAGTTGTAAGTCACTCTCTTTAGTGCTCTTGTGACTTCAAACAGTCACTAAATGGATGGTTGTAAGTAGAAGATTGCTGTATCTTTCTGGTTTTGATCACAAAATACTACAAAAATACTTTTGGTCTTGAAAAAAGGAACATTAATGGGAGTTTGGCTGACCCCACCCTCTCTCTCTCTCTCTCTCTCCCTCTCCTCCTTCCCCCTTTGTCATATATATGTTCATATATATATTTATTTATATGTGGGCATGTGTTTTCTTAGCATTTTGGCTCGTCTCCGATAAATGTTTTCCTCTCCAAACTGGACTGCCGTGTTCTCTCTTTCTAGTTTGGCTGGACCCATGTGACTTTGCTAATAATTGTTACCCAGTCGCACCTCATCATTCACAACCTGTTTGAAGGAATGATCTGGTGAGTGAGCGCAGCGGGCGGGGTATGGCGAGACCCCCCCCCACTCCCGTTTTGCCGGGGAGGATGGGCTTGGCGGCCTCCCATAGGAGAGACCTTGTGCATGTAGCTGCCGCATGATGGGTCCTATGGAGAGGAAGGCTTTCGTGGCTCTGTGGCTCAATGGGGGGGAGGAGGGCGCGTTTATGGGCCAGGGTCTCTGGGGCGCTTCCAGTCTCCGCGGAGCAGAAGGCCCCTGCCTCAGTCTCAAAAACGTCTGTAGGCCAGGGGTCTCCAACCTTGGCCGCTTTAAGCCTGGAGGACTTCAACTCCCAGAATTCCCCAGCCAGCCGTGTCTGTTTCTTTCCCTCTTACCAGAGAGATTGCAGAGGAAGGGATTACAAGAGAGCAAGCTTTGCTGGCTGGGGAATTCTGGGAGTTGAAGTCCGCCAGGCTTAACGTGGCCCTGGTTGGAGACCCCTGACTAAAGAGGAGCGGGTTGCCCCTTTGAAGGTCTCGAGCGGGAGCTGCGTTCACACATGAAGCCACGCGCACGCTTGCCTGGAAGCGCCTTCCGTTCAGAAGCCTTTCTCTCGCTTGAGCATGGTGGGAAAGGCGCACATCAGACCTTCGTATGCTGCGTGCTTTTGAACATTGCTGTTTGGCAGTCCAGCTCTGATCATCGGGTGGGGGCGGGGGGCGGGGTCAAAGCTTGATGGGTGTCTCTTGGTTCAGTTCTGGGTGAAGGAGGGAGGGCCACTTGGGCCTCTTTGCAGCTGTTATTGTGTGTGGGTGTGTGTGTGTCTTTTATCAGGCCACCTCTAGGCGCTTAGAGGAGAATAGAACAGAACAGAATAGAATAGAATAGAACAGAACAGAACAGAACAGAACAGAACAGAACAGAACAGAACAGAATAGAATAGAATAGAATAGAATAGAATGTCGGAATAGGAATAGGAAGAGAATAGAATGGAGAAGAGAATAGAGAAGAGGAGAGAAGAGAGAATAAAATACAATGTCGGAAGAGAATAGAATAGAATAGAGAAGAGGAGAGAATAGAATAGGATAGAGAATAGAATAGAATAGAGAATAGAATAGAATAGAATAGAATAGAATAGAATAGAATAGAATAGAATAGAATAGAGACTAGAATAGAATAGAGAAGAGACTAGAATAGAATAGAATAGAATGTCGGAATAGGAATAGGAAGAGAATAGAATGGAGAAGAGAATAGAGAAGAGGAGAGAAGAGAGAATAAAATACAATGTCGGAAGAGAATAGAATAGAATAGAGAAGAGGAGAGAATAGAATAGAATAGAGAATAGAATAGAGAATAGAATAGAATGTAGGAATAGGAATAGAATTGAGAATACAGAATAGAATAGAGAAAAGGAATAGAATAGAATTCTTTTATTGGCCAAGTGTGATTGGACCCACGAGGAATTTGTCTTCGGTTCATAGGCCTTAGGGACCTGCAAGGCCCTTTTGCCACCCAGGGGCTTCCTTCATCTGCAGGGGGCTCAGCACAGCAGGGGCAAATGTTTGGCTAGGTTTGGACGAACGTCCACTTCCACTTTGCCAATTCTCATTTCCGGGCTAGTTTGAGCCCATCGCGCTCTCACACCTACGTGTGCAAAGGCAACCTATGGATTCATCCATCCGTTGACCGAGACCTCGTGGCCAGATTCCCCCCAGGGATGCCATTCCTTGATTCTTGAAAACCAGGCCTGCTAAAAGCCAAGCCGCCCTTGCCTTGAGCCTCCAAACTTGGCAGCTTGAAAACGGGTAGACCTCATTTCCATTTGAGCACCAGGCTGGAAGGACCCAAGGGAAGACTAGCTTGACACCACGGAACAAATTGTGTAGGTTTCACCAAAGCAGGCCGGCTTCGTCCTGAGTTCATTTTTAGTGACCTGAAAACAGTTAACAGAAGTTGATTCATACCTCTGGTGTTTTTTTGTTTTTTGTTTTATTAAATAAAATGACAGAAATCCATTTACCAAAATAGACGTGGCCTTTATTAAGGAGAGAGCGTGATGATGATGTCATTTCTAAACTAAGCTTTGCAACAGCAAGAGAATTATTTCAAACTGGAACGATGGAACCAATATTAAAAATGGGACTTTTTTTACATATTAAAGGCTCCTTTATTGCCATTTAAAGTATGAAGAAATGTAGGCGTAAACTAGAGCAGGCAAGTTTTCTTTTGTTGGTGTTTTAGCACCCTGTGGGGGTGTGTGGTGCAGTGGTGAGAGGGAAGGGGCTAGATATTTCTGCCTGGGTTTTTTTAGGGTTTTGGTGGGGGATTTTAGTCAAAATATTAATGATATTGAGCCTTACTTACTAAAAAAAAAAAAAATGAAGCATGTCCCAGCTGAGAACTGCCAAATTTCAGATCTGCTAGCTTTAAGGTTACAAAAATATTTATTTATATAAAATAAAATATTATTGCATTTAAAAGACAAATAGGTTTGTCTGTGGAGATTCTCCGTCATCCAGGTCATAGTTTTCCCAAATGTGTTTTTTTCAAGAGGCAAGGAAGGTTTTATATTCAGTTGGTCATTTGCATCATTTTAAAAGGTCGTTGAGGTTTATCTGTGTCCTCAGGGTCACCTGAGTGGTGCAAATGTTTCCTGTAGTCTGCAATTTTTTCCCTCTGGGAATCCATTCCTCCTCCCACACCATTCCAAGGGGGTTCACCCCAAATTGTATAGCTAAAAGTCTCCAAGTGGCCTCAACGACCCTCTTAAAAGGGGGTGCAAATGACCAGCTGTCTGCAAGGAATATCAGTCCTTCCATTCCCCCCCATCCAGTCAGAGCTGAAAAAGCTTCTTGGATGAGAAGCGAAACATCTTCAAAGAAAAACCAGAAAGTCCAGTTGCCTCTTGGGGGAAAAAAAAAAAAAAAGACCTTTGGGACAAATAGCTTTGAGGAGTTAATAGGGATCGTCTTCCAAGGAGGTGGGGGGAGTTTTTTAAGGAGCCCTAAGGACTCTGGGAGTTGAAGTCCACGAGCCGTAAAAGTTGCCAAAGTTGGAGGCCCCTGCTCCAGTTGTGTTGAGCTGTTGAATTTCCCAACGGTCATCCAAGCGAAGAGCCCTCTTGGTTGGCAGTTCTGTTGTGTCAACTACGATTGAATCCGGTTCTCCCTTCTCTTTTACCCACCTCGGATGCCGCCTAGGTTTATCGTCCCCATTTCCTGTGTCATCTGCAATGACATCATGGCGTACATGTTTGGATTCTTCTTTGGACGCACCCCGCTGATTAAGGTCGGTTCCTATGTTGGGGTGATTGGGACATCCGCAGGGGGACAGCCTTGGGCTTCAGTTGAGGCCAGAGTTGAAAATCCACAAGTCTTAAACTTGCCAAGTTTGAAGACCTTTGCACTGGTTGGTGGTCCTCGCCGCCAAGGAATTTTTCCTTAGTTCTAGGTTGGATCTCTCCTTGATCCGTTTCCATCCATCACTTCTTCTCCTGTCTTCCGATGCTTTGGAGAATAGATTGATCCCCCCTTCTCTCTGACAGCCCTACAATTATTGGAAGGCTGCTATTATGACACCCCTAATCCTTCTGTTCTAGTTTTGGAAATCCTGCATTTTTTGGTCTTGAGCTTCCTGATTTCTGTTCTCCTCTTTTTTCTATTTATCGATTCATTCTTCTCTTTTTTTTTTCCTCTTGAATCTGCAGTTGTCCCCAAAGAAAACCTGGGAAGGATTCATTGGAGGATTCTTTGCCACTGTTGTGTTTGGCCTTTTAGTAAGTGTTTGTTTTACTTTAATAAGAAACCACACAAATCAAGAGGGGAAAACAGGAAGAATTTGAACACGTCTATAAAACACAGGCCTGACCCATAGGGTGCAGAATCCACCAGGAAATTCGCAAGGAAAGGCTTATGCAAACTGGGAAAGATACGAGCAAACAACACATTTTTTGAATTTGGACAGTTTGGACACTAAGACAGACTACAGGGATTCTGTGTTGTTCATGAGAACAATGAGGAGGCACAAAAAATAGGTTTCTTGCTCACTATTGTTCCAGGATAACAGATTTAAGTCTCAGGCAGTCCAATTCCAGTTTCAATGTTTGAAAAATCCTCTCAGCATTAAGAGTTTAGCAATAGACTGGATAACCAAAATACATTCCCTGTATGGTAAAGCGCTAGAAGATTCTCTATCTGGGATGCTTAAGTTTGATTCCCTGCCAGAATTCCTGGGTGGTAAAATAGATTGGAAAGTTAACCCAACATCCTGAAAGAAAGTAGTGGCCAAAATCTTCCAGGTTGCCGCTAAGAAAGTTCCAGGGAAGTGTCCAGCTGAAAGGAGCTTGAAAGAAATCCCACCTTGATTGAGCAAAAGGATTCATGGCCCCTGCCAGCTTGAGAGGGTTATGCAACTAGTCCTCAGTGAACAACGTCCGGTGACTATTCAGTTGCTGTTAGCTGAGTTAGGCGGCCACGTGACAGCATGCTTTTACGACCATGTGAAGTTGAGCAACAGAAATCCTGTCCCATTGACCGTAGTGAACGGAGGACTACCTTAGAAAAATTGTTCGTTTTCATCTGTTCAGAGTTTTCCAGCATAAATCCAGCGCCAGAAAAGTACACACAGATGGCTGAGGCTTCATTTTAACTTCTTAATCAACACATAAAGTAAATTTTACAATACCAGTTGTAGATTTCTCCAGCGTTTCTCCAAACTCAAACAGAAGCAGACAGGTTACAGGTTCAAAGCAGAACAGCAACTCGGGAGCTCAGAAAACAGACCTCAGTTTCACTTTAGTTCAGCAGGCAAGCAAGACACACAGCAGAGGAAAGAAGCACTTTCATCTTCAACAGACAGACTCGGAGCTCAACAGAGCTGCAGAGCTTAATATATAGATCCAGGCCTAGGCTGCTTCTAGTTTCAGTTTCCAAACAGTCCTCCTTGGCTGACTTAGTTGCTCTGCGTATTCATGACCTGGTTCTCATGCTCTTATTCCAGCTCATGAATATCCTCTGACATTATCCCTTCTGGTTTTCATGTCTACTAGTTTGACCTTATTTTTAAGGCACCATGGCGGAAGTTAACTCTGTGACTCTCCTTCTCTTCTCCCATCAATCCCCACCAAGCTATCGTACCTGATGTCCGGATACAGATGTTTCACGTGCCCAGTCGAATTCAACAACGACACCAACAGCTTCACTGTGGATTGTGAGCCTTCGGAGCTTTTCCAGCTGCAAGAATATAACATCCCACTGGTGCTCCAGTCCGTGATCGGCTGGGTAGGCCTTTCAATTCAGCTGCTCCCATTTGCCCCGGCAGTGTTGCAAAAATCCCTAAAACACGCGTTCCTTTTCACGTGCTGAAAAAGGGAGGGGGGAATTATGGCCATCATATTTTATTTCTGGTGGGGGAGAGGAGGGGGAGTAAGGGGTGACATTGATATTATCTCCATTTTGGTCCTTAAAACTCTCCAGCCCCTAAAAAGAATTTTGGATCAATATTTCTCATTTTAGGAGGGAGCTAAATGGCCAGATAAGATCTTAAACTTTTTGCAAGGCTTAAAACAGGGGTGTGTGCACGTACATTTCTTAATATAAGTTGTATATATTAAAAACGTTTATAAACAAAAATATGAACTATGAATGTACTGAGTTAAATATATTTAATCTATATTTAATATGTTAATATATTCTTAATATACTGTAGTTTTTAACTGCCCCATCTCCCTTTCACTTTACAAATCCACAATTTTTGGATGAAAAATTTGCTTCCCTTCTCCCCCACCCCCCCTTAACTGGTCTCATGCCCTTCACCCCCAAACAGGCAGAAGAAGGAATTGTGGCTATAGTTCCAAGGGTTGCCCACCATGGTTGAGTTACCAAAAGGAAAGTTAGCTTGTGGTGGTGCCAGAAATAAGATTTGCTCCATCAACGCCTCACTGTTGACCTCCAAGGTTGGGTCAGGACGGTGCAGGGCGCCGAATCTCATCATGGTTTGGAACCCAACTTCAGAAAACCAGCCAAAACTGAACTGATGAATGCAAACGGAGGCTCTTAAGACGTCCCCCAGGACCTAGGGTTGAGTCCCAGACCGTATCGGTTTTAATTTCTCTCATAAATGAGCCCTCTGGCCTTTAAATTGACTTCAGATCAAAATGGTCCAACTCCGAAGGTATGACTAATAACAGACACGCCTCCTTGTAGGAAATGGCCAGCCTGCTCCTGAAGGAGAAGTCAAAGGCGTCATCAGCCTCGAGTCCCTTCATGCCCACAAGAGATCTGAGTCCAGCCTACTTTGAATTCCATTCATTCTTATCCACCGCCAGTTTGCTTTGACCGTTAGTAGTTCGGATTCTTGTAGAGACCGTCTGTCAGCTTTCAATAAAATTATATATATATATATTCATTTGAACTGCCTGGACTTCTGGTTTTCCCACATTGGACACACCTGTTGGCAGTTCCTGAGCCCCAGCTGACAAAGCAGGAACTCATCTTGGGGGACTTAATGGACTGACCCGAATGCTGAACGACCCCGGGGGAGAGGGAGGGGGAGGGGGGGTTGGCATCCCTCTTCTCCCCTCATTGCAGGTGGGAGGCGCGCCACTCACCTGGCCCGTTTCCCTCACTTCCCTCTCCTTCCTTGCAGAAGATGGTGAGGATGTATCCCTTCCAGATCCACAGCATTGCCCTCTCCACTTTTGCATCCCTGATTGGACCTTTTGGAGGTTTCTTCGCCAGTGGTTTCAAAAGAGCCTTCAAGATCAAGGTAGACCACACCTGAGCATCAACGTCAGCGTCCCAGAGGCTGGGAAGCATTTTTTTTAGAAAAAGGTCTCGTCCAATCTGGGCCTGGCTAGTCTAGGGAAGAGAAGGACCAGGGGAGACAGGAGAGCAGTCTTCCAATAGTTGAGGGGCTGCCCCAGAGAGGAGGAGGAAGGGGGTCAAGCTATCTTCCAAGGCACCCTTGAAGGCCAAACAAGGAATAATGGATGGAAACATATCAAGGAGTGATTCAACCTGGAAATAAAGAGGAATTTTCTGACAGTGAGAACAGGATAGAAGTTGCCTTCAGAAGTTGTGGGACCTTCATCCCTGGAGGGCTTTCAAGAAGAGGCTGGACTGCCCTCTGTCAGAAAATGGTGTAGGGTCTCCTGCTTGGGCGGTGGGGGAGGTTGGACTAGATGACCTACGGGGGGGTCCCTTCCACCTCTGTTAATCTGACTTTAATGAACAAAAGGACCGGAGGAGATAGGATAGCAGTCTTCCAATATTTGAGGGTCTGCCACAGAGAGGAAGGGGTTAAACTAAATGGTGTAGGGTCTCCTGCTTGGGGGGGGGGTTGGACTAGTTGACCTACAAGGTCTCTTCCAACTCTGTTAATCTGTATTCTCAGCCAATTTTATGATGTCAATAGCTTGGTTCCTCTTTCCTCTAAACCAGGGGTCTCCAACCTTGGCCCCTTTAAGACTGGTGGACTTCAACTCCCAGAGTTCCTCAGCCAGCAAAGCTGGCTGAGGAACTCTGGGAGTTGAAGTCCACCAGTCTTAAAGGGGCCAAGGTGGAGACCCTGCTCTAAACCTAGTCTACAGAAGAGAAGGACCAGGGGAGACAGGAGAGCAGTCTTCCAATATTTGAAGGGCCGCCACAAAGAGGAGGGGGGGTCAATCTATTTCCTAAACCAGGGGTCTCCAACCTTGGCCGCTTTAAGACTGGTGGACTTCAACTCCCAGAATTCCCCAGCCAGGCAGCCATTTCTGTTCCTTTTTGTCTTATCCTCTCCAAAGAGGAGAGAGTGCAGAGGAAGGGATTACAAGAGAGTAAGCTTTGCTGGCTGGGAATTGAAGTCCACAAGCCTTTAAAAAGTGGCCAAGGTTGGAGACCCCTGTCCTAAAACAAACCCGCAGGCCAGACAAGGAACAATGGATGGAAACTGATCCAGGAGAGATTCAACCAGGAAATAAGGAGGCATTTCCTGACGGGGAGAGCAATCCGCCATGAAAATATCGGAATTCACGAAGGTTCAATAAACCATTTTCAATTCCATTGGCAGGATTTTGCCAACACCATTCCTGGGCACGGGGGCATCATGGATCGATTCGACTGCCAGTACTTGATGGCCACTTTTGTCAACGTGTATATCGCCAGCTTTATCAGGTGATGGGTGTGTGTGTGTGTGTGTGTCTGTGTGTGTGTGTGTTTCTCCCCTAACCCCCACCACAACCCCCCGTTTCTACCCTGCTTTTCCGTCAAAAGAAGGCGGCGCTGAGAGAACACCAGCAAACAGAGCCGCCATGAGCTCCCATTCCGCAGGATCCGGACCGTATCCCAGTTGGTTGCAGCTCTGGGTCGTCGTAACCTCCGGGTCCCGAAAGTCGGGGAGCGGAACTGGGACCTCCAGGGAGCTGCACAAGGATTTGCTTGAAAGGAGAGTTGAGCCCAAAGGTGCTTTTGATCCAAGAGGAGGCCTTTCTGGTTTTGTTCTTGGAAGACGTTTCGCTTCTCCTCCAAGAAGCTTCTTCAGTTCTGACAGGATGATGCGGGAAGGAAGGGTTGATACGCCTTTCAGACAGCTGGTCCTTTGCATCCTTTTGTCAAAATTGAACAACTAAGGGGGAAGGATACTTCATCATCATCCTCATCCTCATCTATCTCCAGTCTACCATACAGTCCTTTCCAGCCGTTCCAGGGAGGCTCCACACTCATTTGCACCACTCAGGTGAGCCTGAGGACACAGGTAAACCTCCAAGCGGCCTCAAGGACCCTCTGAAAGGATGCAAATGACCAGCTGCCTGCAAGGAGCATCAATCCTTCCCTTCCCCGCCATCCGGTCAGAGCTGAAGAAGATTCTTAGAGGAGAAGCGAAATGTCTTCAGAGCAAAACCAGAAAGTCCAGTTGCCTCTTGAAAAAAAAGCCCCTTTGGGACACCCAGGACCTGGAGGGCTGAGAATCTCCATCGATATTTCCCTTCCCTTCTCCTTGTTTTTCTTTGAAGACGTTTCGCTTCTTGGGTGAGGAACGGAAGCATTTATCCATCCAGTCAGAGTTGAAGAAGCTTCTTGGAGGAGAAGCGAAACCTCTTCAAAGCAAAACCAGGAAGTTTGGTGGCCTCTTGGGAAGGAAAAAAGAAAGAAAAAGGCCCTTTGGGACACCCAGGACCCGGAGGACTGAGAACCCCCCTTGTCAAGGGGAAGGACCCCCCCGCCGTTCTGGTAGGGACCGTCTATCTGACCTCCTCTGTTCTTGTTTCCCGCTTTCCAGGGGCCCCAATCCGAGCAAGCTCATCCAGCAGCTCCTGACCCTGCGGCCCGATCAGCAGCTGAACATCTTCAACACGCTCAAGGCTCACCTAGCCGACAGGGGGGTGCTCCCCACTTCCGAGGACGCGTAGCAGCTGGGCGGTCGGACTGTGACTGAACAGCCCCCCCCCTCCTCCTCCCCCCTCCCCCACCCTAGGGCCCCTGCCCACCCATCCAGCTTGCCTGGTCTAGCACGATAACCGAGCCCCTCTCACTTTCTCCTTCCTCTCATATCAAAAGTGGGGGTGTCGGGGGCTTTTGGCGGGTTTGGGGGGGGAGTTTGTCTGCTTCCATGCGGACAGGAGAAGAAATTTGTTGAGAAGAAATTTGGGGCGCAGGGAACAGACGTGGCTGAGTGTGTTTTAGAGCACAGCCCCTTCCCCTGGGGGTTTTCTCCTCTTCCTGGGGCTGGGTGGGCTGGGGGGGTCTTGTTTTTTATTTCTCCCCCGGGATGAGGTGGACAGGGAGATGGGAGGAAGGAAGCAGACGGCATTTGGGAGGAAAGTCCTTCGTAGCTCAGAAAACGAGAGGGGTCCCTCTGGTTGTGCACTGACGTTCCTGAATTGTGTTGGATAGCCAATAATGGTGGTTGGCAGTTGACCAAACGGTCCAGAGACCAAGAATAGCCCCAATGCCTCCCACGTTGGCCTCTCTCTGGGAGCTGCTCAGCCATTCCTTTGGCCAGGAGGCAATTTGCAGTCTTGATGGATGGGAAGTGTGTGTGTGTGTGTGTGTGTGAGAGAGAGAGAGAGAGAGAGAGATTGCAGAACCTCCCAAACTAGATCGTTCTAAAACGGGGGTCCCCAAACTTGACCACTTGTAAGATTTGTGGACTTCAACTCCCAGCATGGCCGGTTGGAGAATTCTGGGAGTTGAAGTCCAAAGTGGCCAAGTTTGGAGACCTCTGATGTAGAGGATGAGAAGATTGCCGGCTTCCTTCCCAGCACCTGTTCATGAACCAGAAGACCAAAAGCCCCCATGGGCTTCAGGACGTGTGAATGGCTACCTACGTCACCGCTTGCGAGAGAAGGGCAGCAGGAAAAATCCCTCTGCGTGACGCCAAGCAACCCAGAAAATCGGCACAGAAATGAGTTTGCTTCTCAAAGGCAGCTCGTTGAAGGCCACAGGAACAGCAGAGGAGGTGTGTTACGTACGGTCTCTTGAGAAGGGAACCCACGGCAGGAAGGAAGTGAGCCGGCACGGCTACAGAGAGAATTTGGCGGGGTGTTGATCAAGGTGAAAAGAATGGAACTGGCTGGAAGGCAGAACTAGGACGCTTGTTGGCATCAAACGACTCGGCTCCAGAGAAACTTGTTTGATTTTTTTGGGGGGGGGGGCGTTTCCCAGTGCGTAGAGAGGTGCTCTCCCCACCTCCACCCACAGCGTGGCCTGATACCAAAATGCAACAGGGAAATAAGAACAGGAAGCGAAGAAAGTAGTGTCTCCGTTTACCCCAGAGGTCTCCAAACGTGGCCGCTTTAAAACTTGTGGACTTCCAGCCTAGTTGGCTGGAGAATTCTGGATGTCCACAAGTCTTAAAAAGTGGCCGAGGTTGGAGACCTCTGGGGTTTACCCTTTCCAAAAAGTCGATCTGAGAAGAAGTGAGGCTTAAGACCGAACGTGTAAATTCATCCACATCATAGATGAACCCTTTGACCCGAATGTCGCTCTGGATAAGGAAGTTATAGGTTGCCTTCTCTGTCTGCGCAGGCTTCTTGGCCTGCAGCCTTAACCATCCAACCCCCCACCCGCCCACCCCTAGGTTTGCTACGGGGCTGGAGCTCTTGTTTGGCAAGGGATTCGACAGCATGAGGAGAACGTCAAGAAGAGGCGCCTCTTGGAACAAGAGACACCAGGATGGTCTACCTTTTTAGAAAGCCTGGCGGGACCTGGATCGAAGCCCACCTCTCCCATTTCTTGAGCAACTGTCCCGTGAAGGCATTCGCGCAGGGGTCTCTGGAGCCAGGCGTAAGGATTGGTGATGATACCGCAGATAAGATGTGGACAGTGGATTGTATGTGCGGCCTCTTGCACCCCGTTTTTGCTCTCGGGAGGCTTCCCTGAGGCTCAGCAGGCACACACAAAAATATTATTTATGCCTCCTGGGACTCTGGGCAGTGTCCTGGGCGAAGCAGTGCAACAGCTAGAAGGGGGATCAGCTGTGCCGCACCATTTAGCTAGAAAATCACCCAGCACAGCTGATCTTTGGAAAACAGCTGATGGTTGGGGGAAAAACAAACGAACAAGGAAATACCTTGATCTTCGGAGCGAACCAGTTTGACTGAACCGGGCCAAACCGGTAGAATTCCACCCCTGATGGGATGGTACGGGAGGGCCACGTGTGTGAAGCAGTTGGGCACCAGTTGTGGGTGCAGTTCTTTCATTCCAGCCTGTCCAGCAGCCTTAAGCTGTGGGAGGCCTTTGAAAACGGGGCTCTCAACCTCAGCACGTTGAAGGCCCCCCCATTCTTGAACATCGCTGAGGGGGAGAAACGCTGTTGTACAGGATTAGATAGTGTTCCCCTGAGCTCCTCCGTGATGCTTGCTAGGAGACCTCCAGACCTGCGAACGTCTCTTTTGAGAAGCAAGCAAGATGCCATGGAGTCCTGGAGAAAGGTCAACAATCCGGAAGCTTTTTAGGGCTCTCCAAACTTGAAGACTTGTGGACTTCCAACAGCACGGGGCTGGCTGGGGAATTCTGGGAGTTGAAGTCCACAAGTCGTCAAGTCGCCCGCCCTAACCCCTGCTGCAACCGGAAAAAGCCGGCGACCTCTAGCCATGTTCCCCTCTTCTTCCCCCCTCACCATATTTCCTTCTGCTAAACAACCCCAAACGTTGGTAGTTTCTAGTGCCCCACCGGCCTCCTGTAGACAGCACCTAAATCTGGCAAAATTAGTCCGGCCAGCGTAGCTACCTGAGCATCTGAGTGAATCTTCCTAGCCTCGAGCTCCGTTCAGAAGTTGTGTCTCCTACTCTGCGACCCAATTCTTTTTTCCCCCTCTTTCCGTGCTTCTTTCTCTGTGCAATGTCCTTTTGGGGAGGGTGGGAGTTGATGGCTGTATTGTTTCTTTGCAGATGCCCATAAGGCAGGCGGGTCTGCAGGATGGGGTCAAAAGGCTCAGGATAGGGGCCACACCGGCGCAGTCAAAACCTCCGCGTTTTTTAACGTGTGCCGCAAAGCAGGCGGAGCTTCCGTTGCACCCTTTATGGCCCCCCCATCCTGACTCTTAACCGTACCCAACAAGACAGCCTTGTCCATAAGCTAGTCTTTGAGTTATATGGGTTTTAAAGAATTTTTTTGTTGTTATTGTTTTGTTCTGACTGTCAGAATGTGAATTACTGTACAAAGGCATTTTACCCTATTTATATACTGTAATGTTATTATTAAATAAAACATATCTAAAGTAATCATTTGTGCATGCAACTTTGGAAAAAGGGGGCTGATTTCAGAAGAGCATTTTGTGTGAATCCACCTTTCCCAACCCCACCATGTGCACCCTCCCTGGCTGGCACCCAGGAGTTGGGTGAATGTGATGACCCAAAGGGGCGTGGCACAAAGGCAACACAGTCAGATAATCCGTAGGAGTCCCTTTATTAGCTCCAACTTTGCCCCCAATGTTGTCCTGGTTATCTTCTGGGCTGGAGAAAAACCCTCCCGGGAACAGCCTTTGGATGCAGAGAATCAAGTCCAAAATGTGGTCAACAAAAACTGTAACTAGAAGTCCAATCAAGGCAAAATGAGGTAATTAGTCTAGCAGGGCAAGAGAAGGAATTCCAGACATAGACATGAAGGAACGGCAGTAATTCAACACGGTTGGGAGGACGCCAGGAACGCAGATAACCAAAGTCAACACAAGACAAACTCACGTTTGTTCCCAGAAGATTGACACACTCAACATGCATCTCTTTTAAACCCTCCTTCCCAGGTGTGCCTAATGAAGGGAATCGGGGCCCTTTCCTCCCCCGTAAGCCATGCAACCCACGTTGCTCCCTTTCTTCCCTGCGTGCCCTAGGATGAAGAGCGGGTGGGCCTGGGTCTTCCTCTCAACTCCCTCTCCCTTGTTCTGCCTCTTCCCTGCTCTGCCCAGCCGGACCTTGCCCTTCCCCAGTTTCCTCCACAGCCAGTGGATGACTGATTTGGGGCAAAGAGGTGGCAAGTGCTATAAATGGCGTAAACCACAAACACAACTCAACATGAAACGGGTGTAAAACTCCAATTAGATTTAGACTGGCCTGCAATGAGTCACGTGCCCAATTTACAATCTTTCTTGCCATAGGTGTTACATGAATCACTGCAGTTTTTGTTCAGCTAGTTTCCCCACTGACTGCTTGTCAGATGGTCACATCCTGGGAACACAATGACTTTGGGACGCTGCAACTGTCAAGCAACCAACTTTTGACCACAAACTGCAACGCTTGTAAAGTGTGAAAAATGGTCACGGCTCATTTGTGTTTTTTTTCCAGGGCCGTTGTAACTTCGAACAGTCACTAAAGAAGTGATTGTAAGTCGGGGATGACCTGTATTGTTCTGGGGCAGCGTTCTTCAAACCTGGCAATTTTAATGAGTTGTGGACGTACAAATAACAGACAGATAATCAGAGTTGGGAGGGACCATGTAGGTCATTTAGTCCAACCCCCCGCCCAAACGGGAGACCCTACACCATTTCTGACAGATGGCAGTCCAATCTCTTCTTGAAAGTCTGAACTGATGGCGCTCCCACAATTTCCGAGGGCAACTTCTCTTCCATGGGTTGATTGTTCTCACTGTCAGAAAGTTTCTCCTTATTTCCAGGTTGAATCTCTCTCCTTGTTCAGTTTCCATCCATTATTCCTTGTCTGGCCTACAGGAGCTTTAGAAAATAGCTTGACCCCCTTCCTCCTCTCTGTGGCAGCCCCTCAAATATTGGAAGGCTGCTCTCCTGTCTCCCCTGGTCCTCTCTTCCCTAGACTAGCCAGGCCCAGTTCCTGCAACCGTTCATTGTATGTTTGAGCCTCCAGTCCCCTCATCATCCTGGTTGCTTCAGCTTCCAGAATTCCTTAGCCAGCATGGGAGTTGGGAGTCCATACCTCTTAAAGCCTGGTGAGTAGGGAATTCTGGAGTTGAAGTCCAGGCTTCTTCAAGTGGGCAGAATTGGGAACACTGCTCTGAAGAAAGGGTTGTTTTGAGACCGATCATCTCCCCCTGTGCCTGTGCTTTAGGGAAGGTTCCCCATGGAGATATTGGGTGAATGCTCACCTACTCTTGAATCTCTAAGGCAGAGGGCCCCAAATTTGGCCACTTTAAGACTTGTGGACTTCAACTCCCAGAATTCCTCAACCAGCCCCAGTAATGCCCAGAGGGATGACTGAGCCAGAAGAACCAGTTAAATTGCTGAAGGGGGGGAGAAGTTGCCGGTCCAGCCTCCGGTTCCTCCTCTTGCTTCTGATGTTGAGTTCTGTTGCTTCGGGCTACTTTGATTGACGGCTGGAAATCCCTCTTTGGCCTCAATGTCGAGGAGAACCCCGCAAAAGTTTCCCTCAGGCAGCCCTAAGGGAGCCAAAGCAGATCCTCCTACAGGCCCCCCCCCCCCCCCCCC
Source organism: Pseudonaja textilis (assembly GCF_049901715.1). NCBI lineage: Eukaryota > Metazoa > Chordata > Lepidosauria > Squamata > Elapidae > Pseudonaja > Pseudonaja textilis. The sequence goes on along the minus strand of NC_141998.1, from coordinate 1,183,159 downwards.
AACGGCTTGTGGACAATTGCCTGAGGAACCTGGGGTTGAGCCCAAGTTAAAGTTGCCAAGGTTGGAGCCCTGATGGATACCCTTCTTCCACTATCATACATGGTCCTAGGAACTCTGTTGAAGCCCCGTTTAAAGTTGCCAGGTTGAACGACTTGGTGCCTCTGGCTCAGGACTCTAGGAACCTGGGAGCTGAAGTCCACAAGTCTTAAAAGTGGCCAAGGTTGGGGACCCCTGCTCTAAGGGGCCTGCCAGCCCTCCCAGTTTTGCCCTACTCTTGACTAATGCATCATGCCAAGATCTTATGTTGCCTTGCAGTAAAATTGAAGGCTCTACAGCCCAGGCTGTCAGTTCTTCTACCTAAAGGCCTAATAAGACCAAGAGATGGAGGTGGTGGCAACTTGACGTAGGTCAGGGTTCTCCAACCTTTGTAAGACTTCAACCATGCTGGGTAGGAACTTCTGGGAGTTCAAGCCCACAAATCTGAAAGGTTGGACACCCGTGACCTAGACCAAGTGCATCACTGCCTTTTAGTCATTTTCCAACCTTGTGGGCTGATATCGAGCAGACGAAACACTCCCGAAAGCTTCCTAGCTGTTCTTTCCTCACTCCCTCACTCCCCTCCCCGGTTTTAGTCCACCAGCTTCGCCCACAGAAGGCTCACTTCCTCAATGCTGGTGAGACAGCAGCAGCAGCCATGTGTTCAGCCACCCAGGGCGGGTGCTTTGCCTGGCACGTCTGGTTTGGCAGAGGAACGCTCTGGAGAACATGGAGCTAAAGGCAACCGAGAAGGACCTGCCAAGGACGAAGGGCTGACCAGGTTCTTCTGGGCTGTCAAATGGGCTGAGGCTGAACCACCTGGAAAGGGAGCGAGCTGACTTTGCACCACAAGAAAGCGAGCGAGCGCGCGTGCGAGAGAGAGAGAGAACTATCTTGTGTGTTGCAGAAGGTCCCACGCTGGGTAGGCGGAAGTTGTTGGCAAACCCAACGAGACTCTGTTTCTCTCAAGGAAGCTCAGCCGTCAGTTGAACCACCTCTCTCCGCGGCCTCACAATTTGGAGCAGGGAAAAAGGACCCACCTTACAGGCCCCCTGTGTGGAGGCAAACCTGACACCCAGGGCTGGGATGTCTCTCAAATTTCCTCGTCACTGGGATTTCCATCTGAAGAAGGAAATATCCAAAATAGGTACTCTCTTTTTCTTTTCTTTTTTTTAAAAAATGAGTCAAGGAGGAGTCAATAGTAGCCCTAAGATTTTGTCCTCCGGGGAGGGGCTGGGGGCACCGTGTAAAGGCTGTGGAAATGTGGAGTTGCTCCTTTTCCGGGCTGCGTAGAGGTTTAAACCCTCTCCTCCTTCCTTAGCCTGTCTCTTGGCGGGTCTCGGGGTTGGTTTGAGTTTTGAAAGTGTTCTGCTGAGGACCAGCCCCCCGCCCAGCCCTAGGCAAATGTTGCCCCTGGAGACAAAGATCTGTCTCTAGTGATAGGCCGTGTTAGGGCACTGATTTAAATCCATCGCCCAGTTGGAGCACCGTTCTTCTGCCTTGCAGGCAGGTGGATTTTCTTTCCTTGCAAGATCTTGCTCTGGCTTTTGGCTTTTACAGGGGCTCCAGGGTTCCATCCTCACAAGCTGGAAGAAGCCATTTCCTCCTCCTCCACTTCTGTTTTTCTAACAGCCAGAGGACAGAGCTTGGCTGGCCCTTCCAAGCCCATCATCAGTGTCACTATTATTATTATTTTCGCCAAGAAGGAACCTCCACAAGGTTGACTGCATCCATTCCCTTCTTTTCAATCACTTTCTCAGGTGGCGTCCAAGAAGGGAAGGTGTATTGAAATAGGAGGGCAATCTTGGTTGGCGGAGGAAGGTTCTGGTGGATCACCCATTTGTGCCGTAGCGTCTCTGTTGAATCAGGGTTTCTAGTTGCGCCTGCAAAATCTCCATTTGGAGGGTGCATTCTTTGCTTTGAGCAGACAAGCCAGACTCTCTGGCCCTCAACGCCTTCTGGTGTCATTCCCCCACGAGGCTTCAAGAAAAGGGACGCAGCGCAGGATGCAGCAGGAAACGGGTTCTATCAGCAACGGATCTTATCCGTTGCTTTCCCCAAGGATCCCTGCTTGGACTCGGTTTCAGCACCAGCCCTTAAACAGGATCTGATCCTAATTTTCATGAGCACTTTGTCATTTGAGAGGCATTTTAGCTCACTGGTCCTGAGCCTGGCAGGAAGGGATCTGCTCTGTTTCCAAGAACCTTCTGAAGAAGTTAGTGGTTCCACGGTCAACCATTGTTGACTTACTGTTCTCCGACACCTTCCCTTTTCTTACCAATTTCCCTTCTCCCATTTTCATTTCTTCTCCCCCTCCAGGGCAGCCTTTCTCCCCGTCATTTACGGAAGAAACCTATTTTATCTTTAATTTACTATTTTGAGGCCTTTTGCTCTCCTTGTTCTTTTTTCTTTTTTTTCTAAATGAAGATTTTTATACTGTCAGAAAAGTTGGATTTTCCCACACTTGCAAATTCCTCCACTTTAATGGGGTTGGGAGTTTTTATGTAATAGCTTTCTCTAGGAGAATGCTAACCTGTCAAGTTGTAGATTAGTGCTGTTTTAGACTAGGGGATCTCCAACCTTGGCCACTTTAAGACTTGTGGACTTCAACTCCCAGAGTTCCTCAGCGAGCCATGAATGATAGAGTTGGAAGAGACCAGAAGGGTCATCTAAGTCAGGGGTCTCCAACCTTGGCCACTTTAACACTTGTGGACTTCAACTCCCAGAGTTCCTCAGCTAGCCATGAATGATAGAGTTGGAAGAGACCAGAAGGGTCATCTAAGTCAGGGGTCTCCAACCTTGGCCACTTTAACACTTGTGGACTTCAACTCCCAGAGTTCCTCAGCCAGCCATGAATGATAGAGTTGGAAGAGACCAGAAGGGTCATCCAAGTCAGGGGTCTCCAACCTTGGCAACTTTAAGACTTGTGGACTTCAACTCCCAGAGTTCCTCAGCCAGCCATGAATGATAGAGTTGGAAGAGACCAGAAGGGTCATCTAAGTCAGGGGTCTCCAACCTTGGCCAATTTAAGACTTGTGGACTTCAACTCCCAGAGTTCCTCAGCCAGCTGCTGGCTGAGGAATTCTGGGAGCTGAAATCCAAAGTTTTAAAGTGGCCAAGGTTGGAGACCTCCTGTTTTAGGCTACCATTTTGAAAGGCAATGAACTTCTAGGACAAGGGTCTTCAACTTGGCAGCTTTAAGACTGGTGGACTTCAACTCCCAGAATTCCTCGTCCAGTTGTATTAGCTCAGGAATTCTGGGAGTTGAAGTCTACAACTCTTAAACTTGCCAAGTTTGAAGACCCTTGTACTAGGAAAACAAATCTACGTAGAAAGAAGAATATTGTCCTTCCTTAAATCAAAAGTGGCTGCTTGTCTGGATTTTAAGTCCCCGGCTTAAAGTTTTTAAACACCCAAGGCAACGACTGGAGTCTTTCTTGGATTTCCTTCGTCTTTCTACATCAGGATAGGGAAATCAAAATGCAATGTAGCTCTACATGTTCAGGCCCTTTCAACATGGGTATTTTGGGTTCTTCAACTCCTCTTCCAGTCATAAAACTTGAAATCAGTGTTAACAGATTTTCGCAGGTTAAAAGTGAAAGGAAAACCAATGCTATTTCTGGAACATAAAACAACAGCCAGAAGTCTCTGATTCTTCTTTTGCATGTGATGCAGCTACATCTCTTCTGCTTTTGTTTGCAGAGAGGAGGAGGGGAAAGGACTGTGAGATTCTGGGTGGTTTCTGAGCTTTTCTTGCAGATGTTTCATTACTTAGATAATATCATCAGTGCTAGCCTACTGATGAGTTTGGTAGTGAAATGAAACTTATTTGTGCAAGGAAAGAACCAAAGGAGGGAGGGAGGGAGGGAGGGAGGAGGAGGAGGAGGAGGAGGAGGGAGGGAAGAAAGAAGAAGAAGAAGAAGAAGAAGAAGAGGAGAAGAGGAGGAAGAAGAAGGAAGGAAGAGGAGAAGAAGAAGAAGAAGAAGAAAGAAGAAGGAGAAGGAAGAAAGGAGGAGGAGGAGGAGGAGGAGGAGGAGGAGGAGGAGGAGGAGGAGGGAGGAGGAGGGAGGAGGAGGAGGAGGAGGAGAAGAAGAAGAAGAAGAAGAAGAGGAGGAGAAGAGAAGAGAAGAGAAGACAGGAGGAAGAGGAGGAGAAATGAAAGAAAGAATAGGATTTTGATATTTTCCCTTCTTTTTACAACTTAACAACTTAACTCTTTCCCCTCTTTCTTTAATCCTTTTTAGTCTCCAAATCTCCGAATCTATAAATCATCAATTCGGTAACAAAAAGTCTATACAGTAAAAGGTTCCCACTCTTTCAAAAGAGAATTATTATTATTGTTGTTGTTTGTTCCTCTGCTTTGATAGTCTTGAGTGATTCGGGGTCACGGTTTGCAAGGGTGAGACCTCTAGAATGGGGGAAAGGAGGCTAAGCTTTGTCCTGAGAAAACTGGGGAGCTGGACTCTCCTGTTGGAGCAAGGGGCTGGACTAGAAACCTCCAAGATCCCGTCCAGCTTCTATTCTATTCTGTTCTTGAACTCCTTGGAGATTTCCGTGTAGAACTTGCTGAGAGTGCAGAGCTGGGATGCTGCCGCTTTTTTTCATCCTCTGACGCTGGTGGTCCCCATTTTCAAGAAGCACGTTAGCTTGCACTCACCCCCTCAAGAGGAATCAAAGTGGAAAGAGGCGAATGCTTTTTTCTTTAACTTCACACCCTCCAGTTCCTCCTGCCTCACCCATCAGCAGCCAGCAGAGAGCACTGGGGAACAAATTCTAGATTTCTTTAGGATTTTCCTCAGCATTCCTCTGTTTGGGAAAAGTTTCCAGAAGGGGTTTTTTTTGTGGGTGGGTTGGTGGGTGGATCAGAACTGAACTAAGCTGGAGTTGAAATGGGCAGGTATGGGGCCAACATTCTCCCTCCAAGCAAATCAGCTGAAGACGTTCCGAGCTGTTCTACTCCACCAGAAGTTTCGTTTCCACTTTGTCTCCTCTTTGCAACCAGTTTGTCTGCCTGTCTCTAGAGAGAGAGAAAGTCAAGGAGCAAAATACAAAGGTTACCTTTCTTGGGAGTGGGTGGCAGTTGAGAGACAACCCCAGATGGCAAATCTACCAGTGGGATTAAAAATGGGTTGTGTTGGCTGTGTTGACTGGGGAGGCCTCTCTTGGGTCGAAAGTGAAGAAACCAGAAGTCCTCCAGAAGTTCCTTGACGGCAGCAGACAGTGGCAAAAATTAAAACCTTTCTTCTGTTGAACTTTTTTTTTAAAAAAAAAAAACAAGTTTCATTGGTTTTTAAAGACAAACAGAAACAAACAAAACATAAAAACATCCAGCTTTCTTTCATAGATGTACAAGCAGCGTGTCGGTTGGTTTACAAATTTTTTGCGCATCCATTTCATAATCTTCAATTACAGTTACATTGCATGATAACTCATATTATCAATCAAAAATTGAATACCCTGGTATCGCTATTAAACAATTATTTGGCTATAATTTTATTCATTCATACTTTGCGAGATAACTATAATTTACTTGGTTTATTTTATAACAATTCATATAATCCTCCCAAATCTATCCTGAAAACATTTTATAGATGTGATAAACAAACAAACAAAAAGAAATACATCTTTATATATACATTATTTTCTAAAATTCTAGGTATTCTATTATTGTATTTTATTATCTAACCATTGATAGAAAAGGTCCCAAATTTTATAAAATTGTTTATCTTCTTGTTCTCTGATTTCAAAGGTCAATCTACTCATTTCAGCACATTCCAGTATTTTCTTCATAATTTCCTCCTGTAATGGTATTTTCTCATTTTTTCAATTTTTAGCAAATACAATCCTAGCCGCTGCTAATACATTTACAATCAAATATTTTAAATCTTTACTATATATATCAGGTAAAATTCCCAATAAAAATATCTCTGGTTTCAAGTCTATATGTTGAACTTTTAATCCCTCTAAATCAAGGTGCCTTAATGCTTGTTAATCTAATCTAACTCACCCACTTTCAGAAAATGTAGAGAGTGTGATGCTTCGGTTACCGTAAGGAAAGCAAAGGCCTTGTGCCTGAGCCGCATAACTTGCCTCGCCATGAATGAGCAGTACAATAATAAGAAAAACAAAATGATATGATAGATTAAAATGGCGCAAGAGAAAAGCGGCTGTTCTTCATGTCCCTCTCTTGACAATCAAATTCAGGCGCTAACGGAGCTCTCTAATCAGACTTTTGGAAGGTTGTAGAAATGGCAACAAGTAGATTTTCATTTTATCCATGAATTCAAAGTTGGCTAGGATGAGGGACTCTGGAATTCCCTTGCCGATAACTCTTCTGTGGACTCTGGGAGTAGCCACGATGCTGACCTCCCAAGCTGATTTCAGGTTCTATGAAGGCCCTAATCATTTACGAAGAACTTAGGAAAGGGATGGGATCGACAGAAGACCTCCATTGCAAGCAACAAACAACTAGCCCTGAGAACTTTCTCGTGTTCTTGCTGCTCTTGGCAATCCAAGGACATGAAGACCCTCAACAGTTCAGACATGAGCCACATGCCTTCTGCTCTAGTAGGTAAAGATATCCTTGCACATCTGTGTTAGTCGTTTCCAGCTCTAGGGAGTGCTGCTCATCTCCATTACAAAGCCGAAGAGCCAGCACTGTCCGAAGACATCTCCGTGGTCTTGTGGCCGGCAGGACTGAACGCCTTCGAAGGAGCACAGAACACTGCTCCCTTCCCACCAAAGGGGCCCCTATTTTTCTACTTGCATTCTTCACATGTCTTCAAACTGCTCGGTTGGCAGAAGCTGGGACAAGTAATGGGAGCTCACTCTGTTACGCAGTGCTAGGGATTTGAACCGCCAAACTCCCGACCTTTTCTGATCAACAAACTCAGCGTCTTAGCTTCTGAGCCACCGTGTCCCTTGCAAGACCTTTTATTATGAGGTTTTGCAAAAGTTGGAAGGTCCCAAGCCCTTCCCTTTCTTGAACACCCTGAACACCCACCCTGACTAAAAACGACTTTCCGGTGGGGACGAATAACACTTCCCACCCATGGCCCCTTGAGGCCGCTTGTTTGTCTCTTCCTTCTGTTTCTTTGCAGTTTAGATTTTTGCTCTTGGAGGACTTCTATCTTGTTGTCCCAGGTGCATTTTCACCGAGCTGCGCATCTACTGCTCTCTTTGACATCTAACCAGGCAGCGTATAAGACCCAAAATAGGTGAAGAATCCTGTCTTTTCCTCGAGGACAGCTTACAAATTCAGCAAGAACAATGGAGGCATGTTTTGGGGGACTCACTCCACCCACACAACATGTCCTCCACTCAGACAAGAGTCCCATGGGTTCCTCTGTAGCAGAGGTCTCCAAACTGGGCCACTTTAAGACTGGTCGACTCCAACATAGCTGGCTGGAGAATTCTGGGAGTTGAAGCCCTCGTGTCTTAAAGTGGCCAAGTTTGGGGACCCCTGTTCTGCAGCTTTAATGATGAAAAAAAGATGCCTTGGAAAGTTTTCTCTGTCTCTCTCTCTCTCTCTCTCTCTCTAAATGTTCTTATTTGTAAAGCTTACCGCCTACACAGGAAAAAGGAAGTCCACTCAGAGAAATAGCTTCCTTTCCAGCAAACTCCTTGCCCCAGGCGTGGGCTTAGCAAAGCAAAAAAAAAACCCAGCTTTGCTCTCTGGGTCCGGTTCGGGAGACCCAAATGAGAGATTTCCCTATCAAGGAAGCCTCGCGTGCTTTGGGGGCAGAGAGCCTGCCTTGACTGTCCTCTTGCTTGTTCCTCCAGCGGTGTTCGTTCTCCTGGGCTCACAAATTTGTCTTCTCTTCCCTAGTTCGCTCGCAGAGCATGATGGCTGTTGATGCAAAAGGCTCCAGCACTTGGCTTCAGGCCCCCAACCCTCTGGAGCGCCCCTTGAAGACCGGCTGGCTGAAGAAGCAGCGCTCCATCGTCAAGAACTGGCAGCAGAGGTACTTCGTGCTGAAGGGACAACACCTGCTTTATTACAAGGAAGAGGAAGATCTGAAGCCCCAGGTAGGGAGGGCTCTGGCTGCAGGTTTATGCTGCTGGAGTGATCAGAAGGCTGATGGCGGGGGAAGGGTTTGGAGCCACTGACGTGCGTAGAAAGGCACTTTCTATCTTCTGTGGCCTTACAAAAGAGGAGAATTGGAATTCTTTTTTTTATTGGCCAAGTGTGATTGGACACACAAGGAATTTGTCTTGGTGCAAATGCTCTCGGTGTACATAAAAGATTCAAGAGTCTAGAATCATAAGGTGCAAGACTTAATGATAATCATAGGGTACAAATAAGCCATCAAATCCTACTAGGAAACAGTCAGTATAAATCGTAAGGATTCAAGCGACAAAGTTACAGTCATACAGTCACAAGTGGGAGGGGATGGGTGATAAGGAGTGGTGAGAAGATTAATAGTAACATATAGTGCAGACTTTGTAAATAGTTGGACAGTGTTGTGGGAATTATTTGTTTAGCAGAGTGATGGCATTCAGGAAAAAAAAACTGCCCTTGTGTCTAGTTCTGGTGTGTAATGCTCTATAGCTTCGTTTTGAGGGAAGGAATTGAAACAGTTTATGTCCAGGATGTGAGGGGTCTGTAAATATTTTCACAGCCCTCTTTTTGACTTGTGCAGGATATACAGGTCCTCAATTGAAGGCAAGTTGATAGTAATTGTTTTTTCTGCAGTCCTAATTACTCTCTGAAGTCCGTGTCTGTCTTGTTGGGTTGCAGAACCAAACCAGACAGTTATAGAGGTGCAGATGACAGACTCAATAATTCCTCTGTAGAACTGGATCAGCAGCTCCTTTTGGGCAGGTTGAGCTTTCTGAGTTGGTGCCAACGAGGCCAGTGCAGTTCTCCTGAGCCAGAAGAAGACTAGCGGTTGAATTGCAACCTCCAACTTCATTTCTGCTTCTCTTCAGTTCAGCTTGAAATCTGAACCAGTGAAGGGTTGCTGGTTTTTAGCATTGCACAATGCCAAATGACTAGAGGGTGGTTTTAAGGAATTGGGAAGGAAAGAATGCAAGGAACGAGCATGATGGCTCTGTTCTAGTTCTGAGAGCTTTTGAGGCACTTTGCTCTTGCTCCAATTCTGGAGAGAGTTGAAGAAATCATGTTTCAGAAGCCTTCGGATCAGCCTTGACAAAGTTGTCTTATGGTTTGTATTTCCTGGATGCAACTTCTGGTGAAAGGAAGAGCTTTGTAGAGGGTGATTCATCTAAGACAAGGTTTCAGAGTTTCTCCTCTGCCTTGCACCCAGGGTGCAATATTTAGTTCGATTTTCGGAACTTAAATTCATGATCACACCATCCATTCTCGGTTGATGTCCTCCATGGTGCTGCTTGATTCTAGGTTTGGCCCACCTCTGTCAACCAATTCAGCCAGAACTGGCCAGAACCTGCTGGATGCCACCTCTGATACATACATATTAAATTTAATAGACCCTCTTCCCCAAGCTGGGGTGATATGATCAATGAGGCCCATTATTGACAGATGGGATGAAGCAGCCCAGAGATCCATAAGTGTCATTTAATAGCTTCAAATAAGTTTATTGGAATATTATGCTTGGACCTGTGAGTTCTGCCGATGCAATTCTGGTAATAATTGGCAAATTTAACACTGATTTTCATTTACAAATAAATGCATCATTGAGTCAATAAAATATCCATCATTTCAATGGAGAGTCAGCCTTCCCCTCTGTTCAACAACTTAGAGATTTGTTGTATTTTTGTCCTCAGTTTCAAATGATAACAATAAAATTGAAAATAAATGTGATGGTTTGAAAACCTTTGTAAATTATATAGGGGTTTAAGTGCTGGCTCCCTTCCCATCTTCTCTGCTTCACAGAATGACATGAAAATGCATTCAAGTGGAATTGTGATAGAATTTATAGAAAGATTAGTCCTTATAAATCATTGTAATACAGCCCCAGTAAAATATTTTCAAGCTATTCCTGAAATTTAAGGCTTCCTCCACACGGAGTATTTCCATCTGAAACAACCTGGATTTTTTTTCTTTCTAAGCGGATCTTTTTCCTTTTGGGGAGAAAAAGAATAGTTTGAAAAGTAGCAGAAATTTCAGGAAGATTGCAGAAATATACCTTTAATCCTTTCAAACAACAGCACCTGCCTATCCCAGGGATTTGGGAAGGGCTCGTTGGATAAAATGGCCAAATCCAGTCTAAATATCGAGTGATCAACCATCATCATCATCGTAAGCATTTTGTGTGCAATTCCAAAACTTCTTGAGCACCATTGTGACATGACCAAATCACCACGACTCAGTTGCAAAAGGCAACTTGACTGGGAAGAGCTGACATCCTGCAATATTTTAATGTTATTAAATGACAACATCTACCTATCCCAGGTCCTTCAGAAAGACTCAATCGGTGGACAGAACCTCCCAATTCATTCTAAATGTTCTAGCTGGCGGTGTGTAATATTTCAACTGCTAGATAAGTAGGAGGAACGGACAGCCTCGTTGGGTGCAGCTCCTGAACTGTTTTTTTCCCCCTTCCTTACAGCTCCCGGGCTCTTTGCAAATACAGTGCCAAATTGCAATGGTACAATAGCTAAAATTTGGCCTTAAATCTCAGGGCAGCTTAAGTGGCGCTGTATAAGTTATTGTTGTTGTTTTTTAAAAAATTGCACCCGTAACTTTATTTCATTCCATGAACAATTCCAATAAATGGCACCTTTTCTGAAATCTTGGTAAAAGTTCCCTTCTGGGGAGAAGGAGGACCAAGTTGGCATCTTTGTGGTTGTCATCTCTGGGCTGCAAAAATCTCTTGCCCCTATCTAGATAGTCCCAAAGAGAAACAGAAATCTCTAACTCTTTGCTGCCTCCCGAGGAATCTAGATCTTTGCCTAAATGCTATTTTGCACCATTAGATCAACTCGATTGGAATCTAGCAGGACAGTCCTAATCTGATCTTTATTTTTTTTCCCTCTTCTCTAATGCCCTCCAACTCTTCTGAGTGGGTGGCAGGGTCCCAATTCCAGAACCCTTCTCAAAAGCTGCTCTTCCTTGACGCCATCCTTACTCCCCGGGCCTACGCGTGTTCAGCTCTTGTCTCGGGAGAGCAACCAAGTGTTGGAAGAACAGAGCCTGCTCAGACAGTTGGCACCTTCTCACCCAGGGTGGGGGATGACATCCTGTTCTTCGTCCCCCTCCCTCTCAATTTGCTTCCTGTCTGCAAATTTCCCTTCTCAGAAGTTTGCCCACGTCTTCCCTTGCCACGGCAGTCTAGCTGCTCAGCTCTGCCACCCAGCCCTGCCTGCTTCTGGTTTCCAACAGCCAGAGTAGATCAACCCATGTTGCTTACCCTCCTGTTCTGGTCCACCTAGGATCAAAAGCACCAGAGCTTGCAAGGAACTTGAGCTCTCTCAAGGCACAAGGCGCCTTCCTAGCTTGGCCCCATGACTGGCCTGCAGGGGTAGGATTCAAATTTTTTAACAACAGGTTCTGTGGCCCTGGCCATGTAACTTGGGTGGGCATGTCGTCTTCTTCTTCTTCTTCTTCTTCTTCTTCTTCTTCTTCTTCTTCTTCTTCTTCTTCTTCTTCTTCTTCTTCTTCTTCTTCTTCTTCTTCTTCTTCTTTTTCTTTTTCTTCTTCTTCTCCTCCTCCTCCTCCTCCTCCTCCTCCTCCTCCTCCTCCTCCTTCTTCTTCTTCTGGGCCTCAGGGAAGCCTCCTGGTCAAAGCAGTAAGACATCGAGGGGAATCCCAGCACAGCTGATCATAGGAACAGCTGATCGTTGGGAGGGGGAAAAATTATCTTAAGGAGCGACTGGCCGAGGGAGAATGCAGTCAGCGATATCTGGCATGTGCGCGATGTTGCCCATGCACAATAAGAACTGACTGGGTGGGGAGGGGCAGGCGGAGAGGGGAGGAGCCAGCCAGGGACATGATTGGCTAGTTCTCCAAACTGTGCAGAATCATAACAACCAGTTCTATAGAACCGGTTTGAACCGGAAGAATCTCACCCCTGCCGGCCGGAGGTGAGCAGCCTCCTTTTCTTCCCCCCGCCACCAGAAGAATCTTGGGGTTTCACTAGCGATGGAATAAGCTAGCATTTTTTTTTAAGCTGTGGGCTCGATTAGAGATCTTGTTCAGTTTGCCCTGCCTCTGAATGCATCCACTCCAATTCTGCATTTGTGAACCAAACTGGATTTTTCTTACAGCTTGGAATCCATGTTAGTCAGAATTGATTCAGACCCCCAGTTTATTCCTACGCCCGAAAAGATATAAGAGATAGAAAAAGAGATCTGCAAAGACTGGTCCAACAGGTGGATATCCCTGCCTGTTTGGCGTGGGCCTTATTTCTAAGACATGAAGGATCTTGTGTCTACCCCAAATGCTTGCAATGTCCAGATGGTTACATGCTCACATGGATACACAGCGTTGTCTTGATTTTCTTCCATGGGACATCCCTTCATGTGCTGGAGAGTGGACATCACAAATCCAGTCACACGTCTTGCCTAAAAACTATCCCGCTGCCAATCCTTCATTTTCTCCTCTGTAGGCAGCCCTGTGTTGTTGTTGTTATTATTGTTGTTATTATTATTATTTTATTGGCTGCTTTTAATTAGCCTGCTCCAGTCCTGGAAATATTTATTTTGGGTTTTGTGAAAGAAAACGTTCATCAAGCACTAGACTATAAACTCAGATCAGTTTGGATGGATGTGGAATGAGGCAGCGGAAGTCACTGAGGTTTTGAAGGTGTGAGCGTTTAATTGGGACCCAAGATTTTATTTGTTTTCCTACGGCCACAGAATCTAGAGTCAGAAATAAGGAGCACAGATTGCAGCTATCTAGATGTCATCTGAGTATAAGGAAAGACTTTCTGTCAGGAAGACCTGACCAAGAGGGAGTAGTCCATCGACAGAGGTCGTGGGTTCTCCATCTCAGAGGGGTCTAAGAAGATGGAAAGCCACATCTCTTAGATGGTGTAAATCGGTGTCTTTCAGACTTGGAATTCTGGAAATTGAAGTCCAGCCATCTTAAACTTTGCAGTTCGAAAACCGCAGCTGTCAATAGTTTCTTGTACATTGAAGTGGGTGATTCTAGTGGTCCCCCCCAAATCTGATCCTATGTATGTTGCTAGATTGATTTGTAGCATATTAACCATTTTAAAAATGGATTTAATACACTATACTCTTGTGCATTTTAGAGGAATGTGAATTATGAAATGTTTACTGTTGCATTGTGTATGTAATATAATTATTTTATAAAACGAAGATCGTGGTCGGATGAAAGAATAGAGGGGGGTTGTGTTTTTGATCTTGTTGTGCAATTGTTTGGCTTCAGGGTTCCTTACAACTTCAAGGCTGCACCATCAGAGAAGTGGCTTCTGGGTCCGAGGAAGCTGGAAAATTTATCTTTGAAATCATTCCAGGTCAGTAACAGGGAACTGAATTACAGTTTGAGCGAGTCCAGATGGAATACCAAATACGTGCTTTGATAAACCGTAATTACTTAGTAAGGCCACACCTAGAGTACTGCATCCGGTTTTGGTCACCACATTATAAAAAAAAGATGTTGAGACTCTAGAAAGAGTGCAGAGAAGAGCAACCAGGATGATGAGGGGACTGGAGGCTAAAACATATGAAGAACGCTTGCAGGAGCTGAGCCTGGCTAGTCTAGGGAAGAGAAGGACCAGGGGAAACAGGAGAGCAGCCTTCCAATATTTGAGGGGCTGCCACAGAGAGGAGGGGGGCGGTCAAGCTATTTTCCTGAAAGCCAGACAAGGAATAATGGATGGAAACTGATGAAGGAGAGATTCAACGTGGGAATAAGGTAAAATTTTTCTGATAGTGAGAACAACCAACCAATGGAACAGAAGTTGCCTTCAGAAGTTGTGGGAGTTTCATCACTGGAAGCTTTCAAGAAGAGACTGGACAGTCAGAAATGGTGTAGGGTCTCCTGCTTGGGTGGGTCAGGGGTTGGACTAGATGTCCTCCAAGAAGCCTTCCAACTCTGTTAATCTAAATCTGTTTGCATGGATACGGAAACTGGGCTGAGCAGGAGAGCTGACCTAGCCCTTCCCCTTCTTCTGACCACAAAACAGTGAAATATGACTCCTGTCCTTTGTGCATAAGTCAGCAAACTATAATTGTGTGTATTTGCGTAATACAGCTTGTTGTGGTTTGTTTAACTATTGCAACCCCCACCCTGCTTACAGGGTGTCCAGGAGAGCAAACTCGAACTGGGCCAGACTCCTTTGTGCTGATGGCAAATTCTCAAGCTGACATGGAGGAGTGGGTCAAGCTACTCCGAAGAGTAGTTGGCTCCCCATTAGGAGGTAAGTAGAGCCAGAATTATACAGGGTCCACCCAAAGAACCTCTGGGTCCATAATATCCACCCCAGCTGGAGAGCTCAGAGAACGGATTGCCAGGACAGGCATTGAAGGCAAGAATTTCCTGGGATGAATTTAAGGGCAATGTTGGAAGTTAGGATCTTCTCATGCAAACGTTTAGGATTGCAGAGGCATCTTTGCAGTACAGCGTCTCTCTTGAGGTGTTGGGTGCGCAGTTTTTCCGAAATGTGTCTCCTTGCATAAAATTAGCAGGACCTGGTTAAAAAGAGCTCTGTGCTGACCCTCCTGTAAACTTTAAAGACAGGAGTTATTTAGGTCCATATGTCCAGTTGTAGAACAGTCGGTTCTCCACTTCTGGAGTATTGTCAGAAGAGACTGGACAGCCCCCGTCAGGGAGAGTCCGGCTGGTTTCCTGGCACAAAGACGGACGAGAGGATTCCAACATTTGATGTTTAACTTTTTATTTTATTTAGTTATTTATTAATTATTGACGCTATCCATCTCACTGATATAATGGCTCTGGGCAGCTTACAATATGCTTTTATTATTTTACTATTAGTATAATTGAAATTTGAAATTCTTAACAGGGCCTCATATAAGAATTTGGTCTGCAGAATTGAAAAAACATTTCAAAAATCTTCCCTTCCCTCCTTCCTTCCCTCCCTCCTTTCCATCTTTTCCTCCCTCCCTCTCTTTTCTTCTTCCTCCCTCTTTCCTTCCCTCTTTCCCTCCCTCCCTCCCTTCCTTCCTTCCTTCCTTCCTTCTTTTCTTCCTTCCCTCCCCTTTCTTCCTTCCTTTCTTCCTTCCTTCTTTTCTTCCTTCCCTCCCTTTTCTTCCCTTCTCTCTTCCTTCCCTCCAGTGGTCTTTGGACAACAGCTGGGGGACACCATGATGTACGAACAGCGATTTGGGCAGCACCTGGTTCCTATCTTGGTGGAGAAGTGTGCAGACTTCATCAGGATGAAAGGCCTGGACGAAGAGGGCGTTTTCCGACTGCCTGGCCAAGACAATTTGGTGAAGAAACTGCGGGATGCGTTTGATGCTGGCGAGAGACCCTCCTTTGACCCGTAGGTGGCCCTTTCCTCAAGTTTCCAGTCTTACGTCTGGTGAGGCTTCCACAACCAGGAAGCCTCCAGTCCCCAGAATTCCCCGGTCAACATTGCCAAGGCTGCTAAATCCATTTCAACTTGGAGGGGGCCCAGGTGGGAAAGGCTGGGCTGGAAGTTCCCTTTAGCCAATCAACCTTCAGACCCAAAGGTGCTTTTTTCTTCAAGAGGCAAGTGAACGTTCTGATTTTTCTTTTGAAGACATTTTGCTTCTCATCCAAGAAGCTTCTTCAGCTCTGGATAGTGGGGAGTGGAAATATTTATATTCCTTGCAGGCAGCTGGTCATTTGCATCCTTTTAGAGTGTCGTTGAGGCCACTTGGAGGTTTCAAGCTGTTCAATACCACAGACAATACTGCTACCCTTCAAAAAGATCTTGACTATGTATCAGAGTGGTCAAACAAATGGCAACTTCAAAGCTCAACACATAAATGCTCTGTCTTACATATTGGCAAAAAAAATCTGAAAATAAAATACAAGCTGAATAGTCTTGTTGATGATCCAAGCTTTGTCAAGGACCTTGGAGTATTCATCTCTAATGAACTCAATGCTAGAGCCCACTGTAACTACATAGCCAAAAAGGCATTAAGAGTTGTTAACCTAATCCTACGTAGCTTTTTCTCCGGTAATATCACACTACTAACTAGAGCATACAGAACATTTGCTAGACCAATACTCGAATACAGCTCATCAGTCTGGAACCCACCTTACGTATCTGATATTAGCACAGTTGAGAAAGTCCAGAAATATTTCACAGGAAGAGTTCTCCACTCCTCTACTCGTTACAGAATACCTTATGCCACCAGACTTGAAATTCTAGACTTAGAAAACCTAGAACTAGCCACCTTTGGTCCGATCTAAATATAGTATATAAAATCATACATTGCAATGTCCTACCTGTCAATGAATACTTCAGCTTCAACCATAACAACACAAGAGCGCACAATAGATACAAACTCAAGGTTAACCGTACCAAACTTGATGCAGGAAATACGACTTCAGCAACAGAGAGGTCAATGTCTGGAATACTCTACCTGACTCTGTAGTTTCTTCCCCAAACCCCAAAAACTTTACCCTTAGACTGTCTACTATTGACCTCACCCCTTTCCTAAGAGGTCTGTAGAGGCCTGCATAAGCACACCAATGTGCCTATCATCCCTGTCCTATTGTTTCTTTTATTTTTCTTATATGTACCCATTTCATGTATTCATAACTATGTATATACTTATACCTATTATCTTGTAAGCAATTGACAAATCAAATAAATATAAATAAATAAATATCTGTGTCCTGTTAACTGTTGCATCTAAAAACTGTTGAATCTAACTGTTGCATCTAAAAAGGACCAGCTGTCTGCAAGGAGGATCGATTTTAGATGCAACAGTTAACAGGACACAGGTAAACCTCCAAGCGGCCTCAACGACCCTCTAAAAAGACGCCAATGACCAGCTGGCTGCAAGGAGTATAAATCCTTCCCTTTCCCTGTATCCAGTCAGAGCCAAAGAAGCTTCTTGGATGAGAAGCAAAATGTCTTCAAAAGGAAAAAAAACAGAAAGTCCAGTTGCCTCCTGAAAAAATAAGCACCTTTGGAATAACCAGGAGACCTGGAGGACTGAGAACCTCCATAAACCACCATGTTACTAACAACTGCAGTGATTCCCTTAACAACGGTGAAAAGAAAGGTTATAAAATGGGACCAAGCTGACTGAACAAATGTCTCACTTACTCACAGAAAGTTTGGGTTCAATCATGCTCCTAAGTCGAAGTCTAAGACCTGTAGATGAAAGTCTACCTCCGGCGACGTCTGGCTCATCCTCCCTTTATTTATGTATTTATGTGTTTACAGAGACACGGATGTGCACACGGTGGCTTCTTTGTTTAAACTTTACCTGCGAGAACTCCCTGAGCCGGTCATTCCTTGGAGCCAGTATGAGGATTTCCTCCTGTGTGGGCAGCTTCTAACTTCTGACAAAGGCAAGGTAAATTACAATCACAGATACTTCTTGCAAGACTGTGGAAGATTCTCTCCTGAAGTGGCTCCTCCCACTCTCGTCATATCATGAGATCCCCCACCACGGGGTCCGAGAGAGAGGCCGAAGTCCATCTCCCTACTACCCTAGCTTGGCCACAGGTGGAACTCCAGTAACTTAAGTAAAGTGGCGCTCTTGACCTAGACCTTCCCGAGACCATGAAGCCAACTCCCCGTCCCGGTAAAACCCCTTTTATTTTGTTTAAAGGGAATTCCTTTCCAGCAAAGGTCTCGGCCAACAGTCTTTCATGAGATTTCACAACTACAGACCTTTATCAGGCTTGGAGAGTTGCCAGGCCGATATCCTCCAAACGCCACGTTGTAGCAACAATTACTTGGCAAGGAGTCAGGAACAGATCTTCACCCTAATGAATTGAACTAATTGTCTCCTGCAAACCCCACTCTCCTTTCACTCCTCTTTATTACCTCTGGGAGGGGCCATTCACCGTCCACCTGAGCCTTTACTCCTGAGTCGAGCCTTGTTCCTTAAATGTTCCCTTCTCCTGGCAGCTCTGCACATGTGCACACTGGGAACAGGCTCCAGCTGTTCTTCTTCCTCACTGATCTCCAACTCCGAAGGCAGCTGATAACTGTCAGACGGCCCTGGCCCCATCTCTGCCTCCGATGCAGAGCCCTCATCCGAGCCTTCCTCAGCCTCCAAATCTGGCCCATATTCCTCCCCAACCTCCTCCCTGTCCGAGACTGCCGCCAGCTCCACCGGCGGACCATAACAGCAGTTGCGAAATGAGTTTTGCCCTATTTATGGTCTTTCTTGCCAGAGTTGTTGGGTAAATCTCTTGCAGTTCTTAAGTTTGTAACACGGTTGTTAAGTGACTTTGCTTTTTAGAACTTTGCAAAAGGTGGATTACATGATCCTTGAATTAAAACCCTCCTTGTATTCTTCTAGGGTTACCCACAGCTAGTGAAGCAGTTGGCACATTTACCCCCGGACAACTATAACCTTCTGAGCTACATCTGCCGGTAGGTTCTTCTTTCAACACTTGGCTGTTTTCAACCAGAGTGCTGATCTTAAGAAATGTGATTTTTAACTGGTAGCACCATATTTTTCGGCGGGTCTGAGGTGTTTTTCGGCCTCCCGGAGGCTTGAAAAAAGCCTCTGCAGGCTTTGCAGGCCAAATAATAGGCCCGTTTTGTCACTTCCTATAATACTGGAAGTGACAAAACGGGCCTATTATTCGGCCGGCAGAGGCTTTTTTCAAGCCTCTGGGAGGCCGAAAAATGCCTCAAACCCTCAAACTGGCCGAAAATCCGCTGTGAGACACAGTGCAGGTAAGGGGGCAGGGGGGATTGTGTACACATGCGCAGGAGGCGTGGGGGGACGTGGGGCGAACTACAACACTTACGGACAGCTGAGCGATGACTGATTTGGACTCTTGGTTTCAATTCCAACAGGTTTCTGCATGAGGTCCAGCAGAGTTCTGACACCAACAAGATGAGTGTGGAGAACCTGGCAACCGTATTCGGGGTGAACCTCATCCGTCCCCAGATAGAAGATCCAGTGACTATTATGAGAGGTGAAACTGGGACCCGCTCCTTGCACAAGGATTTTTGACTCCATTGTGGGTCTCGAAGGGGCCAGATGTTTGTAAGATTGCTGTCAATGGCTTGTCCTGTACCTGGAGATCTCCAGATGTGCCTGTCTATAATTCATGTTCAAGGCCCTCTCTGTCAACCCTTTGAGGTAGATCAAACTAGGAAACCAAAGGGAGGAATATTAATGCAGCGGGAGTTTGAAACTCGCCGAATTTGGTACTCAGCACATTTTGATATGTAAGTTTTGTCCTGGTACTTGTTGTTTGTTTAGTATTCAACACACAAACTAAATGTGTTGGTTGCCTTGTGACTCACTGCATTATTCCTTAAGGGGAAAATTTTGTTTCGAACGTATCATTTTGGATCCTCAAAGACCACAAAGAACTTTTGGTTTCACAATCAACCTTTGGGAGATCTCCTTCCATAGCCAATTTCTCCAGACCGGCCCGAGGAATTGCTCCCAGTTCCCAATAACCTGGTTATGGGAACAAAGCTGTGAATCTCTTTTTTATTGATTGATTTATTTTGTCAAGCATCCATTTGATTATATATATATATATATATATGTGGATCTTTGGTTGTTCGGGTTTTCTCCCACGTAAGATTGGAAATATCTAGGCAACGTTTCGATGAAGTCTCATTCATCATCTTCAGGCTTCTGTCTTCGGCTCTGTGCTTCTCAGAGTGATACCCGCGAGAACCTCAGAAAACATACATACATACATACATACATACATACATATATATATATGTATGTAAAAACCTGATTATTAATACATGAGATAGATATGAATAAAAGGGGAACATTAAGACAGGGATGGTAGGCATGGTGGTGCACTTATGGACGCCCTTTACAGACCTCCTAGGAATGGGACGAGGTCCACGGGAGACAGTCTGAGGTTAAAGTGTTTGGGGCTAGTTGACACTTCCATTTACTCTCTGTTGTATTGTTGGAAAAATGATCCTTCTGGATTCAGTTCCAAGCGGGGAAGAAAGACACTGAAAACATGGAGGTTGTTTAGAAAGATGGTTCAATGGTGGACGGGCCCCCTTGGCTTGGAGCTCCAAAGTGAAAAGGGGGATCGCATGCTTCAAGGTGAAGAAAAAGAAGGAAGGACTGAGATGCTGGGAGTCCCTTATATACCCTCTGTTGGGATTTGAATTGGAGCTTGTATTCTGATTGGTGGTCCGACTCCCATGGGGCCACGCAGGGGCAACTCTGTAGGCTGTCCTGAGTCCCAGGCTTGGTTGAGCCTTTGCTGGATGATGATGTAGCGAAAGGGCTTTGGGCAATTCCTATCATGGCTCTCTCTGGAGTAGATCTTTGTTATGTAAAATAGACCGGCCTAGGCCAGAGTAATGGTTCATTAGCAAAGGTGTGTGTGTGTGTGTTTCTGCCTCTTTGAGTTTCTACTCTTTTTAGGGGAAATATTCTGCCTATTTAATATTTCCTGGGATATTTCATTTTTCTAGGAGTGGGGTGAGTGCTAACTTCCTACAGTGTGTTAAAAGCGATGCCGGTTGTGCTTTCCTTGCAGGGACCCCGCAGATTCAGAAAGTGATGACGACAATGATCAGCGACCACAAGAAGCTCTTCCCAGGGGCCAAAGACCCACAGCCTTCTCCGCCTCCCTCCGAAAGCGGCTCCAAGAAAGCTCCAGTGCTTCGAAGCTCCGTCGGTTGGGATGCTGTCCAGAGGCCATCCATGACCCGGAGGGACAACAGGAGCCTGTTGCAAATTGTGAGTGCCTACTGGGCTTATTAATCCTGGGGTTCGCCTGGAGCAAGTGGCCCAACCTTGGCCACTTTAAGACTTGTGGACTTCAACTCCACAAGCACACAGGAGAATTCTGGGAGAATTCTGGGGGTCGAAGTCCACAAGTCTTAAAGCGGCCAAGTTTGGAGACCTCCGAGTCGTGGAAGGACCCATGAGTGCCCCTGCCCATGCAAGCGAAAACCCCAATTGTTGTGCCCGTATTGAAATTGTGTACAAATTAAAAACCGCTTATTTCTGATATTTCAGTTCCCTTGTTTGGCCTACAGGGGGCGCTCAAGGAAGCTAGCAAAACCAAGAACAGTGAAATTAAATGACTATTTTAATAACAGCTTCAAGCATGAAAACTTAAAGACGGCATTCGAACTACTGCCCCTGACATCCTGCCTGCAAATAAAACCTAAATAAATAAATATGTTTTTAATGACTGTTGCAAAATAACAAAATACAAAAGAGAGCTATTCCCGTATAAATTTCCATGGACAGGTCTGGAGGAAAAAAAAAATGTTTTAATGCCACATTCTCTTGATGTGGCCTTTGGGTTCTTCTAAAGCAGCTTAAAGTCATTTAAGCTAGTTGTCTTTCCCCCGAAATGAAGCCTGACCACATAGTTTCGTAGCAAACCACAAGTCTCGAGCTAGTTAAAAATAAAAGTTATCCTCCCTCTCCAAACTGTCAGTCAGGTGGAACAGACAGATGGGGGAGGGGTGAGGTAAGGCCCCCCGCGTGTTAAATTGGGGCATGGAATTCAGCAGAGCTGCTTGGTTGTGTCCAATTGGCCAGTATTCTCCAACATTCCTGCTTTTACTTCCAGAAAGATGATCTCGAAGCTTCCAACTCCAAATTAAGTGACGGTTCGGCTCCCTCAGCAGAAGATCAAGTAGAACCTCAGTCTAGGGACGGTCTGGAGACGCAGGCCATGCGAAAGAGGACACAGACGGTGCCAAACAGGAAATGCGTGGAGAGCTTTTCTTCCAACAGGGGGCACAAAAACATGGACAGAAGTGATATTTTCAGTAGCAACTTTTGGTCATCGTCCTCATCTTCTTCTTCTTCTTCATCATCATCATCCATGGTCCAGCCCAGTCCTCATTCTCCCTCAAGAGGTCACAGGAGGACTTTGTCTCAGGGAATTTCTAAACTGTTCAGCTTCGCACAGCCCTCCGACTCCAGCAGCCTCTGCGCTTTGGAGCAGGGTGCCCCAAGTGAGGCGGACCACAGTTCTTCAAGCCAACTGGGAGATGATTTTGGGACGTGTTTACAAGTGAATGACCCTCCCGGGGCTAAAGAAAATGGTTCCACAATTCTGGAGCTCTCGTTTGAGGAGGACAACGTGTATCCAGAAGACCCTGGACTGCTTAGGAAGATGATTGCGGAGTTGAAGAAGGACATGATGGCACAGAAAAATAGCTATGAGGAGCAAATTAGAAGGTAATGTGCAAACGCCTTGGTTGATTCCATTTCTCTCTCCAACCAACTAACTCTACAGGTAGCCCTCAGGTTACCATCATTCGTTTAATGACATTATGCTGAAAGGAGGACAGACATTTGGGGGCAGGGTCTTAATTTGGATTACAGTAGCCCTTGGATTTCAGGGCCCTTCCAAGTCTATCATCCCGTTCCAGCCAACTGGTCATTCATGCATCTCTTTAGAGATTGGTAAGAAGCTGCTACTAAAAGTGGCTTATTGCATCCTTCCCCATTGTGTGCATGGGCTGTGCTGGCTAGGAATGATGGGAGCTGTAGTCCAACTCATTGGCAAGGTGCCTGCGTTTGGGATATTCTATGTTCAACCAAACCCAGGTTGCAACTTTGGACAGAGATTGTAGTGAATTGCTGCTTGTTTCGGCACCGAAGGAAGCCTTGATTTGCGTGGCAAACTAAGCCTGGCTGATCAGTGTCACCAATGTGGTCACTTCTCTGAAGAAATGGCCAGGACCCATGTAGAATTCAGAGAGAATTTTGGTTCACACGTCATGCAAAAACCAGAATGTGGTTTGGTTTCAGCTTAGCAGAACCCGCAACTCCACATTCGTTATAATGTAAAATCAAGCCACCGTGGGCATGTTCAACAAACCATGTTGAACATTCCACTTTAACATTATGTGTGAACTAGATAATTCAGTGACCTCTAATGCAGTGTAAGAGAGATGTCATTCATTTCACTGGGTGTGGGTGCATCAGTGGTGCTATTTAGCAGGTTCCGACCGGTTCTGGAGAACCGGTAGCAGAAATTTTGAGTAGTTGGGAGAACCAGCCAATCCCACCTCTGACTGGCCCCGCCAACCCCATCTATTCTCCACCTCCTGAGTCCCAGCTGTTTGGCTGGGTCTTCTTTGGTTGCCCTGCACAGGAAAACAGAGCTGGAAAGCAGGTTAGTGGGGTGGGAAGGGAAAGGAGATTTGCAGTAACCTCCCCCTGCCATGCCCACAGGACAGGTAGTAAAAGAAAAATGGAATCCCACCACCGGTGTGCATGTGTGTATGTGTGTGTGCACTATGTGGGAGCGTGATATTAAACAGGAGTGTAAGAAAATATATTCAATTTTGCAGAGGCAGCAAAAATGGATGCCCTGAAAATCAGAGATTTGGGTGGCCTGTTTGGCTGTGCATTTCATGCGTATTGTCAGGGATGAGTCACCGTTTGCGCAAAGCCACTTGAGAGTCATTGATGCCATCTGGGTGCAAAACCCAGGAGGTGATGTTCTGTCAGCCAAGCTCTCTGCTTCCTTACCATGTAAACCTAAACTTTTAGGTCAACCAAACCCCGGGTTGGTGGCGGCCCCAGATGTTCTGCCTCCTTCCTACCCACCCTACGGTAGTATGGGACTCACCCCTTTGAATCGTGGCTTGATACAACTTGGTCTTCCTTTTGCAGCCTTGAGAAGGAAAACTTTGAAGTCTGGACCAAAGTGGTGAGGCTTAAGAAAGAGATTGAAGAAGAAAAGGCTAAGTCTGCAGCGCTGGAGTCGGAGCTCCAGAACCTTCAACGTCCCAGGAAGGTCCGCGAGCAGAACCAACCCCACGAAGACTCCTCGGAGCCCACAGGCCAGGTGCCCACAAGAACTGAGCAGAGGACAGAGTGTGCAAACCAGCTGTGATTCCTCTCTGTCAAAGGACTGTTGTACATACACTTGTTAGTAAGTCAGTAGAGAACCCCTGGTGGGTTTGCCAAGACTAGATTCCCTTCTCTCGAGAGGGTTGATTCTAATGGCTCTGTGTACAGGATAATACTTTTTCCAAGTGAGGGATTTTAATTCTATCTGTAAATGATAAAAACAAAATACAAAAGTGTCTTTGAATAAGTAAACTTGCTACCTGCCTCCATGTTTTTCTCTCCTGTTCTTTGTATTCCATTCGATGTCTGTTTCTGGCAGCCGGTGCAGAGTTCAGACCTCGTAGAATCCTTCCAAATGGATTTTTTTGGGGGGAGTGGGGGCTGTGTCTATAATATGTGATCCTGGTAGTCCCTTCCATCTCCCCAATTCTGTGATCCTACAATGTGTCCTATTAATGGCCAAGTTTGGTTTCAGATCTACTGCAAAGAAGTTCCCCAAATGTCTAACAAAAAAAGGAAACTATTTCTCGGAACAAAGGCTCTAACATCTTCTGTCAATCTGTCCGGTTCTTGATAAGGCCACACCTGGAATATTTGCATCCAGTTTTGGTCGCCATGATGTAAAAAAGATGTTGAGGCTCTAAAAAGAGAAGAGCAACCAAGATGATGAGGGGACTCTAGGCTCAAACATACAAAGAACCGTTGCTGGAACTGGGCTTGGCTGGTTCAGGGGTCTCCAACTTGACAGCTTTAAGACTTGTGGACTTCCACTCCCAGAATTCCTCTTCCTCCAGTCATGTTAGCTCAGGAATTCTGGGAGTGGAAGTCCACAAGTCTTAAACTTGCCAAGTTTGAAGACCATCTATTCTATCTATCCTGTCCTGTCCTGTCCTGTCCTGTCCTATCCTATCCTATCCTATCCTATCCTATCCTATCCTATTCCATCTTTCTCACTCTATCTATTCTATCTCTCTTTATCTACTCCAGGGCTCTTCAAACTGGACAGCTTTAAGGCTTTGTGGACTTTCAACTCCCAGAATTCCTCCTCCAGTCATGTTAGCTCAGGAATTCTGGGAGTGGAAGTCCACAAGTCTTAAACTTGCCAAGGTTGGTCTAGTTTAATGAAAAGAAGGAATAGAGACATGAGAGCAGTATTCTGATCTCTCAAGGGCTGCCCCAAAGAAGAAGGAGTCAAGCTAGTCTCCAAAGCCCCTGAGGGCAGGACAAGAAACAAAGGGTGGAAACTAATCAAGGAGAGAAGCAACCTAGAACTATGGAGAAATTTCCTGACATTGCCAACCGTTAACCAGTGGAACCACTTGTCTCCAGAAGTTGTGGATTCTCCAACACTGGAAGTTTTTAAGAAGAGATTGGATAATCATTTGACTGAAGTGGTAGAGGGGTTTCCTGCCTAGGCAGGGGGTTGGACTAGAAGACCTCCAAAGTCCCTTCCAACTCTTCTATTCTAATTCTATTCTATTCTATTTAAAAGGCACTTTTTTAAAGACAGAGCAAATGACAATCCACACCAAGTCCTTCTCCCTTCGCATCGTTTGGGAGAACAGTGGCTGATTATAAACTTTTGGCAGAAAGCTGCCTCCTTCCTCCCCCCCTCCCCCATATCCCTGGGGAAGTTAGGGGGGGAAGTCACACAGTGCTTTCCTGCTACTTTCAAAAAAAAAAATCCTTCAGGATAGAACCATTCACATTTATTATGTACACATCTTTTCTATGACGTTGGTCAGCTTGGCTGAGCAGTAAAGCACCCTGAAGGAGGGCTCGTGGGGTCACTTTAGCATAAACTGAAGATGCTTCCACTTCCTTAGTTAGGGGCATTGTTTCACACACACACACACACACACACACACACACACACACACACACTGCTTTCTAGAAAGCGGGACTGGCCTCTTCGGGTTGAGTCTCCACCAGCCAAAATTCAAGGAGGTTCGCTTGAAGCTGAGGGAAGGAAGGGCTGGCAGGCTTCAAGGTCAAGTCAAAATTGAGCTGCTAATGGTTATATTTTTAGAGAGGCCATCGACCTTCCTCCAGCCTGACATCTGGAAACATCTGCTGAAGGATGAAAACAGGCCCTCTAACTTGACGCCTGGACAGCCAACGCTTGCTTAGGAAATGGGAAGAGCCGCTGAAAGAGGGGCCCAATTGGGCCTGAGCTCCCTCTGGATATTCCCCTCCTCTCTGTCCCCTTCATATATATTTATTTACTTACTAGATTAAAGTTACACCTTTCTGCCCCGAAATTGTTGTTTGTGGTGGAGGAGGAGTGAAGGAAGGAAAGAGAAATAGTAGCTCTTAGCTAGATAGCTACATGGGTTCCTTTAAAAGTTTAGAGAAAGACGGTTTCTTTGTATTTAGCTTATGAGAACAGCTATAATTCCTTCCTTCCTTCTTTCCTTCCTTCTCTTCCTCCCTTCTCTCCCTCTCCCCCTTCCCCTTCCTTCCCTCCCTCCCTGTCTCTTCTCTCTCTCCCTTCCCCTTCCTTCCTTATCTTCCTTCCTTCCTTCCCTCCCTCTGCCCCTCTCTCCCATTTCCCTTTTCCTTCCTTCCTTCCTTCCTTCCTTCCTTCCTTCCTTCCCTCCCTCCCTCTCCCATGAACAAAGGTTTGGAGCAAAAAGGAGAAGCATCCATCTAATCAATAAATAATATGCTGCTCTATGACCATAATAAAGATTTGATTGACAATTGCTTTCTGCATCCTCAGACATAATTTCTTGCCACAGCCACCGGTGCAAATTTTTCTCCATTGCTTTTGCCCCTCGAAGACAATTATTTCATTTCATTTTCACCACTCTTTCTCCCAAAAGGGCTTTTGGAAGTAAATTCTGGTCCGGTTCTAAACTAGGAGAAAGATGCTGGGGAAAAAAAATCAATTGCAAACAGGCTGCAGTTAGAAAGGAGGTCTCCATTTCTTTAGGAACCAGAAGCGAAGTGACATAGCAGTCGGTTCTGGGACAGCTGAGAAAACAGTCTGGTGAGTGGACGGGTTTTGAGGTGGTTCTAGGGCTTTAGTTTAGGGGTGGGATTCTACCGGTTCGGACTGGTTTGGGTGAACCGGATGTTAAAGTTACATCTGATTTGCCGAACTGGTATTACAACTGACCAGCTGGCCCCTCCCCTCCCAGGACACTCCACGTGGCCCATTTTGGATGGAGGTAACTGTGGGATCCATGTGGAAGCTCTGGGAGGGAGGAAAATGGGCCTTCCGGAAGTCCAGAAATGGGCCTGTTTCTGGCTTCTGGATGGCCCCCAGAGCCCTGGGGAGGCCGTTTTCACCCTCCCAGAGGCCCAGGACAGGCCTCCGGACCCTTGGGAGGGTGAAAATGGTCTCCCCCAGGCTCTGGAGGCACACCGGAAGCTGGAAACAGGGAGTTCCGGTAGGCCATGCCCAATATGGCCACGCTCAGCCAGCAACCGGGGCAGTGAACTGGTTGTTGGGGGGTTTGAACCCCCACCCTGCCCAGGTTCCTTGCGAAATGTCCTGTACTCTGTGCCTGAATGGGCCCTTTCAATATTCTATTTTTTTGTTGCCTGACATTGTGACTGAGAGGTTGTTCTCTGTCTTTGGAGCTGGGTGGGGAATGTATATTTTAGGTGTCTTTGGCCTCTCTGCTTTTTAATCTGATCGATTGCAGCCTTCGGCGGAATCTATAGCTGAAGCTGTTTTGCTTATGAATGGAACAGTTTGCGAAACTAAATATCCATTCACAGGGGCCAGTTTGGTTTTATTTCAGGGAAGCATTTTCTCTCCCAGGGGTGGAGGGGCATTACTTTGCCAATATGGGAGCGTTCTTATTTTAAAAGGGGTATGTCATGCCCCCATCGGAGTCTGACTCCAAAGACGAAGACGAACTGTCATCAGGGAGCGGGGGCAGTGTGACTCCGTTGGCTATGGAGGAAACTGAGGAAGGGCAAAGTCCGGCTGGGCAGAGCAGGGAAGAGGCAGAACAAGGGAGAGGGAGTTCAGAGGAAGACCCAGGCCCACCCCCTCTTCATCCTAGGGCATGCAGGGAGGAACAGAGAAGAGAGCAATATGGGTTGTGCGGCTTATGGGGGAGGAAAGGGCCCCAATTCCCTTCACAAGGCACAGCTGGGGAGACAGTTGAGGCAGGTTGGTGGGGCAATTGTCAGGACCAAACGTCGAGCTTATCTTGTGTTGGCTGCATTTATCTGAATTCCTCGCATCCTCCCAACTGGTTTGATCTACTGCCGTGTTATTTCACTTCTGGAACTCCTTATCTTGCCCTGCCAGATTTATTACCTTATCTTGCCTTGTTGGATTTAGAGTTTAAAGTTTTCAGCTTATAACATTTGGATTGGAATATCTGCAGCCAAAGGCTGTCGCAGTTTCAGGGGAGAGTTTTTCTCCAGACCGAAAGATAACCGGAACATTGGGGGCAAAGTTGGAGCTAATAAAGGGACCCAGACTTATTCTCTGACTGTGTTGCCTTTGTGCCACACCCTGGGTCATCACAGGGTATGTGAGGATTCTCCCTACAGGACGCCAACAAGTGTGCCACAAATAACATTGTGGCTTTGCAGCAGCTGTCCCTCATGGATTTCTCTAGGGCCGCTGGCAAGCCCAAGTTTACTCACCACTCTATCATGTGCAGCGGCCGGTTCAGCTTGTGAAAATTTGACTTATCGCGTATAAAAACATGATGTGATATTTAGGCCCTCTTGACAAAATGTACTGATAAGGAGGATGGGAATGTGACATTAATCGCCTGCTGCTGCTGCTGCCTGCTGGCAGTTGATGAACCTCCCGGGATATTTTCAGCCCTGTGGCTTTCTCAGGCTTCCTCCCCAGGGAAGGAGGCAAAATTCAGGGTGTGCAAGGGGTTACAGTAGTCGCTTGTGAGTGAAATTGACACATACCTAGGGGAGTCCTTTTGCTGAGTCTTTTTCTTCCTTTCATCCGTTTTCTCTCATTTTCTTTCCCTGCTTTTCTTCAGAGGCACCTGCAGCAGAGTCTAACACAAGTTTTGTTTTTACTTTGCAATACAACTGCACAACTGAAGCACTGTCCCTTTCTGACATACAGGCGATAAAGGTTCCCAGAGCCATTGGATAGAAGATGGGTGGCAAATAAATTAAGAAAGAAAGAAAGGAAAGAAAAAAGAAAAAGAGAAAGGAACAAAGAAAGAAAGAGAAAGAAAGAGAAAGAAAGAAAGAAAAAAGAGAGAGAAAAGAACAAAGAAAGAAAAAGAAAGAGAGAGAGACAGAAACAGAGAGAGAGAGAGAAAGAGAGAAAGAAAGAAAGAAAGAAAGGAAGGAAGAAAAGGAAGGAAGGAAGGAAGGAAGGAAGGAAGGAAGGAAGGAAGAAAGAAAGAAAGAAAGAAAGAAAGAAAGAAAGAAAGAAAGAAAGAAAGAAAGAAAGAAAGAAGTGGAGGGGAAGTTACCATCACAGAATTACACCCATCGTCTTGACTTTCGGTACACTCCTCTCTTGCTCTGCTGGAGAATTTCTTCCCATCCATGTTTACCTACATTTTCTTCCGATTTGAAATAGATTGGGAAGTTTAATCAAACCCAGTCCAAAAATGCTTGGGAATTCCTGCAACAGTCACCAATAACCAGACAGAGCTAAATCCCATTTATGTATCATTCAAAACATGTAATCAAAAGTCCAGGAAGGAAAAGGCAAAGAATAGTTCCCCTCCAGCAACCAAAACCCAGAGAAGCGAGATTTCACCCTCCACCCACCAGACGTTCAAGTAAATTTTCAGCAATGACCAGGTGGGGAGGGGGGGAGAGATCTGAGGAAATACCTGTTGGCCATTCCTCTACCTGAACCCCTGTCCTTCAAAATTGCTCCCAAAGAAATTTTTATAAGGGCATCTTGCTATGGGATAGAACTTTGTCCTACAAGCTAAGTTTTCCTTCAAAACAAGATGTCCGTTTTGCTTTTTACCTTTCAGGCATTTTGTTTTAATTCACAAAGTTATTTCTAAGGGAGCCAAGGAGAAGTCAGGATGAATTTTAAAGGGTCTTAACAACGCCACACTCTTTCTAGGAAGGACCTCCTTGATGCTTGGAGAAGAAGAGGCCCATGGCAATAAGACAGGCTCGACTATCTCCAACTCTTCGTTGTCCAGCAAGGGCTCTTATGGTCGGGAAGCCAACAACAACCTTTGTTACAGAGGGGAAACAAAGATTTGGAAACTTGGGAGGAAGAGAACAAGATGTTTCTCCTACTCACATGGCCGTGACGTTGGCATGAAGGCAAGAATGTCGCACCAAGTTGTTTTGAGTGTAGCTTGCATCACAGAAAAAGGCGGCCGAAAATGGTGGGGAAAAGTGAAACAAATCCAAGTGGAATGAGGTTTCGCTCAACTTGGTCTCATACCCTAATAAATAAAATAACCCACATCAACCGAGGATCTTTGGGGGATCGCCATCAGTTGTAAGAAGGTAAAGGGGTAGAATTGTAGAATTCTAGGGCTGGAAGGGACTTTAAAAGTCTCCGAGCTCAGCCCCCTGATGAACCTGCATCCTGGCCAAATGGTTGTCCAATCTTTCTTGAACATCTCCCAACAATGGAGCACCAACAGAAGCCCTGTTCTTCCGCTGATGAACTGTTCTCTCTGACAGGACGTTTCCGATTAATTCCAGATTGGACCTCTCTTGATCAGCTTCCATCCACCGCCTCTTCTCCTGGCCTCAGGTGCTTTGGAAAATCAAGTCAACCCCCTCTTCTCTGCGACCGCCCCTTAAGTACTGGAAGGCAGCCGTCATCTCACCCCTCATCCTTCTCTTCGTCAGGTTGGACATGTCTTGTTCCCGCAAACTGTTCATTGTACAATTTATCCAGAGGTGGCATTTGGCCGGTTCTGACTGGTTCTGGAGAACCAGTAGTGGACATTTTGAGTAGTTCAGAGAACCGGCCAATCCCACCTCTGACTGGCCCTGCCAACCCCACCTCTTCTCTGCCTCCCATCGAGTCTCAGCTGATCAGCTGGGTCTCCTTTGGTTGCCCTGCACAGGAGAATGGAGCTGGAAAGCAGGTTAGTAGGTGGGGATTTTGCGGTATCCTTCCCCTGCGAGGCCCACCCAGCCATGACCAGCAAGCCATGACCACAGAAGCGATCATCGTTGTTGGTTTTCTCTGCACACTTTCTGTTTTTGATCCTGAGACCAAAATGTGTTAGAACTGCCAGGCTACGGCATCCAAATTCCAGAGGTGTCTGGGAGTGCCATTTCCTGATTTTTACAGGTTTTCTAAAAGCGGCAAAAGCTTTTGGAAAGTGCAGCAATGAAATGAAATTGGGGAATTGCAAAAAGTGGCCCCAGACTCCTATTGCTTTGCCCCTCACCTCTCTCCAGAAGGTTAATCCCACGATCGATCACCCGGGACAAGGGAGAGTGAAGGTTAGGCCAAGCATTAGCCAAGCATTTCATCCCAAATCCCAGGTGCAACAGGTCAGGTTTCCAAGTGATGGAATCCATTGCAAAAGAAAAGAGCGAAGTCCATCTTGAAGACAATTTCTTTTATTTAGGAAAGGATCGAATTGGCAGTGATGCCCATGGCAATTCCGGGCTCGACACGATATTTACATTCCTCCTGCGTTTCTCCTGCAGGTTTTAAAACTCTGCTTTGCAAGAAGGGTGGTGACAGCTCAGGAAATAGGTTCCCACCATAAATCTCTGCAAGTAGGGATTGAAAATACTCTAATCTCTGCCGAGATAAGGAGTTGCCACAGCAAAGGACAACATCAGCCGGGAAGAGATGCGTGCTGGGAATGTTAGAGGGCTGGTTGAGCCTCTCTGACCACACCGGGCCCGTCCAGAGATGACCCAGCATTTAAACCTTTTTTCCCTTTAACTCAACACACACTTGTCAACACCATCTTTGGCTCGCACCCTGCTTAACCTCATCAGCATGCTGCCCGGTGACACTTGGGTTGGAAGTGAGAATGGAAAGATAGGGGCGATTGGAAGAAGCCAGCAGGCTCTGGGGTGGCTCCTCCTCCTGCTGCGCCGAGGAGGGAGAGCTGCCTGGTGCCTCTTCTCGCTCTCCCATAATTCATATATTGGGGAAAGCCCCATTCATAAACAGCCATCATGCAAAACTCTCTCCTAGGGCAGGAGTGAAACTCCCTGGGCCTACAAGAGGCAGATGGGTCGGAAGTTCTCCCCAGAGGCATCTGCAAAAGGGCGGGGTTTGCCTTTCCTTCTTTTGTCCTCTGCTCTTCTGACTGAAATTGGGGTGCATTCCCAAGGTGTGTGGGGGGGTGTCTCAGAGGCGGTGAATTCAGCCAGTTCTGACTGGTTCTGGAGAACCAAGAGCGGACATTTTGAGTTGTTGGGTGAACTGGCCAATCAGCTGGGTCTCCTTTGGTTGCCCTGCACAGGAGAACGGAGCTGGAAAGCAGGTTAGTGGGGTGGGGATTTTGCAGTATCCTTCTCCTGCCACGCCCACCAAGCTACCAGTTCTCTAGAACCAGTCAGAACCGGCTGAATACCCCCTCTGAATAGAACGTCAAATGCTCCCTTAAGACTGGAAACAGGAATGCCACTGATTCTGGGCCCTTGTTAGGGGCCCAGAAGATAACAATGGCTCAAAATGCATTTTTTTCCCCAGTTGATCTGACCCCTCTAGTTCTAAGGATAACTTTGTCGTACTCTAGAAACAGGCAGTAGAGCATAAGCCGGCTTCGTGTGGGTTTCTCTCCACTATTCTTGAAATCATTAGTGACCCTCAAGATCAGCACAGAACACAGAACTTAAAATAATAGGTTGGAGGTTCTTCTAGTCCAATATCCTGCCCATGGCAGGAGACCCTACACCAGGGGTCTCCAAACTTGACCACTTGAAGACTTGTGAACTTCCACTCCCAGAATTCTCCAGCCAGCATAGCAGAAATAGAAGGAGAGACACAGTGTTGGTTGGCCTTGCTCTGTTGACATTCACCCATCTTTGCCTTGAACCAGGAATGGTATGAAGTAGCTTAAAACAGGGGTCTCCAACCTTGGCAGCTTTAAGACTTGTGGACTTCAACTCCCAGAGTTCTGGGAGTTGAAGTCCACAAGTCTTAAGGTGGCCATGTTTGGGGACCCCTGCCCTACGCCATTCTACACAAATGGCTGTCCAATTGCTTCTTAAAACCCTCCAGTTCTGGAGCATCTAGAACCCCAGAAGAGAAGTTGTCCCCCTGATTAATTGTTCTCAATAATAAGGGAGTTCCAGATTGAAGATAAAAAGCTCCATCAACACGATGGAGTTTGGATTAACGGGTGGGATGATACTGGAAAAAGAAAAAAAATACTTCTGTGCAATAGCTTTACAAAGCAATAAATGAAATAGATTTGCCATGTTGCTCCATACCAAGTTACTTGGTAAATCTAACCTTATCAATATCAAGCATTCTTTAAAGCTAGATTTGACATCCTTCCCTGCTGCACTTCTTCAAGGCAGATCCAGGAGAATCCCTGTAGCTGAGTGTATTTGTCCAAGTGGTGATGAGGAGTTTGAAACCCTCTCACACACATTACTACATTGTAAATTTCACAGAGACATCAATCTACCTTGTACCCCTAGTAGATAAATTCCCTGGGAGGCCAGATAAATTTTACAGGAACATTCTCCTTCAGGATCTAAACCATTGATGACACGTGAAAGCAAATTATAATTGATCAGAGGCATATTTAAAATCTGATTTGGTTTGATGTATTTAACTATTTGCTGCAGAGGAAAATATAGTTTTTGTTTTTATTTTGTCTCTATTAACATTTTAGATTGATCACCTGAGAAACAAATATATTAACATAATAATGGAGAATGAAAGTTATAGTCTGTGATTTATTTTGCTAGCTAGTGATTGTATTTGATTGCTTCACTCTGTATTTGTTTGTTTTGGTCATTTAAATTTTGCTGGTCATTGACCAAATAAATATGATTGGTTAATTGATTGATTTGACATCTAAAGTGGCTAGATTTCTCCATAGAGAAATAGGATATAAGATAATACCTGTGGCAAGACCAGAAACATCTCAAACAGAGGATAGGTTGAAGGTCACTGCAGCAGCTATTCTGAAGAGCAAATGGTTCACCTTAATGGGGAGAATTGTGATAGATCCCTCCAAAGTCTGTTGGAGACTTATGCAGCCATTGTGGCCAAAATTGGCCTCAAGATACAGTTAGAAGTCTTACTCACCGTATGTTTGAAAATGGGATACTTCCAGCGAAACTGGAATATGGGGGCAAATTCACCAGCTCTCAATTTTTGCCACATTAAAAAAAATATATACTCTATATTCATTTTAGGCTTGAAAGTGATTGTACGCTGGATGTCACTATATTTTGTATCACATCGAGAGATGAAAAAACAAGGGCAAATTCATATATTTACAAAGACAATGAAGAACAAAGCCCATTGAAACTGGGGGATGATATTAGCATCTTCACTATACAGTGTGTTTGGTAAACATACAAGCACAAAAATAAAACATTTTTGTATTCTACATTATATTACAAGGACGACAGTCAATAAATAGATCAATAAATAATGGCTGCAGGGACAAAGGTTGGGTGGATTTCCGCAAGTCCAAGGGCAGGAGAATTCTCCTGATGGGCCCAGTTTGGTGCTCTCAAAAACCAGCTTCTCCCTCTGGGAAGACAACCTCTCCTTAAAAGTAGAAAGCCATGGTGGGGCATAGTACAGTAAGCTCACAAAGGGCTGGAGACACAAACGTCAATTACACTTTCCAAAGAATCTGACCAATTTGCAGCTTAGTATAAATAAAGCACAGTCCAGGGCTATCGTTTCTCAACTCCAACACCTTCTTATCACCATGATTTGTTGGAGAGGAGTGGTGGAAACTTGACATGTGACCTCCATCGTACGGGTGGAGAACTGTCTCGTGAATTGATGGCTCCGAAAGAGCCTTGAAATTTCAGCACACACACAAAAATATCCTCCCTCCCCACCATACAATTTTAACAGCAATCGAAAGAACAATCAGCCAGATTCCGAGTTGCATTAGGATATCGATGCAAGGAAGGAGTAGGGATTGTATCATGTGTACACCCCCATCCGAATGGCCTGCCCAAAGCAATTTGATGCAATCGCTTTGAGGGATGTCTTGCAGTGGTGGGATTCAGCCGGTTTGCACCGGTTCACAAGAACTGGTTGTTAACTTTCTGAGCGGTTTGGTGAACTGGTTGTTGGAAGAAATCATTAGGGCAGAGAACCGGTTGTTAAATTATTTGAATCCCACCACTGATGGCTTGGTTATGCTATCTGAAGGGCTGAGCTGACTAGCACAGAACAATCCCAAGAGGGATGAGGGAATAGCAAAGAACTTTCCAGAAAGAGAATTTGGAAAGCGGAAGCTTTCTGAGCGACATCAACCACTAGGCCAGTCTTCTTTCTGAGTAGATAGGGAAACATGGGGAACGTTATGGTTTAGTTTCACATAACATTTGGCTTTTGGCCTGGTGTGTTGCATGAATCCAGCCAATTGTGGTTTATTCAGTGAATCATGGTTAACAGATAACAGA
Organism: Pseudonaja textilis; assembly: GCF_049901715.1. Lineage (NCBI taxonomy): Eukaryota > Metazoa > Chordata > Lepidosauria > Squamata > Elapidae > Pseudonaja > Pseudonaja textilis. The sequence goes on along the minus strand of NC_141998.1, from coordinate 1,147,759 downwards.
TAAGAAATGGCAGCTTTGGGACTTTTGCTATGTTTTCTGACAACTGTGGGCTCAATTGTAGAGGCCAGAAATCAGAACTGAAGAGGATTGCTTAAGTGGTAAAATGACTGGGATGAACAACTGAAGAGGAAGTTCTGTGGTGTTGTGGGAGCTCCGTCTGAAGCTAAGGAGATGCCTCCCTCAACTTGCTGCTCTCTAGAGGGTCAACTGTCTCCTCATATCCCCATCCTCCCCTTTGCTCCAAGCCATCATCCCTCAACCGTGGCCTGTCTCAAAGGTCCCTTCCTCTGGTTCAATGAGTTGACTGCATCTCACACAATTGTTCAGGTGGAACCATGAAATCCCATGGAAGCTGAAAGGCCATGCAAGAGCCCCATTTCCTGCTACTATCTGCAGCCGCATTCTGAGACGGACATGCCCTCGTAGTTTTGCTTGAAGGTGACGATTCCTTTGTCCAAGAAGAGCAATGAGATGGGGTCTAGCTTGATTGGGACGCAACAGGCAGGAGAGGCTTTCTGGGGATCACTCAAATGGACAGACGTCTGGACCCTGGCGTGGGTGGTGGACTGGCTGCCATCCAGAGGGAAGCTGCAGGCTCCCTTGCACTGGTAGGCATCGTAGCCGGCGGGCGCAATGATCCAAGAATCCCAGCCAATCTCCTTGAAATCCACGTAGAGGGATGTCTTTTTGCAGCTGCTTCCCTTGGCGTTCCTCCTGATCCGGGAGGTGGAGTCATAGATGATGTTGGACCTGATCTGCAGCAGATCGTTGGGGCTACTGGAGAAGCCTTGCAACTCTACATCCGGCCACTCTAGCATCTGTTCGTGCTCCATCATCTCCTTCAGCTCATGTTTCTCCTCTTTCTTGGCCTGGCTGTGGTCGTCTGAAAACACAATTAACAATGGCTTGTGCCTGGTCTCCAGAGTGATGTCTACGCCTCGGTGTCCTCCTGGGTTGGGGTTCTCTGCCCCTCGGTACTCCACCTCCACCTCTAGCTGGTGGGTGGTCAAGTCGGAGTGGTGCCACTTCCTGATGGCTTCCGTCACCTCGAAGGTCTTCCATTCGTTGTCGGTGCTGTAAATCAACCTGGATGCCAGCACTCTCCGCTTCCTCTCGTCTCCCTCTTTTCCCCCTCCGTGCTCCCCCTCCAGCACTTCGAAAACGGTGACCTTCCTGTCAAGCTTTCCGTAGAGCGGTCTCTCCTCCGGCAGAGTGTGGAGCCTCAGCTCAGCCTTGGTTATCTTCTCATGGTGAGGGATGGAGACGTTGAAAAGGAGAGGGTACCTCCGTATTCCATTCAGGCGTATTGGCCGGGAACTCTGCTCTGAAAGCGGTTGTTAAAAAAAATATCACGTTATATTTCACACTGATACAGGATGTACGGGCACCCAGTAAAGTACGGTCACCGTGGCGCAAGAGAGTGGTTCAACCTGACTAAGTCTAGTTTTCAGTTGATATTGAGAGACAGCGCTGGCTGTCAATATCTGACAGCCAGGTGAGTTCCAACCCACCCCCCAGCATGAAAGTTGCCCAAGGGACTTTGGATCCATCCCTCTCTCTCAGGCCAACCCACCTCACAAGGTTGTTGTGCAGAAAAGAGGAGGAGGAAGGAAGGCATGTTCACTGCCTTGAGGTATATATATATGGAAAAACTTGATGTTGCCGTTTGGGGAAATAAATTGATTTTCTGTGACTAAACTTCTCAGTGGCCACAGGAGAAAGTTAACCTGGAGGGAAAAAAAATGTGGAAGAGATATCACTTTTGAAAGAAAAAACTCAACTGTTGACAAGGGAGTGGGCCAGTAAGAAAGAGGTAGAAAAATCTATTAATCGAGGGAAGGCTTTGTGACAAAAATGGCAGGCCGGAATATTGCAAAGATATTCTAGCATGGTGAACTTGGTGACTGCACCATGATGAGGTCGATTTGAGAAGAATGGTTCGATAACTTCGTGGCCTTTACCAGAAGAGGTTCTAATTTCTTGCAGGTAGCTGCAACAGTGTGCGTTGTCATAAAAAAATGTTAACACCTATTCATAGTTACCAGAGACCATGAAGGAGGCTGATTGTAAGGAGAAGCAAAAACCTAGCTGAAAATGTAGTCTGTAACCGATGGAAATCTACGCTATAACCTAGTTGGAAGATGTGCCAAGTTCTTGGCTTTTTAAAAAGCATAATTAGATGCCTTTATTCTATGATCGATGGAAATGAGCATCAATCTGTAGCTAGGAAGAAGCATTTTGTAGTGAGGCATCTTAACACTGACATGCTCAAGCACTCTGATTTCAGTAAAACTTGGATTGAGCTGCTAAAAGTATTTGCAAAAATCAATTTCTGCAAGCCAGAAATATATACCTATATGTATAATACAAGATAGCTGTGTGCTGTCTAACTGGTGTTTATAAGAACTGTTTGGTACTATTACAAAGTTGCAAAGAAAAGAAAGGTTTTAGTTTCTTCAAATTAACACCTTTGAAATCCATAAATTGGCACAGTACTGATTTTTAAATCAGTTTGGTTTCTGTTTTATAGCTTCTGCTTGTTTTGAATCCTTCTCTTTAGGATAGGTAGACCTTAAAACAGCCATTTTTTCCCCTGCAAAATCCTTCTGCAACTGTGTCAAACACGAAACTGAAAAATTACGGAGCTTGCAGTGTGTATTTTGAAAATCCTTGCTTGTGAATTAACTTGACACCCTTGAAAAAAAGAAGCTTGCCAGTGGAATTCTACCTCTGCATGGATAATGCCTGAGAAAGTGCAATGACAGCGTCTTTAAGGATTTCATCAGATGTTCAAAACTTACACAAAACACACACAATCTGGTTAAATGTAGCACAGCCAATCTGAGGAATACTGTACTGCAATTAGCCTGCAGTGTGAAAGTCAACTAGCTGGCAGATTAGATGTGCCCCATTAAGCAGTAAGTAAGACAACTCAACACTTGGCCAGCTGGGTCTCTTGGCTAATATCTTCTCTTTCAAACTTCCTCTCTGCTCCGTTAAAATAATACTCTTCTCTTCCTCTAGTCACAACCGTAATCTAACAACTAAAAGCCGGTGAGATAATTGGCTGCTCATCCCGCTTGGTTTCTCCTCCTGAAGTTCAGAGGGAAATTTCAAGAACTTACCTTCGTTTTTGAAGCTCCTGACAATATTGGCCGAGGGCAGCAAGGACTTGTCCCTGGCGAACCTATTGTAAAGCTCTAGCATGTACTCTGGGGGGTCCACCTTGGCGGCCTCTTGCAGGGGCATCCCCGAGAGGTTAAGTGCCTTCAGGAGCTCGTTTTGCAAATTCTGGAGCAGGGCGTCCTGTTCGTCGAAGAAGGACACCTCTTCCTCTGTCAGGGGGACATCTAGGCCCGTTATGGGGCTCCCATCTGCGAGGTGGGCCAGGAGAGCAACGGTGGCCCAAATCCGGAAGGCTACAGATGCCATGACTTCCATCCAAAGTAGCCAGGCTGCTCTACCCAGTTGGCTCGGGTGCGGTCGAAGTGGCTCTTGTATCCCCCCGCAAGGGTTATATACGGCTTGTGTCACCGAGGGTGGACAAGTTTGGAACTTGCGGTCGGCCTCTCTCCCATTCTTCTTCCCCACCCCCACCCCCCACCCCCCCTCCGTCCAGGTCTCAGTAATTGGACGTGGCCTGCTCTGTCTCCTATGGTAGCTTTCCCTCTCTTATCTCCCCTAGTGTAAGCTGTCCACCAGATTTCTGCCGCTATCTCATAGCCCCCTTTTCTCTTAATGAGCATTTTGTAAACATTCCACATTTAGATGCTCCCAAAAGAGAGGAACATTTTTCCTCTTTGCAGAAGACCTGATTGTCTCCCACTGTCCCTCAACCCTACAATTTTGGCCTAGCTGACTAAATCATCATTATTATTATTATTATTATTATTATTATTATTATTATTGAACTCTGACTCTTCGTTGCATTTTCAGCTAAATGTGTTAGAGGTGGTACCTCGGTGTCTTGTTCCTACACGTTTCTGATTTACGTGTGACCTCCTTAAAGAGGGGGGGAGGTTGGAGGCAGGGAAAGGAAATGATTGAAGATAAAGATTTAAAACATGTGGTGATTTGGAGACCATAAAGTGAGGGCTTCTTACTTTAGAGAGCAGTTAAAATTTTGTCTATCATGATGAAACAGTTGCATGATGGTCTAAGTTGCTCGTGTCGAAATATATACGAATCTATCCATCTTCCATCCAGGTGTTAGTTCATTTTTTCCCTCTTTTTATTTATTTATTTTTTAAAAATAATTTGTATTAAACTTTTTCACATTTAAAAAACAACACATATAACAACAACACATATAAAAACAACACATATGCACTCTTCACAGTGGTGTGACAGCAACTATTCCAATTAAATCAATATATACATATTTACATTATTTTTTATTCCTACAGTTTAACCAGCGTACCATTTTCCCCAGGCCATATAGTATTCCATGTCTTCTCTATCTTGCAATTCTTTTTCTCTTTTTAAAATATGCCTAGTAATATCCAAGGCTGGTATTTTTAAACATATTATTAAAATATCTCAAATAGTATGCATATATCTCAAAAGGGAACACTTAATCATGGCACTAAATTGGTATATATTCAAGCAGACCATGATTAAGACCCTTAAAAAAATATTTATATGGGTTTAATTTTCCCCACATGATGGCCCTACCAACAGTACACTGCCTTCCTTCAGGCTGGGGATGACTGCAGTTTGTGGTTAAAAAAAGTCAGCAAGACTGTCGCAATGGGGAATTCATCTGGTTTTTATTGGGCATTGGGTGTGATACAGACATTAACAAAGGGCAGAGTTTCATTTATTGATATAGAGCAGTAATAAAACTTAAATTGGAATAAAGTAAACCAAAAAAGAATGACAGAAAAAAACACAGAAAAAGCTAAAGATCTAATGAGAAAAGGAAACTGAAAAAATAAAACACAGAAGCTGGAAGGGACTTTGGTGATCCTTATACCATCACTGTCGCAATAGGCTTGATGCAGTGACTCTGGGCAGCATACCATATAATAAAAGTAGAAAAAAAATAATACAAAGTGATTAAAGTTAGAAAATGTAAATATAAAGCTAATAGGAACCTCCATATTGATGAAGTACTTGGCTTATGCGGGGGAAATAGATAGCAATAGTAGTTAAACTTATATACTGTTTCATAGGGCTTTACAGCCCTCTCTAAGTAGTTTACAGAGTCAGCATTTTGCCTCTAACAATCTGGGTGTCAAGGAAGGGAAGGAAGGGAAGGAAGGAAGGAAGGAAGGAAGGAAGGAAGGAAGGAAGGAAGGAAGGAAGGAAGGAAGGAAGGAAGGAAGGAAGGAAGGAAGGTTGGTTTACAAAATCAGTCTCTTGCCCCCAACAATCTGGGTCCTCATTTTACCCACCTTGGAAGAATGGAAGGCTGAGTCAACTTTGAGCCGATCAGGATCGAGCTCCTGGCAGTGGGCAGAGTCAGCCTGCAATACTGCATTCCAACCACTGGGCCATCATGGCTTATAATGATGGATTCTCCAGTCTAACTAAATATTTGCTTGCTCCATGGGAACACATTTCTCCCAATGGATTCTTCAGAACCCTCAAATGTAACAAAAATTATCATTTTTTTAAAAAAATAGCCATTTTCAGACGAGAATACAAGCATCTCAGGAAGTGCTGTCATGTAAGAAGACAAGGGAAAGATTGGCCAATTTTTTTGATATTTAGTAGTTTCATGTGCTGTGAAGCAAGAAACACACCAAACTTGCAACCCAATGTCGGGCAGAGCTGTGTGTGCAAATAGTTAAGAGGAAAGTCTTTGTTGAGTTGTCAAGACGGCCATTTCAGGTTATTCAACTGGGCTTCGGTTGTAAAACAAAATGTGAAGAAGGCAAAATAGAAGGAGAGGCACAGTGTTGATTGGCCTTGCTCTGTTGACATTCACCCATCCTTGCCTTGAACCAGGAATTGTATGAAGTAGCTTAAAACAGGGGTCTCCAACCTTGGCAGCTTTAAGACTTGTGGACTTCAGTTCCCAGAGTTCTGGAAGTTGGAAGTCCACAAGCCTTAAAGTTGCCAAGGTTGGAGACCCTTGGCTTAAAATACAGTCAACAAAATTGAGAAAATCCATCATATTGATATTTCAGCTGCTTGAGAAATGAGGTAACTGTTGAGGAGATAAAAACTGGCATGGACAGCGTGATGGACATACAATGGAATAAATATGTCAAAGAGGGGCTTCCCATGTGCTGAATCTCAGCACCGTTCCTCCTCTCTCCTTTCTTTTCCATAAATGGTTCACATCCTCCCTCTTCCCTCTGAAGCAAAGAAGTCATAATGAAAAGGGATGTTACTCAAAAGGAAGCAATGCGGAGTAGATCTGGTCTTGTCAATATTTCTAGTTCTTAGTCCTACGGAGCTGCAATCTTTAGCTTGGTGAAGATAACAAAAAGTCTATTTTTGGAGTGAGAAAACATGCATTTGGAGAATTGTGGTGGCCAGGAAACGAAGATGGGAGCTACCCAAAGCTTTCTCCTTCCTCCTCTGAATGTTGGCGGATAATCTGGGGACACGAAATTTCTGCACGAAATTTAAAATTAGACAGCACCAGGGATCTCAACCCCCACGGGAATAAATTAGCTGACTGAGTGCAGCAGAAATATGTCATTGAATGGTGCTGAATTTTTCTTTGGAGTTTATTGAAAGATTCTCAAGGTCAATGAAACAAAGAGATTGTCGCTTCTGAAAGGGAAGGAAATTCTTGCAGGACATTTCTGGAATTCTCCCACTTGTCAATCCCTTATTTCGTTGCAAGTTTGGTATTCGTTTGGGTGTCCGATAAGGAGAAAAGATCATGACATTGACAAAAGCAAGATGGCTGGCCAAAATCCTTGCAGAAATGTCCAACTTATATTCCCCGCCTTCTGCTGTGATGTTATTTCAAGACTTACATTCTTGTCCTTAATGAACATTCCAGGGAAAAGCTCCACGAACCCTTAAGTGTCAGAATTTCCCAGAAGCATTTGCTTCTCTCAACTTTGCTTTGATTCACCTAGAACAGAGCTCTTCAACCTCAACAGCTTTAAGGCTTTGTGGACTTCCACTCCCAGAACTCCCTCCTCCAGTCATGTTAGCTCAGGAATTCTGGGAGTGGAAGTGCACAAGTCTTAAACTTGCCAAGTTTGAAGACCCTGGATCTATTCTATCTATCTATCATGATCTATCTATCTATCTATCTATCTATCTATCTATCTATCTATCTATCTATCTATCTATCTATCTATCTATCTATCTATCTATCTATCTATCTATCTATCATCTATCTATCTATCATCTATCTATCTATTCTTTCTCTCTCCCCCCCCATCTACCTATTCTATCTATCGCTTTCTTTCTATCTATCTATTCTACCTCTCTTATCTATCTATTGCAGGGGTCTTCAAACTATCATACTATCTATCCATCCTCCCCCCCCCCTATTCCCCTTCTCTCCCTCTCTTTTAGCTACAGGGATTCGGGGTGGACCTCCACTCCCAGAATTCCTCCTCCTCCAGTCGTGTTAGCTCAGGAATTCTGGGAGTGGAAGTCCACACGTCTTAAACTTGCCAAGGTTGGAGACCCCTGACCTGGATGGTTGAGAATCTCCATGGACCTTCACCCATCTTAAAGTTGCCATGGCTGAGAAGCGCCACTGACTAGACCTTCTGAGCAATGAACACTGTGAAATCCTACCCTCGGACAAATTAAGCAGATGCTCTCCTGCGTCTCTGCTGGCTGAAGTGAACGAGCGTGCGAGAACCTCGCGCGTCAGTCCTTTTCCCAAGCCAGCTTTGGCAGACCCAATTGCTCAAGAAGGTGCCGAAAGCCGCTTATCTCAGGAGTGCATGGAACAACCGCTCTCCCGTCCCATCGGCAGGCTGTGGGTGCAAGAAGGCCGGCCTTATCTGCAGCGGAGTGCTCTGGATTAGCTCTCCAAGTAATGCCACCCCCCCTGCCCCCCACCCCTGGGGACATCAAGCCGAAGAACCGGTTTCTGTCAAACACCTCCAAACATTCCCTGGGCAAACGTGACAGTCACCAATGTTTCCATTTTGAAAAACTGTACCTGTTCCCTCTTGGGAAGTCAAGTAGGTCAGTGGAAAATATTTAGCTGCTTTGTTTCATAGTAAACGTTCCTCCTTGATGGGCAGAGGGGGCAAAGCTGTCATGCAGGGTGCACTTCAAGGCGCACAGAGCACGGGTCGCCCACCGTTTGGACCTCAGGGACCACCAAACTCACCATTTTAAATCCCGCAAACCAGAGACCCTGAAACCCCCCCCAAAAAAGTCTGCAGGGAAATTCCCCACCTCATTTTCCTACCGATCGATCATTCTTCATTTGGGATCGCAGGATATCGTCTCCAGCTGTGTTCTCAGGGGGGGAGAGAGGAGAGAGAGAGAGAGACACTTTTGGCTCCATGCAAGGAAAGCAGCAGAAGCTGCAGAAGTCTTTCTTTCTCTCCCCCAAACTCCGCCAGAAATGAGTCTTTGCTGGCACAGCCTCTTGGAGCAGGAGGACTTGCAGGGCCCCAAAGACTTATTTCTGGCAGAGTTTGGGGGAGACAAAGAAAGACTTTTGCTGCTTTCCTTGCGTGCAGCCAAAAGCAGAAGAAGAAAGAAACAGAAAGAAGCAGCCCGGTGGCCAGGCCAGGCGTGTGGGGCGAGTAGGGCAAGTTCTCCACCCTCCACCCTTTCCCCCCTCCCGTTGCTACCTTGTGTTGTTCGCAATGCAAGCCTTGTATTCCCACGGCCACATGGGTGGCACAGCCTTGTGTTCCTGCGCAGCCTGGATTAATTACTTCGGGGAGGGGGCATTTCTCTCCAGACCACCAAAATTTTCTCACAGACCACTGATGGTCCCTGGACCACTGATTGTTGACCGCTGGCATAGAGGAATGGGGACTACAAAACCCCCTGTCCTATTGTTCAATATCGTGTGCCCCAATTGAACTTGTAGAAGAGGATATTCGTAGTTCAAGCTTGTACTCTGGGGGTCTTTTGTGCTCTCTGAGCTTGGTGGCTTTAGCACTGATGATGTTGTTACCTAGTTTGGTAAGGAAATGTCTGCAAAAAAAAAAAATAATACCAAGCTCAGAGAACACTGAGGAAGCTACAACTGAACCTAAGTGAAATAAGGAGGAATTTCCTGACTGTGAGAACAGTTGCTCAATTTCAGTGGGATAATTGTCTGCCCCCAAGGCAAGAAGAATAATCTCTAATTTAAGAATAATCTCTAATTTGTAGCATAACTCTAACTGGGTTGCTTGTTCTCTACAGCAGGGGGTCTCCAACCTTGGCAAAGCTGGCTGAGGACCTCTGGGAGTTGAAGTCCATTAGTCTTCAAGTTGCCAAGGTTGGAGACCCCTGCTCTAGAAGTTTCACTCTGATCCTTTCTATTGGTTTCTAATGAGTCTTTATTAAAATCATTGCAGTTATTACAATAATAGCACCATGGCTAAGTGAACCAGACTTTGCTTGTCAGAAGGTCTCAAAAGGGCGTCATAAGATTCTGGGAACTATGCAACCGTCGTAAATATGAGCCAGTAGCCAAGCACCCAAATTTTAATCAGGTGACCATGGCATGGGATGCTGCAATTGTCGTAAGTGCGAAAAACAGTCATAAGTCACTTTTTCGGTGTTGTTATAATTTCAAATGCCCACTGTTGTTGATGGAGGATTATCTGTATTTTTATTTTCTCTCTAAATCTGAGCTCACCTTGCACAGAAAAGAGCTGTGGAACGCTGAAGCGACAACTTATTTCTTCTCAGCCACAAAAGAATTCAGCTCCTGGGCCACTATTAGAATCCTTTGCCATCTAGTGGTGAATTCAGTTTGCACTGGCCTTTTCGTTCCTGACTAAACAAGAGGAAGAGGTTTTGCATATTTATTTATTTATTGCATTTTTGTGCCGCCTCTCCCACTGAGGCAGTGACTCTGGGCAGCATACCATGTAATAGAAGTAGAAAAGACAGCACAAAGTGATTATAATTAGGACACTTAAATGTAAATCTATAAACCTCCATATTGATGAGGCCACCTATGCTCTCTTCATCCATCCCTTGTCACAAACTACGGGGCTATTGTGAATACCGGTTGAGTTGCACTCTGGTTCCCTTGGACCACAACCTGTGCAGGTTCCTTTAACCTTTTGGGTTTTCCCATCTCAGAAGATGAGATCCAGTTGGTGTACTGTCCAAAAGACATTCTAGTCAATCCTCCTCTCTGTATCTGTAGCATTGGCTTCACGAGGACAGAGCTCAGTTGGTGCTTTGGGTGGGTAGCTTTTCAGTTTTAGTTGGGTTACTTAAGGGATACACCTGCTCAGGTGACACGCCCATGTATGGAATGGAACAGAGCCTTTGCAGGTGAAGCTTAACCCCCTCCCTGGTGTGGTGTGCTATGGTCTCCACCCAAATATGTCCTCTGATCAGATTTAATTTCACCAAGAGGCTTTGAACTGTGGGATCTCCTATCTGACCAAATAGCCATCTCTCGTTTGCCCTAATCGTCATTTTGTAGCAGATACTTACTGCACACTTCCAAGGTGATGTCGGGTGTTTTTGGCCATAATGCCTACACAATATGCTTCCCTGAGATTTTTCAGGGATAGTTGGCCTTCACCAATCCACCTAGAATCAACCAAAGCTCCGCTAGTCCCCCTTCCTAGCCTTTGCAGAAATAGGATTTGAATGGCAGCTGAGCAGTTGATGGGCAACTGTGCCTTTACCATCACAATTTATATTCTATCGTGGGCACAGCTGGAGGGAAGGCCATCTAACGAAGCTTTGGATTTTGCTCACATCCAAAGATCTGCATAGGAATGGAATTAGAAAGCCGAACCTTTTGGGTTTCATGTTTTTTATGATAGTCCTGAAATGTAGGGCAGTGTTATAATCACCAAGCCATCAATGGATGTTGGACTGAGGACTTGGTCGCTTAGGACTCTCCTGCATCTCAGCAGCAGTGTTTTACAAACACTTTGAACTTGGCCAAGAAGGAAGTTGAAAAACTTTCGTCTTCATCTCTCCAGTCAAACTACAGTACATTGGATCTGACCTGAGCTATTGGCCAAGATTAAAACTGGTCCTTGTTGGTTCCTATCATGAGAGACACTCCCTAAATCCAAAGTGTGTGCTGAGTTTCATTATTAGGCTAAAGGGAGAGGTGGGGAGATAAATGATAATTATCATTTATCTGATAATTACCCCACATAATAATCAGGTACAAAATATCTTCAATCAAAGTCCATATCCAGGCAAATGTAAATATGGATCAACGGGATTCTAGGCTAATAATTTTCTTTTTCTCTCAATAGTAATAACAACAGAAGGACAGGATTGGAAGGGAACCTTGGAGGTCTTCTAGTCCAACCCCTTGCTCAAGCAAGAGACCCGTCCCCAGACAAGTGGCTGTCCAGTCTCTTCTTAAAAGCCTCCAGTGATGGGAGCAGCCACCAGTTTTGAAGACAAGTCCTTGGTTAATTCTTCTCACTAGTCAGGAAGTTTCTCCTTAGTTCTAAGTTGCTTCTCTCCTTGGTGAGTTTCCACCCATGGCTTCTTGTCCTGCCTTCTGGTGCTTTGGAGAATAGCTTGACTCCTTCTTCTTTGGGGCAGCCCTTGAGATATCAGAATACTGCTGCCATGCTATCCTTAGTCCTTCTTTTCATTAATTAGACGCACCCAATCCCAGCAACCATTCTTCATATGTTTTAGCCTTAATCAATCATACATTTTCCTTATTTGTGGCTTAGTGTGGTGCGATGTAAACCTATCTGTTATGGTTTGTCGCTTGTAAACCATTATTTGTGCCTTAGCACATTGTGAGAACTTCGTTACAAGGTTTAGTCAGTAGTTTGTGATCAAGGCTTCATGTACATTAGATACCGATTAATATGTTGTTTTCTTTTATATCCAAAGGAAGGATTTTTTAAAAATATATATATATATAAGTAACCAAGGACGCTCGAAAATTTCTCTTTATTAGAAGTTTATAGGTTGGGTTGTAAGGCCGAATTTAAGGAAAGCACAAAAGACTTAAGATGCTTGAACAACTAAGTATATCTTCAGAGGTGGAAAAAACCTTGTCTGTCAGATTGAAACTGTTGCAGGGCATCTTCAGGGACTCCAAGGCTACGAGATGTTGATATTTTTACAAATGGAAATATTAAAAATATTTAAGATGCCAGCCTTCAGGCAACTACTGGAATGTACTGCATCTAGATGGGAAACAAGAAAGAGAAATCAATAAGGAAGAAAATCAAGGGAGAGATGGAGAGAGAGAGAGAGAGAGAGAGAGAGAGAGAGAGAGAGATGGATGTTGCCTCTCTTTCTATGCATTTATATTTGATACAGGTATATGAACTGTAGTTCAGCAACTATGGCAAGTGGAAACAACTCTGCTCTTTAGAAAATACCCCTTTGTCTTTTTGCAGGACCATCCAGTGTGTCCACTACTGTCTAGAGTTATATAAAACTTGCTAGGTTCATTGATATAATTTTGCTGAGCTGAATGATCTTTCTCCAAACTAAAACAAAATGCTTCCTTAAGAATAAGGCAGAGATGAGTAGAGGACAATTTTACATGAATATAAACAGCATTGAATTCAAAAGGTCTTGCTCCCAGAACAGTGAGCACACCATTAAAGTCTTACAGTGGCTTCAAAATACTAAGTGTTGTGCTCTGGTGATTCTTAAAATTGATCCTGGCAGTCACGGGCGGTTTTATTTTCAAAGTAGGATACCAGGTGCCTTGAGCTTAATCTGCCTTTTTACCGTACCTTCAAGTTCATGGAATTGTTCAGTTAAAAAGGAAGCCATACTCACTTTCAATCCTTTCAACTGTGTAAACAGGGATGTGCCTGCAGAGCTGCTCGATGGGTTTTCCAAAAATAAGCCACTCCTTGATTTCTCCAAAGAAAGAATTGGCGGGTTCGTATTTCACCCACAGGTTTCTTCCTGACAGCATTCGACGCATCATCTGAAACAAGAGGTGGATTGAAAAACAAGGTTCAAAGGGCAGCTGACAAATTAGGCTGTTGTAGTAAATATTCGGAACTGGGTTTCCAACTGTGACTCTTCCCCCATATCTGGGGATGGCATAATTTTTCAATATTGTGACCTCAAGACAACTGGGAAGTACTATACTGGAGAAGGTTGGCTTCTGCCATATAATGTGTTAAGCCTTCTTTTTCTGCCGCCCGCACCTCCAAGTTTTTTTTATTTTTATTTTTTACACATCCCTTCACGTGAGCAACATGATTCCAGATCACAATATTTATACAAAGCATAGTTACACTTCCAACTTCCTTAATTAATATCACTTCAAATTATACCATTATCATAGTCCCCATCACTGGAACAAAACTGTAGGGATTACACTGGTCAGATAATCAGATCAGAGAAAATTGGGCTGAGTTGGGCTGCCGACTAACTCCCTTTCTCTGTCTCGGTTGTCCATTCTCTCTTCCTTCCCTTTCCCGGCTTACCACAATCTCTCCCAGTAAGGAACCCAACGTTTACCTGTAACTCATAAGCCAACCGCCCAATTTCTTCAATTTCCAGAAAGTAGTTTTTTTCCATCTTCATCACAAAGCAAGCAAATCGGGAAAAAATCCGCATAGCAATGTATCCCTGTTTATGCCAGAGGGAAAGGAATAACAGATAAACTCCATTAATAATAGTTGGAAATTAAAATTTAAAATGGGCAAAATTAACACGGAGGGATGTTCCACTGAAATTCTGCCTATTGGTTTTATAGCTTGGGTCCCTCCACACGGGCTGAGCCTGCATGTCCCAGAATCCTCACCCTCCAGGCCCATTGCTTGCTCCAAACAGGAATTTTGGGACTTGCAGTGCCAATTCCTTCTCAAGGGCCTGAGCTTGAGGCAGAATGATGAGTGAAAATGAATGGATGTCTTTTGTTAAAAGTGGAACTACATGTTATGGCCTGCCAGCGGCCAGCAGAGCTAGTGGCAAACTCAGACAGTGAGGAGGTCAGGGAGGAACATGGGTCAGTCCTGGAGTCTGGGGAAAGCTCGGACAAGGGCTCTGCATCGGAGGCAGAGAAGGGGCCAGGGCCATCAGACTGTTGTCAGCTGCCTTCGGAGTCGGACATCAGTGGGGAAGAAGAACAGCTGGAGCCTGTTCCCAGTGTGCGAATGTGCAGAGCTGCCAGGAGAAGAGAACAGCTAAGGAACAAGCATCGACTCGGGAGTAAAGCCACAGGTGGACAGTGAATGGCCCCTCCCATAGGGAATAAAGAGGAGCGAAAGGAGAGTGGGGCTTTGCAGGAGACAATTAGATCAATTCGTTAGGGTGAAGATCTGTTCCTGACTCCTTGCCAAGTCATTGCTACAGAGTGGCGTTTGGAAGATATCGGCCTGGCAACTCTCCAAGCCTGATAAAGGTCTGTAATTGGGAAATCTCATGAAAGATTGTTTGTCGGGACCTTTGCTGGAGAGGAATTCCCTTTGACCTAAATAAAAGGGGTTTTATCGGGACGAGGAGTCCTGGCTTCATGATCTCGGGAAAGGTCTAGGTCAGGACACTACATAGAAGAACAACCCCAGCTCAGTATGGCCGTATTCTTGCACTGGCAAGGTGAGTGCGCAAAGGATTCACACTTACATGCTTATAGTCAAAAATTGTCTCAGAAGAGCAAGCTCCCTCGTGGATGCGAATGATGGCTATTTTCTTCTCGTTGTCTATGGTGATTGTTTGCTGGATGTAATCACCCTTCAAGCTAGGGATGTTGTAAACCTGAACAAGAGAGAGTTTGCTTTTCATCTGAAGTGAAATGAAGAGTCTGAGAGACTTCTGGTTCTGGATTTAGATAAAGTGGGATTGACCGACGGCCATTGATCAAAATATCAAACCGTAAACCAAACGACCAAGCATATACTAAATAAAACCAAGGTATTGATGGGTAAAGTACACAGCTATTTAGTTTCTGTGATGGGCAATAAATTTTCTTTACTCTCCAAGTTTCAGGACCTTTTTGGAAACCTTTACAGATTTTCTGCTGCCAAGCAGAATGCACTCTAGAGCGGAAAGAGTGATTAATCACTCATTCATGTATTGGATTTATTTATTCTAGTATTCCTATGCTGCTTTGCATGAAAACAGCCGTGAGAGACATCGAATCCAGAAGGAATGGTAATATTCATTAAAAATATTGGACAATGCATCACTCAAAAAAGAAAATTTATTATTAGTTCATGTTTACCTCCAGTCTTTGGGACTGGATGTCTTCAAGGACTGCAGGCATATGTGAGGAGAAATGTTCAGGCCATTTTGTTTTCTTTTTTTTAAAGACCCCTTCACAAATCAGCACATTAAATCTGCAAGCTAAATGCATGTATTTTGAGCCTGGCATCCTTCTCAAAATTCTACTAGTGATTCGCCATCAATTTTCACATCTTGGTCTAGGTGTACTGCTCTAAAGAAACAGAGCTAAGTTGCATACCCATCCGTGTTTTAAAACATCGGAGTTTGGGACAGTGTTGAATATCTGCGTGATACTACAGGAGAGAGAGAGAAAGTAACCTTGTTCCACCTTTGAATTTTTTGTTCGTAATAAAGCAGAGATGATTACCTGAATGGAAGCGGAGGCTGCATTCCAGAAGAATCCCAGCAAAATTAATATTGGTCCCTGGAGAAGAAATAAATAAAAGGGGCATCAAAGGTCAGAAGGAGAACAGCCCTATCTGAATGGATGGTAGTCCACGTCCACGCAGGACTGCCTGAAGAATTTAACTTCAAGCTAGCCTGATTTGCAATCTTTCGCAGAACCCAGTTACTTTGGGAGACCATAATTTCCCAGCGTTTGCTACCAGCGCATATGGGGCACACACTTCTCCTTCCTTTGGTCCATAGTGCTGATGTCTATGAGCTCTGTGGCTTTCCACACATGAACTGGCTGGAGATTGCAAAGACTGAATGTGGAACCTTCTGCCAATAAGCCGATGAGAGCCATCCTGAGCTCTGAATCAAAATATGCCCCATTGCACAGTCGGTTCCCTCAAAACAGCATATTATGGCCAAATACTTTCCTGCGCAAGTGTTGAGGCAAAGCATAAGAGGTGTCAGATTAGAAGACCTTCAAAGTCCCTTCCAACCTTATTCTACAGTCGATGTTCTAGCTTGTTGACAAGGCCAGTTTGTAGCCATTAGGGTGTTTCAGAAGTCAAGAATATTTGGGGCCATGGCTCATGTTGACACTTCCAAAGGCCATTTGAACATTACCTAAATGTTGCCCATCAAAATGCCTTCTCTTGCTGAGTACAGCTGGTCATGTGCTAATGTGCTAATGCCTTGCAGGAGACATTTTGCCCAAACATGCTTTCACTGGTCTCCCCAAGCTAACCAACCAAGACACGGCGAACATCCCTTCCATTTCCTTAAGAGGAGTCCTCCTTGCCTGGACAATCCACGTTGGTCCCTAAATATTTTCCAGCTTTTCTTAAGAAGAATGCATCAGATATACTCACCAGTCTGTTCATTTTTCTTCCAGGTAAGGGAAAAGATGTAAGTGCAATAATAGTCCAGGAACATTGAACATTTATATCCGGATTGTAGGTGTGTAGGGAGCATAATTGGACAGAAATCTGCCCTAGGTATTTGTCTCTCGTATCTGGGGGACACACACCCTGGTAAATAGCTTTATTTGAATTTTGGGCTGAGCAGATACCCAAGCCCTGATATCTCTGAGCACGTTAGTCATGGGTGCATAAGTTCACATCAGTTTGTCATTTTGCAAACATCAGTTAACTTCTCCCCTATTACATGGGTGTATTTTTAATATCAGAAAAGTGGACGGCCTGTCTTTCTGGTTTAAAAATGGGGTCAACGGTAAGTAAGAAAAGAGAGGAAAGTAAGGACTTTTGGGGTGTCCCTAAAGAGGGGCAAGGATGGGTCAATGCTCTAGAGCAGGGGTCTCCAACCTTGGCCACTTTAAGCCCGGAGGACTTCAACTCCCAGGATTCCCCAGCCAGCCGTGTCTGTTTCTTTTTCTCTTACCAGCTAAAGTGGAGAGATTGCAGAGGAAGGCATTACAAGAGAGCAAGATTTGCTGGCTGGGGAATTCTGGGAGTTGAAGTCCCCCAAGCTTAAAGTTGCCAAGGTTGGAGACCTCTACTCTAGACAAGCTGCCAGAAATCAGGCGAGGCCCCCAAAGAGCCCTCAGGTTCTGCTACTCATTGCTTACAGGCCCACCATTTCATTCCCATGGCCTCTCTCAACCTCATTGACTCTTCTACTCTGCATATGAAAT
Organism: Pseudonaja textilis; assembly: GCF_049901715.1. Lineage (NCBI taxonomy): Eukaryota > Metazoa > Chordata > Lepidosauria > Squamata > Elapidae > Pseudonaja > Pseudonaja textilis. The sequence continues at coordinate 1,130,463 of NC_141998.1, read as the reverse complement.
CTACAAGTATCTGTGGCTCCTCTCACACAACATACTTAACTAGGAACAGTATCCCCCCACCAATTATTTACATAAAGCGTGCCCTGGGTATTTGCCTGGGTTGGGCTAAAACGTCTCAAAATCTAACCGGAGTTAATACTAACCCAAGTTAGTATTGCACCATTAGGCTTTTATATGAACACGTGGTTAAAAATTATGGGAAGGTATGTAATGAGCTTGGGGTAGTTCTGCTCATATGATTGATTATGTCCTTCAAGCCATTGTTGGCCATGTAGATAGAGTTTCTCCAGGATCCCCCAAGCTGGTCCTTCAGCTCCTCCAATGGAGCCCCAGCCTCATAGTAGCTCAGTCCATCCCTCTTCCTGTTGTCCTTCCTCTTCTTTTATCTTCCTTCCACTTTTTCCAGCATTCGAGACTTCTCTACAGAGCTGGATCTTCACATAATGTGTCCAACGTAGGATAATGTAAGCCTGGGCATCCGTGTCTTGAGTGAGAACTCTGGATTGATTTGTTCAATGATTCATCGGTTTGTTTTCTTGGATGTCCATGGTCTTCTCGGGAACCTTTGCCAACACCATCCTGGCATCTGACTATCTTTTCCAAGACCTTCATGGTTTTCCAAGCCCTTGTCTGTAAGGTATTTCTTGTCTGCTTGTTGCTTTACCGTTGATAGTTGATCCTAGAAGGCAGAAGCTCTCCAACCCTTCAATGTCAGTTCTAAGGCTTCATTTATCTGAAACTCAGATGTGAAAAAACGGGATTGCTACAGGTCTCTCTCCGACTTTAAAACAAAAATGGTTAAATAGTTAAAAGCGGGATCTGTAACATTTAATAGGCTACAGACTTCTTATGTGCCCTCATCCACTTTTGCACTCATGTTCCTGACTCAAGGAAATACAATCTGGAGTTTCCTTCTAGAATTCTGGGATTTCCTTCCAAACCACCAGCAAAGACAGCGAGTCAAGCATCTACGAATTGGTTATAGGTTACCAATTCTAGTTTTAAAGGGCCATCCAGAATGCCTCTCTGACTTACCTCTTCATACAAAACACATCTTCTTTAGAATTGTTTTTTCCCCTTTAAAAGAAAAAGACTTCAGCTACATTTCGAATGGATGCATAAGTAAGGTAGAATGGCTGATTTTAGAATTATAGAATCTGTAAGATCTCTTGGAGATCATCTAATCTGACCCCTGTTCTGGATAGGAATCCCCTAGCCGTCCCAGTCAAATGGCTATCCAAATTTTCCTTGAAAACCTGCATTGATGGAGCCTCCATCAGGTTATGGCAAATATCCCATCGTATAATCTCACCGTATTTCTTAAGATGTGTGGATTGCCAGAATTCCCTAACCAGCAAGGAACCAAATTCCTTCTTATTTTAAGTTTGATCTCTACTTTGGTCTCAAATAAGTTATTGAGTTTCAAACACACACACACAAACACACACACCCGATAAAATATAAGATAACATAAATGGGGGGAATGAAAAAAAGGGGAAAGTTTAAAAGGTAACAAAAATGCATAAAACAAATATATAAAAAGAGAGACCTGATTTTTCTTCAGTACAGTTACAGATATCAAAAATAACCCTTTATTCTAGACTGAAGTCAATATTTAATAACCCATATAAAAATAATAGTAGAAAAGTATCCCCTTATTTTAAATTTGACCAGTAGGTAAAAAATAAATAAAATACAGCTTCTTTTTTGCTTCTATTTCTTTCTTCTACTTATTGGTGCTGGTCCTATTTTCAAACACCATTGGGGAATAAATCCTTTTTTATGTCCACTCCTATTTTTTTTTTTTAAAAAAAAATGTGTTTATTTTCTGGGATTAGATGTAGGTTTCATTAACTGAGCTTTTTTAAATGACAGGCCCTGCCCATGTGTATCCAAGATAGGCATATCTCCCTCTGCTTATCTGCAAGGAGCCACCCTCTTCCCTGTGTCAGCCAAGTGGCACCCAAATTGCAACGAGATAATGAGCCATATCTCCGTCCTGGGAAATCCGGTATATAAAGTGGAAAGGTTCAGCTTTGCTAGTCTTGTCTTTCTTCTGGTGCCAAAATGAAGTTGGTTGTAAGTATAGACATTTTTCATTTTCTGCTGCCTTGCCGTTTGCTAGGGTAATGGGAGTCTTCCAATAGTTGACGGGCTGTCACAGAGAGGAAGGGGTCAACTTATTCTCCAGAGCTCCTGAGGATAGGAGAACAGGGAACAGGTGGAAGCTTATCAAAGAGAGATCCAAGGTAGAAGGAAGGAGAAATCTCCTATGAGAACAACGAGTCAAGGGAAGAGCTTGCGGGTGCTCCGTCAGTGGAGATTTTCAGGGAGAGACTGGACAAGCAGTGGGTTGGTCTAGAAGACCTCCGATAACCTGTTATTCTGTATGATGTTGCTTGATCTTGAATTCTTCTAGGGGAATAGCAAAGTCCATCTCCCATAATCTGTAGTCAAAACTGCATCCAACTTGCAGATAGAAGAACACGGGGAGAAATCAGAGGACTCTTAATTCATGAAGAGAGGTGGTTAACCTTTTTACAGAAGGAGGGATGGTTCCAAGTGGGAATCAGGACGAGCTGAAAATCATGGATTCCAGACCATAATCAGCTCACAGAGCTTGTCTCATTATTGTCCCTTGCACACCTTTGCGCCTGATGTTCTTAGGCTAAAACTCAGGTGGCCCAGAAGGTTTCTCCTGAAAATGACACACGAGTTTTCTTGGAAGAGCCAAGAAGGGACCCTTAAGATTGTGAGCTGCTGGATTTGATTGCAGGGAAAACATGAGCCGTTGCTCTTTTGGTGTTTGAAAATGCTATCAGAATCACCAAGGTTGCTTAGATAATAAAGCAGGCAGATCTATGCATGTTCCTGAACTCCAAGCTTCGTACTTGTAGAGGGATTTTGCACAGCAAGCTTATGCGACTGTTAAATCAGGGTGCAAGTTGAACTAGGCAACGTGATATTTTTTTTTTAAATTTGAACTCTGCTGCTTCCATTTTTAAATAATATATATCTATCTATTTACCTATCTATCTCTATCCTCTATCAACTAATTATCATTTTCTCCCCCTCTCTAATTGCCAATCTGTTTTTGGACTCCATTCCAGATTCTGAGTGTGGTGTTTCTAGGAGTTTTCCTAGCCCCAGTTTTGACCAATGTAAGTACCGCTGTATAGCATTATTGACAACAAATGTGTTTTCTTTCAAAGACATTCGATTTTTTAAATGAGGTTAAATGATCAAATGATCTGGCGTGTCCAGATAGATAGATACCCTGTTTCTCCAACAAGACGGCCTCCCCCAATAGGAAGTCCCAGCATGTTTTATAGGCATGAAATGAAATTAAGCCCCTCCTCTCAAATTAAGGCCTATATTAAAACATGCGGAATGGGGGGGAATGGTGGGGGGGCTTGCCATTAGGAAGTACTTTTGTTGCACACCCGGATATGGTGCTGCCTGCGTTGACCCCGATACAAAGTGCCCCACCAACGCTGAAGTCAACATCCGAGCTGTCGCCACCCACCCGAAGATGCAAGGGGGGGGGGGATTAAGTCACCCCCGAAAAGACGACCTAGCCATTTTTTCGGGGCTCAAAAAAAAATAAGACCCAGCCTTATTATATGAGAAACACGGCAGGTAGGTAGGTAGGTAGGTAGATAGATAGATAGATAGATAGATAGATAGATAGATAGATAGATAGATAGATAGATAGATAGAATAGAATAGAATAGAATAGAATAGAATAGAATAGAATAGAATAGAATAGAATAGAATTCTGTATTGGCCAAGAGTGATTGGACACACATGGAATTTGTCTTGGTGCAAATGCTCTCAGTATACATAAAAGAAAAGATACATTCATCAAGAGTCAAGAATCGTCAGGTACAACACTTAATCATAGTCATAGGATACCAATAATTTAATTGTTGGAATTAGACCTTCAAAGCTCTGGTTGAAGTGGGAGGTGTTTGTGTTTTCCCCACTGTTGCCACGCTTGGCAAAACCCCTTTGAATGTTTCTAAACTGAAAAGCGGGACTAAAAGAAGTAAAAATAATGCTTTCCAAGATGTGCTTTTTCCACAAATCTGTGAATTAAGTCACCCAGTTGGGAACAAGAGAAAGGATAAACCAGAGTTTTGAGGAACGAAGCAATATTCTTCCAAAGTCTGATTTTTTTTAAAGCAGGCTTGTAGCCATATCTCTGGTATCCGTTGCAGCAGCTGCCCTCTAATATTGTATTTTTCATGAATCTAAGAACAGATTTTTCAGCTCTTGTCCTTTATCTTTCCTCCTCCAAAACCATCATTGAAAAAAACCAGGGAAACGTTGGACGGACTTCACAGCAAACTGTGAACATTGATCACAAAAGGAAAGTGGTGAACATAGGCCACAACGATGGCAGGAATTCTTGGAGCTTCGTCATGGATTACGGCACTGTAAGAAACACGATTATCTTTTGACCTCAAGTAGCATCAAAAGAGAATTTGTCCTGGAGGGCGTGAAGTTCTTACCTGTTGTGAAGTCACAATGTTGTTGAGAGCTTTTCCCCACTGCACAATCTCCTCCAGCATCTGCAACACTGGAAGTTTTTTAAGAGATGCTGGATAACCACTTGTCTGAAGTAGTGTAGGGTTCCCTGCTTGGGCAGGGGGTTGGACTAGATGACCTACAAGGTCCCTTCTAGCTCTGTTATTCTGTTCTGTTCTGTTCTGTTCTGTTCTATTCTGTTCTGTTCTATTCTATTCTATTCTATTCTGTTCTGTTCTATTCTATTCTATTCTATTCTGTTCTGTTCTGTTCTGTTCTATTCTATTCTATTCTATTCTATTCTATTCTATTCTATTCATTTCCTAACCAAAGGGTGTTCAAAAGAACAGTCTGTGGCATCACTAGGATATTATGTGACTCGCTTCCTTCATAAAGCCTGTAAAAGGAAAATTCATTTCTGGATTTTAACTTGTTCAACTTAAGCATGCTGCATATTTTCCCGTCAAAACCTGCAGAGGTTAACAGTATAACAAAGAATCTATAGATTGTGTGGTAAACAATGAAGTGATGTTTTAGGCCTCATTTAAATCATATAAAACGTAGCAGCTTGCTCTCTTGTCACTTAGAGGCAGCTTCTTGAGGAAGAGAATATTTTAACCCATCTGTTATTTCAAACGAAGGACTATAATGGTTGAAGTTCAACAGCACAACCACAGCATACAATAAATACGAGCATTTGAAAGTCCCGTAGCTTAACTGTTTCCTCGTGTCCTCTTAGAGACAATACAAGGTGTGAACCTAACTGAGATCTTATAATCCAATGGGAAGGCCCGGGAAATGTCTCCAGCTTCTCTCAGCGTAGTTGTCATTTTGGGGGGCTTCTGTTTTGTTTTGATAGGGTTTCATGGCAACCCGGATATTGTCCAAGAAAGTCTGCTTCATCACCAGAATGAATAAACAGATCGTGCCAGAGATCACTACTCTTCCCAAAACCATCCGGCAAAAACAGGTAAAGAGAGGGAGGTCTGGGAGGGAGGGGGTGTCCACCTGGGCCCGGCAGAAGGGTACCACGAAGCACCGAGGACACCATACACAGGGGCCCCCCTGGATGCCTGCCAACAACACCCCGTCCATCCCAATGACTTCAGTCTTCATAGCAGGACCTGGGAGGGGGATCTTGGAGTCTCAGTGGACAAGCAGCTAAATAGGAGCTGGCCGTGTGCAGCAGCAACAGCCAAAAAAGCCAATGCAATCCTAAGTTGCATCAACAGAGGGATACAATTGAGATCAAGGGAGGTGCTAATACCACTCTGTAAAACCTTAGTAAGACCACACCTAGAGTCCTGCATCCAGTTTTGATCACCACAGTATAAAAAAAAGAGGTTGAGACTCTGGGAAAAAGTGCAGAGAAGAGCAACCAGGATGATGAGGGGACTGGAGACTAAAACATATGATGAACGATTGCAGGAACTGGGCCTGGTTAGTCTAGGGAAGAAAAGGACCAGGGGAGGCAGGAGAGCATCTTCCAATATTTGAGGGACTGCCACACAGAGGAGGGAGGGGGTCAAGCTATTCTCCAAAGCACCTGAAGGCCAGACAAAGTATATTGGATGGAAACTGAACAAGGAGAAATTCAACCTGGAAATAAGGAGGAATTTTCTGACAGTGAGAACAATCAACCCATGGAACAGAAGTTGCCTTCGGAAGTTGTGGCAGTTTCGGAAGTTTCATCACTTGAAACTTTCAAGTAGAGATTGGACTGCCGTTTGTCAGAAATGGTGTAGGGTCTCCTGCTTGGGCATGGGGCTGGACTAGATGACCCCCAAGGTCCCTTCCAACTCTGTTATTCAGGATATTGATAAGAGAGACTTCCCCGCCCACCCTTTGGCCCAGATGGCCAAGGAGGAGAAGTCTAAAGAGTGACGTGAAGTCCCACTTCCCACCTTATCGCATGCCGTTCGCTGCATCTATCTTGAGACCCAGCCCTCCGGTTCTCCCCTCTTTTAGAAGGATCCTAGAAGTGGGCCTGCCCCCAAGGAAGTCTCCTTCACCGTTTCCCGTAAGAGAATCCTAGACCTGTCCGTCTACGGGAAGCAGGTGCAAGCCTTCTGCCGAGGGATCCCCAGCTATCTTGCTTCCGAAGTTAAAAGTAAGTATTGGCTTTGGGCTTCTTTGAATAAACCAAGGAGTGCCTGCAGAATTTTATACACCCAAGAATAACGGGGGAGAGAGAAGGAAGGAAGGGAAGGGAAGGGAAGGAAAAAAGGAAAGGAAAGGAAAGGAAAGGAAAGGAAAGGAAAGGAAAGGAAAGGAAAGGAAAGGAAAGGAAAGGAAAGGAAAGGAAGAAGGGAAAGGAAAAGAAAGGAAGGAAAGGAAGAAGGAAAGGAAAAGAAGGGAAGGGAAGGAAGAAGGAAAGGAAAGGAAAGGAAAGGAAAGGAAAGGAAAGGAAAGGAAAGGAAAGGAAAGGAAAGGAAAGGAAAGAGATTCTGGAAAGAGTGTAGAGAAGAGCAACCAGGATGATGAGGGGACTGGAGGCTCAAACATCTGAAGAACGGTTGCAGGAACTGGGCATGGCTAGTCTAGGGAAGAGAAGGACCAGGGGAGGCAGGAGAGCTGCCTTCCAGTATTTGAGGGGCTGCCCCAGAGAGGAGGAAGGGGGTCAAGCTATTCTCCACCTGAAGGCCAGACAAGGAATAACGGATGGAAACTGAACAAGGAGAGATTCGACCTGGAAATAAGGGGGAATTTTCTGACATTGAGAACAATCAACCCAATGGAACAGAAGTTGTCATCGGAAGTTGTGGGAGCTTCATCACTGGAAGCTTTCAAGAAGAGACTGGATTGCCATCTGTCAGGAATGGTGTAGGGTTTCCTGCATGGATGGGGGTTTGGACTAGATGACCTATAAGGTCCCTTCCAACTCTGTTATTCTATTCTATTCTTTCCAGCGCCAAGCTTTTTCTTCGAGGAAGATGAATCCTGTACCCGACTGTGGATCCTTTTCATTTTCAAATTCTCTTACTGCCAACGCTCCATGTACGAGTAACCCTCGACTCGGCCAAACGCAGAGGCCTGGGATACGTTGCATGGGGTTTTAGCTCCATCGTTTCCTTCTCCACTCCGAGGGCAGAAAAGGGAGAAGGTGGCCAATTAAATGCATGCTTTGAACTCGCAAGCCTGTGTCCAGTCTTTGTTTGTCACACCCATTTGTTACGCTCCTTTGATGCTCTGAGATAGACCGGGATGCAGGCTTGATGGAGAGGCTGCAGGGAGGGGTATGGCAAGGGCAGGGTATGTGCCCTTCTTCTTCGGCTGTGCCACATGGCTGCTCTGCTGTTCGGCGCTGTCTCCTGGCAGACGTTGGGGTAATTAAAGTCTTCCATCCCGATGTCTTCATTCCTCTTCGGAAGGGCTGCAATTTGCTCCTGGAAGCATCATCCATACCTTCTCCTTGGTTGGGCGGGCAACGGTACACACCATTGCTTCCCCCCCCCGCCCCCAACTTAATTTAACCCAGAGGCTTCCTCAATCATTGACAATTTCATTAGTTTGGATTTCCAAGATGGAAGGACTACAGCTTCCCTATGGAGTGACTTTTCTGTTGCTTGCCTTTCTTTCGAACCAGGGACCTCCTTGTAGCGCTATTTTCCAATCGTGGGGAACCAGATACACTGTGTTCTACCCAGGGGTGGGATTTTTACTGGTTCGGACCGGTTCTATAGACCCGGTTGCTATGATTCTGTGCAGTTCGGAGAACTGGCAAATCGTGCCCCTGGCTGGCCGTGCCCCTCCCTCTCCTCGCTGCCCAGTCAGTCCTTATCATGCATGCCCAGCATCGCTGACTGAGTTCTTCCCCGCCCCGTCACTCTTCAAGGTATTTCTTTTCTCCCGACGATCAGCTGTTCCTACGATCAGCTGTGCTGGGATTCCCCACACTTTACTTACTGCTTTAGCCAGGGGGCTTCCCTGAGGCCCAGGAAGGCAAAACTGGAGCAGAAACGCCCCCCTGAAGGCTCCCGAGGCCCAGAAGGCCCCAAAATGGAGCATGGGGGTGCTACACCCCCCCCCCCATGCTCAGCTTTTTTCCTTCCTGGACCCCAGGGAAACCTTCTGGGCGCAAAACGCCCCCAGGAGGCTTCCCTGAGGCCCAGGAAGGGTGTTGCTGCAAAAAAAGCCATTCCCACCCAGTTACATGGCCCGGCCCACCTAGCCAGGCCCACAGAACCGGTTGTTACATGTTTTGAATCCCCCGGTTCTACCTATTAAATTCTCTTTGCATTTCTGAATTAAGAGCTCAGTCTCGTCGTAGGGAGTATTTCTCCCGCTCTGCGTGTCGACTGAAGGCAAGGAATGCCACCAACTTTCCCTGTTCTTTTTATTTTTTATTTTTTTTAGGGGTCCCATTGCAGTAACCTTCCACGAGTACTGATGTTAATTTGATTTTTGTGGGGGGTCTGTTCTAAACCACTCAGGGTCTAACACAAAAAAGACGTTAAGACTTTGGGAAAAGTTCAGGGAAGAGCAACTAAGATGATCAGAGACCTGGAGAGTCAACCATACGAAGAAAGGCTGCAGGATTTGGGTTTGGCTAGTCTAAGGAAAAGAAGAATTAGGGGTGACTTGATAGCAATATTCCAGTATTTGAGGGGCTGAAAGAAGGGTGGGGGGGTCAACTTATTCTCCAAAGCCTCTGAAGGCAGGACAAGAAACAATGGACAGAAACTAATCCGGGAGAGAAGCAACCTGGAATTAAGGAGAAACTTCCTAACTGTGAGGACAATTAACCAGTGGAACAGCTGGCCACCAGAAGCTGTGGGTGCTCCAATACTGGAATTTTTAATGAAGAGGTTGGACAGTCATTTGTCTGAAATGGTATAAGTTCTCCTGCCTAAGCAGGGGGTTGGACTAGAAGACCTTCAAGGTCCCTTCCTTCTATTCTATTTTATTCTATTCTATTCTATTCTATTCTATTCTATTCTATTCTATTCTATTCTTATTCTACTCTACTCTACTCTACTCTACTCTACTCTACCCTACCCTACCCTGCCCTATCCTATCCTACCCTACCCTATTCTATCCTATCCTATCCTATCCTATCCTACCCTATCCTACCCTATCCTATTCTTTGGGAAGAGGATAGCCTCACCCATATAAGGAGCAGATATGACCTCCTTGGGCTCAAACAACATGCCAAGCCAAAACATGGTTTGTTTAATAAATGAGTTTGCTGTGTGTAGAGAGAGCGCCAAAGACCATTGCTGTCCTGTTTGAGCCAGGCCCTTTCTGAGGCTTTCAAAATCCTATTTATTGTACAATTGTTTACAAGTGCTTGGAACTGCTTGGAGTGTTATCCTGAACATTGGGACCTATTGTAATAAGCAGCAGCTGGTCACTGCAGTTAATAAACCACAATTTTAACTTAGGGTGAGCCACACCAACCCAACCCATTGCGGCTTATTCGGTAAGTCAGAATGAAGCAAACCATGGCTTAGGATGAAAAGCAAGCTCGGACTTTGAAGGGCTCACCCTTTTTCCCAAAAGAGGCCACTGAGAACCCTACTCTCAGCCAAATAACTCTTGGTCCTGTTTTGTTGACATTTTGCAGGATAAGATATCCTTTGAGGCTCTGTTTCCTCCCTGGAGTTTTAATAACAGGAACTGGGAGCTTTTCACATTTTGGATGAGCACGAGGAGAACATCGGAATGAACTGAACAAATATCAGATATATTTTTTTAAAAAAAAAGCCAACCAGTTCATATCAAACATACCATAAACATCGCCTAGAATTGCTTGCAAATTCAGCTCTTGGGTGAAGAAAAAGGAAAGAGATGCTGAACGTGCCGGGGTTGTATTTATTTATTGATTTATTTTATTTACAGTCTCTCCCAGAAGTGAGTGTACCCCTCATCCCTCACATTTTGTAAATATTTAAGTATGTCTCTTCATGTCACAACACTTAAGAACAGTGTAGTCTTGGCTACAAGGTGGAAGAGGTCTGTAAAGGGCGTGCAAAAGTGCACAATCGTGCCTACCGTCCCCGTCCTATTCTCCCCAATTATTAGTTCCTATTTCTTACATTTAAATTTATGTTTATTCTTATTTCTATTATATTATAAGCATTTGACAAAATAAATAAAATAAAATAAAATAAAAATATAAAGTAGTGAGGATAAAGCTTGTATAACAGTGCTCAAGAGAGTTATAAACACAGCACAAAAAATCATCGGTTGGTCTCTTTTCTTCTTTGGAAGAGATTGCGAAGTCCAGACTCCGCTCTAGAGCACTAAAAATCTCCACAGACCGTTCTCATCCCGGACATTCATATTTCAAACTGTTAGCATCAGGGAGGCGTTAAAGGTGTCTTAAAATGAGGACTAATAGACTGAGAAACAGTTTCTTTCCCAAGGCAATAACTGTCTTGAATCAAACAATGCATACGTGATTTAGCCCTATGTATATAGTGGCCTTTTTAAACTATCTAACTGGCTATATGTTTTAGATAGGTTTTAGACTAGGTTTTTAATTATTATTTTAATTATTTTAATTTTTAAATACTCTGTAGTGTGATTGTGATGTGGTGTTTGGGATACTGTGCTGGAGTAGCTTTCAAATTTCATTGTATTTGTAGAATACAATGACAATAAAGCTATTCTATTCTATTCTATTCTCTATTCTATTCTCTAGTCCTTATTCTATTCTATTCTATTCCTTCCTATTCTATTCTATTCTATTCCTTCCTATTCTATTCTATTCTCTATTCTATTCTCTAGTCCTTATTCTATTCTATTCTATTCTATTCTATTCTATTCTATTCCTTCATATTCTATTATATTCTATTCCTTCCTATTCTATTCTATTCTCTAGTCCTTATTCTATTCTATTCTATTCTATTCTATTCTATTCTATTCTATTCTATTCCATTCTATTCTATTTTATTCCTTTCTATTCTATTCTATTCTATTCTATTCTATTCTATTCTATTCCTTCCTAGTCTAGTCTAGTCTAGTCTAGTCTAGTCTAGTCTAGTCTATTCTTCCTTCCTATTCTATTCTATTCTATTCTATTCTATTCTATTCTATTCTATTCCTTCCTAGTCTAGTCTAGTCTAGTCTAGTCTAGTCTATTCTTCCTTTCTATTCTATTCTATTCTATTCTATTCCATTCCATTCCATTCCATTCCATTCTATTCTCAAAAGTGATTACACTCCCTAAGTGATAATGTTCAAATGGGGCCCAGGTAGCCATTTTCCCTCCCTGGTGGGGCACGTGACTCATTAGTGAGAAGGTCTCAGGTGTGAAGGGGGGGGCAGTTGAGTAGCTGTACGTACTTTTGTTGCCAGCAGTTTGGGCACGAATGGCTGCCTGTTGCATTATGGTTTTTTTTTCCTAGGGGGGAGAGGTTTTCACTTATTTTTTTCCCTCAGTCCTAATGACCCCCCTCCCCCGGGTGTTGGATCCCTTCCTCGAGCCCATCGAGGTCCTCCTGGACCCGGAGTCCCGCTGGCTTTCGGCTCAGCCTGGGGCGAAGGCGACTCCGCGCATCCTCGGAGTAGCAACCTGCGCTCGGCCACAAGGAGGCATCCCGGCCCCTCCGCTTGCTTGCGCGGCCGCAGCCTTGGCGGGGAAAGAGGAGCGGGGCGGGGAGGGGAGGGGAGGGGGGGTGGAGGCTCCCACGTTCCTCCACATCTGGGCCGAAGCAAAAGCCAAGGGGGAAAGAAAGAAGGGAAGAAAGAAGAGAGAGAGAGAGAGGAGAGAGAGCGCGCGTGCGGCGGCGCTTTGGAAGCGCGTGGAGCGGCGGGCTTGGCCGGGCTGCGCTCGGGAGCGCAAGGGAGCGCAGTTTGGAAAGGAGGGCAGAAGGGGGGGGGCTCTGAAACACACACACACACCCCAAAAAACCCCAATACACCCCTCTCCCAGGACTGCTCCCCTCCCTCCTCCTTTCTGGCCGGGGAGGCGCTGCATGGCCGTCGGCTGAAGGCGCTGGGCAAGGCGAGCGCGCGTCCGGGGCCCCTGGGATCCGCCGGCCATGGCTCTCGCCGAGCAGAAGCCGCGGCTCCTCCGGGGCTCGCGCTGGCTCTTCCTGGCCGCCCTGGTGGCCACCTGCGACGGCCGAGGCGGGCAGAGAGAGGACGGCGGCGCCGCCTGCTACGGGGGCTTCGACCTCTACTTCGTCCTGGACAAGTGAGTGGAGCCGGCGCGGGGGGGGGGCGGCTTTCTGGGCACAAAACGGGGCCCGTTTGCTTTCGCCCCTGATGGCTTGGGGCGCCCAGGTTGGACAAAAGCGCCGCGCTCCTCTTTCTTCCCCCGGAGAGGAGGAGGGTGGAAGGAAACGAGGGGGCTCCCTTCGCTTCTTTCGCTCTCTCTTTTCTTTTCTTCCTTCCTTCCTTCCTTCCTTTCTTTCTTTCCCTTCCTTCTTCCCTTCATCCTCCCTCCCTTCTTTCTTTTTTTCTCTCTTTTCTTTTCTTCCTTCCTTCCTTCCGTCCTTCCTTCCTTTCTTTCTTTCTTTCCTTCTTCCTTCCTTCTTTCTTTCTTTTCTTCCTTCTTTCTTTCTTTCCCTTCCTTCCTCCCCTTCTTTCTTTCTTTCTTTCTTTCTTTCCTTCTTTCTTTCCCTTCCTTCTTCCCTTCATCCTCCCCCCTTCTTTCTTTTTTTCTCTCTTTTCTTTTCTTCCTTCCTTCCTTCCTTCCTTCTTTCTTTCCTTCCTACTTTCTTTCTTTCCCTTTCTTCCTCCGTTTCTTTCTTTCCCTCTTTCTTTCTTTCTTTCTTTCCTTTTTCCTTTCCCTTCCTTCCCTTCATCCTCCCTCCCTTCTTTCTTTCTTTCTCTCTTTTCTTTTCTTCCTTCCTTCCTTCTTTTTTTCCTTCCTGCTTTTTTTCTTTCCCTTCCTCCCTCCCCTCCCTTATTTCTTTCTTTCCTTCTTCCTTCCTTCTTTCTTTCCTTCCTACTTTCTTTCCCTTCCTTTCTCCCCCTTCTTTCTTTCTTTCTTTCTTTCTTTCTTTCTTTCTTTCCCTTCCTTCTTCCCTTCCTTCTTCCCTTCATCCTCCCTCCCTTCTTTCTTTCTTTCTCTCTTTTCTTCCTTCCTTCCTTCCTTCTTTCCTTCTTTCTTTCCCTTCCTTCCCCCCTTCCTCCTCCCTCCCTCCCTTCTTTCTTTCCTTCTTTCTTTCTTTCCTCCCTTCTTTCTTCTTTCCTTCTTTCTTTCATTCGTTCCTTCCTACTTTCTTTCTTTCCCTTCCTTCCTCCCTTCCCCTCCCTCCCTCCCTCCTTTCTTTCTTTCTTTCTTTCTTTCTTTCTTTCTTTCTTTCTTTCTTTCTTTCTTTTTTTTCTTTCTTTCCTCCCTCCCTCCCTTCCTTCTTCCTCCCCCCTCTTCTTTCTTTCTTCCTTCCTTCCTTTCTTCCTTCCTTCCTTCCTTCTTTCCTTTCTTTCTTTCTTTCTTTCTTTCTTTTTCTTTCTTTCATCCTTTCTCTTTTTTACAACGTTGCTTTGTTTGGGAAAAGTTTCGCCAAAGTTTAGCTGTCAGCTTTGGCCTGTTTGGTTAGACTTACAAACGCCAGTCTCCAAAGCCTTAGTAAATCCCCGTTGGTTGGGTCTTCCCTTGATGGGAATGTAAGCATTCCCAAGGAGCAACTTTTTAAGATCTCCTGAACTCCGGAGGAGTCCATTCGTAGTTGCTCCATTGTTGTGATGTGTCTTTTTGAATTTATTTTTAGCCTATTTCCCCACTTAAGTCTGAGTCGCTGTTCTTTGTTCTCCGTTAATCAAATGCGCATTGCCTTCCCTCTCCTTCTTCTTCTACTATTTTTGCTGCTTTCTGCAGCTCCCGGAATTGTATCCAGGGAAGAAACCAAAAAAAAGAAAAAAATGCTTGCTCATGTTATTTGCCCCACAACTGACATGATGCATTGTGTTTGCATAAGAGATTTGGGGGCTGTAATCTGAAATATTGGCCAGATGCATTGAAGAAGGAAGCAGCCAGAGAGCCTTGGCAGAGCGAACGGTGCCTGACATGTAAAAAACAAAACCAAACAAAAGATTTTTGTAGAGGCTGAGTTTCCCAAGGAGCCACATTCAGCATCGCCCCAAGGCTGTGAAAAGATGATTTGGTGGGTGGATGTAATTATCATTCTTCCAAAGGGCTGAATGTTTTTATTTTTCCATTTCATGTCAAAAGCTATCACGGAGAGCTACCAGTTTGCAAAGAGTTTTGTCTGTGGCACACGGGAGCCCTCAAAGAGAATCTCTTAGAGCAGGGGTCTCCAACCTTGGCCACCGTAAGACTTGTGGACTTCCAAGTCCCGGAATTCTGAGAGTTGAAGTCCACGAGTCTTAAAGTGACCAAGGTTGGAGACCTCTGCCTTAGAGAGTCTGTGAAAGTGGCTTTTTAAATCCCATTTCTATGCTATTTCCTCCCCCCCAAAACTATCAGATTTCAGCTCACCCCTGCATTTTCTGAGGGTAGGAGAGCAAGAAAGGATTGTATAAACTGGGAGTGAAGCAAAGACGGAGTTGGGCCACTCCTTCCCAACTAACCTTCTGCACCCAGATTTGGTTGGTCTGGGACATTCAGCTTCCCAAGGGCCCCTGGAAGGGCTCAGGACAAACCGGGGAGTGGGGGGCTGGAATCCTTTGGCACGCATCTCTTTATTCCAGGGAGTCAGTCAGGTTTGCAACAAGGAAGTCAACCATGGTTAACTATGTCTATGTCTACCGTCAGCAACTTCAGGAGGCTGCAGTTTTTGCCCCTAGGATGCTGTACTGCGGGGGTCTTCAAACGTGACAGCTTTAAGGCTTGTGGACTCCAACTCCCAGAGTTCCTCCTCCAGTCATGTTAGCTCAGGAATTCTGGGAGTTGAAGCCCACAAATCTTATACTTGGCAAGTTTGAAGACCATCTATTCTATCCTATCTATCTATCTATCTATCTATCTATCTATCTATCTATCTATCTATCTATCTATCTATCTTATCTATCTCCTCTCCTCTCCTCTCCTCTCCTCTCCTCTCCTCTCTCTCTCTTTCTCACTCTATCTATCTATTCTATCTATCTCTCTTTCTGTATCTGTCTATTCCAGGGGTCTTCAAACTTGACAGCTTTAAGACTTGCGGACTTCCAATTCCCAGAATTCCTCCTCCAGTCATGTTAGCTCAGGAATTCTGGGAGATGAAGTCCACAAGTCTCAAACTTGCCAAGTTGGAAGACCCTTGCTCTACTGGGGTGTCACAGGCAGAGAGCTTTGATGATATCGTCATGGCTGTCATCTTGACTCTTTTTGACCCTGCCTTCCAGACATGCCTGAATAATAATATAAAAAAAGCAATAAAAATCACCAAAGGTTATTTTGAAAGATGTGGCGGGGGGGCTGTGTCGGTCTTCTATCTTCCCCATTGCCTTTCCAGAATCGGGGGGTGGGGGGGCGAGAACCATTTTATTTGCACAATTATCTTAACTCACTAAATTCACCTTTTTTTTTTCTCAGTTCATGCAATGCATTGAATGGTAAAGTTATTTCAAAAGTTGGGTACACAAGGGCTAAGCTACTACCCACCCTAAAAAAAACAAACCACCTCAGATTAAATACAAGAGGCTAGGATTTTTAGCCGGCTGGGTGAAATAGCTTGTGCAAACTGATACACAACTGGCGTGCAAGGGAGAGAGCGAGTTGATGTAAAGGAAAGAAAGGTCTTTGTTCTTGAGGAGAGAAGCAACAACGGGGAAGGCTCAAGGAAGGCGATTCTCGTTTCCTGCAACTGGAGTTTTAAGTGTTGCCTGCAGATCTTGGTGTTTTCATTTCGGTGTATTATTTCCTTCCGAGTGACAAGTTTGGTGGCTTTGCTTCTGGGAAGCCTTTCCCCACCCGGCGCCCTCCAGATGTTGCCCTCCAAAGGCTGCATCTCCTATTCCCTGCTGGCGGGACTGCGAGGAGAAGCCAGACCCACCTGGACAAAGCGGTCATAAAACCCTCTGGGCTCAGAAGAGGCCGGCTTAATGAAAGGGGCGTCTCTATATTTTGCAGAACTAAGTCTGCTTCCAAGAGAAAAGAATTGAGGAGAGAGAGAGAGATGGGATGGCGGAAGAACCAAAGGGAGAAGAATTTGGGGCAGGCAGGATTGATACCTGCAGAGGGGAAATGCAGGTATTTTCAAAACCTGCAAAACCACCTGTAGGGAACACCTAAGAAGATCAGAAGAAGTTGAAATGGATGGATGGATGGATGGATGGATGGATGGATGGATGGATGGATGGATGGTTGGTTGGTTGGTTGTCAGGCCTGCATCTTCTCTGTTGGTGCTCCCAAATAACCACATATTGAGGAGTGGGATGACAAGTGACACACTGAGGCACATACCAGCCAATGGCAGGCTTAGCTTTGCGTCTTGTGCATTTCTGGTCGGTTTTAGTTTATGGTTCAGTGTACTGGGCAAACCTTTGAAAAACTGAATAAACATGGGGTAAACAGGTCTACAAAGATGCCCAATGTTTAAATTACTCCTTTCATTGATGGAGGTATGAGGCATGGTTGGCTGAGCCTATTCTGCCTTGGGTAGTGGGTGGTTAAGGTTAGGGTTAAGGTGAAGGTTGCAGTTGTGCAGTCAAAATTCCTCCCTTCTGTACAGGCCTCCCAATGCACGAGAAACAGGAGAAAGTTTAGTCGTGTGGATGCAAGTGCCATGTTGTCTTTCTGGAGCCTCCTGTCCCCATGCAAAGTTTGGTTTATTAAAAACTAGCGCGATACCCGTGCTTCGCTACGAAACTCTGATCGGGCTTAGTTTTGGGGGAGGGAAATAAGGGGCGGGGGGGAATTCTGCCTCTGCCTACCAGCATCCATCGGTATTCATCTGGCTAGTGTCCTGTTAGCGTGAGAGACAGTTGAGGGCTGTTTGGAAACTGGAAGAGTGTTTGCTGTGTGAGCAAGAAAGAGACAGCAAGGAGCCTGGGCGTGGCTTAGCTCAACCGCTCTGTACCAAAGCTGGTTGCTGCTCTGAAAGTGAAAGTGAAACTCCTCTGCTTGTGTTTTGGAACAGATTTCTTTCCAGGTGGGAAGAGGGAGTCGAACTCCTTAGCATCAGAGCGTGTTAATAATAATAATAACATAGGAAATACTCTAAATGCTCTGAGGGTCATTTCGAAACATCCTTTCTTAGTGAGCCCCTAGAAGCCAAGAGAAACATACGTGCCAAATTTCAAGTTTGTAGGCTTTACGGTTCTGGAGATTTTGTGATGATGCATGAGTGCTTTTTCACTTTTTTATATATATAGATGACTTTCCTTCTCACCCAAGTCTTTGATAGCACAGAGGAGGCTTCAAGTAGAGCGGGTTAAGGTGGACATGTGGAAAAGGGAAGATAGATTCTTGCAACCAGGGAGCCTGAGGGAAAACTAGGATTTCCATTTGTGGGCACTGCGGTCCTAATCCAGATCAGGCCATTGTTTTCAATGTCAAGGCAGTAAGTCCTGTAGGGTTGAGTGGCCTGTAAAGAATCCCAGTCCAAAAGAAAAATGGAAGTGAACTGGGATGGTTCACATTTGAGACCCAGAAGGACTGTTGGTTCTTTGATTGACTGGACTGGACACAGAAAAACATGGGCCCATCACACATCCCTACTCTCTCCTCTTCTTCAGTGGAGCCTTGGACTCTGAGCTTCCTTCCCCATTTCTTTCCCACCGGGGGTCCTGAAAGTTACTCCTCCTTGCAGCGCAATGAAAGCTGAAACACTCCCATATAACATCCCCCCACAGGCGTTAACGCAAAATATTAACTAACCTTTTGTCGGCACGTTGGTTCCAAAGCAAAGCGCCTGCTCAACATTTTGCGTTCAAGTCTCTTCTCTTCTCGTACCTGGGCGAAGAACCCACACGGGAAGCTCCACAGACTGTTTGTGGAGTAAACTTCATAACGCACCCACAGGAGCACAAAGAGGTTAGCCACCACCGCCCTAGAGTCAGACATGACTGGACAGGTGAAACCTTTACCTTGATATATAGAATATATTGAAGAATTGGCTGGTAGAGCAGGCATTCTTGCTTCAGGAGGGCCATGTTTGGGTGGGTGGGTGTTTTAGGGCTAGGGGTCTCCAACCTTGGCAACTTTAAGACTTGTGGACTTCAATTCCCAGAGTTCTTCAGCCAGCAAAGTCCACAAGTCTTAAAAGTGGCCAAGGTTGGCTGAGGAATTCTGGGAGTTGCAGTCCACAAGTCTTAAAGTGTCCCAGGTTGGAGACCCCTGCCTTTAGACCAGGGGTGTCCAACCTTGGCAACTTTAAGACTTGTGGACTTCAACTCCCAGAGTTCCTCAGCCAGCAAAGTCCACAAGTCTTAAAAGTGGCCAAGGTTGGCTGAGGAATTCTGGGAGTTGCAGTCCACAAGTCTTAAAGTGTCCCAGGTTGGAGACCCCTGCCTTTAGACTAGGGGTGTCCAACCTTGCACTTTAAGACTTGTGGACTTCAACTCCCAGATTCCTCAGCCAGCAAAGTCCACAAGTCTTAAAAGTGGCCAAGGTTGGCTGAGGAATTCTGGGAGTTGCAGTCCACAAGTCTTAAAGTGTCCCAGGTTGGAGACCCTGCCTTTAGACCAGGGATGTCCAACCTTGGCACTTTAGACTTGTGGACTTCAACTCCCAGAGTTCCTCAGCCAGCAAAGCTGGCTGAGGAACTTTGGGAGTTGAAGTCCACAAGTCTTAAAGTTGCCAAGGTTGGACACCCCTATTTAAGAGGATTTTTCAGCAGGAATCCTTACATAAGATCTGGTCTTCTTTGTTGACATCTCCCAAATTTCTGGATTGTTTAGAAATGCTCCATTTCCTGTACAAGAAGCATTTGCTAAATCCTCTATTTCTGGTTTAAAAGTGTGTTTTGATGTGTTTTGTCAATGGCTTTTTGAAGCCTGCCTCGTTCAGCTGGGCACTCAAAAGGAATAAAACAGCTCCTATTGTGGGAACTTTGAAATGAATACTTCTTTTGAGTTTTCCTGCAACCATCTCGTTACCCTCTTGCTTCGTTTCCTTGCCCCGTCTTGTCTCATTTACTACTCTATTTTTTTTAAAAAAACTGAGATCTCTTTCTCAGCTAGGCATGGAGGATGGTCCATACAGAGCCCTCCAAAAGAAAAGGAGAAAAGGCAGTGCTCCAAAACTGATGGGGGAGTTTGTGGGTGTGAAGAGAGAGAGAGAGAGAGATGGTCTTGCCTTAGCTAAATATTCAACATGCATTAAAAAAGAGATCTGAAGGGGATTTTTTCTGCCTGGTTTCTTCTGTATTGGTCATTTTTGAAACGAAGACCAAAACAGTTGGAAAGTGGTAGAAGCTAGTTTAATAAAAAAGGACTAGGAGTGAGATGATAGCAGTGTTCCAACATCTCAGGGGCTGCCCCAAAGAAGAGGCAGTCAAGCTATTCTCCAAAAGCACCTGAAGGCAGGACAAGAAGCAATGGGGGGAAGTTAATCCAGGAGAGAAGCAACCTGGAACTGAGGAGGAATTTCCTGACTGAGAGAAAAATTAATTAGTGGAACTACTTGCCTTCAGAAGTTGTGAATGCTCCAACACTGGAGGTTTTTAAGTCGATGTTGGATAACCATTCTATTCCTTATTCCATTCCATTCTATTCTATTTATTCCTATTCTATACATTCCTATTTTATTCTATTCTATTCTGTTTTCTCTATTCTCTATTCTCCATTCTATTCTATTCCTATATTATCCTAACTTCTATTCTATTCTCTGTTCTGTTCTCTATTCTATTCTCAATCCTATTCCTATTTTCTATTTTCTATTCTATATTCTATATTTCTATTCTATTCTATTCTATTCTATTCTATTCTATTCTATTCTAATTGTACCCCATGACTATTATTAAGTGTTGTACCTGAGGATTCTCGACTTTTGATGAATGTGTCTTTTCTTTTATGTACCCTGAGAGCATTTGCACCAAAGACAAACTCCTTGGGTGTCCAATCCCACTTGGCCAATGAAAAGAATTCTGTTCTATTCTGGGAACTTTTGGAAGGGAAAATCTTCGGGTTTTTCGAGTTCTCCTCTCGTTCTGCACCTCTAGTATCCAGAAGGCAAAACATCTTCCTCCGAATGATTTCCTCCCTTCCCCAAATTTATTTTTTATTTTGCTGGCATGCAACCTGGGTGGGGGTGGGGGGGGGAGATTTAGCATTTTTTTTTCTGTGCAAGACTTTGAGTGGGAAGATCTCATGGAAAAGGGAACTGTAATTTTAGATGTTTGGGTCCTTGTTCCAAGCGGAGAGAAGGAGTGAAAAAGATGTAGTTATGTGACAAATTTAAGAAGTGGCGTGTAACTCAGAAACCACCCAGAATGCAAATCTTTCGTCTGGGGAGACCAGGCTTAGCCCTCCACCCCAACCGAGTTCATTCACAGCCCCTCCGGTCGGTGGGTCTGATGCAGGCCTTGTCCTTCCCTTCTGCTTCCTGCCTCTTGCTTAAAACCATGGAAAATCAATCAAGCTTCTCAGCTGCATCTCTGCAAAGGAAGCAAAATGTGGAGAAACTTTTTCAGGCAGTCTGGCTCATGCAATGCAGGGGTCGCCAACCTTTTGGACCTCAGGGACCACCAAACTCATCATTTTAAGTCCTGCAGACCAGAGACCCTGGGAAAAAATCCCCCAAAAAGTCTGCAGGGAAAATTCCCCTTTGAATTTTCTTCATGATCAATTGTTCTTTATTTGGGCCGTCTCCAGCTCTGTTCTCAGGGAGAGAGAGACTTTTGGCTCCATGTTCTCAGGGAGAGAGAGACTTTTGGCTCCATGCAAGGAAAGCAGCAGGAGCTGCAGAAGTCTTTCTTTCTCTCCCCCAAACTCAGCCAGACATGAGTCTTTGTGAGACTTGTCACAGCCTCTTGGAGCAGGAGGCCTTGCAGAGTCCCAAAGACTCATGTCTGGCGGAGTTTGGGAGAGACAAAGAAAGACTTCTGCTGCTTTCCTTGTGTGCAGCCAAAAGCAGAAGAAGGAAGAAGCAGAAAGAAGCAGCCTGGTGGCCAGGCCAGGCGCGTGGGGCAAGTTCCCCCCCTCCGCCCTTTCCCCTCTCCCTTCACTACCTCATGTTGTTCGCAATGCAAGCGATGCAAGCCTTGTGTTCCCACGGGCCATGTGGGCAGCGCAGCCTTGTATTCCTGCACAGCCTGGATTAATTGCTTTGGCGGGGACATTTCTCTGTGAACCACCCAAATCTTCTCATGGACCACCAATGGTTCCCGGCCCACTGGTTGGTGACAACTGGTGCAATGAGGTCTCAAAGGAAGGACAGCCACTGGGGTCGGTCAAAAAAAAGTCAAAATGGCAACTTCTTTGCCATCTTGGCTTCTTTTGAGCTTTCCCTGGAGACATTTCGCTCACAAGCTAGGATCTGAGCAAGCTGAGTTTCTGGGGTTTGAGGACAGCTATTTCCAATGAGGGAATAAACAAGTGTTTAGTACTAAAATGCACATATTCATCAACCTAATGTGATTTATTGTAAAAAAAAAAAGATATAAAAGATACAGAATTGCAAAAAAAAAAGAAGAAAGCTTTTATTTGAAGAAATTGGCACCTCGATGCACAAAGCGTTTAGGGCAAACTTTTGCAAGAACTCAACTTGTTTACTATGAAAAGAAACGAGTATAAAATTAGAAATTGAGAGAAGCTTAAATCGCTCCGTTTGCAAATGTTGCTTATCGTTCTTGCTTATTTATATGACTCAAAATAATTTGCTATCCATCTTTTTCTACAATCTGTATCAGAATAGAATAGGAATAGAATAGAATAAGTTGGAAGGCACCTTGGAGGTGTTCTAGTCCAACTCCTCAAGCAGGAGATTGCACACCATTTTCAGACGAATGGCTGTCTAGTTTCCTCTTAAAGACCTCCGGTGATGCAGCACCCATAATGTCTGGTGGCCAGCTGTTCCACTGGTCAATTGTTCTCACTGTTAGGAAGTTTCTCCTTAATTCCAGGTTGCTTCTCTCCTTGATTAGGCCTGATGATGTTGCACACATCCCAATGTCTTTGAGTCAGTTTTGCAGATTACACAACTCTCTTCATATGCCCCTCCTGGCCTCTTTCTCTGGACGCTTCTGGACAGGAAAGAAAAAAGAGTGAATTATTGCTCTCCTCAGCAAACCCCCTTCCTGGGTGTGGATGCGGCAGAATGAGCTGCCTTCTCCCCTTGCAAATCTAAGAGGGGGTTTATTCCCAATATGGTTTGGGTTTTGAGTTAACTCTACAGAGCAGGAGAGCAAACTGTGGTTTAATCCTACAACTATTTTTTTTTTTTTGCATCTGATGAACTTCAGAGTTTAATTTCCCTGCAGAGATCTTTCAATTCCAGTTTGGATAAGCAGTGCTTTATAGGCCAAGTATATTCAATGGGTGAGTCAGAAAACAGAAATCTGGCTACGTTAACTCATGTTATTAGGTTAAAAGAAGAAAAAGAATTGAGAATGGTGACCTATTAGGATTATTGGAAGGTGAAACAATCTATCGTGTTTTTTTTTACATATCATAGTGAATTATCTTGAGTTTTATGCTGACTAATCAAGTTTATAAAGAAATGCTTTTGAACAAGAAAAGGCTTGTTGGATTCTTCTATAATTGACAGGGTTGGTTCTGTGGCATCAAATGAAGTTTGAAATAACCTTTTCAGGTGGCATTTCAAAACCTCTAAAGATGGGCGGTGTGAACGCAGTGTGAGAGAGATCTGGAGATTTCCAAAAAGAGACCAGACAATCATTTGTCTGGAATGGAATAGTCTCTTGCCTTGGGCAGGGGGCTAGACTAGAAGACCTCCGAGATCCCTTCCAGCCTTAGAATTCTATGAAAAGCAGCTCAACAAGGAGACTCAGATGGGGTGTCAGTATGAAAAGTAATTTCATACCACGTTTTCCGTAGTCAGAATTCACCCTGGACTTCTTACATTGTCCCAGGGTAGATGCGGTTAGCTTGTGTATCCTTCCCATCTGGCTTCCAACAAGCAAGGTCTATGGGGAAAGACAAATTCATTTAAAAACAATGATTCACTTAACAACCATGACCCCCCCAAAAAAAAAGAAAGATGAGAAAATTGGGTCTCACTCACATAACCACTGCCAAACAACCGACACTTTTAAAAAGACAACATAAAATAAGTCAGTATTCTCTCTCTCTGCTCTCTTTTCCAGATCAGGAAGTGTCCTACATCACTGGAGTGAAATCTATTACTTTGTGGAACATCTGGCTCACAAATTTATAAGGTAAGAAATTATGACCAGCTGACGGCATAAGATGTGGGTTGCAGGGGGTTGAGCCGTGTGCCCTGTTGGCACTCTGCATGTTTACTCCAAAGTCACAGCGGTCATGATACTCAAGTTTGTTGATTGTAGCCTTGGCGTCTCATCATGATGTAGGCTAGAATCAAGTAGATCTTCTTTTCAGTAGGAGCCTTAGAGGAATCCTTCACGTTTGGGGGGTCTTTGTAATCTCTTAGGATTTGAAATAGACACCTGACATCAGAACCGTTGTTTAAAAAAGGCACAACGAAGAATGTTCTTCCTGCGTCGATGCAGAAAGCGGAGGCTGCCCCAGGAGCTGCTGATGCAGTTTTTCAGATGGATGATTGAGTCTGTCATTTATGCTTCTATGACTGTCTGGTTTGGTACGGCAGGAGCGGGACAGGCTTCAACCGATAGTTAGGACTGCAGAAAAATCAGTGGCAACCAGCCTGCCTTCCATTCGAAGACCTGTAGGTTGCACAGGGCAAAAAGAGGGCCGAGAAAATAACTACAGGCCCCTCACAATCTGGACATAAACTGTTTCAAATCCTCCCCCTATGATGGTGTTATAGGGTGTATTGTATGTCAAAGCAACTAGGCACAGAGACAGTTTTATTTCTTCTTTATCATTCTGCTAAACACCTAATTCCCACAGTATTGTTTTATGCCTATCCATTTTGTGTGGCTGTAGAATTACTGCTATTATCCTTCTCATCTTCTCTACTATTTCCTCTTATTGGTATCATATTATGATTACTATTACTCTGATGCTTTGCATGTACATTGAGAGCTTCTGCACCAGAGACAAATGTCTTGTGTGTCTAATGACACTTGTCCAACAAAGAGCATTTTATTCTATTTCTATTCATTTTTTTCCTTGTCTTGACTCAAGTTTTCCCTCTTTGTTGTCCCTTTGATTCTCAGCGACAGTGTAGCTGAAGGAAATTTATTGAGCAATTTCAAAATAATTGAGAAAAACACCAAGTTTGTTTTGCCTTTTTGGTTGTTGTTGCTGCCTTGAACTGGATTTCCTCTTAACTGAAGAAAAGGAACACAAGTTTCAAAGAATTCCAAGCAGTTTGTTTTCGTGGGTACAAACTCCGGGAACTTATCGGAACCTGATTTATTGTTTTCAAGGAGGTCTGGCTTTTTTTAGAGGAAGAAAATTGCCACATTCTGAGTCTTAAGGTCTGATTTCTGGCCCTAGTAAGCATTTAAGTATACTTTAACTGAGTTGTCACGAAAGGATCTATGATAGGAAAGCTGTGATTTGGTGAGGGGTGGAAAAGTCTCCAAAATTGTTCAAAGTTTCAAACTGCTTTTCTAAATCTCCTTGATTTGTTCTTTTTTGGGGGTTGAAATGGAATAAAAAGCCCTTATTAAGTACTGTAAATAAATCCCTGGCTCTGCTGAGAGTGGAACATCCAAAAAATGATCCTGAGATTAATTTATATTTGTAGAAGAGGCGTGCCTTCGGAATGATGTAAGGAATGGATCTCTGTCGACCAGCAGGGCCAGAAATTATATACAATCTACAGAGACAGCCACGCACATGGAAAGAGATGAGGTTTCATTTCAATAGTCACGGCGGCCATCTTGACTTTTCTGACTTATCTGTAGAGGCACTTCACACATTCCGCTGGGAGGAGGAATATGGTCATGTTTCGCTGAGAGAGGAAGGAAGGAAGGAAGGAGAAAGAGAGGGAGGAAGGAAGAGAGGGAGAGAGAGAGAAGAAAGAGAGGAAAGAAGGAAGGAAAGAGAAAGGAGAGAGGAAGGGAGGGAGGGAGAGGAAGAGAGGGAGGGAGGAAGAAAGGAGAAAGATGAGAGAAAGGAAGGAAGGAAGGAGAAAGAGAAGGAGGAAGAAACAGAGGGAGGGAGGGAGGAGAAAAGAGAGGAAGGAAGGAGAAAAGACAGAGGAAGGGAGGGAAGGAGGGAGGAAGGAGAAAGGAGAGAGGAAGGAAGGAAGGAGAAAGATGAGAGGAAGGAAGGAAGGAAGGAGTCCCTCATTTTGCTGTCTTTCTTTTTGTAGCCCCCAGTTGAGAATGTCCTTCATTGTCTTCTCCAATCAAGGCTCAACCCTCATGGACCTGACCGAAGACAGGTGAGAAGGAGGGGGCAGGGGTGTGACCTGTCCTAGGACCCACCACCCTAGATGTTTCTCCACACACAAATGGGGATGTTCCCCACTGGGTAGCAAGCCTGGCCAGCCTATTAAACAGGCTGGGGGTCCTCATCTCTTCAGGACCACCTCTTTCAAGCCCCGCAAAATGATCCCCAGGACCTATTTGGAGTGTGTTGAGGAAGGATCTGCCTTTGTCAGCCAAATGTTGAAAGGAGGTTATGGGGCCAAGATGGCTGCTTTAAAAAAAAAACTCAGAAAGTTGTACAACTTCCTGTTTTACCCAGAGAGGAATTTTCGATTGATCAGTTACTGTGTTTGTATTCAGCCCAAACAGGACTTTGCTATTTTGAAGAACAGCGACCATTGCTAGCTTGTAGTAGAAGTTACATGGGAATCCAGGAGGAGCAGAGACTTTGAGACTGAGCTCTGCTCCCCTATCTTGGAAAAGAAGGGAAAAAATAGGTACAAAGCTAAACGTAAGATAGAAGAGGAAAGACAACAGAGGAAGGTGGGGGTGTCTATCAGCTTTGCAGCTCTGTTACCCAGTTCATGCCATGCACGAAAACAGTGTTGGTGAACCATGGCACCTTTAAGATATGTGGACTTCAACTCCCAGAATTCCCTAGCCAGCATGCTGGCTGGGGAATTCTGGGTGTTAAAATCCACATATCTTAAAGTTGCCATGGTTGAGATAAAGGCAAAGTTTTCCCCTGTCCAGTTGTGTCCGACTTTAGGACAGGGGTCCCTAAACTTGGCAACTTTAAGATTTGTGGACTTCAATTCCCAGAGTCGAAGTCCACAAGTCCTAAAGTTACCAAGTTTGGAGACGTCTGCTTTAGGGCATGGCGCTCATCTCCATTTCCTGGCCAAGAGAGCCAGGGTTGCCTGAAGACAATTTCCATGGTCGTGGCCAGCAAGACTATACACTGAGAATAGAACGCTGTTACCTTCCCACCAAAGTGATACCTATTTATCTATTCGCAGTTACAGGCTTCTCAACGGTTAGGTGGGCAGGAGCTAGGGCAAAGGGACAGGAACTCACCCCGTCGCATGGCGCTGGGTCTCAAACCCAGTCTCTCAGCTTTCCAACTGACAAGCTCAGCGTCTTTAACCGTTGAGCCATCGCACCTCTTGGATTGATCTAATACAATAGCGTAATTTGCAGCTGGATGATGAATTCTTGGAGTTGAAGTCCACAGGTCTTAAAGTTGGCACAGTTGAGCACCCCTAGTCTAGAATCTAAAACTTCGGAGTTTTGACCAGAGCTGAACATTGCTTGGCTTTTCAATGTATATATGTCCGGTTTCCAAGTGATGAAATCCATTTAAAAATAAAAGAGCAAAGTCCATCTTCCAAAACAATTTCTTTTATTTGAGAAAGCATCAAATTTAGGAAAGCGTCAACAAGTCGGTTGTACTTCCGGATCTGACACAACCCGGAATTACACCACATACTGTAATATGGAAAGTTAGAAACAGCCGCCCAAAGTCACATTCTCTAGTAGAAGTAATTCAACGTTGCTTGATGTCATAAATCTCCACCTCAAGGGGCCCAAGGAAGGACAGCTCGTTTTCCCACGGGAAGAAGAACCACCTAGCCTAAACAACTCTCTCTATCTCTACTCCTCCTACCTTAGGAACGTGGCAAGCCCGAAACCCTCCCCCGCCCCCCCATAACCAGCAAAGAGAAAGAAAGAAAAGGAATATATAACAAGGCTAAATAAAATGGCTCTACACATACGTCAATTTCTTGCTTGACCTATATAGGATTCAGTTCTTCCTGCTCGGCTGTTGTTTGTCTTTGGCTTCACCTGCTTGCAGATTCAGACTCTCCATGGGGAAGGGGCTCAAAAAAAGGTCAAGTTGAGGCCCCACCCCTTTGGGGGATTTAAAAAGGAGGTGGGGCTTCAATGGCCTGATCCTAACCGCCTTTATTTTTTTTGACCCAAGCAACGACCGTCCCCTCAGCCGAGTTGACATGGTTCTCTCCGTCTCTGGAAAAGACCCCAGATTGAGTTCTTACAGCCTGTTAAACCCGGGACAGTAACACACACTTGCAGTTCCCTCGAAAGGCGCTTGCTCCAACAAATCAGCCATAAATTATCCTCTTTAGCCTAGCCTGGCGTGTCATACTGACTTGTGTCTGGCCTGGGTGTGGCTTTGAAATTAATCCTGATAAAGTGCACTCCAGCTATTTCATTATGTAGCTTCCATCTGGTGTTGAATTTCTGCGGAAATGGATGGGTGGGTGGACAGACAGACAGACAGACAATAGATAGAGATGGATGGATGGATGGATGGATGGATGGATGGATGGATAGATAGATAGATAGATAGATAGATAGATAGATAGATAGATAGATAGATAGATAGATAGATAGATAGATAGATGAGAGAGGGACAGAGAGAGAGAGAAATATTCTACATTTTCCCTCCCTGAATATAATACCTTGCCTTTGTCTCTCTCACAGCATACCTTGTTCCTCACAAGTTAGGTTTCTATCCTTTAGTCCAGGGGTCTCCCAACTTGGCAACTTTTAAGATGGGGGGGGGGACTTCAACTCCCAGAATTCCCCAGCCAATTTTTGCTGGCTGGGGAATTCTGGGAGTTGAAGTCCGCCAGGCTTAAAGTTGCCACGGTTGGAGACCCTCCCTGCTTTAATGCAGTAGCATGACAAGAGTAAGAGAAGAGGAGGGAGGGAGGGGCAAATCTGAGACCTCATTACTTTTTGGGGGAATCGCCACAGATGGACCCAGAGACTTTTCTCACTTGTGTTTCTGCAGATGTTGGGGGATCCAGCTGACTCCCCTTTTCCCTCCCTTTGGGCTTTCTCGGGATTCTGTAAATGTTGCTCACAGGTTGCCAGGCAATGTTATCTTCGGGAGAGGCAGGAAAGAATAAAGGAAATAAAAAAAGAGATGTGAGTCCTAAGGAAGAGAAATTTTCCCATGCCTAGAAAGCAAAATAGTTATCAGCCACCTCGCCGTTCTGGCTGTCTCTGTACAATGAGATAATAATAGTTTTCCTCAAAGTTTCCCTCTCGCCACAGCATTGCAAAATGTTTTATTTCGAGCAGACAGTGGGAGAGTTCAGAGCTGGGACTTCTCTGGCATCGCTATCTTGCCCGTAGAAGATACTAATATCACTCTGTAAAGCCTTAGTAAGGCCACACCTGGAGTCCTGCATCCAGTTTTGGTCACCACACTATAAAGAAAGAGGTTGAGACTCTAGAAAAAGTGCAGAGAAGAGCAACCAGGATGATGAGGGGACTGGAGGCTAAAACATCTGAAGAATGGTGGCAGGAACTGGGCTTGGCTAGTCTAGTGAAGAGAAGGACCAGGGGAGGCAGGAGGGCAACCTTCCAGTATTTGAGGGGCTGCCACACAGAGGAGGAAGGGGGTCAGGCTATTCTCCAAAGTACATTTGAAGGCCAGACAAGGAATAATGGGTGGAAACTGAACAAGGAAAGAGATTCAATCTGGAAATAAGGAGGAATTTTCTGACAGGGAGAACAATCAACCCATGGAACAGAAGTTGCCTTCAGGAGTTGTGGGACCTTCATCCCTGGAGGCTTTCAAGAAGAGACTGGACTGCCATCTGTCAGAAATGGTGTAGGGTCTCCCGCTTGGGCAGAGGGGGGGTTGAACTAGATGACCTCCAAGGTCCCTTCGAACTCTGTGAATCTGCATCCGCGTCCTCTCTAACCAAAGGCCGTCTCTTCTGCTCTTCCAGGGAAAAAATCCGTCAAGGGTTAGATGAGCTTCAGAAGGTCCTGCCTGGAGGGGACACCTACATGCACGAAGGATTTGAAAGGGTAAATAAGAACAGAGAAGTTGCGTCTTGGTTTTGCGGTGGGTGCTCCAGGCAGAGGGCAGGCAGCTTCCATGGGAAGGAACAGGGCTGGGCTGCTGGGAGCTCGCAGGGGTTCAGTGAGAAGATTCTCTGCAGTTCAGAGAACCCCCAAATCCTACTCCTGGCTAGCCCCACCCACCCCACCCCTCCCCTCCCCCCTCAGGAGTGCCCTTGTGGCCCATTTTGGAGGCAGGTAAACGCAGGGCAAAAAACGAAGTTTGGGGAGGCCGGAAATGGGCCCGTTTCTGGCTTCCAAAGAGCCTCCGGAGCCCAGGGAAGCCATTTTCACCCTCCTGGAGTCACGAGGAAATCCTCTGGAGTCTGGGGAAGGTCAAAACGCTCCCCCTCCCGCCGTGGTGCAGGAGGCCAACTAGGCCACGCCCACCACGGCCACCCCCAGCCAGCAACCAGGCAGAGAACCTGTTGCTAAAAAAAATCTTTAGGCCCACTCCTGGGAAGTAGGTGTGTGAAAGACAGCAAGATGTTGATTGCCACCATGCCCGGGGTGGGATTCCACTAGTATAACAACCGGTTTGGGGATCGCGCACTTTGCGTGTGCATCAGAGGTGGGTATTCAGCAGGTTCTAGCCAGTTCTGGAGAACCGGTAGTGGAAATTTTGAGTAGTTCGAAGAACCATCAGATCCCGCCTCTGACTGGAGATTTTACACTCTCCTTCCCCTGCCGCGCCCACCAGGCCACGCCTACAGAACTGGTAGTTAAAAAATTTGAATCCCACTGCGCACGCACCAGATGCGGGCTCTGCCCACGCGCTGCACATTTAAGAAAGCTCTGATACGTATTTTCTACAGGAGTCCCTGTGAATAAAACAGCTGAGCTGCGGCAAACCGCTTTTCCTGCGCGAATCAGCTGCGCTCTGACAAAAGGAAATAAAGCGCAGGAAAGAACCAGGACAGGCGGGTGGGCCCATATACTCGTCGCAGCGAACCGGTTCGCTCCCAGCTGATCTTTGGCGCAAGGGGTTCTACTGAACCGCTCCGAACCGGTAGAATCCCACCCCTGCACCATGCCATCAAAGCCCCAGACGGTTTTCGTTAGGCTTTCCACGTAAGATACACACGGGGATGAGGCTCCAACCACACGGTCACAAGGTCCGACTTGTCTTTTGTTTGGCCCTGTGGTTGTGGCTGGACCGCTGCCGCCTCCATCTCTTCCCTGTCTGCTTCTCAGTGGGTGGCACCATATTCTTGCCAGGGGCGATTGAAACTAAACTCCGTTCGTACTTTACATCCTCATCATTCTCCTTGGTTCTGTTTTAGGCCAGCGAGCAAATTTACCACGAAAATGTTCAAGGTAAGAATACATTCAATAAAGTGGCGGTAATTACTTTTCGCTCCTTAACTGAGTTGAGTTTACTCCATCGATTGGCCCTGGGGTTTCAGACACAAATGATTACTAAAATCTGATTAAAAACAATTTAAAATGAAATTGGTGTAAAATTATCTTTGTTAAATCCTAGGCTGCATTAACAGAGGGATAGAATCAAGATCTCGTGAAGTGTTAATCCTGTTTTATGAAGCCTTAGTAAGACCACACTGGAATACTGCATCCAGTTTTGGTCACCCCGTTATAAAAAAGATGTTGAGATTCTGGAAAGAGTGTAGAGAAGCAACAAAAACAATTAGGGTCCTGGAGACTAAAACAGGTGAAGAACGATTGTAGGAATTGGGTATGTCCAGTCTAGTGAAAAGAAGAACTAGGGGTGACAGGATAGCAGTGTTCCAATATTTGAGGGGCTGCCACAAAGAAGGAGTCAAATTATTCTCCAAAGCACCTGAAGGCAAGACAAAAAGCAACGGGTGGAAACTACTCAAGGAGAGAAGCAACCTAGAACCTGAAATTTCCTGACAGGGAGAACAAATAATCAGCGGAATAACTTGTCTCCAGATGTTGTGAATGCTCCAACACTGGAAGATTTTAAGAAGATGTAGGATAACCATTTGTCTGAAGTGGCGTAGGGTTTCCTGCCTAGGCAGCGGGTTGGACTAGAAGACCTCCAAGGTCCCTTCCAACTCTGTTATTCTGTTTTGTTCCCTGCCTAATATATCATCACCCTCTCTGGAAAATGCAGTCATTTGATACCCAGCTACTCTTCTCCAAAGTAGAAAATTCCCTGTAGCAGTTTTTGATATTCGACAAAGACTGATAATTACTGGAACATTTTTTTTTTCCCTTCAGACAGAATCCTTATCTTCACTTTCATAACAGCAGTATGTTAACTTGAGCATGTCGGGTTGACAGCAGCAACCAAATTAACTTTAATTGCTTCTTCGCTGTGGTGTGATCGTTGGAAAGGCAGACCACGGACAAGCCCGGACCAGGCTCAATCCTGGGACGATAAGAACACCTTTGGGCAGTAATTCTGCCTTCTTTGCGGATGGCAAAGAATGTAATTGGAATGATAATAGGTTGTCTCTTCGTGATGGGCCGTCCTGCCCTGAAGCCATCCCAAGTCTTCCCTCTTGGGAAAAGGAATCAATGCATGACTCTGGGTAGAAACAGCAGCCTTACACTGTTTCTCCTGCACCCCATCTGTAATTTTTATTTAATAAAAGGTGAGGCAGAGTTCAGCTTGATGTGAATTTACAGTTCTCTGAAGAGATCACATCCAGTTTAAGCCAGAGGTCTCCAAACTTGGCCACTTCAAAACTTGTGCACTTCAACTCCCAGGATTCTCCAGCCAGCATAGCTTGAAGTCCACAAGTCTTAAAGTGGCCAAGTTTGGGGACCTCTGATTTAAGCACACAGGAAAAGACAAATGCCTGAATGGTGCCCGCTTTCCTATGAAACCTGCACGTGGGTGGGTGTTGGCACCTCTTCAAGTCGCTCTGGACTCTTGGCAACTGCCCAAGTGCCCAAGAATTCCAGTTTCCAGTCTGGTGACTCCACCAAACTGGCTCTCTTCCTTGAGTCAGCCCTGACATTTGATGAGTCCCCACAGTTTTCTTGGCAACATTGCCAGAAGTGGTTTGGCATCACCTTCTTCTTCCCAGGACCGAGAGAAAGAGAGAGAGAGAGAGAGAGAGAGAGAGGGAGGCACTGGCAAAAGCCAACATCCGTGCCCAAGGTTGGAACTCCGTTTCTAGCCATTGTATTTAACCACTCCATTAAATATTTAGTAGTTTGCATAAACCTGAGTTTGTGCAAACGTGACTGTCTTCATGTTGTAGTACAGGGGTCCCCAAACTTGGCTACTTTAAGACTTGTGAACTTCAGCTCCCAGAATTCCTCAAGTCATGTTAGCTCAGGAATTCTGGGAGTTGAAGTCCACAAGTCTTAAACTTGCCAAGTTTGGAGACCCTCGATCTAGAAGTTTAGGGTTTACAACAGAGGTCTCCAAACTTGGCAACTTTAAGACTTATGGACTTCAACTCCCAGAATTCTCCAACCAGATATGAAGTACACAAGAATTCTAGGAGTTGAAGTCTTAAAAGTTGCCAAGTTTGGAGACCTCTGTTGTAGTAAAACATGAAGGAAACTTCTATGACAGTTTGCAAACAGCACCAGGTGTACGGCATCATGTTTGAGTAGAAGAAGATGGTAGCTGGTTGTTTTATTGTCCTTGACCATTAATTCTACTTCTGCAAATGGCTTCCCTCATCAGGTTATAGGACCGCCAGTGTCATTATTGCCTTGACGGACGGAGAACT
Source organism: Pseudonaja textilis (assembly GCF_049901715.1). NCBI lineage: Eukaryota > Metazoa > Chordata > Lepidosauria > Squamata > Elapidae > Pseudonaja > Pseudonaja textilis. The sequence continues at coordinate 1,097,093 of NC_141998.1, read as the reverse complement.
TCATGAAGACCTTTTCTTCTATTCTGAACAAGAGGTAGGGGCCTTGCGTTGAAAGTCTGGGATGAATGGAATGATGCGCGCACACACACACACACAAAAGTTGCTCTTCCCAGGGAAAGTTGTGTCTCTCCTATACTTCCAGAAGCAGGTTGGTTTTAAAATTTCAACTCCTATTGAAGCCTCAATCAAACCATGCCCATAACTAACAGATCTTCTCCTTTGCAGACTTTCTGCTTTTGGGGGTTTCTCATGAAAGGAAAGGAATGCATTCTTAATGTTAATTTATCTTCGGTTTGCAGAGAGAGAAAGAGAGGGAGGGAGGGAGAGAGAGAGAGAGAGAGACATCTGGTGAAGTTGATGGCACATGTTTGCAGACATTTGTTTTGTCTGTTTACCTCAGAGGCTCACAACTGGCATGTCATTTTCGCTCGCTTTTATTTTTGGAGACGGTTGCAAACAAGAGAATTTTGCCCAGACAAGCTTAACAGCCACAACCTGACAGTTCACACGCTCGTTTTCCAGGGAAAAAATGCATTAGAAGGGCAGGATATAAATGTTTAAATAAAGTAAAATGTGCAGTTGAATTGGCTATTCTCTTGGGAAATGTCAAGATGAGGGGGAGCGAGAAGTTTGCATAGCACTTAACGTCTTTCAGTGTTGTACTTGCAACCTCTCCTATAAATGCACCGTATTCCCACTTCTGCACCCCCCCCCCCCTTTGCAAGGGCTGGAGGGGGGCAGATTTATTTATTTCACTGTTGCTGTATTTTTTTTTCTCTTCCCATCTTACCTCCCATCAACCAGATTCTGCTTCGTATTTTTTTTTCCTCCAAGTCCTCTTGAGCATTCATTTTGTTTAACACCACCATCACCCCGCCCAGTTCTGGGAAGTATGCATGAAGAAAGCACATCATGAAATATAAACCCAGTGCATTTCTTTCCCGGTGTTAGCCCAGGGACTTGGAAAACAAGGGAAATGTTGCCGCTCTCTTCCCTCCAGTGTCAGCTCTTGACTGCAAAAATTAAATACTTCAGGATTCAGCAGATGCATTGCAACATCTTTTAGAAGGATTATTATGGACACTCTTTTTCAGTAATACAAATTTTCAGTGCAGTTAGAGAAAAAAAGGCTAACTGGGCTCCAGGATGGGCTGAGCACATTAACTTCGCTGTGTTGTGGGGGGAAGAGAAAAAAAAACAGATAAGAGCACAGGGGTAGAGTAATCCATCCGTGCACAATATGGCCTTCCCCAATCCAGATGCTTTCAGGGAATTCTTAGTCTGCAACACATCTGGAGGGCATCAGATTGCAGAAAGCTATCACGGCCCATCCTCCCTGGCTGAAGCATTCGGAGGGAATTGGCCGAATTGATCCTCCCTGCTTTCTTTTAGGGTGCTCGGGAATTGAGCTGCCTTACGAGGGACAAGGCATACGTCACGAGACGTGTAATTTTAGCCCTCTTCTGCAGTCATAATTATTATTGTTGTGCAGAAAAGGCAGGCCGATTTCGCTCTCTCCTGCCTCCCCGTCATTTCTGTTCCAGAGAAGAAGCTCCTGGCAATATTTTTTTTTTTTTTGAAAAAAAAATGACATTTAAAAGAAATTCCCAAGAATACGATTCTGAGGTGAACAAGAAACTAGGGGGACAACCAGTCTTGCATAGTACAGGGCAGCAAACTGACTTCTCTGGTCAGAAAATGTTAAAGAGAAGCACCAGGAGAGAAATGTTACTTTATTATTTTATGTTATTTATTTTTATTTTTTATTTTATTTATTTTTAATTTTTATTTTATTTATTTTTAATTTTTATTTTATTTATTTTTAATTTTTATTTTATTTATTTTTATTTTTTATTTTATTTATTTTTATTTTTTTTAAATTTTATCTTTTTTTTGTTGTTTTTGTTGTTATTATTATTATTCATTGCACAGTCAGCCAGATGTTCAGACTGGGTTTGGCATCTTTTGTGTGCCTATCAAGTTCTTCCCAAGGACCTGGGATAGGCAAATCTGGATGTTTGACGGTGTTACAGAGATCGCCCCAGGATGGAAGCGGCTCCAACTAAAGCTGCCTTCTGCAATTGACTGGTGGCAAATGTGTCAATGCCAATAATGGTATCCAAGTGGTTCTCCAGTTCTTTTGGGATTGCACCCAAGGCGCCTATGACTCTTGGTACCACCCTTGCTTGCCTTTGCCATAGTCGTTCTATTTCTATTTGTAGGTCTTTGGAGTTTGTTATCTTCTCCAGTTCTCTTCTCTTCTCTTCTGCTGTCTCTAGGCACTTATTGTTGTTGTTGTTGTGATGATGATGATGATGATGATGATTACTACTAATGCTACTAAGAAATTGGGTAGCCAAGCAGGAAAAATGGAAAAATACAGAGTAGGGGAAGAATCAAATGAACCACAGACTGCAGCTATCCCTGCCAGCTAAAATAATAAAATATGTTTGAAATGTAAACTTTTTTTTAAAAAAAGGAGGGGAGGCAGACAATCAGAAGATTCTTTTCTGGGGAAAGAGACCTTGGTGAAATTAGAAGAGATATTTTTGCATAGCTGCTTTGGTGTTGTGGTTAAGGCACCTGGCTAGGAACTGGGAAGTGTGAATTGAGAACTACCTGGACGCTATAAGGAAGGCCAGGAAGGTGGACACCAAGATGAAGCAATTGCATTTCCCTCTCCTTCCCTCAGTCCAGGACTCTTTTTTAAAAATAATAATAATTATGGGTTACATCCCAAACAGAAAAGCAAATCTACCAGGTTGAAGATGGGTTCCCCCCACCCCACTCCATCCTGCTGAGGTGGCAGGCAGGCAGGCAGGTGAGGTGGGCCAGGAGATAAAATGGTTCTTAGGAAGCCCCATCCAAGAGTGACGAAATTTCTTTACGCTGTTTGGGGTGCAACCAATGCTTTGTCCTCTCGTTCAAGGCCAACCGGTCCCGTGAGCTGGGAGCAACGGTGTATTGTGTTGGTGTGAAGGACTTCAATGAAACTCAGGTAATTCGCCATCTTCTTGCATTTGGGCAATGCTTGGTTTAAGGGTAACAGCTTTCAGTCCAGCCATGGGATCCTACCTGTTCCACGACTGGTTTGGTGATGGTGCATGTGTGCACCTAACCTGCGCACCTAACATGTGCACACAGCTTTCCCCACACCAACGGAGGCTGAGAGGATAAAGAAGGGAAAGGCGCAGGGTTCGGTGGGAGGACCAATCCTGAGCTTTTTCCTCTCAGCTGATTGCTTTTTTAGACTACCAGTTCAGCCAAACCGGTCCAAGCAGGTAGCATACCACCACTGTTTCAGCCTCATTCGAAATTGCTTTCAAGGGAGCCAGAAGGCCAGGATTATTGGCAGGACATGGCTCCAAAATGTCAAAAGAGTGGCCAGAATGATGGCATCAAAGCCTCCACCCTTTTTGACAAGCGTAACATCAGTTCCCGCCATGACACGGCCACCATCTTGATTTGGGGCACCTTTTCCTGTGAAAAAGCTCTGACATAGCTACAGATCCCAGGATGGCTGGAATAAAAGAAAAAAAGAAAAATGAAATCGATCCAAACGTCTTTCAGTAGGAAACCATTCAACTGCTGGAGTTCTCACAACCCCTTTCCTCCTATTTGAATAAATCTTGCTAAAGAAAACTCTGAGAATTAGATTGGAAAGAATTTTGGTTGTAGGCAACTGCCAAAGAGTCTGGAAGTAGCCTCTAAAGACTCCATGGGTTCGTTCTCCTGCAATAATTTAAACTATGGTCTGTGTTCAGCCAGGATCCTATCCTAGTTTTTTTTTCAGTCTCAGCAGCTTAAGTTAAAGATGTGGATTTCATCTCTCAGAATTCCCCAGGCAGAATTCTGGGACCTGAAGTCCACACATTTGAAAGTTGCTGAAGTTGCAAAACTCTGTCCTATTATATTCAAGTTCTCTGCTTCAAGGGTGGGGTTGCTAATTCCCCTTCACCCTCCCACTATTGTATTTAGAAAAACTATAATCCCCCTATTGTAGTGATGAGTTCAAATCCTGAGAAAAAAATGAGCGTGGAAGAAACAAAAGGCACACACAAACACGAATGTCAACAAAGCTTGGCAAACGATTGTCTCCGCCTCTTGTGCAATGGCCATCTGCCTCTTGGGATTTGATTGACTGTGTGTGTCCAGCATTTCCTTGCGTCCCTGTTGGCTGACCCACTTTTTCCCACCCCCCTCCAAAACCAGTTGGCTCGGATCGCTGACAGCAAGGATCACGTCTTCCCTGTGAATGATGGTTTCGAAGCGCTCCAGGGAATCATAGACTCCGTAAGTCTTGCTTACCGCTGTACTCATTTCCATGACGTTGTGAAATTAGCATTGTTGTGCCAGAAACAGTATATTTATCAGTGCTGGGACATTCAAGGGCTTCCTAGAAAGAAACCAGTAGCAGCCACTGAACTGAATGGCTTGGCCGGGTGGAAGAGAGGTTTGGGCTGAATGATAGCTCTGAAATGCCAAAGAACGATTTATCAAAAGCAAAAAGAATCCGCGGCTTTTATTCAGTGGGCAGGGCGAATTATATACCATTATGAATCCTGCATCTCACAAATCACCCAAAACAGGGAAGTGCAGTACTGTCTTAGTGGGTCTTGCCAATTTTCCACAATATTTTTGGGGGTCATTGCTAGCACTGATGATGTTACTTAGTCCGGGGATGAAACACCTGCGAGAAAACCACCAAGTCCAGAGAACACGATGGACTGCACCATTCAACCCCGAGGTGCAGATATTCCCTTCTATTTTTGTTATAGCTAGATCTGAACAGGCAGCAGTGTGAGGTCTTTGGGAAGAGCTATTGGCGAAGGGCCTGGGGGTTAAAAGAGTCAAGATGGCACCCATGACTGGCTCAATCAAAACCAGCAACTTTGACCATTTTTTGACCTCACATATGGAGGCCCCTGGCCTGATCCTTTCTCTATAGCTTCTACTGAAGGACCTTCCCATACAGCTCAGCTTACGACGAGCCCAAAAGTTTATGTTGTTAAATGAGAAACTTGTTGAGTGATTTTCTCCCCTTTTACAATTTTGCTTGCTACATTTGTGAAGTGAATTGCTGGAGTTGTTCAGTTAGCAACAGCCCTGTGAAGTTAATCTGGCTTTTCCCGTTGACTTTGCTTGTGTTCTGACCAAGGCTTCCGAGACCATAATTACACACAGGCTTATTTTAAAAACAAGTCTTGCTTTATTGCAACGCTGGGAATTATTTTCATTCCCAGCCAGTAATGAATTCTCAAACAGTCCCTCGAGATAAGCACCCACCTTTCTTCCCTGTGAAGTGCTGCCAATAACAGAAGTATCAAGTGAACTAGAAAGAAAACCAACCAAAGCACAAAGAGCTTCAAGAATGAATCTGAACTGAACGAACGACTTTGCTTCCTGCAAAGGTTTCATCACCTTTGCATCTCCTTTATACCTTATGGGAGGGCAATCACCTCCAAGCCTTACTCCTGAGTCACCCCTTTTGTCTCAGCTGCTGTTGCCTTGTAGCAGCTCTGTGCATACGCACAATGGGAACAGGCTCCCCTTGTTCCTCTGCCTCTCTGCTCCCAGCACAAAATTCCCAGATGGTCCTGGCCCCATCTCTTTATCGGACGCAGGACCCTCACCCGAGTCCTCTCCAGACTCCCGGACTGGTCCTTGTTCTTCCCCGCTGTCCAATTCCGCTGCCGGCTGCATCGGCTGCCAGCGAACCACAACAGCTTGTCAGAAAGTCGCAAAAGGGGATCGTGTGACCCAGGGTGCTGCATCCGTCATAAATATGAGGCAATTGCCAAGCATCCAAATATGGGGACTGTGGGGGAGGCTACAACAGTCATGTGTGAAAAATGACCATAAGCCACTTTTTTCAGTGCTGTTGTAACTTTGAACAATCACTAAACAAACTTTTGTAAGTCAACCGGACTGTCTGCAGGCATTTTGTGAGTGGTGTGTCTCTCTGTGTATTTGCAAAGTTATCCTGCCTTCAACTGTTGCTAAACCCCAGGCAGGTTTTCCTCCACGGGAGAGCAAATCCTTGACACGCAGGAGAATTTGGCTTTCGTTGTAGAGCCTCTCCAGATCAGATTCTGGGAGGTTTTTCCTCTGGAATTCTTCCCCTTAACATCTGCGAAGATTGGATCAGTGACGCTAAGCCAGAAGGAAGCTTCCTACATCACCAGGATGGAGAACTTTGCGTTCTCCCAATGTCACATCCCTGAAATTCCCAGTTTGCCTCCCCGTTAGATAAGGAAGTTGCATTTTGGCAGCGTCTGGAAGACCATTTCATTGGATCAGAGAACAAAAGATAAAAAGACAGAAGCAACTAAGAGGACCCATCTCAAATGCAAAGTCCAGAAGCGGTTTCCAAGTAGCAGCGAAAGTAGTTATATTCTTTTCTTTGAGTAACATGGTCCATTTAGCCATCTCTGCCAACTCCACCGACTTCTGTAGCCTTTCGACCACGGTGGGAATCCAAGTGTCCTTCCACTTCAGAAGACCATTGGTTCTTCACCCACCGTATCACTTTAGATGAGATTTAACAGGCCAAACAAAGAAACGGTAGAGCTTCTGCATATCTGCAGCCCACTGCGACGAAAGAAACACAATTGCTTTCCAACACCAGTTGTATTGGTATGGACTTTGATGTTCATTTACAAAGCAGGGATAGAAGTTACTTTCCTGATCCCTCCAGGTACAAATGGTTTTACTCTAATCCAGGGGTCCCCAAACTTGGCAACTTTAAGACTTGTGGACTTCAACTCCCAGAATTCTCCAGCCAGCTTTGCTTTGCTGGCTGGAGAATTCTGGAAGTTGAAGTTCACAAGTCTTAAAGTTGCCAAGTTTGGAGACTGCTCTAATCTATCTTCTGGATCAGGAACAATCTCTCTCTTCTCTCTTCTCTCCTCCCTCCCTTCCTCCCCTATAATTTCTTCTAACCGAACGTACAAATGTGCTTAGGGTACCAGGTATTGTGCGAAGAGAAAAATATTCTGAGCTTTTAGACTTGCATTCCTTCTACAGCTGTTCCTAATAGATTCCAGAAGTATTTCCTCTCTCTTTGTCTCGCTGGCTGTATTTCTGATAGCTTCAATTTCCAGCAGCAACTCACTAGATTTCGTGCTCAGAAAACTCACTCTAGAACCCATGAACCAGGTTTGGTTGATTTCTGACTCATCTGGTAACCTTTCACAAGAGGACGATTGGAGAGATTTTTTTATAAAGAAAAATGGCTGGATGGCAAACATTACTTAGCCCGAAAGTGAAAGCGTGACCTCTGCAGGTGGGGAGAAAATGGCTACACCTGGTGCTTGATTCATCATTGTCTGTTTTGGCAGGGTATCAAAGGGCTTCTCTGCCAAAAAGGTACCAGATGTATCAATATTTGGGGGGGCAAAGATGGACTGAAATCCTAAAGAATCATAAAGAACAGCAGCTTTTGTAAACAGCTGGAAGAGTGTTGAATAGGTGGACTCTGCAGGCATCGTCAGAGAACAGTGTGAGTGTGTGATTGTGGTGTCCCCAATTGTGGTTTTCTTTGTGCAGATTCTCTGGGTCTGCACCAGTTCTTGCCTCTGTGAGAGTCACCCCTAAAACGCCCTTTTGTGAATTAAAAGCCAGTTATTTTAACAACAGCAACAACAATAATCATGGTGGGAAATAAATGAATGCAAAGAGATAAAGAATGGCAAGATTATCATCAGCAAATTACATCATGTGTCTTTTGATTCTAAGTGTGCAGATCAAAACAGATGCAGGCGGGGCCAGCAATGCCATGATGGAGGAGCCTAAGACTGAACCAGGAAATTTAGAGGCACTGAAACAAACCCCACCTTAATGTGTGTGTGTGTGTGTGTGTGTGTGTGTGTGTCATGCCCCCAGGGGCGAAGCATATGAGCCTTGGTGGTGCAGTGGTTAGAGTACAATAATGCAGGCTACTTCTGCTGGCTACTGGCTGCAGTTCGGCAGTTCACCAGTCTCGAGGTTGACTCAGCCTTCCGTCCTTCTGAGGTCGGTAAAACGAGGACCCAGATTGTTGGGGCCTTAGAGAAGGCTGTAAAAAAACTCTGTGAAGCGGGATATAAGTCTAAGGACTACGGCTATTACAGTGCAAAGCTGTGGTACTATTTTTATGTTTCAGTCAAAAGGTGCTACCATTGCTACGGAGCTAGTCCACATTGCACCTAGGGCTAGCTCCACTGGCAGCTCCCACCTGCATCCATGGGGGCCCTTTGATCACGCCGATGACCCAGAAAGCATCCTTGTGTCCCTTGAGTTCTATGTAGGGGGTTCAATGGTGCCGCTGTGCCATTATTCTGATGTCATTGCACAGGAGGTCTTCACACTTGACAGCTTTAAGACTTGTGGACTTCAACTCCCAGAATTCCTCCTCCTCCCAGTCATGTTAGCTCAGGAATTCTGGGTGTTGAAGTCCACAAGTCTTAAACTTGCCAAGTTTGAAGACCCTCGTCATTGTGGGTTATGTCTGACTCTTAGGCCCTCCCTAGCAAAGAGGTATGCGTACGTGTGAGTTATTTCAGCTCTGCCGAGTGTCGGAAAATAGCCATAGGTACCTCCATTTCTTCCTGCAGAATCCAAATAGGACTTTGGAACTCTTCACCCTTCTCCCAGGAAGTTTCCCATTCTTTTTCTTGGAAAGAATTAGCTGGAATGAGATTGTGGGGATGCGTGGGCCACTTAAATAAAATTAGCTGGCTACTCTGGAGGATCGCAACAGAAGTCTTCATGCTGTGACTCACTCAAAGGTCACTGACTCCAAGCCAGGGATGCCTCTTTCTGGATGTTTACATCCTGCTTTTTTAAGCAAAAGTTCCAAATTCATTTTTTTTTAAGCTGCGGTGATTTATATCTTTCAGACTGGATTACATTGGGCTCAGCCTTAAAGATTTGCACCAGGTTTAATTTTGTGAGAGAGCATAAATAGGAATTAAACCTGATTTGAGAGTCACACCTAGACACATCTAAGGAATCTAGAAAGAATCTAGAATGCTTGCTAGTTGCTTAACTTTGATCCTTACGATGGCATTTCTTCCCTCCGTGGCTGGCTCCCCTCCCAGCAGTTCCTCTTTCACCCTGGCTAATTTTTTCCGTTTCTTCATTCTCCTTTTAAGGATATTCCCGAATATGAGGCCTTACTTAACCATGTTTCCCCCAAAATAAGACCGGGTCTTATATTAATTTTTGCTCCAAAAGATGCATTAGGTCTTATATTTGGGGAAAATGGGGTACTAAATGCATCCGGCTGGCTGGCGATCTTAACTGGGGCTTATTTGGGGGGTAAGGTTTATATTACGAGCATCCTGAAAAAAATCGTGCTAGGGCTTATTTTCTGACTGGGTCTTGTTTTGGGGGAAACATAGTTAGAAAAATCTGTTGCTTTTCTCCCATATTCAACCTTTTGTGGAGACTTATAAAAAATATATTATTTCACCTGCATCTTCTGCACACAAGTGTTGAAGGCTGGGGATGGGAATTGTTGCCAGAGTACAGTCCTTGACTTACAACAACTCATTTAGTGACCGTTTGGCATTACAATGGCACTGAAAAAAGAGGACTCAGGATCATTTTTCACACTGATGACGGTTGCAGCACCCCCAGGGTCACATGATCAAAATCCCAGGGTCACATGATCCTCTTTTGTGACTTTCTGACCAGCAAAAAAACCAGATTGACAACTGTGTTGCTAACTTAACAGCTGCAATGATTCACCTAACGACGGTAACAAGAAAGATTGTTAAAAATGGGACCTCTCCTTTCATTCTCCAGGTCTTCTGACTTTTTGCCTCCTTTAACCGGAGTCCTTTTTGGTTTAGGCGTTAAGCTATCCCAGCCTTTTTACAAAATTACAAAATAACGAAATCGATGGTAGATAAAGAGAATCAATACAAAATGTGTTATCGGTGGTACCTGGCCCCTTTGAGATGAGACAATATGTATCCAAATTGAAGCCCAATTTGTTGGAAATGAAAACAAACAAGGGGTACCTTCTTCCACGCTTGGTGGCTTTGCCCGAAGAGTAAAAAGTATCAGACAAAAATGCAAACATCCAAGAGAAATTACGAACATTCAATTAGAATTTAAGGCAGAAATCTTTTTATTGGGAATAATAAAAGGTGAATATGCAAAAGAAATAAAATATTTAATTTTACATATAATTACTGCGGCAAGGATATCGCTTGCACAATGTTGGAAGGGTGATCAGATGCCAGTAGAAAACTTAATAATCTGAAAAGTCTACGATTGCACTGAATGGATAAACTTACCCTAAGATTAAAAGAAAAGGAAGACTCAAAAAATTATACTGTCTGGGAAAAGTGGCATAATTGGATCAATAATAGAAACCAGCGAGTAAATAGATAAGGAAGGAAGAATATAAAGAGGATATAGTGGGAGTACTGACCAGATATATGAAATAAGTATTAGAATATTGTTTGATAAGAAAGCACCGTCTTAACTAATTTGTAATGTATATGTTTTTGCTTTTATTTTGTTTTTAATGAAATGCTTTGTATTTTGTATATATCTTTTTAACATTTAATAAAGTTTTTCTAAGAAAGGAGGGAAGGAAGAAAGGAAGGAAATAAAGAAAAAAGAAAGAAAGAAAGAAAGAAAGAAAGAAAGAAAGAAAGAAAGAAAGAAAGAAAGAAAGAAAGAAAGAAAGATATCTCAGCCTTGAGCGACACTGGGAGTTCTTCACCTGGATGCACACAAGGTTGTCAAACCGTGTTATTCTTTCTTGTGCCTTCTAGATTCTGAAGAAATCTTGCATTGAAATCCTTGCTGCAAAACCTTCCAGCATTTGTGCAGGCGGTGAGTTTACCACGGAATATTTTCAGCTTTTCTTGCTTCGGGGAATGGCGTCTCTTATTTTTTCATCCCAGAAGGAAGGGAGTCAGCTGTGTTCTGGCACTCTGGGGGAATTTTTCCTTGGCTCGAAAACGCCAGAAAATTCCATCTGTTGGTTGTCTGCTTGCATGAAAAGAAAAAAAAATCTTGATTTGATCTATTTTTAGGGTTGGTTTTCATTGAGGGCGGATGGGCTTTGACGTCTCAAACTTCATTTATCAGATATCAGGTGGCCAATTGATGGAGGTTTGCACCTTCCCTACTTCGGTTCCATCCCAAATCTCCCATCTTCTGTTGCCTTTGCTAATGTTTGAAACAAAAGAGAGAGAGAAATGCAAATCTCACCGTCCTCCATCTTGGCTTTGTCCCTTTTCAAACTTTAGCTCCCTTGCCGGCAGGTATATCAAGATTGGGCAGGGGAGCACCGATTCCCCATCCACAGGATTGGGAGCAAGAAGGATAAACTGGATTCAGGAATCTTGCTTGGGATGTATAAGACTGTGTCCGGTCTCTTCTTGAAAACCTCCATGATAAAGCACCCACCACTTCTGGAAGCACTTCCACTGATTAATTGTTCTTCCTGTCAGGAAATCTCATATCTTTTATGAGAAGTAGAACAACCTACTCAACACTCTGCGGAGTTCCACATTTGCAGTGGAGGCAAACTTCTCTGCTTTCTAGATAGGCTTCCGATGTAGGAACGGGAGCAAGCTTGAGAATAAGACAACTACTGGATTGAATTTTATTTCAAAGCAGACCTCCTAGGAACAAAGAGATACAGGGATAAATCAATGTTAGACTCACCCAGTGGTGGGATTCAGCCGGTGTAACAACCGGTTTGGCGAGTGTGCGCTTTGCACGCGCGCACAGTGTTTTAAAAGCAGCCATTTTCAGCTAAAACTTACCTTCTGCTGCAGCCCTGGTGAGTAAAACAGCAATTCGCTGTGCCACAAAAATCAGCTGGGCTTCAAAACAAGGAAATAAAAGATAGACTAGGGCAGGGGTCAGCGAGTGAGGCCAACTAACATCCAGAACTACCGGTTCACTCGAACCGGTCCGAACCAGCTGAATTTCACCCCTGGACTCACCATTGAAGATAGAGGTCTCCAAACTTGGCCCCTTTAAGACTTGTGGACTTCAACTCCCAGAATCTTGTGGACCTCAACTCCCAGAAGCATAGCTGGCTGGAGAATTCTGGGAGTTGAAGTCCACAAGTCTTAAAGGGCCCAAGTTTGGGGAGCCTTGATTGAAAAGATCTTCTAGCCATCTCAGCATTTCGGGCTTATTCCAGCTTCTCCTGCAAAAAAAAACAACCCTGGACTTATTTTCTCTTTTTCCTACATTCTGATCTTATCTTTCTGGCATAGATTCACTGGGGGGCGGGGGGGGGGAAGAACTTTCTTTATTCTGGAGAGGGTTATCCTCCCTGGGTAGCAGCTGGCAAACAGGCCTTGGCATCCACCCCAGTCGGCTGGCTTTTGCCCCTCCAGGGTCCCTGTTGGCTTCTTTAAACATCTAACATCTCACTGGGGAGAAGCGGGAGAGCCATGAGGCTCTGCAGAATCACAGAGTTATTCAGAGTTCACGGGCTCCGCCAAATGTTTACTAATGATTTGGGATATAAATGGGAGTGAGTTTGCATGTTAGATGAGAAACACACATCAGTTCATTCCCCAGGCTTTTTAAAGTCTGCAGACAAAGCTGTGCGATGAAGAATGCTGACCCACCCATTTTACGTTCTACCAATGGATAAGCTGCCTTTGTTCAGCCCGTGCTGATTTTTGATTTTTTTTTTAGTGTGTAATCTTCAGTCTGGTCCATCCAATTTTAGCCTAGCTCTAAACTTCTAAATCTCAAATAAAACTGCATTAAAATTCATAATTTAACACTTTCTCCGATGTTTTGGCACCCAGTGTTTGACTCCAGAACTGCATTACAAAATATTAAAAAGCATGATTCGTAGGATCGCTCATATGGAGGGAGTTTTATGCCACAAACTAGAATTGACTTCTGTTTATTAAAACATGTTCTCATCCAAGGTTTGGCCAATGCAGGGGTGGGATTCTATCAGTTTGCACCTATTCGCTAGAACCGGTTGTTAACATTCTAAGCAGTTCGGAGAACCGGTTGTTGGAAGAAATTACTGGGCTAATCCTGCAAGGAAGGCAGGAAGGAAACATTCTGGTGTTGCTTACAGAAACTTTCTCTCCGTTAACCCTTATTACATTCTTGGCAGGACTAGACTTCCTGACTCAGGAAACGCTCTGGAGTTTTTCCCCCCTCCTTTGCTGGTACTTTGCATGTGTGGAGTGACCATTCAAAGTTACAATGGCACTGAAAAAAGTGACTTATGACCATTTTTCACACTTATGACTGTTGCAGCATCCCCACAGTCATGAGAGGCCAGGCGAGGAGGTGGGTGCCTCGACGTGAGTGATGTTGAGTTGGCCACACCCATCCAATAGCATGACCACCAAGCCACACCTACCAACCTAGCCACGCCCACAGAACTGGTTGTTAAAATTTTGAATCCCACCCCTGGGCCAATGTCCTAATGAACAAAGCTATGAATTCAGTTGTTCTCAGTTTTTATTTTATCTTCAGGTGTTTTAATGGCCTTTCAGATATTTCCTGGTTTGGCAGGAGGGACCTGGATGAAAACTAGCTGATACTTTCAGTATAGAACTGAGTAGATATCCTGGATGAATAGAAATCTTAAAGCCCCCACTGTCAGGGTTCCAAGTAATACGCCCATAGCAAACAGAACTCCGAGGCAGGTAGGTTCCTCAAAGAACAGGTTTATTGGATATATCATATTGGCCTAGACTGGTGAAAACCAACGCTAAAGGTTCCCATGGTTTTCACCTAATTAAAAGCAAAAGTTTTCCCCAATTCCCCAAATAATCAGTCACATTGTCTAATGCCCTCTCTTCAGCCCCCCGTGGGAATGACCTTGGTTCCCAGGGGAAAGTATTTTGTTTTGGCTACAAAACTCCAGCTATCTCTATTCCCACCCTCCCTATTCCTCGGCACCATTGTGGCAACGCTGAAACCTCCTCGGTCAGGCCAGCTTCAGGGTTGACACTTACTTCCTAAAAACATGCCAGTAGAGCAGATGAAGGCTGTTGTTGTCCCCTCAAGAACCCAGAACAAGTAGACGCGGTGATATTTTGGAAGCTCCAGTGCATATGCAGAGTTTTGATCTTAGGCTCTCCGCAGGACCACGTTTGATAGTGAAATCAGGTCTCCACAACCACTCTACAGAAAACTCTACAGCGGAGGGAAATAGCGGTCAGGATGTTGCAACTTGGGCTTCTCTGGTTAAAAGAATCTGGGAAGCCATCTCCCCAAAATTCAGCTGACGGCATCTGTAGTGGGAGCCAGTAAAACAGTAAGGAAAACATCTGCCAAACAGGCAGAACATCTGGGGAAAGAAGTTCTGTCTCCAGCTGGTGGTTTCTGCTTGTGCGAAACCTGGGAGATGAAGTCAATTTCCAGAGGACGCCAAAAAAGGGGAACGTGCCTTTAAATAATCAAGTCCCAATATATTTTTAAAGTATCAAAGAGTCCAGGCACCTATTTTGTTCCTTTGCTTGAATTTCAGGTCTTCTTCCCAGATGTGTAGATGCCAACATTTTACAATTAAAAGCTAGAACATTGACCTGAGTTTATACAAAGCTTTGCTGCTTTGTTGTTATCGTTGCTGTGGTTGCTATGATTACGATGGTTGGATGGGCAGCCAGCCATATCCACGATTAGGCTGGGTTTGGCGTTTTTGTCCACCTACTGAGTCCTTCCCAACGACTCGAGAATGCAGATGTTATAGTTGGGTAGAGTTAAAAGTGCGGCACTGTTGCAAGATGTAAGCTGTTCCGAATGAAGCTGCCTTTTGCAACTGACTGAGGGTGATCTTGTCAACGCCAATGGTGTTCAAGTGGTGCTCCAGTTGTTTTGGGGATTGTACCCAAGGCGCCTGTGGCCATGGCTTTCTTTCACCACAGTTGTTCTACTTCTATTTACAGGTCTTTGTATTTCGTGATTTCTTCCAGTTCTTTCTCTTCTCTTCTGCTATCTCCAGGTACTGCAACATTCACTTTCCTGACTCCTTTTTGTCTTTCTTATCGACAGTTCTTAAGGGTGGGGTGGTATGTGACAGGTGCTGACTGTGTGAATTCTAAAGACCCACATCACCTTAGCTCCTTTATTTTCTATTACTTTATCTATGTTCCTGCTTGCAGACAAGTGGTACTTCTTGCAGGCATTCCAATGTACTATTTGCGGCTACTTTGTCATGCCGTTGTTTGTAGTCAGTCTGGGCGAGCAATCTTGCAGCAGTTAAGCTACTATTATAATTATTTCAACTGCTGAGTTTAAGCAGAAAAGGTACCCTTTGTTGCATTTATAGATATATTGTTGGAGGTCAAAAAGGCAATTCTTTTAATTTACTGCAAATAATGTAAACAAAAAACTTTAGGCAAACTGTAGTTCACAGATCTCAGGTAATGTGCTGGAGGATTTGAACAAGGCACTAGATAGGCACTTTTTGAAACGATGTAATTAGTTTTCTTGCATATTGCAGTGGGTTGGGCTAGGTTATCACGGTGGTCCTGTCAGGTGCAAATAACCAGGAGTGTTTGTTATGTTCAAAGCACAAAAAAAAAGTCTATTATTGCTACGTAGACACAATAATCTAGTCAACGGATGGTCAAAAGTAAACTGACACTGGATTGAGATGAATGGAATTCATGGTAGAGGGCTGGACTTAGATCTCTTGTGGCAAACTCATGACACATTTAACTCCACTTTCCAGCTCAGCTCGCTGTTCCCCTACAGGTCCTTTCCAACTCTGCATAATTGTAATTATGGACCTATACTCGTGCAGCCAAAATTCAGTGTCAAAAATGCTGATTTTCAGTAGTACCAACTACATTTATTTCTCTCTCTTTTTTTTCCTGCACTCATTTCCACCTTTATCCCAAAACAGGCTGGAAAGTTCCACCCCACTCCCATCTCCTCCCCATCCTCCCACCATGGCTCTGTGTCTGGAAAAACACCACAAAATACTTCCTGCTCTTCCAGAAGATTTTCTTTGGGGAAACTATTAAACCCCTTCTAGAATGTCAAGGCAAAAATGGCCCTTCTGGGAAACATTTAATCCCTGGGTGATTGAATTTTGGAGCTCCTACACTTGAGGCCTTTTTCACTTTCCTCTTGCTCAGATGAATATGGCAGGCTTTGAAGCTGGGCACGAGCGGTTTTTTTTTCTCCACTGAATTTTGGGCTAGGGAAATTGGGTGGATGAGTTCTCTAAACTTTTTTCAGGAAAAAGAAATTATTTGACCGTTCCTCCTAGGCGGGACTTCCTCTTAGTGGTGCTCCTGGCCTGAACTGAAATGGCCTCACAAAGCGAATATGGCAGAACATGGTTGGTGGAACGAAAAGAGGGATTAACCCTACACAGTCACAAGCAAACATTCCTCCCCACTTGAATTCAGTTGACCTTCATCTAACTCTAACCAGGAGCTCACCATGAGTTAAGAAGGTTCTTGTGCATAGGCTACAGCAACAAATCAGTTTAATCGAACCTTCTTCACCTGGTCTTCTGCATCTGACAGAAGTCCTCTTCAGAGGTCCTCCTTGGGACTCTGTTGGGAAGCCAGAGAGGCTGTAGACTCAAGAGATAAAGGTAAAGGTTCCCCTTGCACCTCGATCCTAGTCGTTTCCGGCTCTAGGGGTCGGTGCTCATCTCCATTACAAAGCCGAAGAGCCAGCACTGTCTGAAGACGTCTCCGTGATCATGTGGTCGGCAGGACTAAATGCCTTCGAAGGCGCACACAACTCTGTTCCCTTCCCACCAAAGGGGTCCCTATGTTCTTACTTGCATTTTTTACATGCTTTCGAACTGCTTGGTCGGCAGAAGCTGGGACCAGGAATGGGAGCTCACTCCATGATGCAGCGCTGGGGATTTGAACCGACGAACCGCCGACCTTTCTGATTGACAAGCTCAGCATCTTAGCTCCTGAGCCACCGGGTCCCGTCTCTAGAGATAGGATGGTCCAATGAAAGAAAGTCGCTGGAGAAAGGAGGATGAAGCATACCTCTTGGTCTTGCTTCATTTCTGTGCACATGAAGGCAAGGATGTCACTAAACTTCCCATTGATCAAGATCCTGGTCCTTGATGCCTTCGCTCCCGTTTCGCTAACCAGCTGTCTTGATAAACCCTTATTTATCTGTGAAATCTGAAATGACAAGGTGAGGATCCTTCCTCTTCTCTGCAAAGGATGGAGTCTCTTCTATCTGGCTACAGGCTTCCCTGAAGGAGTTGACCAGTTTGCAACCAGGGAGTGATTTAGACTAATGTGCCTTTGGGATGAAATGTCTGTGGAGAATCTCCGTCATCCAGGTCACGATTGCCTCAAACTTTTCAAGAGGCAACTGGACTTCCTGGTTTCGCTTTGAAGACGTTTCACTTCTCATCCAAGAAGCTTCTTCAGCTCTGACTGGATGGTGGGTAAGGGGTCAAAGAAGCCCTCTATGTCAAAACCTGAACAGCCCTCCCTCAACAAAGGGGGAAGGATACGGCATCATCTATCTCCGGTCTACTACACAGTCCTTTCAGCAGTTCCAAGAAGGCTCTGCACCCATTTGCACCATTCAGGTGATCCTGAGAACACAGATAAACCTTCAAGCGGTCTCAACATCTCTCTAAGAAGAATGCAAACGATCAGCTGCCTGCAAGGAGTACAAATGCTTCCATATCCCAGCCAGCCAGCCAGAGCTGAAGAAGCTTCTTGGATGAGAAGCAAAATTTCTTCAAAAGAAAAAACAAGAAAGTCCAAATGCCTCCTGGAAAAGCACTTTTGGGATCACCATGACTTGGATGGCTGAGAATCTCTACAGGCTTTTAGTTATACAATGTGGGATGAAGACCCTTGGAATGGTGTGGGAGAAGGAATGGATTTCCAGAAGAAAAATTGCAGACTACAAGAACCAGGAGCACCGCTCAGGTGAGCCTGAGGACACAGACAAACCTCCAAGCGGCCTCAAGGACCCTCTAAAAGGATGCAAATGACCAGCTGTCTGCAAGGAGTATAAATCCTTCCCTTCCCCACCATCTAGTCAGAGCTGAAGAAGCTTCTCAGAGGAGAAGCGAAACGTCTTCAAAGAAAAACACAGAAAGCCCAGCTGCCTCTTGGAAGAAGAGAAAAAGCACCTTTGGGACTTTGGGATGAAAGCAAGCAGAGTCTTGGAGCTGAGCCTAGATTCCTGAGTCAACTCGTATGCTTTGTGCAGCGATGGTGCAGGAGATGCGCGCCCCTCCCCTTCCTGCCCCCAAGGCATGGATTCAGAGAGACGGCGAGTGGGCGGCGGCTGTTGAGCATCTGAGATAATGTTGATTCAGCAGAAAGCGAGGTCTTCAAAGCATTGGATGTCGTCCTTGCCTGCTCCCCAACGATCCCTTTCATTGGAAGCCCGCTTGCACCGACCAAAATTTGCTGAGTGCAGGGCAGAAGCTGTTTAGAGCAGGGGTCTCCAACCGTGGCAACTTTAGAATGGAATGGAATGAAAGAGAATAGAATAAATATTGGAGTGAAGAATAGAATAGAGTAGAATAGAATAGAACAGAATAGAATTTTTTATTGGCCAAGTGTGATTGGACACACAAGGAATTTGTCTCGCTGCAAATGCTCTCAGGGTACATAAAAGAAAAGATACGTTCATCAGCAGCCAAGAATCATCAGGTACAACACTTAATAATAGTCACAGGGTACAATAAGCAATCAAATCATAGTAGGAAACAGTCAATATAATTGTAAGGATACAAGTGACAAAGTTACAGTCATACAGTCACAAGTGGGAGGGGATGGGTGATAAGGAGTGATGAGAAGATTAATAGTAATCAGGGGTGGGATTCTACCAGTTCTCACCTATTTGCTAGAACCGGTTGTTAGAAGAAATTACTGGCCTAATCCTGTAAGGAAAGCAGGAAGGAAACATTCTGGTGTTGCTTACAGAAACTGCCTCTCCGTTAACCCTTATTACATTTTTGGCAGGACTAGACTTCCTGTCTCAGGAACCTCTCTGGAGTTTTTTTCCCCTCCTTTGCTGGTACTTTGGATTTCGGGAGCATCTGTGAGGACTTCTGTTTCTGTTGAGCCTTATTCATCTTTGCCTCTGCTAATTATTTGTCTTAGAACAGCATCTCTTGGGGCCAAAATATACTCTGCCACATTCTCAGGACCTTAATTAAGATGACGGCCAAAAAACAACAACAAAATTGAGAGTTAGCTTCATTCTGGAATTTTGGGGGCTCTCTGAGCTGGCTGGTTTGCTCACAGATGTTTCATTACCAGACTAGGTAGCATCTTCATGTTCAACAAAACATCTGCAAAAGAACTGCCAAGCTCAGAAAAGACCTAAGGAGGCCAACTCTGAGCTACCTAGAATCTCTTGGTATCTTAATTTTCCTGGTTGACAGAAAGCTGGAAGTCAAGTCAAAAAAGTAAAATCAAACAATCCACAAATACAATACCTGAGCAGGGTTCCTTCCTGAATCTTGCATTATCATTTAATTATAATTTTAATGAACCAGTAGTTACTTTAAAATCATGAAGAACCTCTAGATCAGAAGAACAGCTAGAAGAACATCTAGATCCACTTTGCTGGCTGAGGAGTTCTGGGAGTTGAAATCCACAAGTCTTAAAGTTGTCAAGGTTGGAGACCCCTGATCTAGATCAAGGGTCTTCAAGCTTGGCAAGTTTAAGACTTGTGGACTTCCAACTCCCAGAATTCCTGAGCTAACATGACCGGAGGAGGAATTCTGGGAATTGAAGTCCACAAGTCTTAAAGCGATTAAGTTTGAAGACTCCTGATCTAGATGGTCGCTGGGACTAAAAAAAAAAAAAAGATTTGATGGCCCTTAAGCCCATCAATTTAAAAAAAACTCTAATGCCCTTCTCAAATATACAATCTCTCTTTACTTTCAGAGTCCTTCCAAGTTGTGGTGACAGGAAATGGCTTCCGACATGCCCGGAATGTGGATCGAGTCCTTTGCAGCTTCAGGATCAACGAGACAGTCACCCTCAGTAAGTTATCCTGCTTGTCCTATCAACCAAACAACCCTGCAGGTCTAATGGTTTTATTTACTTGTTTTGGTTTCTTAAGGACAATGAAAACAAAACTGACACCCCCACCAACCTGATGGTGATGATAATAATGTTGTCAGTTGATGATGATTCCAATCTTAAGAATGGTTGTGTTTCATTGTTCATTTTTGTGGAGTTTGTGGCATTGACTGAAAATCCTCGCAGTGTCCTTGACACAGAGAAGGAGGTTGGTAGGAATCCAGAATTATCTCCAGAGTATGGTCAAAAGAAGGCAAGATGGTGGTGGCTATGGTGTTCCCCATGAGATGCACCCAAGCATGGGTAGAGCTTCAGTCTCAACTGTTGGAGGCATCATCTTGACTTCTCCATCTGTATCCTAGGGTCCCCTCTGGAACTCATCTGTTGACAAATGCTGGCAATGGAAGTGTTGGTGTTCAGATCAACTGCCTTCTCCCTTGTTGCACTTGAGAACAAGGACATGGACACCCCAAAGGTGCTTTTTTCAAGAGGCAACTGGACTTCCTGGTTTTTCTTTAAAGACATTTCGCTTCTCATCCAAGGAGCTTCTTTGAGCTGAAGAAGCTTCTCAGACAAGAAGCCGAATTTCTTCAAACAAAAATCAGAAAGTCTAGTTGCCTCTTGAAAAAGCACCTTTGGGATGACCATGACCTGGAGGACTGAGAATCTCCACAGACAGAATCAGAGGTTAGAAACTTACAAGGGGGGGAAAAAGAAGGATTGTGTCAGCTTTGGGAGCCATATTCATACCAGAAGCTTCCACGCTACCACATTCCTGTGCCTGGGAAAATACGAGGGAATTGTAGAGTGTTGGCAGTTAGACATAATAGCATTCTTCTCTTCGGTCAAGGTCATCTTATTTCTGCACCTGGAGGAGGCGTGGTTGAAGGGATGCCTCTAGCTGGGGTGGATGGTGATTGGACCCTGTGATGGACTGATGGGTGCAAGGGGTTGGTTTTGGACTTTTGAGTTACTAAGGGAAAACCCAGAACTCTCAGATTTGTGTTTTCCCAGATGCGCCAGTATAACTACTCTAATAAAAGGAAACTTTGAGAAGATGCCTATCTCTTGAGTTTTTAATTGGAGCTTTTCTGGAACGCTGACAGATTAATCATATAAGAAAAAATATATATGAATAAGTTAATGCTATTTTAACTACGGAACTATTATTAATATTAGACCCATTAAGATTACTTTTACATTGATCGTCTTTCTGTGATTATTCAAAATGAATTGTACTCTGACAACACGCTGTTCAGATAGATCTGGAATTTTTTATGTTATTAAAGGAAAATGTATTAATAAAACATATGATATTAAAAAAAAACCACTTAAAGATAAGAACCACCCTTTGGATGGGACGCTAGAGCCAACTACTCTCAGTTAGGTGTTATTTTATGCTGGTGGGATTGGCCCACCGGTATCCCTTGTCATGGGGAAGCTTCCTGCAGCTGGCAAGACCAAGAACTACACCCATTTCAGGGAGGGGTCTTTAATGCTTGTCCAGATACAAACCAGAATCTTGGAAGCTGCACAAGGAGTGTCCAACCCTCGTTTATAGTGAGATCATGAAGGTGGAGACCTTTGAATGACTTGAAATGCTTCTTCGTGGATTTTTCTCCACATGAGCTGAGTTGCCATTTATGAGATCAGCAGGCGTTCCATTCCTTTCCCAGTCCTTCCAAGGTCATCACCATGTTTTACAGCTTCCAGCATGCTCCAAAGATAAGTACCCAATAGAGGGTGTTGCAGGAGTCCAGCAACGAGGACATCACCTTGCTTTCAGACAATGCCTATGAAGAGAAGCTGAGCATCAATTGGTACTGACTCCAGTTTTGGTCACTGCACTATAAATAAAGATGTTGAGACGCTAGAAAGAGTGCAGAGAAGAGCGACCAGGGGACTGGAGGCTCAAACATACGGTTGCAGGAACTGGGTATGGCTAGAGAAGAGAAGGACCAGGGGAGACATGATAGCCATCTTCCAATATTTTTGAGGGGCTGCCACAGAGAAGAAGGAGTCGACCTGTTTTCCAAAGCCCCTGTAGTCCAGACAAGGAATAATGGATGGAAACCGAACAAGGAGAGATTCAACCTAGAAATAAGGAGAAGTTTTCCTGAGAAAACAATCACCAATGGAAGAGAAGTTGCCGTCAGATGTTGTGGGAGCTTCATCACTGGAGGCTTTCAAGAAGAGATTGGACTGCCACCAGTCAGAAATGGTGTAGGGTCTCCTGCTTGGGCAGGGGGTTGGACTAGATGACCTATAGGGTCCCTTCCAACTCTGTTAATCTATTAATCCACATTTTTCTGATGCTGTTCTCTCTCGGTGCTCATACCCTGTTCTGGTTCTAGCTTTGGATGTGGCATAAGAATGCAAAGAACTTGGGGTGCTCCTGGGGTGAGATCAAGCTTAGTAAAAGTGAGTGATGGGAAGGCACCTGGGGGTACAGGCTGCCATGTGGCTCAGCCCCTGGCTCCATTCTACAGGTCGTAAGTTCATGTAACACGCAAGAACTATAGCAGCAAACGCAAAGAAGTTTGCACGCTGCTTGGAAATAGATGAACCAAAAACGGCGACCACTGGAATGCCCATGAAAACCCCTGGGGGAAAAACTCCAATCTCAGAGGAGCCTTGAAACAAGCCAAGTTTGAACCTTGAGTAACACTCGGGGAAAACCAAAGGAAGCTTTTCCGGTGGTGACATTTACCCACGAAAACTGCCATCCTTGTGGGGAAAAAAAAAAAGGAGCGATTTTGCTGAAGTGTGGAAATGGATAGAAGAAGCCACAAAACAGACCACAAAGAAAAACAAAAAAAGAAACAAAGGCAAAAACTGCAACTCTAGGTAGATCGAAGAGGCCAAGAGGCCAACAAGGAATATTTTTGAATTAAAAATGAAAGGGAAATGTTAAGAGAGGAAGAAGAGATTCTCCCAAATGTCAGCATGTTTTTCCCAGCCGGTCGTGCTGAATCTCACCTTGTTGCGTTTTTCCTTCTTCTTGTAACTGTTTGTGTGGGAGGTTTTTGTCTTCTGTCAAAGATATTCAGAGCTTGGAAGCAAAGTGAAGGAATAAAAGGGGCTTCACCTGTTTTCTGTGACTGTGTTTGTTTCATATCCCACCCGGGGTCGTCACAGCTCGATTGGTGCAATCAGTAAAGTTCCTAACGTCCCCATGGGTGGAATTGGGTTGATAGAGTTGATAGCAGACAATGCAAAGATGCAGAGACCCCCAAACCCACTTGAATTATTTCGAGCCTTCTTTCCCCAGTTGTTGTTAATGGGAGAGTTCCTGGTATGGAGAAACCTTGAGAATAAAACCATTTATTGAGGCAGGAGCAAAATGTCTCTATTTTAGAGGTTGTATCTGCTGTGGTGGATAGCAGAGAATCCGAAAGGCAGATTTACGCGCAGTAAGGCTTCAAAAGACAGGCGGGAAGTCAAAGAAAGTTCAAAATCCCTTTCGTATCTGGAGACCAAAAAGTGCTGATCACGATGAACAAAGGTGTTGCTGAGTCAGCAATCAAAAGTATTTTCCAGTTTCATGGATCTTATCTATCAGGAGTTCACATGCTGAATGTTATTGATCAGAGCCCCCCCTGAATCGGAAGCAGGCTTCTCCAAGTTAGCTTTAGTTTCTGGCAAAGGATTATGGGAAATGAAGTTTCTGCACATCTGGAGCACACCACGAGGGCTAACATTGAGGAGAGCTAAAACCAGCCTCCCAGAACTCAGGCTAAAATATTTTCCCGTTTGGAAGCTCAGAAGATTTCGAAATCGACAGTGGTCCACCTTTTGAAGGACTCTTCCAATTCTGCAAAGTTTCATCTCAGGAAAATAGCACCTCCTTTGCCTCAAACAGCTGGAGAAATAGAAAGATTTGCAGGAACCCAGCACAGACCTCAACTGTTGAAAAAAAAAAAACAAGAAGGAAATTAGAAAATGTAGTTGCTTCTATATAACTAGGCAACCACACCGCCCAAAACACCTGGCTGGGTTCCAGGAGGTATAACTTCCAAGGGAAACATTGGCATCCAATTTCCATGCTCGTCCTGAGCAAGAGATTTCTGACCAAATGCCAATAAGATGAAGCAAATGGTGGCCTTTTTCCTACTTGCGCTTAACTGTGGACTGGCAAACCCCTTTTATCTGCCATGTCCCCGTGAGATGGCTTCCATCTGCCCCCAGCTCATGAACCAGAGATATTTATGATATCCACGGTTTCAAAAAAAGTTGAAACGCATCACATACCTCGGTTCTAATTTACATGACAGGACCCCTGAAGTAAAGACAAGGATAGAGAAAGCTTGAAGCAGCATTCTTCAAAACGAAAAAGGCCTCCTGCAATCACGACATAAGCCTGAGGTTGAAAATCAGGCCAGCCAGATCCTCCTTCCCTTCTGTCCTGCTCTACGGAGGGGAGAGTTGGTGTCGGACAGAAAGACACTGGAAGAGATTAGAAGCATTTGAAATGTGGATTTATGGGCGGCTGTTGCGGTTAAGTTGGGTTGACAAAATCAGAAATGAGGAGGTGATAAGCTGCCTTGGGGAAGCCAAGGGAAATCATCAAAGCTATCAAAAAGCAAAAGTTCAAATATTTCAGACATGGGATGCGACACCTGGAAAAATACGGCCTACGTCACTTAATCCTCCAGGGAAAGATTGAAGACAAACGAGGTCCAGGCAGAAGAAGAACATCAAGGCTTCAAAATTTAAGGGACCATTTTGGACAAAATTCAGCAGCAGCGTTTCGTGCGGGCTGTGGATAAAAATAGGATCGCCAACGCGATCTCCAATATGGAAGAAGAAGAAGAAGGAGAAGGAGAAGGAGAAGGAGAAGAAGAGAAGAAGAAGAAGAAGAAGAAGAAGAAGAAGAAGAAGAAGAAGAAGAAGAAGAAGAAGAGAAGAAGAAGAAGAAGAAGCTCTTTGATGCCCTTTGATTACGTTGCTGTCTGACCAACTCCAAGGAGCAGCTGCAAAGAAAGGACAGGAAGTTGCCGTTGGACGTTCCCTTCTCCTTTCCCTGCTTCCAGATCAAACCGGACGGAAGTAAATGAGATTTCTGTTCCTGGGACATTGAGGCCTTTCCCGCACACGTTCAGCTCAGGCGCAGAGCTTCTCTGGCGGCAGCAGCATCTTCCGCTGTGTCCTCCTGAGTTTGGGTCCTCTTGTGCCCAGCCTATGAATCTGAGAGGCTTAAGCCATCTGTAGTTGTCTTGTTGTTGAAGTTGGGCTATCCCTTTGAGCTGACAACATCCACAGGCAGCTATCAGATGGGTAAAATCTGTTATAAGGTCCAATCTTGGTCGGACACTGGGACCAAATCTCTTCCAAGCTTTTGGACTCATACTGGTGGCCATCTTCAGGGAACACCTCTACTGGAAGAAGTCCACAAGTCTTAAAGTTGTCGAGATTGGAGACCCCCTGCGTGTGCTTTGGGCTATTCTGTGAGTCGTGTTTATAGGGTGCCTTCCTATTGGCTCTCCTTGGCTTTAGTGAACAACTCCCATCATCCCCAGCCAGCGTGATGGTGGTGATCGGGAGGGTATATAGAACACCAAGTCCTGCAAGGCTACTTCGATGGTTTTCAAACTTGGCAAGTTTAAGATGCGTGAACTTCAACTCCCAGAATTCCCCAGCCGCCCTGGTGCGTCTGGAATGGCCTGGCTTGAGGCGAATCTCTTTTTTATTCCATTTTCAGCCAGGAAAACGTCTCATTTCTTCACGGACTTTATTTGCGACCGCCCTTTGGCTGGAGGCAGAGTCGACGTGAGGCTGTCCGTTTAAGCCAGGAGTGGGGGACCGTGACCCCTTTACGGCTCCCAGAATTCTGGCCGGCTCAGGAATTCTGGGAGTCGAAGTCCACAGGTCGTAAAGGGGCCACGGTTCTCCACCTCTGATTTAAACCCTCGGTCAAGGCAGAAGGATCCAGAAACGGGGTTCTCCTCCCAATATCCCTTGCCGCCCCTAGAAGAAGCAAGCTCCACGCGAAAGGCCTCTCTCTTTTTCTGCTTCTCCGTCTCCTCCTTCCCCCACCTACCCAGCAAGCAGTTTCCGTCAGTAACTTTGGCATCCGGAGTGCATTCGATGCTGTGCTACGCAAACTGGGCTGGTTCAGCATGATTTGGGGCATGGTTTTCATTAGAGCATTAGCCAAACACTCATTCTTCATTTGCTGCACTTTCCAGCAGGCGATTTGGTCTGGCTTGGGGCAGAGGGAAGGCACCAGTCGCTACTTCTCCCGGCGTTCTTGACTCCCCACAAAATGGGTTCCTTTTTTTTATTTTTTTTAAAGGACTCTTCTTGGAAAGAATATTCTCTCTTTTTTTCTCCCTCTCTCTCTTTCTCTCTCTCTCTCTAATGAGAGTCAGAAATATTTTGGGGCCAGAATCAGCAAACATTTCTGGAGAGTGTGAAGATTTCCAAGGTATTCTTTGGAGGGGGCTGCTGGCAATTCTCTTGGACCCAAAGCTGCCTAACAAGGAAGCAGGGGAAATTCAGATTTGTGGATTTCAACTCCCAGCTATGCTGGCTGGAGAATTCTGGGAGATGAAGTCCACAAGTCTTAAAGGGGCCAAGTTTGGGGACCCCTGGTCTAGTGCAATATGAATGCAATATCAGCGGTTTTCAATTCAGTGTGTGGAGTGTGAGGGATGTGTGTTTGTGTTTATTTTCATAAGTCATAAATTGTACACTGAAGATGATATTTTATTTCGTTGTACGAGGTGTAATGACAATAAAAGTAAAGTAAAGAATGGTTGTAGGGGCCCCAGTGCACTGCCTGGGGCCCATAATGCTGTGAAGACAGGCCTGCACAAGGCCGTGGTTTCTTTGGATAAGGAGTTTATCTAAAGAGGTGTGTTCTGACCCAAACCTTGTTCCAAGTAAACGAACACTAAACAGAGATAAAAGCAAAACTTCTTCAATGCTTCTCTGTGAATCCCATTCATTCACAGTAAAAAGCTATTATAAACTAATTGTCCTAGATAAGAACGAGCCTTGCCAAGGTGGTGCAAGGCTGCCAAGAACACTAGATAAAGTTGCCAAGAAATATTCCAAACAAAAAGTCTCCAAACACAAACCAAGATAGTCTGAACTTCCACAAGGGTTGAAGTGCAAGAACTTCCTTGCTTCCTGCAAAGAATCCCACCTCCGAGGCTGGCTTTTATCCCTTAAGGGAGGGTCCACTACCTTACAGCCTTACTCCTGAGTCTCCCATGCTGCTGCAGCTGGTCTTTCCTTCGAGCAGCCCTATGGGCACGCATGGGAACCTCTTCCTCACTGCTGCCAGCCTCCACAACCTCCGAAGGCAGCACTCCACTCCCTGATGGTCCTGGCCTCATCCCTCCATCACACGCAGGCCCCTCATCTGAGTCCTCACTCTCCGAGACCTCAGCCATCCCCACCTGCTGCCGGTGAACCATAACAAAGTGTGGAAAAAAACCATGTTCAACGTCCCCTTCCATGCAAGGCCTTGGAGGGCTTCCAGGGAGCTTCCTGCAAATTCCCCTGGCACCCACCTGGAAGTTAAAGGTTGCCAGGGTTTTTGATGTTTTTTGTGTTTTTGTTTTCTGGCTTCCTTCTTCCTTTCACTCGCCAAACTAGCCTACAGCTTTGCAATTTCCTGGCTGTCAGCTTCCCAAGTCCTAATCTTGCCCACCTCGGCTTGGCTTGGCATCGTCCAAGAATAGCTAAGTGCGTCAGCCACACCCATGCCGTTGAAGCCCCGCCCCTTGTACATCCATCAACTTGGCTTGCGCTCACAAAAGGGCGGGGCTTTCCAGCATCCCGCCCACAATTGTGGCTCCCGGCCATCCTCCAGTGGCACTCCTGGCTAAAACACGGCCATCCATGGAGGCTTGAAGGAAAATTCCCTCCCGTTGAGCTAAAACGCCCGATGGCCGTAGAGACACCTTCATCTGTTCTTCTGGAGGCAACGGCCGTGACTGCTGCGTCCTTCTTCCAGAATATTTTGTTTAAAATAAAATAAAAAAAACCTTCCCCTTGTGGGATTTACTAGTGGTTTCCCATCATCCTAGTTTTCCCTCCAGCATCAGAGCAAACGGGGGACTGTGAGTCGGTAACTATCTCAGTGCAAACCACTTCACAGGCAGCTTGCGGTGGGGAAAATGAGAGAGAAGAGCGTTATATAAACTCTGAGGAGCTGCACAAAATAAAGACGGGGTGTAAAGTTAAAAATTGACCAATAAATTGGTGAGGAAGGGAGGGAGGGAGAGAAAGAGAAAAAAAACAAAAAGGAAGAAAAAGGAAAGGAGGGAGGGAGGGAGAGAGACAAAGAAAGAAAAAGAAAGAAAGAAAAAGAAAAAAGAGGGAAAGAGAAAAGGAAGGAAGGAGGGAGAGAGAAAGAAAGAAAGAAAGAAAGAAAGAAAGAAAGAAAGAGAGAGAGAGAGAAAGAAAGAAGAGAGAGAGAAGGAAGGAAGGAAGGAAGGAAAGAAAGAAAGAAAAAGAAAGAGAGAGAGAGAGAAAGAAAGGAAGGAAGGAAGGAAAGAAAGAACGAAAGAAAGAAAGAAAGAGAAAGAAAGAAAGAAAGAGAGAGAGAGAGAGAAAGAAAAAGAAAGAAAGAAAGAAAGAAAGAAAGAAAGAAAGAAAGAAAGAAAGAAAGAAAGAAAGAAAGAAAGAAACCCAACTAGTCAAGTCTGACTCTGCTTTGACTTTCTTGAAGCCATTCAAAGTTGAACAGGGCTTGCTTGGCAATACGCACTATGTTTAGTTAATTTCATTTCGTTTCCACTGAAATAGTTGCTTGGTTCTCCCATCCTTTTAAAAACACACAGCACCCAACAGGCCTTTGAAAAACCCCGGACTGCCTTTGGGCAGGGAAGGTGATGTTTTGGGCAAGGGAAGGAGAACCAGGATCGGAACCAGGTTAGGTAGTCAGAACCCTGCGCTCTTCTCCTAAGAGAGCAATTCCCAAACTTGGCAACTTTAAGACTGATGGACTTCAACTCTCAGAATTCCTCAGCCACGTTTGGCCTAAGACAAAGGGGAAAAGATAAAGATCGTTCTTCTGCTGTCAGAATTTTTTTTTTAAAGATGATTTTTAATTAACTCTGAGCTGGCAGATGGCCAAGTGAAGCGCTACCTTCCAATCTGATCTCTTTCCAAGAATTGTTTTAAGGCCTTTGTGCAACTAGGAAGGTGATGCAATTCAGTCTTTTGTTTTGAAGCTGTCAGGAAGCTTCCTTCTTTTTAATACACTGAGGGCTCATCAACTTGTTTTGTCCTTTTCAAAAAATATATATATATATTGAATTTTAATTGGAGTGGTGGGATCTGGTTGCCTGTTGAGGCATCAATGGACGTGAAGTGGGTATGTTGGCCCCTGGGAGTGAGCTGGCCAAGGAGACATGGGTCTGGAAGGGTCCATTCATTGGCCTCCTTTTGAATTTTCAGCCAGGTTTGTGGGTCAAAAAAGTCACAATGGCAGTGGTAACGATGCAAGCGAAGTCCCGCCCCTTTGTAACATGCGCAGTGCATGGTTCTGGAGCCATCTTTTGGACCGCTTCACGACTCTGGATACTCTTGCTCTGTGATTCAGCATCAAGGCCAAGATTGCTCTGGATTTCCTTTCTTGTCGGAGAACCTCGTCAATTTGCTTCTGCAAAATGGGCCCTCGGACAGCTAATGAGATCTCCAGAAGTCTTTTGAGGGGTTGGTGCCATCACTGTCTTCCATTTGGCTTCTTGGGGTTGTTGTTTTTCTTTTTTTCTAGATTCCCTTAAGTGGCCTTTTTTGATAAGCCTGGTTCCTCTTGGCATGCTAAAGACCAGGGGTCTCCAACATTGGCCACTTTAAGACTTGTGGACTTCGACTCCCAGAGTTCCTCAGCCAGCCCTGAATGATAGAGTTGGAAGAGATCAGAAGGGTCATCTTAAGTCAGGGGTCTCCAACCTTGGCCACTTTAAGACTGGTGGACTTCGACTCCCAGAATTCCTCAGCCAGCCATGAATGATAGAGTTGGAAGAGATCAGAAGGGTCATCTAAGTCAGGGGTCTCCAACCTTGGCCACTTTAAGACTTGTGGACTTCACCTCCCAGAGTTCCTCAGCCAGCTTTGGAATTCTGGGAGTTGAAGTCCACAAGTCTTAAAGTGGCCAAGCTTGGAGACCCCTGCTCAAGATAGCCAACTATCTGTCTTCCTAATGTGCCCACAACTTTCCAGATGGGCCCACCACCGTCGCCATTTCTCCCTATCTGGATTCCGAGTTTCAACATTTGTTTTGCAACCAACAATTTCCAGGAAGAAGTCAGAGGAAAATTATGTAAACGAATGCTTTGTTTGTGCCGGGAATAAAAAGAAAGAAAGAAAGAAGGAAAGCTGTCTCGTGCCTGTGATGAAGCGAAAAAATCACTTCGCTGAGCAAAATATTAACCCTACTGCCCCCACTTGAGCTGAACCGGGATCCAGCCAGGAGCTCCAGACAACAAAAGAAGATTGGATGGAACTCAGGGGAGACCACAACCCTCTTATGAAATATTCTCAGAAAGTGGAAACATGAGTTCTTGAGTCACGACAGTGATAAATGAGATCAATGATGAATGAGGCCAGCCAGAGAGTCTCAAGGCTGGGAAAAACACTCCAGGAACTATATTTGTCTAGCTATGATTTCATGCTTCCCCGGGCAGATTATAACTCTTAATCTCCGTGGCTGTGCAGGTTGAGGATGATGGGAACCGTAGTGCGACACCTCTGCCTGCGAGGTGTTGAGAAGGCCTACAGAACCAGCCTCTCACAACCAGATGTGCCAAAGCGGAAGAAATTTGAAGAAGAATCTAATCTAAAACCATTTTGATATGCCTAAAGGGGAAAAAAAGTATAATCTATTCCTTGGGGATTTCACAAAGGCCAACTTCTCTCCAACTCTTAAAAGGCATACATACTTTGCAATATTTTTCAGTGCTGCAAAGGAGCGACTTTTTCACTCCTTCTTGCTTTACAGATCCACAATGGAAATAAAAGAAAGAGGGCTTTGAAATTTGGCACTTAACTATGAAAGTTGTTTGTTGGTTTCAACTGTTTTGTTTAAGAACTTTCCTCCTTGCTAGATGAAGCCCAGAATATTTTACACGATTCGGTTATTTAAAAAAAAAAAATACAGTTTTGGAGCGCTTAAGTGGAAAAACAGAAATGGCAAGAAATTTATTTTGTTGGCTTCTTGTTCATCTTTTTCACTAGTTCAGCTTGTCTATTACTTAGTCTATTTTTTCATTTAAGGAAAAAGATTCTGGGAATGTGAGGACCCCCCCCCCCAGTTCTTTAAGGATTCATAAAGAAAGAAAAGGGAAGGAAGGAATATTCCCGTGACTTAGATAAACAAGGAAGAATTCCTGATATTTTTGTACATGCCCCACACATGTCAAGCTATGGTATAAACATTGGTGGTACAGAGTTCATCCTTCCATTCTTCCTGCATCCAGTGAGGACATTTTTTGTTCAATTTTGCAAATTCATCAGTCTCCCAGATGAGAAAGGATACACAGTGTTCTTCTTAGGAGGCAGATTTCCTTTCCATCGGAATCGCAAAAGGAATTGATATCATGTGCACCAGGAGGGAAACATCGTTGCCTCAGAATAACCCGGGAAGGAATGTGCTGGGGCAAAATCTGTTTTTCACAAGAGAAGCCCCAAACCAAGCAGATGGACAGATGAGAGAGAGGCTCCCTTTGGGTGTGATTGTCTACCTTCCAGTGTTGAAATTATCTGCTACTGCAGATAATTATGGGAAACTGAGTAGAGTGGAGTGGAGTAGAATAGAGCAGAGCAGAGCAAAATAAGGATAGGGTAGGGTAGGGTAGGGTAGGGTAGGGTAGGGTCGAATAGAGTAGAGTAGGGTACGGTAGGATAGGATAGAATAGAGTAGAGTAGGGTAGGATAGGGTAGAGTAGAGTAGGATAGAATAGAATAGAATAGAATAGAATAGAATAGAATAGAATAGAATAGAATAGAATAGAATTCTTTATTGGCCAAGTGTGATTGGACACCCATGGAATTTGTCTACCGTACAGAAGCTCTCAGTGTACATACAAACTACAAAGTGATAAATCATAAATCATAGAATACAAACAAAGAAGTGTTGAATCACAAGACACCAACAGGAGAAGGTAATAGGAAAGATGAGAAGGATAACCGCAATACAGCCCGGCTACATGGGTGACTATCTATAAGACAGTGCTGTGGGAATTAGGTGTTCAGCATAGTTGATGGTATGGGAGAAGAAATTGTCTAGTTGCGTCTAGTTGTTTTGTCATGTTGAAGAGGAGACATTCAGATTCTTAGCACTATAGGAGGACAACTTTCTTAGTCTTCCGCGGCAAGAAATGTTGGTCTGTGGTGGCATCTAATGAAGTGAGCTGCTGTTCAGAAAAGCTGATCCTTTGAATAAAATTTGGTAGTTGGACTCCAAATAGCACAGAATTCATCACGATCTCTCCTAAGAGGACTCCGCAACTCCCCAGGCAAAATTTATCCGCAGAAACGATGACATTAGTAACCTCGCGAGTTTAGAATCCCAGTCAGTGATGTTCCACGATTGGCATTTTCATCCCATTATTTTTTTCAATCATCCAATTATTTTTTCAGTCTTGAGCAGAAGAGTTGCAAGCAGCGTTAGATATTTTGGAGCTTTAAGTAAGGGACAGTGCTTCATTTATTTTGGGGGGAGGGAAAAAAGAGCTTGCTGTTGTGCAAACCTTTGTTATTTTTTGGGGGTTTTGGAATTTTTGCAGTTGCTAAAGGATTTGCTGAGTGCAGTTGAGGTTTCCTTTTCGGCTGCCTCCCATTGTGAAATGCACACATTTTGTGGCCGGGGAATTGTGCTTTCAGGTTTACATAACTCTGTCCAGCCATGATCTACAAGCCTCTCTCTGTCAGCTCCCCCCACCCCCCAGTCTGCAGTGTCAGAATTATAATACTCCTGTTGGGCTGTTGCCATGGTTACAGATGTGTGTTTGGAGTGCTCATTCTCAGGTTGCTTAAACATTGCCAGTTTGCAACTCCCATAAAACAAGTCAGAAATGCATCTGGATAGTCAGTCCAAAAAAAAAAAAAAAAGCTATAGAAAAGTTAAGATATTGTTTTAGTTATACCCCAGACTTGAGTAACTTCAGAATGGAAATGTTGCTGTGTTTAATCTCAGAGCTCTCCAAACTTGGCAACTTTAAGACTTGTGGATTTCAACTCCCAGAATTCTCTGGCTGGAGAATTCTTGAAGTTGAAATCCACAAGTCTTCCAAGTTGCCAAGTTTGGAGACCCCTGGTTTATCTGAATGGAAAACTTGCTTTATCTGAAAATAAAGCTGTAGCTTACTTACAAAGCTGCGTTGAGGGTTACTCTTGTGCACCAAAGTAGGGTAGAAGATCCATTGCTTCTGATGAAAAGAAGAGTCATTTGCAGAGCTAACCTTCAGAGTGGTCACTGAATGGACTGTTGTAAGTCAAGGTCTACATGTGTACGGTTTCTGTCCTTGTTTGCCCTTAAGGCACCCTCCTGTAGGTGCCTCTGAGGGTAGTTTGGGGAGGTCATAAAAATGTGTTTGATAAATCAAACCAGTAAGTCTGGAGGGTGCTGCGGTTGAACAAGGCTGTCCTGGGCTCATTTGGTGCTTATTTGTGGAAGTGTTAGCACTGAACGACAGAGAATGAGGGGGCTGGATGGAGTCACTGAAGCCGTTGCCATGAGCTTAAATGGACTCCGGAAGACTGTGTCCCTTTATTTAGCACACAACACTTTGAAAGCTTTGGGGGAGATCTTTGTGGGTGGATTGAGGGGATAGTCTGGAAGTAGGAGAAGAAAAATGGGAAGAGCTACGTACGAGGTGAGCATGGCTGCCATGTCTCACTCAAGCAGAGGTGGCCACAGAGGGAAGGGTGGCACGGGAACTGCACCACGAAAGCTCTGTGCATTTTGAATCTGTAACATGTGGTGGCCGCAACCATCGTGCCGTCTTGATTACCTTCATTTGAATCTCCTTTGGATCTCGGTTTGAAGAGCCCTGAATTTAAACCCCCACAAAATAAGCGAGGAACGCATACGCTGGAACGTCTGTATTTGAAAGCAGAAAGGCTGAAGCCGAAGGATTTCACAGGCGATGAGCCCCAGTGGCGCAGTGGTGAGAGGGCAGTACTGCAGGCTCCTTCTGCTGACTGCCGGCTGTTTGGCAGTTCAAATCTCATCAGGCTCAAGGCTGACTCAGCCTTCCGTCCTTCTGAGGTCGGTAAAATGAGGGGCCAGATTGTTTGGGGCAAGAGGCTGACCCTGGAAACTGCTTGGAGAGGGATGGAAAGCCCTGTGAAATGGTATAGCATCCTAGTGGCATTGTGGCTAGAATGCAGTATTGCAGGCTAACTCTGCCCACAGCCAGGAGTTTGATCCTGACCAGCTCAAGGTTGGCTCAGCCTTCTGTCCTTCCCAGGTGGGTCAAATGAGAACCCAGACTGTTGGGAGCCAGAGGCTGACTCTGTAAACTGCTTAGAGGGGGCTGTAAAAGCACTGTGAAGCGGTACATAAATCTAAATGCGATTGCTATCAGGACCTCAAAGCAATTCTCCCTAGCAGCAGGAGTGGAGCATCCCAGAATTAATTCCAGAGAAGCTTCTCAGCCAGCATGGCTAGAGATTGTCCCAAGGAGAAAAAGGCCAGGAGATACGCAGAGGCTCATTCGATGCTCTCGTTCAGGAGTGTTTCAGCAGAGGCCTGACGCCGACCCATTTTTGCACCGCTCAGGATTGGAATGAACCAAAGCGTTGCCTCTTGGGTTGGACAAGGGAAGACTTGTGGCCTTGGCTGTCTGGCCAAATCTCAGGAACGGCCTTTAGGTTCCAACCCCCGACTTGGTTTCGACCGACTAGCCAAGCCAAAGTGGTCAAGTTAAGAATCCTACCAGCTTGTAGGTTTAATTACAGGGCAACCTGAAGATGGATATAGTGCCTGGGAGACTAGCGGGCAGTTGTGTGACAGCCCTGGAAGGGAAAGTAACAAAGGAAATGCGGAAAGCGTGGAAAGGCCTGGGTTCAGATTTCCACCCGGCCCTGCTGCCCTTCAGGGGAAGGCAACCTTCAAGGCTCAGCCAGGGCACAGGGGAACTTCCAAGGGAAGCTCAGAGGGAGGGAGACGTGTGGGAGGGGAATCTGTTTGCGGACGGGCTTATTTCTTCTACAGATAGTTCTTGAATTACTATCATTCTCTTAGTGGCCGTTGAAAGTTACAGCAGCGCTGAAAAACAGAGAGAGAAAGGGAGGGAGGGAGTCAGAGGTGGTATTCAACCGGTTCGAGCCAGTTCTGGAGAACCGGTAGCGGAAAATTTGAGTCATTAGGAGAACCGGCAAATACTACTTCTTGACTGGCCCCGCCAACCCCATCTCTTCTCTGCCTCCCCTTGAGTCCCAGCTGATCGGCTGGGTCTCCTTTGGTTGCCCTGCACAGGAGAACAGAGCTGGAAAGCAGGTTAGTGGGGTGAGGAGGGAAGGGGGATTTTGCAGTATCCTTCCCCTGCCACGCCCACCAAGCAACACCACACCCACCAAGCCACGCCCACAGAACCAGTAGTAAAAAAAATTGGATCCCACCACTGATGGGAATGAGGGAAGGAGAAGGAGCGAGAGATAATTCTTTATTAGCCGTGTGTGACTGGACACCCAAGGAATTTGTCTTTAATGCATAAGCTCTCAGTGTACGTAAGAGAAAAGATACATTCATCAAGAATTATAAGATACAACACTTAGTGATAATCATAGAATACTAAATAAAGCAATCAAATCATACTAGGAAATTAAATAAACAATATAAACCATAAAGATACAAGCAACAAGGCTACAGTCATAACTGAGAGGAGATAGGAAGGATGAGAAGAAGAATACAGTCTTAGTAAATAGTTTGACAGTGTTATGGGAATGAGTTGTTTAGCAGAGTGATGGCATTGGGGGAAAAACTGTCCTTGTGTCTCGTTGTTCCGGTGTGCCGGGCTCTATGGCGTCGTTTTGAGGTTAGGAGTTGAAACAGTTTATGTCCAGGATGTGAGGGGTCTGTAAATATTTTCACAGCCCTCTGACTTAGGACCATTTTTCACACTTAAGACCATTGCAGCGATCAAAAGCAAGGGTCTTCCGATTTGGCAAGTTTAAGACTTGTGGACTTCAACTCCCAGAATTCTCCAGCCACTCTGCTTGTTGAAGTCCATAAGTCATAAAGTGGCCAAGTTTGGAGACCCTTGCTTTTGAGAATAGTTGTTGCTGGGTGTTGGTGAACACTGGTGTGTCACCCAAACTGTGGCGTGTCAGTTTTGACCTGCATGTCCTAGGTTTGCAATCACTATTTTAGTAAATCAATGTGGGTTGTTATTCACATCATTTGCACCAATTCTGTAAATCTCGGGAGAAATGGGACAACAGCCCTACGGCTTCAGGATCCAGTAAAACACCATGAAGAGAGAACGTGCTTGCAAAACTAGATATATTCATGAAAGCAGAATTTAACTTGAACAATTAACATGGAACAAAATCGTATTAATAAAATAAATTGCTAGCAGAAAGGCCTATCCTTAGCTTCAGTTGAAGGCTAAAGGGAAATACGATTGTAGTTGACAAATATCTCAGTGGGTGAAATATGTTGTTGTGAAATTCTAAAGCGGGACAAGTTTCGGCAGGTTGAAAATAAAAGAAAGAAGATTTGGGCTGCATATGAGAAGGAGTTTTCTAAAGAAACGAGTGGTTGATTCAGTGGAACAGTCTGCCTGGTTTTGCCTTAGAGCAGGGGTCTCCAAAGTTGGCAATTTTGAAACTTGTGGACTTCAACTCCCAGAATTTCCCAGCCAGCGTGTCTTAAAGTTGCCACATTTGGAGATCCGTGCCCTAGAGATTTTCAAACATGGCTTGGATAATCTGTTGGGCAAAGTTTATTAGATTCCTACACCAATTGGGCTGGAATGGATGCCCAGTTCTTAACATTCTGTGATTTTTATGATGTGTGAATAGAATTTAATATTAAAAAAGAGTTTTTTTAAAAAAAAAACTTATAAGCCAAGCTCAAACAATATGCCGGAATAGAATAAAACCAAGTTGGGTCATTTTATGGTGTGGAAATTTGCTATTTCTTTTAGCATGGTGTATGAATTGGACCATCACCTGAAGCCATAACCAAGTTTCTCTCTGTAAATAAGAATGGCATATTTTTAACCAGGTTTTGGGTTAAGTTTTGATGTGTGAACCAATCCCTTTTTCTATCTGTCCCCATTGGTCATAAATCAACATCCTGTCAATTATCGAGTCAAGTGGATTCTGTTATTGTTTCAAAAGAGGATGGAAACCGTGTGAAGAATGAAATATATTTGGCTATAAAGCTTCCCACACCCTGATGGTTCCTTTCAGAGTTGCTTCAAACTGAAACCGCTTTCTCTGCTTCTCTTCCCAGATGAGAAACCCTTCGTAGTGGAGGACACATACTTACTCTGCCCGGCGCCTGTCTTGCAAGAAGTTGGCATGTAGGTTTATGAAAATGCGCACAAGAGTTGTTGGGGGTTTTTTGCTGTAATTTTCACTGGTGAATTTCCTTTTGCTTCTGATCTGTCCATGAGGATTTCAGTAATTTGGGGAGGGGGTGAAAGCAGCGGTTCTGAATAGCTCAGCTATCCAAGGTGAGCAAGAAGCAAAACAGAGGGTAGAACATGGTGATGGAGACCCCGATCCTTGGCCATTGTGGGAACGGCTTTGAGAGCAGCGATGAGCCCGCCATCGAGAAGATTGGCTCTTGCCTGCCATGGAGGGGCCCATTTCCATTGCTATTCTGGTCATTCGGCAAATCAAGGCGCCTTCTCCAGCTTGGTTGCCCTGTAGATATATGAGGGTAGACTTCCATTCTTCACAGCTAAACCCCAAATTATCTGAAGACCCCCTAGTTGAAGGTATCTGAGCAGAGGTGGGATTCAGCCGGTCCTGACCAGTTCTGGAGAACTGGTAGCAGACATTTTGAGTAGTTGGGAGAACCGGCCAGTACCACCTCTGACTGGCCCCGCCAATCCCATCTCTTCTCTGCCTCCCATTGAGTCCCAGCTGATCGGCTGGGTCTTCTTTGGTTGCCCCGCAAAAGGAGAACGGAGCGGGAAAGCAGGTCAGTGGGGTGGGGAGGGAAGGGGGATCTTGCAGCGACCTTCTCCTGCCCTGCCCGCAGAACCGGTAGAAAACTTTTTTTGAATCCCA
The DNA here is from genome assembly GCF_049901715.1 of Pseudonaja textilis. Classification (NCBI taxonomy): domain Eukaryota; kingdom Metazoa; phylum Chordata; class Lepidosauria; order Squamata; family Elapidae; genus Pseudonaja; species Pseudonaja textilis. The sequence continues at coordinate 1,058,889 of NC_141998.1, read as the reverse complement.
CCGCTGTAATCACTGAGCTCCACAATGCAAAGAAGGCGCTGTGTTTTCAAATCTCAGAATCTCAGACTCAGAAGAGAGCTGGGAGGGGCCTTGGAGGTCTTCTAGTCCAGCCCCCTGCTCGAGCAAATGGTTCGGACAAAGGGTGGCCCGATCTCTTCTTCAGAACCTCCTCCAGTGATGGAGCACTCGCAACTTCTGGTTGATTGTCCTCACTGTTTGCAAGTTTCTCCTCACAGTTCCCGGTTGCTTCTCCCTTGGATGACTCTCCATCCAACAAAAGACGGTTCCTTTGTCTTTTCCCACCCGCAACGAGTCATTTCTCCCCTCCTTCCTCGTTTTAGGGAAGCTGCCCTTCAAGTGAGCATGAACGATGGTCTCAGTTTCATCTCCAGCTCTGTCATCATCTCCAGCACACACTGCGTAAGTTGGCTCAGAATTCCACTCTTCTGCTTCTGGGGGGGGAAAAAACATCCCCGTGAGTTTGAATCGGAGGGTCACGGAGAGGCCACCCACACGAGGATTTCAGGTCTGGCTTCCCTTGAAAATCCTCTGATTAATGAGTCTTTAAGAAGAAGCTCTTTCCTCCTTTGCTAGCCTGGTGCTGTAGGAAAGGCAGGCGCCTCCTCTTTTGAAGGGAGAGTTTTGGTCACGTCCCTGCCGGAATTTCTCCAACGGAGAGAGAGCAAAATAAAGGCGCTCAGAACATGCAAAGAAAGAGAATGCAATGCCTTCTATTACAGATTAACAGATTAGCAGGGTTGGAAGGGACCTTGTAGGTCATCTAGTCTACTGGTTGCCAACCAGTGGGCCGGGGACCGTTGGTGGTCCGTGAGAAATTTTGCTGGTCCGCAGAGAAATGTTGCCCCCAAAGCAATTAAATCCAGGCTGTGTGGGACACACGGCCTGTGGGAACACAAGGTTTGCATCGCTTGCATTGCAAACAACAGGAGGTAGTGAGAGGAGGGGGGAAAAGGGAGAAGAAGGGACTGCATGCAAGGAAAGCAGCCAAAGTCTTTCTTTCTCTCCCCCAAACTCCGCCAGGAATGAATCTTTGGGACCCTGCAAGGCCTCCAGCTCCAAGAGGCTGCACCGGCAAAGACTCGTTTCTGGCGGAGTTTGGGGGGAGAGAAAGAAAGACTTCTGCGGCTTCTGCTGCTTTCCTTGCACGAAGCCAAAAGTCTCTCCCTCTCTCTCTCTCTCTCCCCCTGAGAACGGAGCTGCGATTCCAAATAAAGAACGATCAGTTGGTAAGAAAACAGAGCGGGGAATTTTCCTGCAGACTATTTTTGGAGATTTTCCCAGGGTCTCTGGTCCGCGGGATTTAGATTGATGAGTTTGGTGGTCCCTGAGGTCCAAAAGGTTGGTGACCCCTCCCAAGCAGGAGCCCCTACGCCATTTCCGACAGTCCGGTCTCTTCTTGAAAGCCTCCAGGGATGAAGCTCCCACAACTTCTGAAGTTTGCCTTCAGATCTACCTTCGAATGCAATTGCGTTTTTATCCTGTGGGTTGTGGAATAGTATCTGCATCACGAGTACTGTCTTTTTATTTCATTATACGAATATAATGCAGGCAGTCCTTGACATACAGCCAGCTCATTTAATGACCAAAGGAACAACGGCACTGGAAAAAAAAATCACTCATAACCGTTTTTCACGCTTGCAGCCATCCCCCACGGTCAAAACTCAGGTGCTCAGCCAGTGCCATTGTACCTCGGGTGGGAAGATCCCCAGAGTAGCTGTGCACTCCAGTGGCTACATTCAAAGTTTCTGGCATCAAAGGATGTGGAGACTATTGTGGCCCACCAACAGCCAGAGGAGTTGGGGGCAGATTCGGACAGTGAGGAGGTTGGGGAGGAACATGGGCCAGTCCTGGGGTATGGGGAAGGCTCTGACGAGGGCTCTGCATCGGAGGCAGAGATGGGGCCAGGTCCGTCCGACAGTTATCAGCTGCCTTTGGAATCAGACATCAGTGAGGCAGAAGAACAGCTGGAGCCTGTTCCCAGTGTGCACATGCACAGAGCTGCCAGGAGAAGGGAACAGTTAAGGAACAAGGGTCGACTCGGGAGTAAATCCATAGGTGGATGGAGAATGGCTCCTCCCATAGGGAATGAAAGGGGAGCAAAGGGGGAGTGGAGTTTGCAGGAGACAATTAGTTCAATTCATGAGGGTGAAGATCAGTTCCTGACTTCTTGGCAAGTCCTTGCTGCTACAGCGTGGCGTTTGGAAGGTATCGGCTTGGCAGCTCTCCAAGCCTGATAAAGGCCTGTCGTTGTGAAATCTCCTGAAAGACTGTTGGCCGGGATTTTGCTGGAGAGGAATTCACTGTAAACTAAATAAAAGCGGTTTTATCGGGACGAGGAGTCAGCTTCATGATCTTGGGAAGGTCTAGGTCAGAACAGAGACTTCCTGGAAATGTCCTATATAACTCATAGCCACGACCTCTGCCCTGACACTCCCTCGCACTGATGATGTTGCTTAGCTGGCTCGTGAAATGTCTGCAAGGCGATGACCAAGCTCAGAGAGTGCCAAGAACTCCATAACCCATGGGGATGGCCAACTGCGGTGCATCGTTTGGCCGTTGCCAAGGCGGAAAGCAGATCCTGTCTCTGCATAACCATCTCAGTGGGAAGCTGATGAAGAGGTGCACTCCAAGGTACATTCTCAATGGACTTCGCAAACTCTGCCCAGCCGGGACTCAAACGGAGCAGGAGAAAATATTTGTCCGTGTTTCGAGCCCTATGAGGGAGCCCAGCCTGGCACAACCAAAGCCAGGGCCCCATGGCTTTGCAAATAAGGCTCTTGAACCCTGACTTTCCCGGATAAAAACAAAAGGAAGTTTTGTCTGGCAAGGCCAGAAGAGAAGGAATGAGATGTCTGTCTCAACTGCAGTGGCCAAGGACAGGTTTATCTTGCAGTTTCAACTCTTGTATAAGATCCCACTGCTCACAATAGTTTGGAAACGTTCTATAACCTCTACAAAAGTCTTTGGCCTCCAATTCTTTCAGCTGGCTGAAAATTTTGGGCCCAATAAATTCCATTTCGTATGTAATTATTCCCCCTCCTCATTTATTTTCAGGTTTTTAACTGAAATAAGGAAACAGCTCTCAAGGGAATCCACGGGGTGGGATCATGCAGTCAAAACGTTGGCTGCAAGGATGCGACACATGAACGCCAAACCATGGTTTGATTGCCATCTCCTGGCCGCCATCTTGGGGGAGGGTGTGGTTTTTTTGACCTTGTGCTCATCCCGATGGCTTCGGTAGTTCAAAGAACTGATTTATGCTTCCTTTGTGAATAGAAGGGAGATGGGAAGAGCAACCTTTTAGAGACAAGAGCCTGGAACATCATTCCAGCTTGGGGGCCGCGCACGATCTGCACACCAAATCTCCGATTTCCGTCTCCCAGCCTCTCCCAGCAAATCATTTGTTCTGATTGGGTGCCGTCCTCTTTCCTTCAGTTCCTTGAAATATGAAATTAACCAGCCTGGCTTTGGGTGAATGGAGAGAAGCCTTGGGGAAGTGGGCACAGCCTTGGAACTCCAAGGACCGGGTGGGGGGTTAAGACAATTCCCCCCTTAAATCTTATCAACCATTTTCCTTTCAAGAGAAACGTCCACGTGGAATGTGAGCATCTTCTCAAGAACTGCTTTTCATCTGGGCCTCGGCAGGGAGAGGAAAAACAGGCTCCCTCCTCCTCCTCCTCTTCCTCCTCCTCCTCTTCCTCCCAAGGGCCACCCAGCATTTCTGTTTTACTGAGCTGATTCTTTCTTCAGCGAGGGGATCTCAGAAGGAGGACTTTTGGGTGACTTTAGAACTTGCAAATTATCCAACTTGGCCTCCAGACTAGAAGAGGTGAAACGTTTCACACTCTTTGGCCAAACCCGATGTGCACGCTATGGCTGCTTCTGTTCTCCATGTTATTTGTCCTGTGTTGAGTCCCTCTGAACTCTATTGCTGACTGTCTCTATTTGCTTTAAGATATCAGGCTCTGTTTTCAACACATAGCAAACTCCACTGATCACCTCTCTCTGCCTTGCCCTAACAGAGGGGCCTTCAAAGTTGACAGCTTTAAGACTTATGGACTTCCACTCCCAGAATTCCTCCTCCAGTCATGTTAGCCCAGGAATTCTGGGAGTTGAAGCCCACAAGTCTTAAAGCTGTCAAGTTTGAAGGCCCTTGCGCTAACACAATAACAGTATAATAGAGTTGGAAGGGGTCTTCTAGTCCAACCCCACTGCTCAAGGAGGAGACCCTCCACCGGGAGTGTCCAACTTTTGGCAACGTTAAAAGTTGTGCACTTCAACTCCTAAATGATTGGTTGGCTGGCTGGCTGACTGACTGAGGAATTAAGGGAGTTGAAGTCTACAAGTCATAAAGTTGCTGAGGTTGGACTACTTCTGCCCTACACCTTTCTGGACAATCGGCTGTCCAGGCTCTTCTTAAAATCCTCCAGCGATGGAGCTTCCACAGATTCCAAAGGCAAGCCATTCCACCGATTAATTGTTGACTTTAAGCCAATTGTTGACTCCGAACTTGGCCACTTTAAGACTTGTGGACTTCAACTCCCGGAGTTCCTCAGCCAGCAAAGCGGAGAGTTGAAGTCCACAAGTCTTAAAAGTGGCCAAGGTTGGAGATCCCTGGTTTAAACCAGAATGGAAAGCTGGAAGCTGAAACATGTCACAGAAACCGAGCTGGGTTCTGCTTCAGGGCACCTGCCACAGAGAAGGTCTCTCCCAAAGCCAGAGGCCTCTTCGCCAAGGATGGAAAATGACGCTAAGACCTTGAGGCCTCACCATTGGCCAGGGATTTTGCTGTGAGCTAGCCCACCTGTCCGGTTCGAGCAGGGCTGGGCTTCATTACATGCTGGAGACCGAACCATTTCGTGGAATGTCCCCTGGTGTGGGCTTTCAAATCGGCTGCCTCTCCTCTCCTGGAGATCTTTGGCTTCAAGCGACACAGGAAAGAACGCGGAAAGTGGACAGTTCCCTGAGCTGCCCAAAGCGATCCTTCAGGGACTTCAGTGGATTTCTTTCCTCCCCCCGATCTCCTTCATCCGATGGTGCCAGAGGATACTTGGAGCCGAAGGCAACTGGCAAAGTCCTGAAAATCTTTTGGCTTCTGCCGAGGTTTCTGTTTATTTAGGCCCAGGATTGTTTACATATGAAGGGAATATCCAACATGCAAGGATAAATGCTCTACAACCTGCTGCAAGAAATTAAGAATATATGTTCTGAAATAGAACCTCTCGCCTGGAGCCATTTCATCCTAAGATCTTCTTACACGGGAATCGGCGTTGGAGACTAAAGATCCACAACCTGCCTCACCCCAAAACCTTGAAGGTTGGACTCTGTCCTCTCAGGATGGGGGATGAATCACATCCATAAACTGATATCATGTGCCGGGATCCAAACGCCATCCAAACTCCATCTTCATGTAGTTAGCCTCTTCTCTTGTTGGATATTTGGCAGACTTGAGGTCCAGCACCCCTCAAGTTCCTAACAACCTACAACTTTCTCCTGTGCCAGTGACTCAAACTTTGGCAGCTTGAAGATACATCGACTTCAGCTCCCAGATTTTCCCAGCGTGCTAAAGTTGAGAAACGCTGCCCTGTGACATTCATCAGGTGCCCTACTCCACTCAACACATCTGAAGGAGAAATGTTGATGTTAAAAAGAAGTTGGAGTGCTGCATAGGCCGCGTTTTCAGTACCATCCTTATTTTCCAGAATATTTCAGGGTCCCAAATGAACCCACAAATGTTCCCAGAACATTTTTAAAAATGAGCCTTTCCTTGGAAGTGGGACCCTCTGTTTAGAAAAATAGAAGCTGTGGGGAAACATCTTCAAGAAGCTTAAATTGGATGATCTGTTGGTGTTTTGCAACTGGCAACCATTTTGTGAACGTGCCCATGATAGATCGCTAGAATTCCATATGTGTGCATTAGTCCGAAAGGGCATCAGAAGTTTTTCTCTTCCTCCTCTCCCGAGAAGAGGTGAACTCAAACTTCAGTTCCCATGATAAATTAAAAGTAAAATGGTAAAAGTTCCCCTCACACATGCGTGCTAGTCGTTCCTGGCTCTAGGGGGCGCTGCTCATCTCCGTTACAAAGCCGAAGAGCCAGCGCTGTCCGAAGACGTCTCCATGGTCATATGGCCGGCAGGACTAAATGCCGAAGGCACATGGAACGCTTCCAAAGGGGTCCCTATTTTCCTACTTGCATTTTTTACATGCTTTCAAACTGCTAGGTTGGCAGAAGCTGGGACAAGGAATGGGAGCTCACTCCATGACACGGTGCTAGGGATTCGAACCGTCAAACTGCCGATCTTCCTGATTGACAAGCTCAGCATCTTAGCCACTGAGCCACCGCCTACTGTTAAAAGGAATCTCAACTTCTGTGACTTCAGACAAACCAGCGTACGTAAAACAAGGGAGTCGGTACTTTCAAATCCGTGAAAGTTGAGGAAACTTCCTTTTCAAACTCCTTTTGATGCCTCCGAAGCAGCCCAGTGGGACAAGAGGGGTGGTAAGCCTTAAGATAAAGAGTGCTTAAAGCATCCCAGTAAACTCTAGTTTGCCTGCTGCTCGTCCCAAAGAGCCCCCTTGCCTCTCCACGCTGGTCTCACTTCCTTTCCTTCACATCCTGTTGTCCTCCTGGCTTGTCTCCTCCGGCTGCCTGGTGGGGGATGGGGAGGGCGCAGGGAATGGAACGGGGGGGGGCCTCCTTAGCTCTCCACCCATTTCCCTGTGTGCCCAGAGACACCCCTCTCCCCGCCGCCCCAGGCAATTTTTCTTGGCCTGATGATCTTGACAGCTGTTCCAGAGGCTGGTGGAAACTCTGATTTCAGGTTGGAGAGGAAAGTGTCGACGCTTTTACAGGGGAACCTGGAGTCAGGCAACTGTGTGGATTGTTGCTTTGGCAACGCCTGGAGAGAAACATGATGGAGAGCCATCCCAAGGGCCCCACCTCTTTGATTTATTACGGGGGGGGGGAAGGAGGCGGGCAAGGGACCACCGTGGTCTTCCTTCCAGATGTGCTTAGGCTCCCTGTTGCAATTCCCCGGCGGTGGGCCATCCTGGACGGGGATAATGGGAGTTATGCTTTTGTAGGAGAGTAGGTCAAGTCAGGGAAATTTGAGTCTGGTCAGACCAGGGAAGGCAAGTGACCAGGGACATTCGGAGGAGTGCTTATAGACTTATACACTGCTTCGTGGTGCTTTGCCACCCTCTCTAAGCGGTTTACAAAGTCAGCCTCTTGCCCCCAACAATCTGGGTCCTCGTTTTACCCACCTTGGAAAGACAGGAGGCTGAGCAAGGATTGAACTGCTGGCAGGTGGCAGAATTAGCGTGCCATACTGCTTTCTAACACCTGTGCCACACAGGAGAAAGGAAGGAGGAAAATAGCAATAGCACTTAGACTTATATACCGCTTCATAGTGCTTTTACAGCCTTCTCTAAGCTGTTTACAAAGTCAGCCTATGGTCCCCAACAATCTGGGTCCACCTCAGAAGGATGGAAGGCTGAGTCAACCTTGAGCCTGGTGAGATTTGAACTGCCAAATTGCAGGCAGCCGGCAGTCAGCAGAAGGAGCCTGCAGTACTGCCCTCTCACCACTGCGCCACCACGACTCTCATACCGTTAGAAATACTGTTCTAACCACAGTAAGTTTTTCTGTGGACACAAATTGATTAAAATGCATTGGGGAGCAGAGTTTCAGGCTGTTTCAGGATGACTTCCAAGGATGAAATTGAACAACTGAGTTGCTGGCCAACGTTTCCTTAAGGCCCAGCAATCCCTCCTTGTAATATTCAGCAGGGTTAGTTAGGCAAACTACCATTAATCTGATGGCAAAACAAGGCTACCCCCTCCTCCCACAAAGTAAGTGGTCTGAGGTATTCCCTAGTTCTCCACCTATGCAAAATAAAAGAGAAAAATCTATTTAAACCTGCACTGAATGATGGAAAAGGACCTGTGTCCTGGAAAGAGAGAGAGACACAGAGACAGAGAGCAACACAGAGAGAGAGAGAGACAGAGACAGAGAGCAACACAGAGAGACAGATAGAGAGAGAGAGAGAGAGAGAGAGACTCAAAAAAGGACACAGAGAGAGACAGAGAGAGACAGAGGTCCTGCCATGCTGCTGAATTCATGGCTGTTGCATTTGGTTATGTTACAGCAAGGGTGCAAATTTCAAAGGCTCGGGAAGCCAGCATGGTTTCTGAAGGAAGCCAACGAACAGCAATTTTAATAAAAGCAGAGCAAATATGTCAGCCACGGAGAATGTTCTTCGTGATTGTATTTAATTAATGGGAGTGCCATCGCATTTACTCAAGTGAAAATTTGCTCTGGCTTCAAGTCCTGGATTCCTTCTGTCTCTTTCTCCTGGCTCCTCTCTTTTTTGGAGCGGGGCCTCCGGCAGCCAAAGCTAAAGCCCAGCGGGTGAAAGAGGCTGGACAGCTCATCCCTGCAGTGTGTGGGTCAAGAATCGAGGAGGCAGCGGGAGACACTCGACGTAGGTTCAGCCTGATGCACCAATCGTTCCCCAGACCAGGGGTCTCCAACCTTGGCAACTTTATGACTGGTGGACGTCAACTCCCAGAATTCTGAAGTGCCCCAGTCATAAAGTTGCCACGGTTGGAGGCCCCTGCACTAGACAAGGGCTGGTTCTCTATTTGCAAATGTAGATTCTGTTGTTTGCTAATGCATGCGTCCTTTTCAGTGTGAATTTTCTATCTCTCTCTCTCTATCATCTCTATTTGCCCATCTATAGGTGCTCTTCCTCTCTCTCTTTCTCTCTCTCTCTCTCTCTCTCTCTCACACACACACACACACACACACACAAAACACATAGAAAGCAGCACACAGGTGAGGCCCATGTTGGCCTACTGGAGAAGGGACAGGGAAGGGACGGGTTCTGTTCTCTCTTGGACGCAGAAATCAGCTTTGGGCCACTTTCTCTTTTTCAGCCCTGGAGTAGGAGAGTCCAGCATTGAAAGATGACGAACCAGGAGTCAGAAAACCCAGATTCTAGTCCCTGTAGTCAATCATGGAACGAGTCGTCCTTCTCGCTCAACTCAGCCAACAAAAACGGAGGGCATAATGCTGTTATAAGGTCTCTCTTGAGCTTTTTGTTGTTGACGAAGTCGCGTCTGATCCATCACGACCCCATGGACCACATTCCTCTAGGCCTTCCTGTCCGCTACCATCTTCTGGAGTCCCCTTAAGCGCACACTTTACTACTTCAGTGACTCCATCCAGCCCCCTCCTTCTCTCCCATCTCCTCCTCCTCCTCCTCCTCCTCCTCCTCCTCCTTCTTCTTCTTCTTCTTTTGCCCCCAGTCATTCCCAAATTAGGTTCTTCTTCTCCAGCGAGTCCATCTTCCTTCTCATGAGGTGGCCAAAGTCTTGGAGTTTCACCTTCAGGATCCGGCCTTCGAAAGAGCAGTCAGGGTGGATCTCCTCTAGGACTGACTGGTTGGATCATCTTGCAGTCCAAGGGACTCGTGGGGGATCTTCTTCTCCAGCCCCCGAGTTCAGAGAACCTCCATTCATCAGCCCACATGGAGTTGGTTAAGATCAGGAGTGCTTTTTTTTAAAAAAAAAGAAAGGTCTTATTTTTAGCAATTCAACAGCAAGCTTTGCCAACTATTTTCCTGAAGGCAAAAATCCAACATGTAACAAGCAACAGTAAATGCCACCTTTGTAGTGAAAAGGAGGAAATTATTAACAAATTATTGATCGGTGAAGGCAGTAACATTTCACAGACTGACTACAGTCTATGCTAAATTGACCGAGTTACCAAATTTATTGATAGGAAACTTTGCGAGAGGTTTGGATTTGGATACAGTGAAAGCTACTGGGACCGTCACGATGAACAAAATTTGGGGAAAATGAACGGGTTAAGATCTTATGGGAATTAAAATTAAAATAGATAATACAACAATTATTGAAAAGAAGTAATTCCAGTTCATTACTGTTACTATTCCGGGCAATGCTAGGATTGGGGAAAAAAATTCAAAATACCAGGATCAAAGTTGAACACCTATGAAAAAGAAACCCATTGTTATACCAGTTGTGATTGGAACCCTCAGGGTAATACTTACTGTAAATGATTCCCTTGATAACTGGAACTGCTGAAATTATTGTACCCAAACACCGTAATTTTACAAAAAAAAAAACCCCACAACAAACCCTTATCCTGCTTTGAACTATCTATATTTTTAGACTTAATAATTCTTAAGTCCCTGGTTAAGACTTCAATTATTAACTTTCTTTTGGTGAATCTAACTTCATTTATTCACGTGTAATAATAATATACAAAGAGCTGATATTTAAACTAACGGATGATAAAAGTACATAAGTACAGCGTATCAAAGGTAGAGTCATATCAGTCCTTCATGAAGGGCAAGTCAGGAAATAGAGTCCAGAAAACAATACCAGGAAAGTCTTTGAAAGCCTGGCAGATTTTCTCTTATACTGAAGAGAATCAAGAAAAGGCCTTCTTGAATTTCTTTCTCACCCGTTCCTCCCTTCCGGGGCAAAGCTGGTATTTACCTAACTGCTCTGCTTTGATTCCTTCTTCAAGGTTATCTTCATACTTCTCAGTCAATCAATAGAGCTGCAAGGGACCTTGGAGGTCTTCTAGTCCAGCCCCTGGTTCAAGCAAGAGATCGTGTGACATTTCAGACAAGTTACCGTCTCGTTTCTTCTTAAAAACATCCAGTGATGAAGCACCCACTTCTGGAAGCAGAGCTTTCACTGGTTGATTATTCTCACTATTAGGATGTTTCTCCTTAATTCAAAGTTGCTTGTCTCCTAGATTAGTTTCCAACCATTGTTTCTTGTCTTGTCTTCTGATGCTTTGGAGAATAATTTGACCCCCAATTCTTCTTTGTGGCAGCCCCTCAAATACTGGAATACTGCTATCATGTCACCCCTCAATCTTCTTTTCTTTAGACTAGCCAAACCCAAATAATGTAATGTAATGTGGTGACCAAAACTGGATGCAGGATTCCAGGTGTGGCCTTACTAAGGATTTATAAAACGGCACTAATGCTTCGCGTGACTTTGGTTCGATGCCTCTGTTTAGACAACCAAGGATTAGATTCGCTTTTTTTGGCTGCTGCCAGAGTGACCCTTCATTCCCAGTAACCCTTCATGGATGAATAATGGGAGGGAGAAGCACATCCACAGGGGTGGGGAGAATCTAAGCGTGTCCAATGCATCCAAAAGAAAAAAAGGCAGAGTTTCAAACTTGGCTTTTGTATCCCGTCCACTCCACCCCACACCCTTCGGGCTGGGTAGAAGCAGGTATTATTTGGGGGAGGTTTGAAGCAAATTCCCCCCACCCCCCCGTGCCGATGACGTAAGTGTTCCTGAAGAGTAAACATCTTTAATATAGGCACTTTGCTGACAACTACATTTATTACAGTAAAAATATAAAAACACTCTTGGAGTCTGCCCTGTTTTTACAGGCATCGAGAAAGCTACTACTAAATGCCTCATAAAAAACATGAATTTATATTCTCTGGAATGCCAGAATTGCTTCCCCCCCCCACCCCCACCCCCCCCTGTTTCTCCAGCTGGAAACCTGCTAGATAAGTGATGCTTTTGGCCATTTTGAATTCTCTGGAAGATGAACTATATTTGAGGTCATGTTTGAGTTCCAATATCTACAGATTTATCTGGGTTTCTTTCCTTCTTTCTTTCTTTCTTTCTTTCTTTCTTTCTTTCTTCCTTCCTTCCTTCCTTCCTTCCTTCCTTCCTTCCTTCCTTCTTTCTTTCTTTCTTTCTTTCTTTCTTTCTTTCTTCCTTCCTTCCTTCCTTCCTTCCTTCCTTCCTTCCTTCCTTCCTTTCTTCCTTTCTTTCTTTCTTGCCAGGGACATCAGCTCTTTTGAAATCAAACATGCAGCACATTATCAATATTTTTAAAAATTAAAAGAGTTTGGCAAAGATTTCAAGAAAAGGGTAGAAGTGTTTTAGCCTAGTTTAGGCAACCAAAGTGTCCTAGGCGAAATTTAGACTTGTTGAGCCAAAAAATAAAAAAAAAATCAATATTGCTTTAGCAGATATTTATGCAAGGAGTTTGGAGCGGATGTGGTAGGAGACAGCTGTCTTGATCCCCAACAGATTCTCTATCCACCTGACTTTAATTTTCAAAAATATTCATAATTAAACTTGTTTTTTAGATTTTTTAAATCGGCCTTCTGCAAAGCAACATTCCAACTTCCAGCATTACATTTATTTCCCGCGCTGCCTTTGGAGAGTTGTGCCCACCTGCTTTGAAAAAAAAAGGGCAAAATTAAGTTGGTGGGCTTGGAAAGTAGCGAAGGTGGAGGAATTGCTAGAAGCCCCCTGCCCCTCTCTCCTGGTTTGCTGGGACTGTCCAGCCATTTGGCAACCCACAAACCTACTCAGAGACGACTGGGGAGAGTCCCTACCGTAAAACATCCTCTCCAAATGCTAAATGCTTCCGTTGTCCAGAAATGTTCCTTGCCTTCATCCCGCTTCAGCTGATGCCAATAGTTAATACAGGAAGCATCTTCTGTGCAATGAAATGATGTACTGCATCTGTGTGTCGGGGTTTCTCTTTGTGTTGGTTGTAGGTATGTGTGTGCTGGGAATTGGGGGTGGGGGGGGGAAGGGGCTTGTATCAACCCAGGTATCAACCCAGGAGCAAGTACAGTCAACATTGGTTTGTATCAAATAGTGGTTTTTATCTACAATAGGAATACTATAAGCAGTAACTAAACAAACAGCAATTACAGCAGGGAAGAAACGCAACGAACTAACCAACACTCCAGCAGGGTCTCCTCTTATTACACAGGCTCTTAAAGGGATCACAGCCAAAGACCCTGCTGACTCACTCCCCTCGTTGCATCAGGTGGTCAGCTCTTAAATTATCACCTTGACACACCTTTTGAGCTACCACCCAGTTGCCTCTTCCAACTGGGAGCCCTGCTGGTTAGAATGCAGCATTGCAGGCTAACTCTGCCCACAGCCTGAATGTAAACTGTCTAGTTGGCGACTCCAGAAAAAGAATAGCAATAGCACTTAGACTTATATACTGCTTTATAGTGCTTTACAGCCCTCTCTAAGCAGTTTACATTCAGCCTCTTTGTCCCCAACAATCTGGGTCCTCATTTTACCCACCTTGGAAGGACGGAAGGCTGAGTCACCCTGGAGCCTGGTGAGATTCGATCTGCCAAATTGCAAGCAGCCGGCAGTCAGCAGAAGCAGCCTGCAGTACTGCACTCTAACCTCTGTGCCACCAGAGAAAGTCCTGGGGCGTTATTTTACCAAGAGTATAAAACTTTACTGAATTGGCACACATCCTTGCATTCCATTTCACCAGCCCCTCTCTTTTCTTTGTCAAACTGCGAGCAAAGCAGAATATAAGTGAAAGTGTGGGTCAGTTTTGACCCTGGAGTTCAGTCCTGATGGGGCCCAAGGTTGACTCCGCCTTCCATCCTTCCAAGGTTGGTAAAATGAGGACCCAGATTGTTGGGGGGCAAGAGGCTGACTCTGTAAACTGCTTAGAGAAGCACTGTAAGTGGTATATAAGTCTTAAGTGCTCTGGCTATTATCCACTGGAGTCATTTTTTTCTGTCTTTCTTCAACTGGTTTCTTCCACCGCAGTGAATTTTTAATCCTGTTCTGCGAGGTTTCCAGAGTTATTCCACTGAGAGGCAGACTGAGAAAGTCCAGACCCCTTTCACATTATTCCTTTCCAACTTTCCATTGAGTTGGAAAGGATAGGCATAAATCCTCCATGCCTTTAGGACCAACCCACCCTCACCTCTGAAGTTAGTTTGTGCACATCTTGGTAGCAACCAGAGCCAGCAGAACACGCAGCCAAGGTCTGTTGTGTGCAGAAGTTGGCCTCACGTTCCTACATGCACCTGTTGGTCTTCTTAGACTGCTGTTGCACTAATCCAGACCTAGCAGTCTCTCACATACAGGAAATCAGGAGTCCAGGCAGTTCAAATGAAAATATGTTTCTTGTATGCTAATGCTGTTTACAGGAATCTGCCTTACTAGCAGTCAAAGTGAGTTGGCGGTAGACAAGACTCAAGGGAATTCAAGGTAGGCTGGACTTAGATCTCCTGTGAGGGTGAAGAAACTCAAGACTGATGATGTATTTGACCCCTCCCTCCGGCTCGGCCTGGTCATCTCCTACATCGTCATTGTTGCCAAGGTTGGCTAATTTCGTAGCTTGGGAATTGGTGCAGCAACAGCAGAAGCTAGAAAGGCAGGATTCAATATTGTGAATGAACAAAATGAACAAATGACCTTCACTCCCTAGAAAGTGTGCAGAGAAGAGCAATAAAGCTAGTGATAGGTCTTCAGGCTAAAGCATACAGTGTATTTGTTAAGAGAAGTAGGTATATTTAGCTCTAATGAAGAGAAGGATGTGGTGGGGGCATGATAACTGTCTTCCAGTACTTGAAGGGTGGCCAAAGAGATGAGGGATCAACTCATTCTCCAAAACACCAAAGGCCAGGACAAGGAGCAATGGGTGGAAATGTGTTAATGAGAGAGCCAACTGGGAACTAAGGAGAAATTTCTTGACAGCGAGGGCGATTAACCAATGGAATAGCTTGCCTTCAGAAGTTGTGGTTGCTCCATCACTGGAGGCTTTCAAAAATAGACTGGATAACCATAGAATAAAATAGAATTAGAATTAGAATTCTTTTATTGGCCAAGTGTGATTGGCCACACGAGGAATTTATCTTGGTGCAAATGCTCTCAGTGGACATAAAAGAAAAGAGACATTCATCAAGAGTCAAGAATCATAAGGTGCAATACTTAATGATAGTCGTAGGGTACAATAAGCAATCAAAATATACCAGGAAACAGTCAATATAAATCGTAAGGATGCAAGCGACAAAGTTACCGTCATACAATCACAAGTGGGAGGGGATGGGTGATAAGGAGTGATGAGGAGTTTAATAGCAATTGTAGTGCAGACTTTGTAAATAGTTGGACAGTGTTGAGGGAATTCTTTGTTTAGCAGAGTATTGGTGTTAGGGGAAAAAATTGTCCTTCTGTCTAACCATTTGTCCAGGACAATATAAGGACTTCTGCCTTGGGCATGGATTGGAGTAGAACAGGGCTCTCCAACCTTGGCAACTTTATGACTTGTGGACTTCCAACTCCCAGAATTCCTCTGCCCAGCCATGCTAGTTAAGGAATTCTGGATTTGAAGTCCACAAGTCGTACAGTTGCCAAGGTTTTTGGAGACCCCGGATAGAGAGCAAGTGAGAGCAAGCAAGCGAGAGGAACACCAGTGATGGGAATGATCCGAAACTGTGTGGTTTTTTTCCCCAGCTGTATAGAGTTACTTTCAAACATCTGGCAACTTGAATAACTTTGTTCCATAAGAAATGTGGTACAGTATCACGGTGGGGTCGTTTCTGACAATTCAGAAAAAAATGTTCTAAAAATAATGACCCAGGCTAAGTAGTCAGTGGTAGAAAATGCTTTGAAACATTGCGTTCAATGGCAACAAGATTAAAGCTGTTCATTAATAAACTATTTTTTTTAAAGCTAGAATTAATGTGATCTACTGCTGTTTTATTATGCCTTTAATTGAAAACAATTCTCTGGCTCTCCTCCTGGATTACATTCTGAATTTGTGATTTGAGAACTCCATAGACTTTGCATCGCTTCTGGCTCCAAGCATGGAGAATTTTGCAAAGAATTGGACTGGGACATAATTTCTCCTTTGGACTCTCCTCTTTGTTTAGTTTGGGTGCCAAAGGGGTTCACGAAGAACATTCCTAGGGTGGAAACAATTTAAGGAGACCTACCAGGGGGATAAATCAACTAAAACAAAATAAATTACATACATTTTAGCCTAGAGAAAAGAACATTAAACAAGGATAAACAGACTTTTTTTCTACTGTAGCAAGGGATATGCCTAGGACAACAAACGCCTAAAGATATAGACATATACTGAAGAGATGCTGGAGGATTGGACTTAAATGGCCTTCTTTTCTATAATTGTATTAAATTCATTTTCCTCTTGGAAATGAAATCACTCAACAAAGAATAACTAAGACACACAAGGGATTTGTCTCCAGTAAAAAAGCACACAATGTAGATGCAAAGCAAGAGAATAATAATAGTAGTAGTAGTAATAGTAATAGTAATAATAATAATATCAATAAAGGTGGAATAAAGAAGATAAGAATAGAATAGAATTAAGAATAGAGTAGAGTAGGGTAGGGTAGGGTAGAGTGGAGTGGAGTGGAGTAGAGTAGAGTAGAGTAGAGTAGAGTAGAGTAGAGTAGAGTAGAGTAGAATAGAATAGAATAGAATAGAATAGAATAGAATAGAATAGAATAGAATAACAGAGTTGGAAGGCACCTCGGAGGTCTTCTAGTCCAACCTCCTGCCTAGGCAGGAAACCCTACACCACTTCAGGCAAATGGTTATCCAACATCTCTTTTAAAACTTCCAGCGTTGGAGCATCCACAACTTCTCAAGACAACCCTTTCCAATTATTAATTGTTCTAACTGTAAGGAAATGTCTCGTTAGTTCTAGGTTGCTTCTCTCCTTGATTAGTTTCCACCCGTTGCTTCTTGTCCTGCCCTCGGGGGCTTTGGGGAATAGCTTGACTCTCTTCTAAATAATAATATAAAATAATGATAATAATAATAACAACAACAACAGCTAAATAGTAATAACTATAGCCATACTAAATGGTGAATGCACCTAAGCATTAGACAGAACTGGGAGAATCAGGTATTCAGCAGAGTGAAAAACTGTCCTTGTGTTTAGTTGTCCTGGCACACCGTGCAGGGAAGGAGTTGAAGCAGTTTGTGTCCAGGGTGCGAGGGGTTTGCAGATGTCTTCCCAGCCCTCCTTCTGACCCACACAATCTACAAGTCCGCAGTGGAAGGCAGGCTGCTTGCCCTTGTTCTTTCTTCAGTCTTAACTCTCGGTTGAAGTCTGGGCCTCTCCTGTTGGGTTGCTGTGCCAAACGGCATCTTCACGTGATTTTTGCCTCCTTTCCACTTAACAGCTTACGTCAGCATGACCTTGAAATGCAAGGCTGGCTTTATCTCATTCTCATATTGTCTCATGGTTTGGAACATGTTTCTGCCAAGTCTTTTTTTGTTCAGAAACCTATCTGTCTTTCTGGCTTAACCCATCCCTGAGTCCGTGATGTCTAAGGGTTATGGCAGGCCCACAGACATTTCTGGAGGGAGTCCTGATATTCAGATCAGCCCTGAGTAAACCACGATAGACTCTTGGGGTGGTCTCTGTATCTTCGAAGAAGGGTGGAATAGCCATGGCAATCAACGAACAGGCGCAATAAATTCTCCCTCTTCATCACCGGTTTCTGTTAGACAGCCGGGAAAGTCTAGCATGATCCCAGCAAAATCTTATGTCAGTAGAGCAAGGATTGGGGTCCCCTAAGGGTCTCCAGTGGGGAAAGGCTCAGAGAAGGGACAGGGGTTTCATGGTGGAACATCATGTAGATAGACAACCACACTTGGAATACGGCATCCAGTTTTGGTCACCATATTATAAAAAAAGATGGTCAAAGAAGATTATTGGGATGGAGGCTAAAACATATGAAGAATGGTTGCAGGAACTGGGCATGGTTAGTCCAGTCTAGTGAAAAGAAGGACTAGGGGTGACATGAGAGCAGCGTTCCAGTATTTATTTCTATTCATTTATTTGTCAATAGCTTTCAAAATATTAAACATAAGTATAAATACAGGAAATAGGTATGAATAAATGGGGACAATAGGAGAGGGATGGTAGGCACGATTGTGCGCTTATGCGTGCCCCCTTATATACCACTTGGGAAGGGGGTGAGGTCAATAGTGGATAGTTTAAGGGTAAAGGAGTGGCGGTGGGGATGAGGATATAACAACCAAGTCAGGTAGTGTGTCCCAGGCATTGACCACTCTGTTGCTGAAGCCGTACTTTCTGCAATCAAGTTTGGATTGGTTTACGTTGAGTTTGTTTCTGTTGCGTGCTCTTGTATTGTTGCACTTGAAGGTGAAAATGTCATCGATTGGTAGTACATTAAAGCAGAATATTTCATAAACTATACTTAAGTCAAACTGTAGGCAACATATTTGATGGCCTTGCACGAAGGCAAGGGGGTCAATTTATTTTCCAAAGCACCCAAAAGGCAGGACAAGAAACAACGGATGGAAACCAGTCAGGAAGAGAAGTAATGTGGAACTAAGGGGAAATGTCCTCATAATGAGAACAATTAACCGGTGGAACTGCTTGCCTCCAGAGGTTGTGGCTGAGGCCTTTATGAAAAGACTGGACAGCCCCTTGTCTGGAATGGTCTATATAGGGTCTCCTGCTTGAGCGGGGGGTGGTGGACTAGAAGACCTCTGAGGTCCCTCCCAACTCTGTGATTCGGTTAACCTTTGTACAGACAGCCCAGTTCACTCTCCAGCTAGAAGGATCTTCAGCTGGCGAGTCAGAAGTTCTCCGGTTGCCATTCTAGAGAGAACTGGCAGCGACTTTCCATTCTGGTTGGTTGGCATTTTCTAACCGTTCTTTAATGTGGATTCCCTCAAGGTGGGCCTCTCCAAATGCTTTGGAGCTGGGTGGAGTTTTCTCAGCCACGAAAAGCAGGCGAAGTGAGAGTTGGGCACCCAAGACTTTCGTTCACGTCCATGTGGTGCTAAGCTCTGGCGGGGCGACCTCTCGGTTCCGCTTCCAGCTCCTGAGTGCTGAATAATCAACCCGCCTGGACGCAGGAGTTTTTCTCTCATCAACCAACCCAGCCTCTGGTGGGCCAGGATCAGCCGAGCTCCAGAGTGCTATTTTACAGCAGAAAGAAACCTACCCGTGGGTCATTTGTGTTATTTTAACAGTCTGGTTCTATAAAACCAAAGCCTCGTAAGTCTTGCCAGGCCTAATTTTGCTTGCTAGCTGATCCCCAAAGCCTGATGACATCAGTCAGGAACGATTCAGAAATATTAGCTGGTTTGGGGGAAATGCACAGTCTGTCTTTGAGATTACATTTTGGAAGCGAAGTGAAATAATCCATTTTCGGGGCATTTTAATGACAGGAAGAGGAGGTGACTCCTGCTGAAATGGTCCTCGGTCTGGTATATTCCGATCTATTAAAATGTATATTCCATCTACTGTTCGCTGGATTAGTGCAAGCCATAATTTTGGGGGTTGGGAAGGAGCTTTCGGAATACACACCTTCTCTGCTCCAAATTAAAATCATATATCCCAACTTGACCCAAATCAGTTTGTGCTTTCAAGCCAGGGTGTCATTGGAGCTTTGTTGCTGGTCTTCTAAAGCAGGGGTCTCCAACCTTGACAACTTTAAGACTTGTGGACTTCAACTCGCAGAGTTCCTCAGCCAGCCTCTACAAGTCTTAAAGTTGCCAAGGTTGGAGACTCCTGCTCCAAAGTGGTGGTTCTTCAACTGGGAGTAGTTATCCCTAAGGAGCAATTTGGTCACTATTCTGACCAAGGCTTCCTGAGGCAGTAACAATCACACGCTGTTCCCAAAAATCTTCTTTTTATATGCATTCACAGCCCATAATGAGTCCTAAAGAGTTTATGAATAGTTCAACAAAAGTCTGCCACAGATAAGGCTGATAAACACTCACCTTGATCTCCCTTGAAATGCTGCCAGTGTCTAAATTGCCCATTAGCTGGACAAGGCCAAACGGAGCACAAAGTCAACATGGAGCTTCAGAGTTTAAATTGACCAGAACGAACATAGTTGCTTCCTGCAAAGGTTCTTGTCCCTTTGTTCCTCCTTTATGTCTTATGGGACAGGCCAGTTATCTCCAAGCCTTACTCCTGAGACACCCCTTTTGTCTTAACTGCTCTTGCCTTCTGGCAGCTGTGTGCAAGGGCACACTGGGAACAGGCTCCCGCTGTTCCTCTGCCTTGCTGCTGTCAGATTCTGGAGGCTCCGGAGTCAGCACTTAACTCTCAGATGGCCCTGGCCCCATCTCTCTGTCAGACACAGATCTCTTGACCAAGCCCTCCCCAGACTCCTGGACTGGCCTACGTTCCTCCTCACTGTCTGATTCTTTTGCCAGCTCCGCAGGATGCCGACTGACCACAACAGTCACATCCTGGGGGTAATGCAGCAATTTGTAGTTACTTGCTAGTGAATTAAGGATGCACCATGGTCCCATGGTCAAAATTCAGACGCTTGACAGCTGGCATGTACTTATGACGGTTTTGGTGTCCCCGAATCAGGTTCGCTTCACAACCAGGTTACCAACTTAACAACTCGTGTGAGAGTGGCAGTTGACCCAAAGTTGGGACGAGGGTTGACAGATGGAACAGAAGACCCGTAAGCCCTGAAGTTCCTTCCTGACTTAACCGTGGTGCTTCCTTTTGCAGTCTGACGGGACCATCCTGGCAATTATCTTGCTGATCCTCTTCATTCTCTTGGCTCTGGCTCTTCTCTGGTGGTTCTGGCCCCTTTGCTGCACTGTGGTAAGTCCCTGGTATCCAGTTCTCCCTTTTGGCTGGCCTTCTACGTCAAAAGGGGGAGAAAATCACTCCCAGAGAAAGCCACAAGGTTGCTTACGATGAATAGTCTGTAAGGAGGGAAACGACGTCTTCCTTTTTGGTTGCACTACTTTGTCGGATGAGGTCACCTAAAAATATGGGTGCTGCGGGTGTGCCTGCCGAAGTGAGATTTCTGGGAATGTATGGCGTTTAGGATCCCAGGGGATTTCAACTTTCGCTACTTGTGTCAGAGGTGGGATTCAGCCGGTTCTGACCGGTTGTACAGAACCGGTAGCGGAAATTCTGAGTAGTTCGGAGAACTGGCAAATGCTGCCTCGGGCTGGCCCCGCCAACCCCATCTCTCTTCTCCGCCTCCCATCGGGTCCCAGCTGATCGGCTGGGTCTCCTTTGGTTGCCCTGCCCAGGAGAACGGAGCTGGAAAGCAGGTTAGTGGGGTGGGGAGGGAAGGGGGATTTTGCAGTATAACCTTCCCCTGCCACGCCACGCCCACCAATCCTCAGCCCTAAGGGGTGCTAGATCTACAGGTTCTAGATCTGCTTTCTGCAGACAATAGGAAGCTGCTGCAGCTGTTGAAAGAAGACAGAAGCCATTGAAGGCACAAATGCCAGTTAACCATGTAAGACCAACCCTACAGCGAGAAGCGAGTACCACCAAGATTGTACCCGAAACACGCTGATACGATCAACCCGATTCTTTCCCAGGAATTACAGCTCACCCAGATTAGGCTGATTTGTTAGCAGTTCTGCTGCCCAGGAGGGCTTCTGCTACCACTGGTTGGTGAACTTTCATCATGTTTGCAAGAACATCCATGACAAAACACGGATGCAAGAACACGCACGACAAAAATTCAGTGGACATTATTCCTTTAGACCTGAGATGTCCAACCATGGCAACTTTAAGACTTCAACTCCCAGAATTTCCCAGAGAAGGAAGTGTGTGTGTATGTGTGTGTGTGTGTACCCAACTCTTTAAAAATAATGTCTAAAAACAGATCCCCTTAAATGATACCAGTTCATCAGTAGCCCTTTTCGCGCTCTCAATAACATTCTATTCTATTTGATTCAATTCTATTCTACATTCTGTTCTATGTTGCATTTTATTCTGCATTCTAGTCTACTCTATCCTGAATTCTGTTCTTTCTGTTCTGCTCTGCATTTTATTCTATTTCTTTTTCTTTTTCCTGTTCTATTCTATTCTAGTGTTATTCTGTTCCATTCTGCGTTCTGCTCTCTTCTCGTCACCATATCATAATGAAGTGGTGGATCCAAGAAGAACATATAGATCTCTGTTTAGGAAAAAACAACAACTAATGGAGCTGGAATCTTAGACATTGTGAGTATATATGCCCCACAATTGCAATATAACCAAAGGCCTTATTTGTGTCCAGTGGCATCTCCACGAGGCCAGTTTTGCACCGTGACTGTGCAGTGCAACTAATTTTCAAATAACTGCACTTTCTACCAGACACCTCTCTGCTTGGAACTTTTTAGCAGTTCTGTTTCTCTATCCTGAGGGCCAAATTCAGCAATCTTCCCTCAAAAGTTTAAAAGCAAGCCAGAGCCACGTCCCCTGTTTTTAAAAAGCGTTCTGGAAAGAAGGTGAAATTAACCAAGGCCCTGTTCCCGAGAGAAAGCATCTTATGCGGGAATCATGTGGAAAGAAGAATCTTGAAAACCTCATGTTTGCATTCCAGCCTTTAAGACAGGAAAAGTAGGAAGAAGCGAGCTGGCCTGCTCGATGAATATTGAATGAAGCTTGGAGAAGAAAACCAGGCTCTGGGCTGAATCCTCCAAGGAATCTTTCAAGATACAGCTTGCACATTTTCCCATCGGTCTGGAGGAAATAATAATGAAGTTAACAGTCCTTTGACAATCACTTTCCAGCCAGGGAGATAAAGGCTGGCATTATTTCTCAATCCTATTAGGAAGCTTCCTCCCTAAATGTAAAAAAAAAAGAAATAGTTGCACAAACACAATGAAACGTATGAGGAATTATTGGAGCGAATTGCTCGTGGTAGATTAACACGTTAGCCGATAATTTATTGGGAAATTTTCCTAGGTGGGGAAGAAATGTCTGCAAGCCAGGTGGAGTTTCAAATGGATTTTAGCTAAGTAAGTAGCTTGGATGAAGCGAGACAGTTTTGGCCTTGCTAGAATTTTTAATTAGTAAGGATCAGCTCTGCTGACATTCCTTTGGACAGGAAAGAAGGGAGTTTAAGAAAAAAAAGAAGAGAATGGCGAAATGGTTGGTTGCATTCTCTGGTCCAGCTGCGCAAGGATGAATGTGAGAAGGGTTTGTTTCTCATTAAACAGAGCTCTATTTGTGCGTATGGGGAGTTCACATTAGTAGCGATCCGCCCCCCACTCCTTGCAATGCGCATTTTAGGATTGCACACCCATTAAAAGGGGTGGAGTTGATTGCAAAGTCAAATTGAAGCCAGTATCTGTCCCCCACCCCCGAGGCCGCCTGGACAACTATCCTATTGCAACCTCATTGGTGTCAATGAGATTCCCCTCGTTCTCCTGTTGAAGGAGGCTGGTGTGCATGGATCGGATGTAGGTGTGAATGCTTTCACGGGAGGTAAGGCCTCGATATTTAGTCATCTGATGACAAAAGCTGTCCTGGGAAGTAGAGAGGCTCCAAGCCTCACCGGATCAGGTCAAACTAACCCTACACATTCTGCTTCCAAATATTAGCCAGCTGGGATCTGTATAAGGGATGAACGAAGCGGCTTTCACCACTGTATGATAGTCACAGCTATCATCTTCTTTTAATGACCCCATAATCCCTTGCGGGGTGGAATGTGGGCAGCTGAATGGAGCTGAGTGTTTCCTGGCCAGATGCCTTTCCTGTCACCGATCTGGAGTTTTGTCAGCAGATACATTCTCACTGTGTCCAGAGAGAGAAATATCTGCCTCTACCTGGGATTGAACTCGCTGCCTCCTGATTGTGAGGGGAGAGCTCCACTTCTAGGCTGCCGCGCCACTCCTGATGTTCACAGCTGTATACCTCTGGAAACAGATGTCTCTCGTGTATGATGAATAACATCTGAGGGGTTATGTAATTCGCCCAATTCAGTCGAATTCTAGGAGCTGAAGTCCACAGACCTTAAAAGTTTGTCACGGTTGGGCACCCCAGACATAAATGAGAAGCTAGGGAAGGAAAGCCGCGTCTGAGAAGGTGCAGCGTTTTCTGTTTGCTATGAAGTTCTTTCTGTCGGGGCTGGGGGGAGGGTTAAATTTGGACGTTCACGCCTTCAGGTATTTTGCCAGCTCCTCAGAAGGCGACCGGCCAGATCTGAGGGCTGTGGTTTTTAAATGGAGATTGAAAAATGTGTCTGTCGTGGCATCTTCTGAGGAGAGGCCCTGAAAGGGACCCTGAGGTGACTTTTTCTATTCATTTCCCTCCTTTTCAGATTATTAAAGAGCCTCCGCCGCCCCCGATGGAAGACAGCGAGGTGAGTGCTTGGGTCCTTTCCAACATTTTCTTTGATGTTTTGCAACGCTGTTGTGTGGAGTCTCTATTTTCGTGATGTATTTTGTTCGCACAGCTCAGTGGGCTGCTCAAGGCCCCTGGAAAGGGATCAGGTGGGGATCAGGTAATTCTTGCTCGCTGGGTTGCTCCCTAAACTAAGGATCTCCAACTGTGGCCACTTGAAGACTGGTGGGCTTCAACTCCCAGAGTTCCTCAGCCAGCTTTGCTGAGTGGCCTGGCTTCAAGTGGCCAAGGTTGGCTGGGGAATTCTGGGAGTTGAAGTCCGTCAGGCTTCAAGTGGCCAAGGTTGGCTGAGGAATTCTGGGAGTTGAAGTCCACCAGTCTTCAAGTGGCCAGGGTTGGCTAGGGAATTCTGGGAGTTGAAGTCCGTCATGCTTCAAGTGGCCAAGGTTGGCTGAGGAATTCTGGGAGTTGAAGTCCACCAGGCTTCAAGTGGCCAGGTTGGCTGAGGAATTCTGGGAGTTGAAGTCCGCCAGTGTTCAAGTGGCCAAGGTTGGAGACCCCTGCCCTAAACTATGCCAGCATGAACAGAAAACGGTAAATGGGAACTTCCTAGGGTGACCCATCCCTGCAACATAAGCCAATCAGAAAGTAAGTCCAAAATGGGAACATTGGCAAGCGCATGCAACTCCCCGCATACCTCTGTGCACGCGCATGTGCCTCCCATGCATGCTCTCCCCCCATGTATGGGCAACAGATACCGACAATCGGCTGGTGGGGGGCACACACGCATGGGACAGTACTTCTGGCACGCATGCCATAGGTTCGCCATCACAGCCCTATTCTATACCTGTAATTTTGTTTTTTCCTACCTATTTTTCTCGCCGCTGAATTCTTTCTTGTTGGACAGGGCCCAGCGCTCAAATCTGTCGAGACCCTTCTGGATCGTGAGCCTAGTTTCCAAAGTGTTAGCAATTCCCGCTAGCCTGATGTCATCTGCACATTTGATAATCTCCCCTTCTATCACGGTGTCGTCACTGTGGCTTCTACCCTCCTTTGTGGCTGCATGTTGGGTTTTAAGTACATCTTATGCTTTGATTACATGGTGGGTTTTCCGGGATGAGGTGTGTTTGTTGCCGTTCTGATTAGACGTTGCAGCTTTGAGATCAAGGCTAAATTAATTTTCTTTCGATGGGTTTAAATCTGAGCAAACCAGCAGCCCGATCTTGTCATCGTTCGTGAGTTTTTGTTGACATCTGGAGTCCACAAGCTTTCTCACTCAGCTGGTTCCACAGCCAAGTCAGGAACACATACACATACGGAGGGAGGGAGGGAGAAAGAGAAGGAAGGAGGGAGAGAGAGAGAAGGAAGGAGGGAGGGAGGGAGAGAGAAAGAGAGGAGGGAGATAGAGAGAGATAAGAGAAAGAAAGGGAGGAAGGGAGAGGGAGGAGAAAGGGAGGGAGAGAGAGAAAGAGAGGGATGAAGAGAGAGGGAGGGAGGGACAGAGAGACAGGGAGGGAAGAGAGAGAGGGAGGGAGGGAGAGAGAGAAAGAGGGAGGAAGAGGGAGAAGGAAGGAGGGGAGAGAGAAAAGGGAGGGAGGGAGAAAGAGAAAGAAAGGGAGGAAGGGGAGAGAGGAGAGGAGAGGGAGAGAGAGAAAGAAACAGGGAGGAGAGGAGAGAAGAGAGGAGAGAGAGGAGAGAGGAGAGAAAGGGAGGGAGGAGAGAAGAGAGGGATGAAAGAGAGGGAGGGAGGGACAGAGAGACAGGAGGGAGAGAGAGAGGGAGGGAGGGAGAGAAAAGAGGGAGGAAGAGGGAGAAGGAGAGGAGAGAGAGAAAAAGGGAGGGAGGGAGAAGAGAAAGAAAGGGAGGAAGGGGAGAGAGAGGAGAGGAGGGAGGGAGAGAAGGAGGGGGAGAGGGAGGGAGAAAGAGAAAGAAAGGGGGAGAGAGAGAAAGAGGGAGGGATGAAGGGAGAGGGAGGGAGGGACAGAGAGACAGGGGGAGAGAGAGAGAGAGAAAGAGGAAGGGAGGAAAGGAGAGAGAGAGAGTGCTTAGATCTGATATCCATTTAGCTTCAAAGATACCCAGCAAAGTTTTGGCAGGCCAGGATCCATGGAAAACAGAGCTCTTAGCTCAGCAAAGGTGATTTATGGGCTCCCACAAGGACATCTGCCTCTCCTCCCACATCTGCTTCCACCTTTGCTGTTTGAAAGGGACCCTTTCTAGGGGGTGCGGCGGGGGCTGCTGTTCACTCCTCTGACCCGAAACCTCTTGGCTGGCTTGCTTTGGAGTCAAATAAAAGGGAACTTAGAAGTTAACTTTTGAAAAACGTCCCAAGGAGGGAAGGGAAGGGAAGGGAGAACCAGTTGGCAAGGGGCCCAGAAGCCTGGCCCTGCTGTGCAGGAGAAAGGTGTGGCGAATTGTTGATGGAAGTTGGGAGCGTAGAGACGGAGAACCTTTATACCTTTCCTTCCTTGGGCTTTGTCCCGAAACCCGTCTTGACAGAACCAAGGAGCCAGAGGAGGTTCACTTTTAGCGCTTCCAGCCCAAAAGACGGCAAGGATTCTTTCCCACCGTAATGGATGGGGGTGAAGGGGATTTACGCAATGCTTCCTGTTAGTAAGACCAAGAACTGACGTGGGAGAGAAGGACAGGAGTCCAGCTGGCCATCTTCCGCAACAGGGCCCTTAAGTCTCCCCTTAACAGAACCAAAAAGGAGCTCGAAGCGTTGAAGGTCTACAAGTCTTAAAGTTGTCCAGTTTTGGAGTCTTCTGCAATAGAGCAGGGGTCTCCAACCTTGGCCACTTTAAGACTGGTGGACTTCACCTCCCAGGGTTCCTCAGCCAGCCATGAATGATAGAGTTGGAAGAGACCAGAAGGGTCATCTAAGTCAACCTTGGCAACTTTAAGACTGGTGGACTTCACCTCCCAGGGTTCCTCAGCCAGCCATGAATGATAGAGTTGGAAGAGACCAGAAGGGTCATCTAAGTCAACCTTGGCCACTTTAAGACTGGTGGACTTCACCTCCCAGGGTTCTTCAGCCAGCCATGAATGATAGAGTTGGAAGAGACCAGAAGGGTCATCTAAGTCAGGGGTCTCCAAGCTTGGCCACTTTAAGACGTGTGGACTTCAACAATTCCCAGAATTCCCCAGCCAGCTTTGCTGGGAGTTGAAAGCCTAATTCATGAACTGAGGTTGGAGCGGAAGCGCCAGAGAAGGACATAGTAGGCAAAAAAAAAAATATTGCAAAGACATGTTGGTAACAAACTGAGAAAGGCCCTTCCAACGGATGTTTTGTCTGCTAGCACCTGTCAATAAACATGTGGGATGTTTTGAACCCTTTCCAAGACAAACCCAAACTTCCTTTCTCACTGTGGGGTCTTCTCCAGATGTTTTGACCTACAACTCCCATTATCCCTCACTGGTTTTGTTGGTCAGCACATCTGGGCACCAGGAAGCTGGAAAGGGTGTTCGGGTGTCTCTTTTAATTTCAGCAGCAAAATCTATTTTGGGCTTTTAAAACAACACAAAGGCAAACCATTAGGTAAGAGGTTCCTAGAAGGCCATTGGGGGAATGGAATAACAGGAACAGGGTTGGAAGGGACCTGGCGGAAGCAGGAGGCTCTTTACCAATAGCATTCCAGACAAAGGGCTGCCCAGTCTCTTCTTAAATGCCTCCCATGGTGGAGCCCTCAACTCCTGCAGGCAAGTCATCCAGCAAAATCTATATACCTAAAAGCGAAATGCCCCTCACGCATCATCACGAAATCTCCAGAACCGTAAAGCCTACAAACTTGAAATTGGGCCTGTATGTTCCTCTTGGCTTCTAGGGGCTCACTAAGAAAGGATTTTTCGAAATGACCCTCAGAACATTTAGAGTATTTCCTAGGTTATTATTATTATTATTAACACGCTCTGATGCTAAGGAGTTCTACTCCCCCTCCCCACCAGGAAAGAAATCTCTTCCAAATGCAAAACACAAGCAGAGGAGTTTCAGTTTCAGAGCACCAAGCAGCTTTAGTACAGAACAGTTGAGCTAAGCCACGCCCAGGCTCCTTGCTGTCTCATTCTTACTCACACAGCAACTACTGTTTCAGTTTCTAAACAGCCCTCAACACTCTCTCACATGCTGATAGGACACTAGCCAGATGAATACCAATGGATGCTGGTAGGCAGCGGCAGAATATTTTTCCCCTTATTTTCCTCCCCCAAAACTAAGCCCGTAGTTTCGTAGTGAAGCACGGGGATCGAGCTAGTAAGTAAATAAAACAAAATAAAAATAAGCCTAATCCAAGGCTGTGCTTTCTTTCCTGCTGGACAAACCACATCTAGGCAGGCTCTATGGTCAGGAACATGTCCAGACGAGGTGGCAAAACCTCTGAACCAAAATGCTTTTTTGCACATCTCCGTTGTGGTGATGAAATTTTGCTGGCTTTGTTCTTCCAAATATTTCCCTTATGAAGTAGAAAATGTAACATACCTGCCTAAATGTTGCTATATGTCCTCTGAATATTACGCTTTGCTAATTCACCGGGAGAACTTTTGAGTCAGATTTTCATTTTAGGAGAAAAAGAAGGGGGGAACGGAGACAATTTGCTTCAGAGAATAAATAAAATCGGGGAAGAAGAAAAGTCGACACAAACTCCAAAATAATGTCCGATTTGTCTGGTAACCAATAAAGTAATGGCTGAATAAACAATGGTATAAGCCAGAAGATTTTCATTTTAAAATGTAAATGGAGTTCTTCACAACATCTTCTTTCAATCCAAGGATTAGAACTTCTCATAGTTCAATGTTGATGCCCCTATTTTCTCTCTCTCTCTTTTAGGAGGAGGATGATGATGGACTTCCCAAAAAGAAGTGGCCAACAGTGGATGCTTCCTATTATGGCGGGCGTGGAGTTGGAGGCATTAAGCGGATGGAGGTAGGCTGCTCCCTGTTTCCGGTTGCCACGGAACGCCCTTTTCCAACAAATCAAACACAATCCAAAAGGAACAGAAACCTTGTAATGCTTTTGCAAACTAATTTAGCTGTGATAAGCACAAGCCTCGTCAAACTGTGCGAGACTTGCCAAAAGATAACAGACAAGAAATAATTTGCAATACAACGATCTTCAAATACATACTCAGGATACTGGAATGTCCCCGAGGCTGGAGTTTCAAAACGTTTTTGCCTTCTGCAAAGTACGTTCGTTTCACAGCTGGCTTTTATCTTCTTGAAAGTGGGGTCATTGCATTCCTCAATCGGGATGGCCAAGGAATTGCTGGCTGAGGAATTCTGGGAGTTGAAGTCCACAACTCTTAAAGTTGCCAAGGTTGGAGACCCCTGCCCAGTGGTGGGATTCAACCCACGTAACAACCGGTTTGGTTTGCGCACAGCATTTGAAATCCGCCCATTTTCAGCCCTAAAACTTAGCTTGAGCTCAGGTAGACGGAGATGTTTCCCTTTCAGGTCCGTTGGGGAGAAAAGGGATCGACCGAAGAAGGGGCGAAGCTGGAGAAGGCCAAGAACGCCCGCATCAAGATGCCAGAAGAAGAGTACGAATTCCCGGAGCCAAGGAGTCTCGGAAGCAGCAACCGCAGGTCCTCCTCACCCCAGAAGTGGTACTCGCCAATCAAGGTACGTCTCTGGCTGGCTGGGCAATTCTGGGAGTTGAAGTCCTTGGGGCTTAAAAGTTGCCGAGGGTTGGAGACCACCCCTGATTTAATACACAGCATTATGGAACTCATCCATGATGAGCTTTCTTAGAATCGACTTACATGTGCCAGTTTTCTACCCCTGGCTAAACTCTCTTCCTTGCCACCGTGCTGGACTTATTTTGTAGACCTGGTAATGAGGAAGAAGAAGCGGGGAAAGGGTGATTGGAGAGGAAGGGGTTAAGTCCTGTCCTCCCGCTGTTCGAATCCTCTGCCTCCTTCCCCCACTCACTTATCAAATAAACTTGGATTTGGAATCCTTGTCTACTCATAACATCTTCTAGGGAGGGATTACCGGGAATCCTGCCCGTTTCCAGCCTTAGCAGAATTTAAAATATGAGACAAAGTATAACAGCTTTATTTGCAAGCTTGCTTCCACTTCTCGGTGTTTGGAGCCAAATTCCTGGCTATGTTTGACAGTCTGAATAGAGCTTAGCCAAAGAGAGGAAGGCAGAATGTCCCCCCCGGGCTACAAAGGGGCTTTTATGTTTATCAGATCAACCTTGGATTTAATCTTTTTGGAGCCATACCACCTATGGAAAACAACTAGTCTTCCCCCCCGCCCTCAAAACCAGTATGGAAACAAGCCACGATTAAATGTGCATATTAAAATTGCTGTCCAGGTGAACATGTGTTCATACTGTGACTTTGGCATAGAAATAGGGTGTCTCTTCCAGCCTGCTATCTTTCCCGCCCCCCCCCCCATGTAAATAGTTTTTTTATTTTTATACAAAAACATCAAATAAAACCATATTTCAGTTATACAGTGTGTCGTCTGTCCATGTATCCTGTGCACATATTAATATGTGTATACATTTCTTACTAAGTTTACCTTCGTATTGTAATCTATCCAGCATTATATATCATAATATTACATTGTTACCGCGTCATTTAATTTCTCATTTTATTTTCCAACCATCTATAAAATAAATCCCAAATCTGATCGTACTCCCTTTCTTCTTGCTCTCTAATGGCCAGTGTTAATTTACTCATTTCTGCACATTCCGTTGCTTTCTTAATCTCCACCTTCACCACCACCGGAATCTTTTCATTTTTCCGATTTTGAGCAAATAACTTCCAGCCTGTTATCTCTGGACCCATCCAAGGATTGGCTTGTTTCTGGATTCCCCTGAGTGACGCTCAGGGCTACTTCATAGCATTATTCTAAAATGGGCAGGTGACCATCTCACCTTCGTAACTTCAAGGGTGAAGCTTGACGTGCATGTGAAGGACGTTTGTCACATACCTACATTTGTTCATTGATTAGTAAAGAGTTCACCCATTTCTTCTGCTTGGTTAGATGGCGTGTAGTGTACGCCTACAGCAGTCATTTTTTCCCCCTTTTATATTCATACATTATATTTTATATTGATATTTCCTTTTATATTCACCCAGCACCGCTTATACCGCATTATGATCAAAGATTGTCCCCAAAATATCAGCCTCTTGGGCCAAGAAAAGCTGGGTTTTGTGGCATGCATAAATTAGGCGTTTCTAGCGCGAATATATTTTGTTTTCACTTCTTTTTTGGGGGTGGGGGGGTTTGCTTGGTTTTGCATAATTAATTCTGCTTTTGCCAGACCTTGAGAAAAAAGAAGGGATTGTGAAGGTCACGAAAGTTCAATAGAAACTCGATCCAGACATTTATTGGGATTTCAAGATTCCAATGTTGTGGAAGGACTAGAATATTATTCCTTTTTTTTTAAATAAAAAAAAGGGAAGAAAAATAAACTTGATATTTTGGTAGCTGAATTCCAGGACCAGCAGGCTGCCTGTTTTTCCTGCAATACTGTTGCACATGTTGGAAGCATGTTAGCTTCCAAACTAAATTCAAACTATTTACATGCCCTGAGTTCACATATCCCACTATGCTGCCATGTTTAATTTATTCCAAATAGAAGAGAATGAATGAGCTGGGAGGGACCTTAGAGGTCTTCTAGTCCAGCCCTTTGCTCAAGCAGCAGAACCTATACAATCTCAGACAAGTGACTGTCCAGTCTCTTCTTAAAAGCCTCCAGTGGTGGAGCACCCACAACTTCTGGTGGCAAGCTGTTCCACTGGTTAATTGTTCTCACAGTTAGGAAGTTTCTCCTTAATTCCAGGTTGCTTTTCTCCTTGATTAGTTTCCATCCATTGTTTCTTGTCTTACTTTCTGATGCTTTGGGGAATAATTTGACCCCCTCTTCTTTGGAGCAGCCCCTCAAACGCTGGAATATTGCTATCATGTCACCCCTAATTCTTTTTTCTAGACTAGCCAGAGCCAAATCCTGCAGCCGTTCTTCTATGTCCAGGGTTTCCAACCTTGGCAACTTTTAAGACTTGTGGACTTCAACTCCCAGAATTGAAACTGGCTGAGGAATTCTGGGAGTTGAGGTCCACAAGTCCACAAGTTGCCAAGTTTGGAGACCTCTGGTCTATGTTTTCATCTGCAGGACTTTGATCATCTTAGTTTCTCTAAAATGTTTTTCTTTCCTTTTTCTGCCACATCACATAATGTTGCCTTCATCTTCTCCCCAAGCCACCTCAGAAGCAGGTCTAGGCCAACAGCTTCGGAGCTCCTCGTGGTCTTCCCCCTAAAAAGCCAACAAGCTAATGTGTTTCACCAGTCTTTTTGCTGGTGAATTGACAGAGGACTTGGGCGATCAACCTGCTTCCATTGGCCACTCTAGGCCAAGTGAAGGCATGTCCCCTTCCCTCCCATTTGGAGGACATGGGGAGAGTCTGCATCCTTCAACTGGGAGAGTCCCTTTCCCTGGATCCAAAAAGCTCCTGAGCTTTCTCAACCCAGAGACAGCAATGAACCAGTTGAGATGTTGTACCATGAAGTGGGAGACAACAATCTCCCTTTATCTCACATCATGGTTGAACTCCCCCACTATCCTGGACCCATCAGCTGTGGCCTGGTCCGTTGTGGACTCTGGTTGAGAACCTCTGGGTCAGGATTCCATGATCCCCCAGCCCTCTGGGTGTATCATAATTCATATTCTCCAGCGAAAGACGTCCACAGCCAAGAGTCATCAATCACGTTCTCCAATTAGAGATTTGCGCAGCAGAAACTTCAGTCACCCAGTTACAATCTCTGTAAAATATGAATGGAATGCACTTTCGATTCCAAACTGCTACACTGCTCTTTCATACTCCTTTCCCCTCCCTCGTTCTGTTGGCAACTATAAAATGGGCATAGAAATGTTTCATGAGTTGACATTCCGGTTCTACATCAGTAAACTTAGATGGCCTCTTGTTCTGAATCATTCCTGGCGTTCCTATCCCCCCCCAAAAGGTTGGATTAGATAACCCATAAGGTCCTTCCAATGCACAGGTTTTGTGGTTCTACGTCCCTTCTCTTCTGGGAGCCATTTTTGAAGACTTTGCACATTTTCTTGTACGCTCGGGGGGGGGGGGCATTAAAAACTGCTGTAGCAACGAAGAGAAATGTGGTACCAAAATCACATTCTGGGACGCAGAACCTGGTTTAAATTAAGTCCTGCAGATGGGTATTTGGATGAAGAGCAGCCTCTACAAACATGTTACAATAAGAAGACAGCAAGGAGCCCATTTTTTTCCCCTATCAAAATGACTTTCCATTGTTATTTTCTCCTTTATAGTTAAGAAATCTGGAATGTTGCCATTGTAAGACATGCTCATTTGTTTATCCACATTTGTTCGAGGAACCTTCGTGAGTTGACGTAGCTTCTCCTCCTTCAGCCAAGAGACTAAATGACAGACCCACAATCACTGTGAGGCTTACAGGAGGGAGCAGGAATCTTGACATCTGCTCTCTCTGGTGTGTTGTGCATCCTTTGGGCAGTCTGTTGTAGCATGGGGAAAAAAAATGAGACATGCTCTCCAGACAGGCCTGGGCATGTTTACATTCACCAGTAGTGTCTGCGGGTGCAAGGGAGCTACGCAAAAAAGCCACAACCCTCCTACTTAAGAGAGGTTTGCAACATGACTTTCCCTGCAACCCAGTTGGCTCGTTGTAGCTGCCTACTTATTTTCTGAACTGGACGTACTTTAGAAATATCTCGCTGGTCCATGGAGGGTTCCTTAGCTTGAGTGACCCCAGAGAAATGAACTGTCAGGGCTGTGGTAGTTACTCCCATTTAAATTGTGAGTCTCTAGCCGGATTCCCAAAGCTTAAAGAAGATTTATTAGGAGTACACATGCCAGCGCTGCCTGGGTGCAGCAGACGCTGAGACACATCATTCATTGTCACCCTTGACCCTGGCTGTCCCTCCACACCCTGGGCGTATCGTAATTCATATTCTCCAATGGGACACCTCCATAGCCCGGAGACATCAGTCACACTCTCCAGTTAGAATTTTGCACAGCAGAAACTTAGATGACCTAGTTACTATCTTTGAAAACATTAAGAGAATGTGCTTTCAGTTTTGCAAGCGGCAACTCTAAAAAAGACCAGAGAAATATTTTATGAGTCGACATGAACCTTTTGAAGACTGACCATCAAATTGTTCCTCTGTGTTTGTGGGAAGGTGAGGAAGATGTATATTTTCTGTCTCTTTAGATAATTCCGTCTCAAGTGTTTGGTGAAGGATCCTGGGAGACCTTCAAAATATTCCTGTTGGGGTTGGTCACAAGTCTTAAAGTGGCCAAGGTTGGAGACCCCTGCCATAGATGGATGGTGTCTTTTTTCTCTCATATGTCAGACAAGATGTTATTTTGATTTCTGATGTTATAACATTAATGCGCTTTTGTGCACTGCAGCTTCTGCCTCTGTTGCAAACTGATTTTTGTCTTGTGCCGATCATGCAACGGGTATGTGATGCCATTTCCTTGTTTTACAGGGAAAGCTGGATGCCCTCTGGGTTCTTCTGAGGAAAGGCTACGACCGGGTGTCCGTCATGCGACCACAGCCAGGAGACAAGGTACCCTTCACTCAGGGCTGCATACAAATTCTCTGAGTTTCCCTCTCTCTAGGTCAGTGTTTTTCAAACTCGGCCATTTTTAAAATGTGCGGACTTCATCTCCCAGAATTCCCCAGCCTGCCGGGAATTCTGGAAGCTGAAATCCACGCAATTTAAAGTGGCCAAGTTTGAGAAGCACTGCTGTAAATGTTGTCAGAGAATAGCCATGTGTAATAGGATTGAAGGGGAAGTTATTAAATATATGAGAAAAAAATGCATTTATATATAAATATACTTATGGAATTTAGTTATTTAAAATTACATTTTAATTCATTC
Source organism: Pseudonaja textilis (assembly GCF_049901715.1). Lineage (NCBI taxonomy): Eukaryota > Metazoa > Chordata > Lepidosauria > Squamata > Elapidae > Pseudonaja > Pseudonaja textilis. The sequence goes on along the minus strand of NC_141998.1, from coordinate 1,024,075 downwards.
CATACAATAGTTGGTTTTCTCCTGTTCCCTTCCACTTATTGGAATTTGACCCTCTGCTCAAAAGCCAACCCCAAAAGATTGTGTATCTCTAATGAACACACACACACACACACACACACAATGAAGTAACTGAGGCCAAGTTAGAAAAGAAACCCATTTTGGTGTAGCTATTCACGGAAAACAAAGACTTGGTGATATTAAAAAGCCTTTGACTTGTCTGTAACTTAAAGGCAAAATGGTTTTGATTAAGAATGACTCCAAATATTTAAAACAATGAACAACTGTGTAATTTCCGTCTTAGAATAGTTATTTGGGGTTTGGGGTTTTTAATCTTGTGGGACTATAAAAAGTCTGCATGACAAGAGATTTTTCAGCTGTTAGGCAATTCAGACTGGAGATTTTCTGGAACGGCCTTCTGCTTGAGAAAGAGGTTGGACTAGAAGATCTCCAGGGGTCCCTTCCAACTCTGTTATGGTGTAGTCTGTATTGTTTGCCAGACTAATCCTCACTGTGCAAGCAGCTAAGTTCCAGGGCTCCTGATGATCTGAATCTGTTTCCTGTTCCTTTAAATTTTGTTCCATTGAAAAGCTGGTAGAAGGTCCCTCTGGGGCAGTTTTATAACAAAGGAATGATGTAAGAATTAAGGCTAAAGAGATACAGAGGCTGCCGTATTATATCTGCGCCAAGAATTCCTGATACGTATAATACATTCCTATACTTAAAACATGCATTTTCTATAATATGAGCAGAAAAGCACGCTTCGTAGAAAATGCATGTATTTTCTATGAAGCATTTTCTTGCTGTCTCACAAATTTCAAATGCTGTGATAAGAACCAGGAAACCGTGTCCTTCTCTGGGACGGACACACACACACACACACACACACACCCTCTGCTGCTCACAACTCAGCCTCTTCTTCCTTCAGATCCTGGTTTTATTCTTTCTCTTTGACTCCAATTTCCCCTTTGGATTGGAGAGGCACCCTGGGGCACTGCCACCAGTGCCGGTCGCCAAATTACCAGGATGGCAGCCACCACCATGTGGCAAGAATAAAGGGCAAATCTTCCGTCATGTGGTTGTAAGCTCACAATTTGACTTTTGCGGAGGGCGGGGAGGGAGACCTACCTTCCTGCAGAATCCCCTGGCTTGGCCTGCTTACAGTGGCCAAGACGACTCCAGGGGACATGTTCCCCAGCTCATGCTTCCCAGCCTCGCATCATTGAGGCAGGATTGTTCCTTTTTTTGATACTGCCTGAGAGGCAAAAGGCAAATAGCTCATTTCCAACGACAGGGCTGAGCAAAATTGTGAAATGTGTTTCCTTGGGGAAGGATGCCACCAAGCACAGCTGTTTGCAATCAGAGCGAAGGACGATGGTCACAGGGCGGCTTAGGGTTGGCTCGCATTTGCAGGGGCCGACGTTTGCAATTTTCTCAGCATTAATGAGGTTATTTTTACTTTCAGAAGGATAGCTGAATACCCATGTGCCTTTCCCCACCTTAAAAGAGACTCCAGGGCTGTCTCCCCCCACCCCCCATAACAAGATTATTAATAGGATTGGGAATGGGGGCCTTAATTACTGGGGCAACCACTTTGGGGATTCTGCAGCTGTGTCCTGCATCTGCATAACAAAACGGTGGCTTTTTTAAAGCGTCTGTTAGCCAGCGATCAAATGTGTTCCAGCTCAAAGCTTCAGGGGCTCTTAAAGCTGTTCCGAAAACTATTTTTCTCCCTCCCCTCCTTCCGGTCTCTGCGTTAAAAAGAAAAAGTGCCAACGGCACAGTCTTGCATGCAAAAAGAAAAAAAGGCACGGAAGGAATGACATTTTCAAGAGCTGATATTCCTTGCTATCTATGAATATTTATTGCTTTCTATATAAAGTAGTCCTTTGATGCCCAGGTAGCAATAAACACAGGTAGCCATCAGCTTACACTACAGCACTTCGGTTGGTGATGGTTCGAAAGTTACGATGTCACTGAAAAAAGTGACTTCCCACTGGCCTCTTCAATGACTTTGTGGAAAGCCAGCAGGAAAGGCCACAAATAGCCATCACAGGATGCTCTAATTATTGAAAATGTAGAATAGAAATAGAGAATAGAATAGGATTAAGATAGGAATAGGAGTAGAGCTGGAAGGGACCTTGGAGGTCACCTAGTCCAGCCCCCTGCTCAAGCAGGAGAACCTATACCATCCCAGCCAAATGGCCGTCCAGTCTCTTCTTCAAAGCCTCCAGTGATGGGGCACCCACGACTTCTGGAAGCCGGCTCTCTTCCACTGATTCACTGTTTTCTGTCAGGAGATTCCTTAGTTCTAGGTTGCGATTAGATTCCATCCATTGTTCCTTGTCTTGCCCAAAATATTCTACTCTGCTCTTTAATCAGTGGAACCACCTGCCTCCAGAAGCTGTGAATGCTCCAACACGGGAAGTTTTTAAGAAGAAATTGGACCACCGTTTTGTCTGAAGTGGTATAGGGTTTCCTGACTAGGCGGGGGGTCGGACTAGAAGACCTCTGAGGTCCCTTCCAACTCTGCTATTCTCTCCTCTCCTCTCTCTTTCCTCTCCTCTTCCTAAAGCGTTGAAAATTTGCCGTGTGTCCTGTGTTTGCGTTGGCCTGCCTTAAGGGTCTCGTTTTTGCTTGTCTTTCAGGGTCGCTGCATTAACTTCACTCGAGTGAAGACCTCCCAGGCGCCCCCCAGATACCCCCTCAACAACTCCTACCACCCTCCATCCCCGCCCCCAGCCCCTGCTTACAACCCTCCCCCGCTTGCCCCCATCTACACCCCGCCGTCCCCAAGCTCCCCCACCCCTTCCCCCCCTTCCACACTGCTTCCGCCTCCTCCTCATGCTCCTCCCCCCAACCGGGCTCCTCCCCCTTCCCGCCCCCCTCCCCGCCCTTCCGTCTAAAGGCCAAGCCGCTCTCCCCCAGAAGCAGCCCTCCCGCCATTTCCCACCGTACCGTTTCAGTTCCACGAACAGAAGTGGCCTTTTCGCGTTCTGGGCAACGAAAAGAAGAAACTGTTTTTTACCGTTACTTTTTATTTTTATTTTTTTAAAGAAAGAAAAGAAACTCTGATGCCTCAGCATGACTGGAAATCTTAAATCCCGTTTTCAGTTCCCCCCCCCAAAATCTTTGCAATTCCTAGGAAGGAAGGGAGGGACAGAATGAAGACTGCAGGATGAAGACGGGGGAGAGAACGGCATCAATGGGCAAAGCCAATAGAAAACGGCTTTCCCCATGAATTGGTGGCGGGAATGTCTCCAGAAGACCCTTCTTGGGGATCGCAGAATCCACTTGCAGCCCAACACAAGGCCATTCCTACCAACTGGGCCGATGCTGCTGGAATCTTCTACCGGGGGGGGTGTTTTTCATGGGGGTCTGGACTGGGTGTGTTGCTGCAAGAAGTACGGGATACGACCATGGATGGAGAGCAGAGACTCCAAGGGCCTCCCGTTTTGCAAAACCGAAAACAAACCCGCGTAGCTCTTCAGCGAAGGACGCCAGGCGATCGAGGAAGTTGGAGAGCCAGGCTAGGATGGGAAGACATTCCACCATCCTCTGAGGAGACGTTGGCAGACACCCGAAAGCATCAAGGAGCAGATGATTTTATAGGAAAAACACGAAACCGCTGGAAATAACGCCCAACATGCTCTCCTCCTCAGGTTGCTCTTAACAGAGGTGACCAAATGGGTCAAATTCTGGGTGAAGTTTCCTGCTGGCCAGCTTAGAAAAATAACCAACCCAGATTGACCACGGGACACCGGAGTCAACCAGGGTGAGATAGAGAGAACTGGATTAACACGACAACTATATACGCCGAGTGGTTGTTGTTTTTTTCCCCCTTTTTATTCTGAATAACTATAGTTAGAACACGGATTGTCGGACTCCCAGGTACGGTTTATATTATGCCATTGCTCTGCTCTAGAACAGATTCCTATGCAGGGAGGGCAGGTTCAGACCGCTTTATTTCCATTTCTTCGTCTGCCTTCGTTTTCCTTTTTCCATTTTTATGCTGGTTTTTCTCTCGCCATAAAAAGAGCAACCAAGAAGGGAAAACGAAAGAACGAAAAGGGTTTTGGAAGTGCTGAAAAATGATTGGCTTATTGGAGACGATAACAAAGATGGGGGTTGTTTTTTCTTCCCCAAAGCAGGTTCATATATGTCGACATGACTTTGTGGATTGTGCGGCGGATGTCTAGAAAGAGAGTGGAGGCAGAGAGAATTTTTCTAAATTGTGTTGTCTTAAACATATATTTTCCGGGAAATGGAAAGAGACCGGCAGAAACAGATCCGATGATGTCGTCCTGGCTGGGTTCGCCCACCAGATTAGCCTAGGTTAAAACGGGATGGAATCAATGGTGGGATTCAGCCGGTTTGCACCAGTTCACAAGAACCGGTTGTTAACTTTCTGAGTGGTTTGGTGAACTGGTTGTTGGAAGAAATCATTAGGGCAGAGAACCGGTTGTTACATTATTTGAATCCCACCACTGGATGGAATACAGACAGTCTTCAACTTACGACGACCACAATTGAGCCCAAAATTGATGTTACTAAGCAAGACAATTGTTAAGTTAGTTTTGTCCCAATTTATGACCTTTCTTGTCGCAGCGATCGTATCTGTGGAAAATGGTCACAAGTCACTTTTTTCAGTGCCGTTGTAACGCCGGTCGCTAAATGAAGCGTTTTAAGTCGAGGACTGCTTGTGTTTTGTAATTCAGACATCCCATCAAACCAGAGTTTGCTTGAGCCGTTTGGGCAGAGTGGCTTGCTTTTCTTATCCCAGGTTTAAGGTTTCATGGGAGGGCGGGGTGTGTGTGTGACATTCAGCCAGTGTGTAATTGTCACCTTCAGTTCTGGCCTCTAAAACTCTGGGTGCTTTGGGACTGTTTTGATTGTGATGGATAGAAGAAAAGTAGAAAATAACTTGCAAATGAGAAATGCAGGAGGTTGCGTTGTGTGCAAAGCACACACCCCCGTCTCTGCAAAGTGAGTTGTGAAAGTCAGGTTTTGTTTTTAAAGAATGGACCAACTCATGGAGGTCCTTTTGGCAGTTCCTGCCTGGCTTTTGACTGCACATTACAACGATTAAACTCTGCAGGATCTTTTCTAAGGCCGAAGCGCTCAACCCGATCTATTTTCATGCCAGCGGAGACCGAGGGATTCCCAGGGATCTACTAACGAAGTAAAACTGTAAAACAGGTGACAGTCTCTGCTCATTCCGTCCTCCAAGGGCAAAAAGGCAAAGCATGAAATGACACGATTAACATTAAGCATGAAAAAAACAATATTCCTGGGAGGGGAAATCCATTTTATTTGGGGGTGGTGGGGACGCTTACCCAGAGCTGCTGCTTCAGCACCCCAGAAAAGACCCAATTGCTCTTTCCATGGATCTTTCTTCCAGCACAGGGAACTGCTGTCTCTGCAGGCAGAACAGTGAATACCCACTCACTCTCCCAACACACACACAAACACACACACACACACACACACGCCCCCGTTCGGCCTCTGCCGTGTGAGCTCCCTCTCGGGAAATATCCTTCCTTTGGGTTGCAGCTCGGGATCCATTTGATCACCCAGGTTTACCTCTTAGAGAAGCCATGACACCCGGTTTGGCTGGTTAGCAACAGTTGGGGGCCACCATCGACTTGAGTAGCTAATCTGGGTTTGTTCCAGATGTGAGCTTGTTGGAATAAGCCAAGAAGCTGGCAGGGAGGGATGGGAACTCCAGAAAAGGAGCTCCATGGTTTTGTCAGGCTGCGTCAGGAAGACGAGTCAACCGCAGAGCTAGATCCCCAGCGGAGGGGAAGTCAAGTCAGGGGTCCAAAACTCTTGTGATCAATCAATCAGAATCAAGCTGGAAGGAACCCTGAAGGTCTTCTAGTCCAGCCTCCTACTCAAGCAAGAGACTCTCTACCCTTCCAGTCTCTTCATAAACAGCTCCGGGGATGGAGCACTCACAACTTCTGGATCAAAGCTTTACATTTTGATGTATTATTAAAAAAAAAAAAAGGTTGGATCTTCCATTGCATGCCCCCGCCCCCATCCTGACTGTGCCCCCTCCCCACGGATAGCCTCTCTTCAGACTGCGCTCAGAAATAATACCGCTGTAGTCATGTCTTATAAAAGTTAAGTTTTACTCCTTAAGAGTTGATCCACGGTGCCTCAAAATGTGCTTTGAAAAACAACCCCAGCATATTTTTTTATTAGTATTATTGCTAACTGCATGGGGGCAGCTTGAGAGGGAGTGCAATTTTAAATAGCATCTGGTTTTATTAAACGTTTTCGTCTTCTCAATTCTAGACTCAAAAAGAATATAAATTTCTATGGGGCGGGGGGAAGAGTACAAAATAATAATAATTTTTTAAAAAGTGTAAATCCAGACAAAAGAAGATGCACAAAGAGGCAGGAGTCCTGGGCACAAAGCGAAATTCCAAATCTGTGGTGTATATATTATTATTGTGTGCTTGCCATATTTTAAATGGAAGCATTTCCTATTCTGTGTGGATAAAAGATCTTGGGGTTTGTTTTTTTTTCATATTGTAGTAAATTATTATAAAGCCAATGATATTTCATGGCATATTATTGTATCAAGCTGTGCTTGTTTATGTTTTTTTCCTCTGTATGGTTGTATTGCTTTTATTGATGTATAAATATTGTCTGTAAATGACAAGCACCTCCTTCACAAAACATTAAGTGTGATCACCGGCCGTCTTCCACCCAACCAGTGAGAAAGTTGGTGGGACAGCAATTGAGGGCCTGTGTGGAGACCCTGCCCATTCCTTGCCCTGAACTTCCTTTGGTTTGGATCAGGGGTCCACAAACTTGGTCACTTTAAGACCTGTGGACTTCAACTCCCAGAATTCTCCAGCCAGCATAGCTGGCTGAAGAACTCTGGGAATTGAAGTCCACAGGTCTTAAAAGTGGCCAAGTTTGGGGATCCCTGATCTGGATGAAGTCACATTGCAGGAGAAACCCTTCCTCCCCTCACGATAGGGGAGAACTACCCACGACAGCACATAGAGCTTTGCATATTGGGAAGGGCTTCTGTGCATCCTCCCTCCCTTGGAGATAGCTGTCTCCAGGTGGACCTCCTGCAGAAGCCCTTCGAATGTTCTCCTTCCCCATCTCAGGGACCAAAAAGAAATCCAGGTGTCATCCTTGGAAGCCCTATTTTCTGAGGCTGCCATATTTAGTGCCTGGGAATTTGGGAGGGGTGATTTAGTAGAGAGTTGGAAGATTAGACTCAACATTTTCTCAGAGAGTCAAGGACATGTTGCCCTGCACCTGGAGGGGAGTGAATGGAAGAAGGTCTCCAGTTGGGACGAAGATTTCATTGGGCCAAGTAATGGACCAGTGGGTGCAGGGGACGGATCTTTCTCTTTTGGGAAAGGAAAACCTGGATCCCTCAGATTTGGGTTTTCCCATAAGGGCCAGTATGACAACTCTAATGAAATGCAACTTTGAGAAAATGCTTATCTCGGAGTTTATTGAGTTGGAGTTTGTTTGTTGGAACACGGACACCAGGCAGCTGCTGTTACAGATGGCGCCCAACACTTCTTGACAAGGTGTTGCATGTCTCAGCAGAATGACCTGTTTGTAAGACCTGAACCCAAGCAATGCTTGCGTAGAAACTTTCCATGTATAAACAGGATGTCAGCATTCCAAGTAAAGGACCCCTAGTAAACAGAACTCCGAGGTAGGCAGCTTCCTCAAAGGACAGTTTATTGGATACTTCACGTTGGCACAACGGGCGAAAGCCGACTCTGAAATTTCCCGCAGCTTTCCCCTGATTAACAGTAAATGTTTCCCATCCCAAGTCACCAGTCATGCTGTCCAATCCAGGTGGTGGCCGGTTGCTTGGTTACTTGCTCCTCCTCTGGCCAGCCACCTGTGAAAATGTCCTTGGTTCCCACAGGAAAACTCTGCCAGGTTCAATTCAGGGTTGACCTGGAGGCTTCCAAGATGTGACAATGTGACGATAAGAGCAAGGGGCGGGTAAGAAGCCAGCAGACCCCACAATTGCTCAGGTGGCTTCTCCTTCCCTTTCTTAATGGTACCGGGTGTCACAAACACAGCCGACTCAAAGCATTCCAGCACCCGGGACTGAGAAGCCAAGCCTGGAAGGGCTCAACTCGGCTCGGTGACACTTAATGTTACGTGACAGTGAGGTTGAACCGGGGTAGTAGTACAGCGTATGGGCAGGCAGTACTGTGTAGGTTATTTTCTCTTACTAAGAAGTCTCGTTGTATTAAATAATGCAGAACAATTCCTTGCAGAATGGAGCAAGGTCGGATTCAATTGAATAGCGCTGCAGGGTTTTTTTTTTTTCCTCTCATACAATTTTTGGATATATTGCATTCTTTGAAAAAAAAAACAATTTTTTTACAGATGACAACAGATCTTGGTGAACTCAATATGTCATCCACGCCGGGATTATGAATTCAAAGTGTCGGAGTGGTCCCGGGACTCCTGCTTGAGTAAGGGGTTGGTCTAGAAGGCCTCAAAGCTCCCTTCCAACTCTGCTCCTCCACACCCAACGCAGGAGACAAAACGGGGCCACCAGTTCGGCACTGTGGGAAGACCCAGTGGAAACAGCAAACTGGGGCAGCTGGTACAGTGGGGTGGAGATCGGGCAATTGGTAAAGAAATTGTTCTGGGTCTTTGGCTTGTTTGCATGAGTCATTTTTTAATGCAGTCATTATTCTGTCAGTTCTGATGTTATTAAAAACAAAATAATCTGAGCTTTGGTTCTGACGTTCAATTTTTAGGGGGGGAAAAGGAAGTGATGAATGAGGCAGCTGGCTTGGAGCTCATACAGCAGCCCCTCCCTCCCTTTCCTGCTCTCCCCCCTACCCGCAAAATATTTGTCCTTGTATTTGTGGATACAACCTCAACCTACTGAATAATTTACACCACTGAATTAATAGCTTCACGGGCCCTGTAAGCTCAGTTGACGTTTATATGTAAAGTTTTAATTCTAAAATATCACATTTGAGGGATCATGGAGAGCATTAACTTACTGATCGGTGTATAAATCCCACATTCATATCAAAGACTTTCCAGCGAACAGCTGTGCAGCCACCTCAGCCCAACCACACACACACACAAACACAGAGTTGTTAGTTCCTTGTCATGCCCATATGGAGATTTTCCCAATGTTCAACCAGAATGTCTTGAACATCACAAGTGTTGGGACCACACAGGCTGCTCCCTCAGCCACGTGAGCTGTTTAAGAACATCTGAAGAGCTCACAGACCAAACTCCGTTGGAGGAGTGCGTCTACTGGCCCAGCAAACGGTGTTTGAAGGCCGGCCCCCTCCCCAAGAGGTGGACCACATTAAGAGCCCATCAAGAGCTGGGGAAATACCTGGCACCTTTGCCAAGATTGCGGGGCAGGCATGGTTTTGTCTAAGAGGTTCTGCAGATTCAGCCCAACTGGGCCAATTTAGGAGGTGGCCGACTGACCACTGGCAGAGTTCCTCAAAAGCTGACTGTGTGGAATACGAAGCCTCTCCGAAATTGCAAATATCTGCAAAAAAAATATTACTTTTTTTTTTTGCAGAAAATGCTTGGGAAGAAGATGGTGGCTGCAGTAGTGTGAATATGTATGTCTGCATGAAAAGAAGGACTAGGGGAGACATGATAGCAGTCTTCCAATGTCCCAGGGGCTGCCCCAAAGAAGAGGCAGTCAAGCTCTCCTCCAAAGCACCTGAAGGCAGGACAGGAAGCAATGGGGGGAAACTAATCCAGGAGAGAAGCAACCTGGAGTTAAGGAGAAACTCCCTGACAGTGAGAACAATCAATCAGTGGAACAACTTTGCCTCAGGAGTTGTGAATGCTCCAACACTGGAGGATTTTAAGATGATGTTGGATAACCATTTGTCTGAAGTGGTGTAGGGGTTGGACTAGAAGACCTCCAAGGTCCCTTCCAACTCTTCTAATTCTATCCTATCCTATCCTATCCCTATTCTATTCTATTCTATTCTATCCTATCCCTATTCTATTCTCTATTCTATCCTATCCTATCCCTATCCTATTCTATATTCTATTCTCTTCTCTATTCTATTCTATTCTCTATTCTATTCTCTATTCTATTCTATTCCTATCCCTATCCTATTCTATTCTCTATCCTATCCTATCCTATCCTATCCTATTCTATTCTATCCTATCCTATCCTATCCCTATGCTATCCCTATCCCTATCCTATCCTATCCCTATTCCTATTCCTATTCTAATACAGCTTTGGTCTCTTTTTTTGGATGTGTAAAAATGGGGTGAGTCTTCAATAACAGTTGTGGGGGGAAAAACCCTGCCGAAATAATGTACCCCGAGAAGCCTCATGGCAGGGAATTCCTAAAATGAGTCCAACCGGGAATGTCAGAGTGAGGGGTCAGGATGAAACGGGAGGCCTCTTCACCTTTTTACAATGCTTCGCCCAAACCCACCTCAGACCAAATCTGGGTCGCTGATGGTGCCGCTTGCCCCTCAAGGAGCACCACGGGTCAAGAAGGCTCAAGTAAGCAGGGCTACGCCAGCGGTCTTTATTCAAAGAGCAAGGTACAAAAAAAAAACACAAAAAAACACCAAGAGAACCACCGAAACGGTAAAAAGTTACACACGAAACGCACTATATGGTCCCATCAACCAAGACAAGCCGAAGTATCTACATTCGGAAAAAGGAAAGGAACGAGGGCCCAGGTGTGCTCCCCTTTCGCACCCATGCACATACAGGCCCAAGCCAGTGCTGAATTGAGTCCGTGACACGAGGGCAGGTGGTCCTGGCGCAGTGGTACCCCACCTCTCCTGCTTTGTGGACCGGGAAGGGGAGGAGAGCTGTGCACACCAGCTCCAGGGTGGGCACTGATGTTTGGGCACGTGAAGCTCACGTCCGTCGCTTCCACACATTGGGAGCTTCCCCTGCAGGAGAACAGCGCCCGCCACTCGCACAACCGTAACATGCTTCGCCTGCCACTTGAGCAGCCTGTTTCCCAATGGGCCACAGAGTCCTTGGTCCTGGGGTGGCAGGGGGGGGGGAGTTGGGGACCGCTGCCCTGGAGAACGTTGGCCTTGGCTTCCTGCAGAAAGTGAAGGCAGGAAGACCTCTGTAGAAGCAGGGGCCTCCAACCTGGGCCACTTTAAGATTTGTGGACTTCAACTCCCAGAGTTCCTCAGGCTGAGGATGAAGGCCCCTGCTTCTAGAGCAGGGATGGCAAACCTTTTTGTTGTGGGGTGGCGATAGCACCCACAATGCAATGCCCCCCTCTTGCCCCCCTACCTGCATTGTGCATCTATGCATACCTCCCAGCTGATTTTCGGCCCGTTTGAGGCTGTTTTCGCCCTCCTGGGAAGCCTCTGTAGCCTTGGAAGGCCGAAAAACGGGCCTTCTGGAAATACCGGAAGTGTCCATTTTCAGCCTCCGGAGGGCCTCTGGAGCTCAGGGGAGGCCCTTTTCGCCCTCCTGGAGGATCAAGGGAAGCCTCTGCAGCCGCGGAAGGCCGAAAAATGGACCCGTTTTTCAGCCTCCCAAGGCTGCAGAGGATTCCCTCAAGACTCCGGGTGGGCGAAAATGGCCTCAAATGGCCCCCCAAATCAGCTGGGAGAGGTGCATGCATGTGCACTGCCTGGGGATCGCGTGCCCACACAAATGGTTCTGCGTGCCAGCTGTGGCATGCGTGCCATAGGTTCATCATCACGGTTCTAGAGCTTTCCCCTTACGGCTTGGCCTCTCCCTCCTGGCCTTGTCTGTCATCTGGCTTCCAATGGAGAAATAGGCCCCAACAGCTGTGGCCTATTTGTTCCTGTTCAGCGCATTCTCCCTGCCAGGGGCTCCCCTGGCAGACTTAAGAGAGTAGCAGAGACGAAGTTTTGACTATGTTACAGGCAGCTCAGATGGGAACCCAGCGGCCCCCAGGGAAGGACGGACACCAAGCATCTGGACAATACACAAGTAGCAACATTGGCCAAGGAACTTCGTTTTAATAATAAAATTTTCTGAACTTTCCAGTGTTTACTGCAAACTACCCTTTCTTTCACAAGCGGAAAGCATCCTTTTAGGATGAATCTGCGTGCCGTAGTAGACTACTCTACACTTAGTAAGCGGTCCTTAAATTAGCTTCCGACGCATGGATGCTGCTGGTCATCCACCCACCCCACCCCCAAGTGCACAGTGAGGAAGGAAGGATGTGTCACCACTATTCCAGGGGCCTTCAAACTGGACAGCTTTAAGACTTGTGGACTTCAGCTCCCAGAATCCCCCCTCCAGTCATGTTAGCTCAGGGATTCTGGGAGTTGAAGTCCACAAGCCTTAAACTTGCTTAAGGTTGGAGAGCCTTGCCCTATTAGGATATTTTCTTAGCCAACCAAAAGGTGCCGAGAACAGGCTTAGATTCAGCTTACCTTTATATTCTGACACAATTTAAATTTCTTTTGAGTTTCTGGGCCATTTGCCTTTTCTCCATTCTAGAAGTACATCAATGAAAAGCCCTTTTTAGCGCTGATGTCTGATGAGAAGGAAGTTGAAGGGTGGCAAATTCTGGTCACTCTGGATTTTTATTACGTTTTCATCCTCTCTACATTTCACAGCTATACGATGCTTCCTGAGGCATCTATTTATCTTTGGTCCTCTCCCTCCCTGTTGTATTCCTCCCTCCTTTGCTTTGCTTTCTTCCATCCATCCATCCATCTTCCTATCCCTTCCTTCCATCCTTTCTCCGTCCCTTCCTTCTCTTTCTCTCTTCCTTTCTTCCCCCTTCTTCTCTCCTCCCTCCCTCCCTCCCTCCCTCCTTCCTTCCTTCCTTCCTTCCCCTCCAGCACACCAGGTGATCTATCAGTCCACACACACACACACCCTGTAGCATTCCTCCCTCCACTAAATCTAAAATCGAAAAATGATTTTAGAATCATTTTGGCTCTCTTGCCCACTGCGGAAGTATCAGCATCATATCCAGAAGCACAGAAGGGCTGGGCCGATTTAAAAGATTGTTCGGAGCAAATCTATTCGGATTGAAAGGGATTCTGTCCATTTCTGATAACTGGGGAACCACGGAGCGGCCTTGAAGTACAAAAACGCACCAGGCATTTTACGGAAGCCTCGCCCTCCAATTCAAAACCTGCCAGCGTTTCCCCCTCTTGTTTTTAATCAGGGATAGGAACGCTACTCAGAGCAGACTGAAAATATATCCAAGGTGGAAGATTCAACTCCCTTCTTCATCCCTGGTGATCCCGATTCACTGGAAGAGACCTTCTCCAAGCCCACTTTTGCCCCTGGAACCCACCAGATGCCTTCCCTGATCAAGGGCTGCCCAGGCTGGCGTTTCTCTTTGATGCCCTGAAAAACAAATCCCTTGAAAAACCGAGATTTTTACCTTACTTGGAGAAAAGGGAATTCTCCGCTCCTCGCTTAAACACGCCAAGGTTAAGTCAACCGACAGTCGTTTGACTGGACTCCCGTTAAAAGGCTGGCACAGCGCCTTCAGCTGAGAAGGACCAGCTATGCAAGCCCCTGCTTAGGGACTGGGGAGGAGGGGGTAGAGAGGTATTTTGACCCCCTTGTGAAAGGGTTGAGGGTGTGACACCAAACTCCAAAACGCAGGTCTGTCCGACCGAGGACAGATAGACGATCCACCCGCCACGAGTGGGAGGGAAAGAGTAAACTCACAGAACCAATGTCTGGGATGCACAGGCTGCACGAATGTGGACTAACTGGGGGGGTGGGGAGGAATGCACTGGCCAACAGAAACCTTGGAACCAAACAAAGGGTCCACCCAGACTCTCCCAATGGAGCACTGATGAGATAGGAGAGATTTTTGAGCCCGTCTCTCTCTCTCGTGTGCAATTTCATTTCCATATCCCTGCACGAGCTCAACACTCTTGAACGTTCTAGAGATAACTAGGAAATGATGCAATTTTATATAGCTGATGAGGATTTTTACAATAAACAAGTTTTGTTTTTTTTAAAAAAGGAGAAAAAACCCAGGACTCTTGACTTCGCTGCCACTGATTCATGCTAACCAGGAGCTTTGTGGATTCAGCTCCTAACTATCACAAACGCAACAATTACAGTATAAAGGTTTTTCTACATCGGAAGTAAGAATTGGTCACGGGAGAAATGTTTTTAAAATCAGCGTTTTTCAGTACCAGAAGTGAAGGAGGAGGGGGGAGGGGAAATCCCTTGTGTCAACCTTGGGCGAGCACCTCATTCAACCGTGACAGATTTGGCCAAGTTTCTTGGAAAGTCAACCTGGAAGAAGGAAAAAGGATATATACACAACCTGTTAAAATCTTTGTCATGGCAGGAATTAAGGATGTTTGATGGTTCCTCAACACAGGCTTAGCTCACAAGTCACGAATACCTGTTCTCACATCCCCAGGAATTTGCTGGGGCCACTTAACCCCGCTAACATCGTAGCCTGAAGTGAGCTGGAAAGGTGTAGTGCAGGGGTATCAAACTCGGGTTTCATTGAGGGCCGCATCAGGGTGGTGTTTCGGGGGTGGGTGGGTGGGGCATGGCCAGTTCAAGGCCACTCGTGCCAGGGGTGCCTGTGGTAGCCAGAGCGCACTGCCAGCGAAAATGGGCTCCCAAGCTCCGTTTTCAGCTGGGACGGCCTCCTGCAACCCTCTACCAGTGGAAATAGGTTCCCAAACTCCGTTTTCGGCTGGGACGGCCTTGTTATGGCCCGCCGGTGGCTACTGGAGTTGGCAGCAGAGTCGGACTGTAGTAAGAAGGTTGGGGAGGAACCTGGGCCAGTCCTGGAGACTAAGGAAGGCTTGGATGAGGGCTCTGCGTCAGAGGCAGAGATGGGGCCAGGGCAGTCTGGCAGTCATTAGTTACCTTCGGGCTCGGACAGCAGTGAGGCAGGGGAGCAGCTGGAGCCAGTTCCCAGCCTGCGCATGCACAGAGCTGCCAGAAGAAGGGAACAAGTACAAACTAAGGGTCGATGCGGGAGTAAAGCCACAGGTGGGCAGCCAACGGCCCCTCCCGTAAGGATTAAAAGAGGAGCAAAAGGGGAGGGGCCCCAGGAAACAATTTGTTCATTCGTTGCAGCAGTGTGGAGATCTGTCTGTGCATCTCGGAGACTCTGTGCTGAGTCCTTCCTTGTCAGCATCATGTTTGGAAACCTTTACTTGGCAGCTCCCCAGGCTAGGTAAGGTCTGTGCTCCTAATGACACCCTTGGAAGACTGTTGGCCAGGCCTTTGGCTGAAGGTGAATGCAAGAAATTCACCTTCGTTTAATAAAAGGGGTTTTGCTGGGACAAAGAGTCGGCTTAGTGCTTCTTGGCGAAGCCGAGGTCAGAAGAGGCTCCCTGCAACCCTCTGCCAGTGGAAACGGAGCTCGGGAGGGCCGAGGCGCCATGGGCTGGTCCTTCTCTCTTTCTAGGGCAGCCCCACGGGCCTTGAGTTTGACACCCGTGCTGTAGTGGTTCTCACGGGAAGCCCGATGTCACGTTATTGAACTTTTGGGGCTAGTTGGGAAGAGAAAACTTTGGGGGTTCGGGAGAGTGTAACTTACGTCGTAGCCTCTGAGAACGGCCAGATGGAAAGCCAGCAGCTGTAAAGGAATCACACTCAGGATGCCCTGCAGACAGTCCACCGAATGGGGAACTTTGATGGTGCGCTTGTTATTTTTGATGGTCTCGATATCTTCCTTATCACAAATCACGACAGGCCGCCCCTGTAGAAATTAAAAAAGAAAAAAAAGTAAACATGAAGGGCCATCCGTGAGAGTTGGACTCAAAAAAGTCAAAATATATGGTTGTGCCTGCCATCTTGCCTTTTCTGGTGCCCAGCCCTCTCAAAGGCACCCTTGCGCACACACGCTTTGCTCACGAGAAGAAAACTAGGTTATAGTAGGAGAAAGCGCTTCTTCGACCATTCTTTACTTGGGGGGGTTCAACTCCATTTTTCTCAGGGGCTCAAGATCATCTATAGAGGCTTGTTTCATTAGGCTAATTGAGAACAGAAATCCCAGGATGAAGGGACATTGTGGTTAAGCTGAAAAACTACATGGCTGCGCCACTTAGCAATGGCAGTTCCAACGATCTCAGTCGCCCTCACTAAGCGAAAAACTTCCGATTTCCTGCCGGCTTCCCCAATGACTTCTTCAGCTTCTTGGATGAGGAATGGGAGGGGAATGGAAGCATTTATCCATCCAGTCAGAGTTGAAGAATCTTTTGGGATGAGAAGCGAAAGGCCTCCCAAGAAAAACAAGAAAGTCCAGGTGCCTCTTGAAAAAAAGAACGCACCTTTGGGACAAGCGTGACCAGGATGGCTGAGGATCTCCAGGGGACACCCACCCAGAAGCTCCCAGGTGGGTCTCCTCCACCTGAAACACCTTTGTGAGGGGAATATCTGCTTTGAAACACCTTTATGAGGGGAATATCTGCTTTGAAACACCTTTATGAGGGGAATATCTGCTTGAAGCACCTTGTGGGAATATCTGCTTTGAAGCACCTTTGTGAGGGGAATATCTGCTTTGAAGCACCTTTATGAGGGGAATATCTGCTTTGAAGCACCTTTGTGAGGGGAATATCTGCTTTGAAGCACCTTTATGAGGGGAATATCTGCTTTGAAACACCTTTATGAGGGGAATATCTGCTTTGAAACACCTTTATGAGGGGAATATCTGCTTTGTTTTGTTAATAGTCTTGCAGGTCACTTCCCAGCTGGGAGGGGCTAAAATGAAGTCAGCAGGACTCATTCCCTGTCTTTCAATATCCCTGGAAGGGGGGCGGGGTTTGATGCTTGGCTCACCTGGCGCGCCATGACCTGCTGCAGCGCGTTCTGGCACTTGGCGTAGGTGTTGTCCCGCATGATGATCATAATGACGGGCATCAGCTTGTCCACCAGGGCGAGGGGCCCGTGCTTCAGCTCGCCGGCCAAGATGCCCTCCGAGTGCATGTAGGTGATCTCTTTGATTTTCTAAAGGGGAGGAAGCCCCTCGTTAACCTCGGCCGAGAACCCACGGTGCCCCCCGCTCCCCATCGCTCCAGGGGGAAGGCCATGGGTGAACCTCCCACGTGGAATTCATTGGGAAAAAAAGAACAACCGTCTTCCCTCCGCTTGCTCCCTTCTGAGGAACGGGGAAAGCGTGAAGGAAGACGATTGTGGACCCTTTAAGAGGCGGCTTCCACGTAGGATTGGCCAGGACCAACTTTGTGCTTGGTTCTCCTATGGAGTGGGAGTGGGGAGGAGAGGAGAGGAGAGGAGAGGAGAGGAAAGGAAAGGAAGAAGGGAAGGGAAGAAAGAAGGGAAGGGAAGAAAAGGAAGAAGGAAAGGAAAGGAAGGGAAGGAAGAAGGGAAGGAAAGCAAGAAGGAAGGGAAGGAGAGGAAAGGAAAGCAAGAAGGGAAGGAAAGAAAGAAGGGAAGGGAAGGAAAGGAAGAAGGAAAGGAAAGGAAGGGAAGGAAGAAGGGAAGGAAAGCAAGAAGGAAGGGAAGGAGAGGAAAAGAAAGGAAGAAGGGAAAGGAAAAGAAAGGAAAGGAAAGGAAGGAAGGAAAGGAAGAAGGAAAGGAAAAGAAGGGAAGGGAAGGAAGTAGGGAAGGAAAGAAGAGGAAAGGGAAGAAGGGAAAGGAAGGAAGGGAAGGAAGGAAAGGAAGAAGGAAAGGAAAAGAAGGGAAGGAAAGGAGAGGAAAGGGAAGAAGGGAAAGGAAGGGAAGGAAGAAGGAAAGAAAAAGAAGAAGGAAAGGAAAAAACGGAAAGGAAAATGTAGGGAGGAGAGGAGGAGGAGGAGGAGGAGGAGAATAGGGCAGAACAGAACAGAATGCTGGCTGGGGAATTCTGGGAGTTGAAGTCCACGCATCTTGAAGTGGCCCAAGGTTTAGATCTTCTGCCTGCCCACATTCTGTCTTTGGTCCCCCTACGGTTAGGAATGACGGCGTTTGGCAGGCTTCTCTTTTCACCCACTGTACTCGCCCCCCCAAGGGACGAGGAGCGTTTCCCTCCCCAACTGGTGTGGCGGCTGCGGGTTCAAGAGGATGCTCACCAGGGCGCCTTCCAGGCAGGTCGCGTAGTGATACCCCCTCCCCATAATGAGGACGGACTTCTGTTGGTAGAGCTCAGTGGCCAGCTTCTGGATCTCGTCGTCCATGCTCAGCACTTCCTTGATCGAGCCTATCGAACGCAAGGAGAGGCGGCAAGGCTTCCAACTCAGCCCGGCGGAGGAGAGTTCGGAGGCCTCGGGTAAGCCGGCTGGAAGGGACCCCATCTTTCTGCGTTTATTTATTTATTTAAAATGCAGGTGGCATCTCGCGCGGTTGGGACTCTGGGTGGCTCCCAAGTGAGAAGGGAGACTCGAGAGGAATAAAATCGGAACATTCAAAATGGACACTGTTGGCCCCGGTGGTGCTTACCTGGCAACAACTTGAGGCCTCGCATGATTTCTTTCCGCCGTTCTTGCATAGAAATTCTGTCGTCGCACATCATGAGCGCAAACATTACGAGGGAGACAAACTGGCTCGTGTAGGCCTAGAGAAGAGGGGAGACAAAAGGCACCCCGTCAAAGCCAAGGCCATGAATCCCTCGAGGCCGATGCAGGACACGCTTAAAGGGGAAGCGCCTGAGAGGGGCAGCCGTCTGCTCCACCTCTCCGTCATCGGGAACGGAGCGACCGTATTGGGAAGATTTTTTTATAGAAACGGCTGTTCATATTATTTTGAAAAAACCAAAAAGTTGTGATTTGATGTTAATGCCTTATCCCTCACACCCCGGACATAAATTGTTTCAACTCCTAACCTCAGAACGACGCTATAGAGCCCTGCACACCAGAACAACTAGACACAAGGAGGGTTTTTCCCCCGAATGCCATCCCTCTGCTAAAAAAACAATTCCCTCAACACTGTCCAACTATTTACAAAGTCTGCACTATATGTTACTATTAAACTTCTCATCCCTCCTTATGGCCCATCCCCTCCCACTTGTGACTGTATGACTGTAACTTTGTCGCTTGTATCCTTACGATTTATATCGACTGTTTCCTGGTACGATTTGACTGCTTATTGTACCCTACGACTATTGTTAAGTGTTGTACCTGATGATTCTTGACTCTTGACAAATGTATCTTTTCTTTTATGTGTACACTGACAGCATTTGCACCAAGGGAAATTCCTTGTGTGTCCAATCACACTTGGCCAATAAAAGAATTGAATTCTATTCTATTCTATTCTATTCTATTCTATTCTATTCTATTCTATTCTATTCTATTCTAGCTCCTATCCTGGCTCCTATCCTGGCTCCTATCCTATCCTATCCTATCCTATCCTAATCCTAATCCTAATCCTATCTTATCCTATCCTATCCTATCCTAATCCTATCCTAATCCTATCCTATCCTTACCTGTCCTGCCTTTTCGGACTATACATAAAACGGAGGCTTTTCCAGAATGCAAGCAGAGGTTAATTCCTGGGACCGCAACTCCCGGCCTTAAGGAAAGCAGGAGGGCCCAGGTGCAGCCAGCAGGGGCACTCCAGAGTGAAGACCTGATAAGCTGCCACACCTTCACACCAACCTGCGCCTCTGAGCTCCTCACCTTTGTGCTGGCCACCCCGATCTCTGGCCCTGCGTTGATATGCACCCCACAGTCCGTCTCCCGTGAAATGGAGCTCCCGACGGTGTTGGTGATGCCCACCGTGAGGGCTCCCCTTTCCTTGCAGTACCGAAGGGCCATCAAGGTGTCGGCCGTCTCCCCTGCCGAGAGAGAGACGGACCTGGTCAGTCAAGAAGGCGCACTTACCTGGAGATCTGTCAGAGCAGGGGCCTTATTCCTACCTTCCTTATGAACATGGGACACAGCTCAGACACAGACAAATTAAGCACGGCTCTCCAAAGCCACAGGGTCTCACCCTGCGAATGAACCTGGACTTGTCTCTTTCCTTCAATAGTTGGGAAGAAATGCCCAGGGACATTTCTCTGGCACGTTGGGATGACCCAAAGGGGCGTGGCACAAAGTCAACACAGCCAGATAATAAGTAGGAATCCCTTTATTAGCTCCAAACTTTGCCTCCAAGGTCCTGGCTATTAATCCGGCAGGGCAAGGTAAGGAGCTCCAGAAGGGGAATAACACGGCAGTAAATCAACCCAGTTGGGAGGATGCCAGGAATACAGATAACCGCAGTCAACACAAGATAAACTGACGTTTGTTCCCGGCAAACGCAGCTCTCTGCTGCCTCTCCTTTAAACTCTTTTCCCAGGGAAAAGAGAATCAGGGCCCTTTCCTCCCCTGTAAGTCATGTTGCTCCCTTCTCCGTTCTTCCCTGCTTATTCTAGGATGAAGAGGGGGTGGGCCTGGGTCTTCCTCTGAACTCCCTCTCCCTTGTTCTACCTCTTCCCTGCTCTGGTCTACAAGGTAGGAGAGTTGCTAAAACACCGGGCAAACTTTGCATTCTTTTGTCAGCTGATCCCAGAGGCCTCCCTTGGCCATCCCACCTGACTGGCTGATGAAGAAGCAGACATCATCGCGGAAGACGGGAGTATTTCTGTCCAAGAAGTCACTGGCCAGCTCCACCATGACGGGCAGCTCCGTCAGTTCTTCCAGTACTTGGCGAGTCTGGGCGAGTGATGCAGGGAGGGGGAGAAAGAGGGAGGGAGAGGAAGGAACAGAGCGTAAAACGAAAGTAGCAACAGCACTTCAACTCATATACTGCTTCACAGCGCTTTTCAGCCCTCTCTAAGGGGTTTACGGAGCCAGCCTCTTGCCCCCAACAATCTGGGTCCTCGTTTTACCCACCTCGGAAGGATAGAAGGCTGAGTCAACCTTTGGCTGGTCAAACTGCTGAACTGCTGGCAGTCAGCAGAAGTAGCCTGCAATATTGCACTCTAACCACTGCACCACTCAAAAGCATCACTCAAAAGCTGCAGGCCCATTTCAGTACACGTTTATGTTGAGTATCATTTATTCCACCCACAGGCTGGTAAATTAACGATCTCACAGAAGCTCTGTGATGACCCAAAGGGGCGTGGCACAAAGGCAACACAGTCAGGTGATCAGTAGGAGTCGCTTTATTAGCTCCAACTTTGCCTCCAATGTCCTGGTTACCTTCTGGGCTCGAGAAAAACTCTCCCAGGAACAGCCTTTGGCTGCAGAGAATCAAGTCCAAAATGTGGTCAACAAAAACTATAAGTCCAATCAAGGCAAGATGAGATAATTAGTCCAGCAGGGCAAGAGAAGGAATTCCAGACCTGAAGGAATGGCAGTTAATTCCAGTTGGGAGAATGCTAGGAATTTACAGATAACCAAAGTCAACACAAGATAAGCTCGTGTTTGTTCCCAGCAATTTGCCTCATGCAGCCTGCCTTTCTTATCAACTGTCTTCCCAGCTGTGGCTAAAGGGAATCAGGGCCTTTTCCTCCCCCGTGAGCCACGCAACCCACGTTGCTCCCTTCTCCGTTCCTCCCTGCATGCCCTAGGATGAAAAGGGTCTGGGCCTGGATCTTCTTCTGAACTCCCTCTCTCTTCTTCTACCTCTCTCCTGCTCTGCCCAGCTGGACTTTGCCCTTCCCCAGTTTCCTCCACAGCCAACAGATCCACACTCACTCCCTGTGTCAGCTGTTCGTCTACCTCCTCGGATTCAGACTCCGACAGGGGCAGGACTAGCTCTTCCTGTATCAATAATTCCAGGAGTCCAACTGTTCAAAGCCTCCAAATTAGACGCCTGGCACGAGTGAAACACCAGCACTAGCGATGGACGTAAAAAGGACCCAAGGCTTCAGCTACATGGTTGTGTCGTTTTGATTTTTTGCACACACACACACACACATAGAGTGCACCATCGAGAAAAAGCTGCAAGTCCCAAGAGCAGGACCGACATTTCCCTGCTGCAGGGCCTTGCTGAACTTTCGAACACTTTGCAACGCTACTTTGAGTTCAGCTACTCACAGCGACGCCTGCGTGGTAGCTTGTCCCACAAGCGATTAGGATCAAACGCCGGCATCGCTGGATCTCCTTGATATGGTCTTTCAAGCCCCCGAGGTTCACTGCGGCAAAGAACAAGGCAAAAGTCTTGGTGAAAACGGCCCACAGAAAAGCAGAACGGCTCCAGGGCAAAAGGATCCCGCAGGATTTCTTTAGCAACTCTTACGAAAGGAGGCTCAGTGGCGCTCCACCCCTCGCCCCAAAGAGAACTCCACGGCCTGTCAAAGCAACCTCCAGGGAGCAAAATAACCAGAGGTTTTGATCGTGGGACAAGCTGGCCCATAGCAAGTTTGTTAGCCGAGATCCACCGCAGTGGAAGAAGAGAAACTGAGTTTACTGTCATCGTCCAGTGTTAGAAGAGCACCTACGGATCTCCCCTGTGAATGAAACCTATCCACTTAAACCACATTTGGAGAGACAAGAGTTTTGTGTTTTAAAAAGTCTTGATTTTCTTTAGCAGAAGACAATTCTGAAGCCTTTACCTGTGTAGTCATCGAAGTTGACTCTCCCTCTCATGGTGTTCACGACAGATTCTGGCTGCTCAAATATTTCCTTCTGCATGAACGAACTGAAGTTGCCTTGGAAAAACAAAAGGAAGTTCAATGAATAGAGGCAACCTTGACCTTCTCATTTTGGACAAGGAGACCGTCCCTCAACCCAAGTCTACATCCGTAATAACACAATAGTAAAAACCCATTTTACTCTTCTGAAAATGCACATGATCATGTTGAACAGGTCTACATCATAGGGCAAATTGTATCCTGTCTGAGCGCACCTGGAGGGACCTACTAAGGATCATCTAGCCAACAGGCCACAGAAGAACAAGATGGTGGAGTTACACCTGGAGGGACCTTCTAAGGATCATCTAGCCAACAGGCCACAGAAGAACAAGATGGTGGAGTTACACCTGGAGGGACCTTCTAAGGATCATCTAGCCAACAGGCCACAGAAGAACAAGATGGTGGAGTTACACCTGGAAGGGACCTTCTAAGGATCATCTAGCCAACAGGCCACAGAAGAACAAGATGGTGGAGTTACACCTGGAAGGGACCTTCTAAGGATCATCTAGCCAACAGGCCACAGAAGAACAAGATGGTGGAGTTACACCTGGAGGGACCTTCTAAGGATCATCTAGCCAACAGGCCACAGAAGAACAAGATGGTGGAGTTACACCTGGAAGGGACCTTCTAAGGATCATCTAGCCAACAGGCCACAGAAGAACAAGATGGTGGAGTTACACCTGGAAGGGACTGTGAACACCTCAGAAGCAGCCTGGCAAGCAAAACGTTTGAAAAGTGCCAACCCTCAATCCGTACCCTTCATGATCTGTTGCAGTTCCATCTGGAGGGTCTGAACCGCCCGGCCAGGATGATCTCCAGCAGTTCTCTTGATCCGATGTATGGAGAGGCGGCCCTCGACCACAGCTGCCACGTCATCATCTTCCAGAAAAATCACCCTGTTGGTGTGTTCAATCACAGCGCTGCGAGAAAATGGGGGAGGATGGCTTAACATCGCTTGAAGGAACCCATAAACCAGAGGTCTCCAACATTGTGCCACTTTAAGACTTGTGGACTTCAACTCCCAGAATTCCTCAGCCAGCTTTGCTGGAGACCTCTGAACTAGAAGACCTCCAAGAACACTTCCACTCCTATTGCTCTATGTTCTTGATCAAGGGTCTTCAAACTTGGCAAATTTAAGACTTGTGGACTTCAACTCCCAGAATTCCTGAGCTAACATGGAGGAATTATTCTAGGAGTTGAAGTCCGTAAGTTTTAAAGCTGTCAAGTTTGAAGACCCCTTATCTATCACTTATCCTCTCTCTCTCCCTCTCTCTCCTTCTCCCCCTCTTCATATCTATCTATCTATCTATCTATCTATCTATCTATCTATCTATCTATCTATCTATCTATATCTATCTATATCATCTATCTATATCATCTATCACAAGGGTCTTCAAACTTGGTCACTTTAAGACTTGTGGACTTCAACTCCCTGAGCTAACCTGACTGGAGGAGGAATTCTGGGAGTTGAAGTCCACAAGTCTTAAAGTGGCCCAGGTGGGGGGGCCCTGCCATAAACAGATTTAGAATGGGACACCCATGTGAGGAGGAAAAAGAGGATCCCTCCCGCCCCTAAAAAATGATGCCAAAACCAAGGGAGATCTAGAGAACTTATACCGTTATTTCTACTCCTTATATCAAGCTTGCCTACCAAAGTAAAGGGATACTCAAACGTTTCACTTAAATTCCCGTGAATGAAAAGAAGGGTGAGTTATGAAGGAGAACCATCGATGATAAAGACTTTGACGTTCACCTAAACTTGGTTATTTTACTGAAAGGGACTTTCCGACAGCTGCGTTTTCTACTTATTCTGCCTCTCCAAGGAATTCAGTGCAATGTTACCTAATGCAAACTCCATATGGGGAAGCCAGACTCACTTAAGAACGGCGTTACCAACTTAACAACTACAATGGCGAGAAAGGTCTTAAAGGGGGCCAAAATTCACCTAACAACCATCTTGATTGGGAACAAAGATTTTGGGTTCAGTTGTGGTCACAGGTCAATGGCTCGATGCAGGGGTAAAAACTTCAGCAATGGGTTCTCTGGCTGCTGGGTGGGCGTGGCCATGGTGGGTGTGGCCTAATTGCCTCCTGCACCATGCCCGGGGGGGGGCATTTTGTCCTTCCCGGACTCCCGAGGCTTTCCTCGAGCCTCCGGGAGGGCAAAAACAGCCTCCCCAGGCTCCGGAGGCTCTCTGGGCCCATTTCCAGCCTTCCCAAACTTCTGGGAGGCCCATTTTTTGCCCTGCATCCAAAATGGGCCACGTGGGGACCCTCCGGGGAGGGGGAGGGAGGGGTGGGCGGGGCCAGCCAGGAGTGGGATTTCGGGGGTTGCTCCGAACTGCGCAGAATCTCAGCTAGGGGGGCTCTCCTGAACCCCTGCGAGCCCCCAGCGGCCCCACCCCTAGCTAGATGTCTTTGGAAAGGCTACAGGATCTCTTTCACGGCTGGCGCCGTAGCCTCCCTCCGGGAAGTGAGGGTTCAACCCAGCGTGCCACGCTCAAGGGCACCGGTCCCTCCTTTGGGAAACCTCTCTGGCGCCCTCCACACCTGCCGCCCACCTGGCATCCGAGGCGAAGTAGTACTCCACGGCTTTCTCCTCCACGGGAAAGAGGCAGGTGGTGCTGTCCATGCGGGAGAGGCTGCAGGTGCCCTTCTTGTCCTTGCCTGCAACACCGTAGAGAGCGCGTCATCAAGACGTTGGCGGTGCAGCCCCAGAGCGCGCCCTGCACGGACACCCGTGGCTGCAGCGCTCGGCCCTCCGAGTCAGGAAGCCCGCCCTTCAACGGGGAAGAGAGATGGAAAGGCAGCCCCCTCCTCAACCCATCCAAAGAAGAGCGTGCGTAGGAGGCGGCTCCATCAATGCCCAGCTTGCTCCGGTTAGGAAGTGACGAACTAGAGCAGAGGTCTCCAAACTTGGCCACTTTACGAGTTGTGGACTTCAAATTTTAATTTACAGGCTAACCCTCTCCCTGGTTTGTTGGCATATTCAAAGAAATTGTTTTGCCATTGTCAGGTCCTTTGGCCTTTCGTCCCGATCTATCACATTTAATTTAGGTTTGGCTAAGACCATTTTCCCCTTTACTTCCGCATCTTGTGGTGTTCTTTGTAAGCTAACTTTTTAATCTCCTCCTGTAACCTAGTTTGTTGCTGTTGTTTTTTCTTATTTCTTTTTGCCGTATAAGCTATCGTTATTCCCCTTAAATATGCTTCAGTTGTGTCCCATAGTACCTGCAGTGATGTTTGTTGATTTGCATTTTCCTTAAAGAATAGTTCCGTGACTTTTTAAATTTTTAACACCTATTCTTTTTCTTTTACAATTTGGGAGTTCAATGTCCATCTTCTCCTTGTTTTTTTCCTTCCTTTCCAAATTATCTTTAGGGGGTTATGGTCTGCTTATACAGTTGTCATAATTTCTACTGTTTCTAGCTTGTTTCCTATTCCTACAGTCATCCATACCGTGTCTAATCAGGACCATGACTGATATGGATCCAAACAAAAAGTATATTCAGTTTTCAGGGTTTAATCTCCTCCACTGATCTGACAAGTTTAATTCCTGTATCATATCCAAGAAGGATGCTGGCAGTATTTTCCTCCACCATAGCTAGCTGGAGAATTCTGAGAGTTGAAATCCACAAGTCTTAAAGTGGCCAAGTTTGGGGACCCCTGAAATAGAGTGAGGGGGCATCAAAAAAGGTCAGTGCAGAGGCTGCAATTGGCACCATCGAAGTTCATGGCTTTGATCCCCCGGTGACAGAAACCATTTTGACTTTTCCAAAATCCCCCGCTTCCCCCACGGAGATGATCCCATCGAAAGGATTGCTCCGTGGGTTGAGACACCACAGTCTTAAGCATCTTAATCACAGTCAGGCTTGTCAGCCGAGCTGAATCGAAAGAGCTTCTCACAGGAGACTTTAAAAAAAGAAAGAAAAGGAGAAGCAAAGGGCCAGTTATCCATGCCAGCCCAAAAACAACAGCAGCAGATCCTCCAGGGATCTCAGGTGGGAATTTCGTTCAGGGGGGATCGGGAAAGGCCCATGTCTGACGGGAATTGCCCACAGAGGCCAATTGCTAGAGAGATTCTCAACCACCCAGGTCCTGGTGCTTCCAAAAGGCAAACTGGGCTTCCTTTGGAAACATTTCGCTTCCCATCCGAGAAGCTTCTTCCGTTTTGTCCTGAGGAACTAAAGAAGCTTCTTGGATGAGAAGTGAAACGTTTTCAAAGAACAAAACCGAGAGAGTCCAGTTGCCTTTTCGGATCGCTAGAGAAGATGGGACAGAATGGATCGATCATGTTAAGAGGGACAGAAATAACGCACACTAGGCCAGGGGACCCCAAACTTGGCACCTTTAAGACCTGTGGACTTCAACTCCCAGAATTCTCTATGCTATGCTGGCTGGAGAATTCTGGGAGTTGAAGTCCACAAGTCTTAAAGGTGCCAAGTTGCTCTAGGCCAATCCCAGTAGACATTACTACTACTACTACTACTACTACTACTACTACTACTACTATTATTATTATTATTAAATCTTTGGTGAGATTCACAGCCTTTGGGGCTGGTTGATAGCTCAACAGTTCAAGTCCTAACCAAGGACCTAGGAGCTGTTAAGGTAGAGTCGGAGGATATAAGCTCTTCCAAGTAGGGTGTTATTTTGTAGAATCAGGGTGTTATTGTTATTATTATTGTTGTTGTTGGTGGTGGTGGTGTTATTGTTGTTATTGTTATTATTGTTGGTGTTGTTATTGTTGGTGTTATTATTGTTATTATTACAATTATTACAGAATGAATGTTGTTGCACTTGTGGGTATTCAAAGGCTCTGCAACAAAGCACTTGGAAGATTATGGCAAGCATATTCACGCATGTAATGCGTGTACTACCCTGTCTGGAGGGCCTGTCTTTTGGGGGTACCCTGAATGACAGGTGAACAGCCTGCTCTCAGATTGCCTGACATTCTTGGGGCGGGGGGCGGGGGGGGCAGGAGGGGAGGGGAGGGGGAAGATAAGGGGCCTGCCCTTCTCCAGGGAGGGCTTAAAGGAGAAACTCAACTGGCTGTCTTGGGTTATCCCTCTTGATAGTGATACAGCCTGCCGAAATCAGAGAAACTATCTAAATATTTGAGGAAACCAATGATTTTTTTTAAAAAAAATTTAAATTTGATTTTTTTAAAAATGGAAGCTGCTGTTGTTCCTTAAAAGACAGGATATCTTTGACCATTTGCCTCAATGAATTTCCACCAAAACTGCTGAAACTTTTCCGTTTGGATCACAACTAGCCAGCCGAGAGTTTACAGAGAACGTCCCAAATGCGTTCATACAATCCGGATCAAACCCAGCTCCCATGTGGATATCTTCCCCTTTTTTTTAAACGATGAAATCAGGGCCCGGGGGGGGGTGAGTGGGGGGGAGGAGACCCAGCATCCTCACATTTGGGTATCGGTAACAAAATATCAGGAGACAGGAAGGAAATGAGAAACGGGGCAAAGGAGGACCAAAAAGGAATTTGGGAAGAAGTGTGGAAAAAAAAGAAACACCCATCCCAAGAACGGCATGCAAATTTTCTCCTACACACGAAACCTCTTTAATAGGGGGTCCCTCCTGCTTTCCACAAAGCAACAGTAAGGAAAATAACCACACACCTGTCCCTATTCTGGGGGAAAGAAAAAAAAAAAAAGTCCAAATTCGAAGGTGCAGGGCAGGGCCTGTTCCCACCCACCACCCTCGGGTGGAAAGCAGTAAACCACGAATTAAAAAGGTTGTACGTGTTTTGATTTATTCTCGGAGATGCTGGTAAGTTTTTAAAGCACCTTCTTCCAGTTTTTGGGGCAGGCCATCAAATGAATGATCTACAGATTGCGTGGCTGAAAGGGCGACACGAAAAAGCAACTTCAGAAAAAAAAGGCATCGAGAGTCGTCCAGGTAGACAAGGCATAAAATGACCGGGCTCTAGTTATCCGGCATTATTTCAAAGCTCTCTAAAGAAGGGGGAGGCACTCAGCTACAGGGGCTCTGGGGACACCATTGGAACCGAGGTGGGGACAGAAAACGTCACGGAGAAAATTGGTCCACGCGTGGTTTGCTAAGAGTCGGAAATGACTCGATGGCACAGAACGAATCAATAAACCATGGGCTTCAGGAGGAAGCAGAATAGGGGTCTCCAACCTTGGTAGCTTTAAGCCTGGAGGACTTCAGCTCCCAGAATTCCCTAGCCAGCAAAGCTGGCTAGGGAATTCTGGGAGCTGAAGTCCTCCAGGCTTAAAGCTGCCTGGGGAATTATGGCTGGCTGGGGAATTATGGGAGTTGAAGTCCTCCAGGCTTAAAGCTGGCTGGGGAATTATGGCTGGCTGGGGAATTCTGGGAGTTGAAGTCCTCCAGGCTTAAAGCTGGCTGGGGAATTCTGGGACTTGAAGTCCTCCAGGATTAAAGCTGGCTGGGGAATTCTGGGACTTGAAGTCCTCCAGGCTTAAAGCTGGCTGGGGAATTCTGGGACTTGAAGTCCTCCAGGATTAAAGCTGGCTGGGGAATTCTGGAGTTGAAGTCCTCCAGGCTTAAAGCTGGCTGGGGAATTCTGGGACTTGAAGTCCTTCAGGATTAAAGCTGGCTGGGGAATTCTGGGACTTGAAGTCCTCCAGATTAAAGCTGGCTGGGGAATTCTGGGACTTGAAGTCCTCCAGGCTTAAAGCTGGCTGGGGAATTATGGGACTTGAAGTCCACCGCGCTTAAAGTCACCAAAGTTGGAGACCCTGATTTAATCGAGGATGAATTCTTGCGTTTTGACAATCTCCAAAAAAGAGAACATGAAACACCAATCGGCCTTTTGCAGTCAAATCCTCCTCCCCAAAATGCTACCCAATGCCCACCAGTCTGCCTATTGAAGTGTGCCCAGTGAAAGGATCCATATATCCCCCCGTTTTTAGTACTGGGAAAAAAAAACTAAAGTGCTCTCCCAGCTGTTGCTGAGAAGGCAGGAGGGCATCGGGGCCCTCAGGCAATTACCCTTAGGGCTGCACCCATCAAGTTTCTTTCAGGATGAACTCTCAAGGCAGACTCCCAGATCGTCAGTCCATCCTCGCTTCCCAAGTTTAAGACGGGAAATCAATTCTGCCCTGACTTTTTACCATCCCCCGATGTCCCACTAGGCTAGTTGGGAAGGCTTTTCACACAGCGTTGAGATGGGAAGCTACGAAGGCATAACATGAAAAATCAGAGCCTCGGCTTGGGGCGATTTACCTGTCCGGTACAAGATTGGAATATGGTCGGTGGAAAGCTTGTGCTCGCTCCGAACTCCGATGAGTAGCGGGCTCCCCCTTCTGGAAAGGAAAACAAGAGGTTGAGATGAGCAGCAGCCGCCATTGGGGAGACTTACTCATCGTTTACTCCTGAGCAACCTACTCAGTTGGTTTACTTTATTGTCACTGCACCTCGGACGACTATATTAAATGCCCTCTTCAGTGTATGTTATAACTATACAAATAAAACACACATATCCTTCACGGTCTGTGCAACTGAATTGAAAACCCCTGAGAGCCTCGGTGGCGCAGTGGTGAGAGGGCAGTACTGCAGGCTCCTGCTGCTGACTGTTGGCTGCCTGCAACTTGGCAGTTCGAATCTCACCGGGCTCAAGGTTGACTCAGCCTTCCGTCCTTCTGAGGTTGGTAAAATGAGGACCCAGATTGTTGGGGGCAAGAGGCTGACTCTGTAAACTGCTTAGAGAGGGCTATCAAACAATGTGAAGCGGTATAGTAAGTCTTATTGCTATTGCGATATTGCATTAATATACAGTATATATATTCCACTATACAGTAGAATTCAATAGAGTTCCTGCCCTGGGATAGAAGCTGTTTTTCGGCCTATTTGTCTTTGTTTTTAATTGTCCCACACCGTCTGCCAGATGATAATAGTTCAAAAAAAAGGGTGCCCAGGATGAGATGGATCTTTGAGGACGTTTTGAACTTTCTTGAGGCAGCGGGAGCTCTAAAGCGCTTCCAAAGAGGGGAGAGGGCAACCCATGGTCCTCTGGGCAATGACGTTCGCCCTCTGGAGTGCTGTCCTATCTACCCCGGTGCAATTGGCAAACCAGACAGAGGTGCAGTGAGTTAGCCCTGGTTATAGCATTGCAGGCTCAACTGGCCAGGGCTGAATCTTATCAACTCTGTGCCAACCGGTGGGAGACAGAAATGACAGGCTGACTGGCACTCACCTTGTGCCAACTGCCTGGCCAGGATAATGAACACTTTTGAACACCAGAGCGAAAGCCCCCTCCTGTGTTGGGACAGGAAAGAAAATCAGACCTGGCAGTTCTTCTGGGCATGTTCACGCACACGCACGCACACACACACACACACACACACCCATTCCAATGCACTGAAGAGGAACGATCAGACCCCTTTCTGATTTTAAAAAAAGTTACTGTAAGAAAAAATAAATAGGTGGTAAAAACTTATTACACTTGGCTCCTTTCTAAACAAGCACAGATACACACAGAAACATGTTACATTCTTTTTTAAAAAAACATAAAGTGCTTTGAGCATCTAAAGGCCCAAAAATACACCCAGCACCCTTTGGAGCAAGATTACCCCACAGGTAATCCTCAATTTACAACGGGTTGCTTAATGAACAATTCAAAGTTACAACAGACCTCCTCCTCTCTCAAAAGCAACTGACAACCTGTTTCTGAAAGTATGAGACCCACAACCCCACAATCTTGTGGCTCCATTTTGGACTCTTGGCAACCAGCTGGCCTTTTCAGCTGTCTGCAGCCTCACACAGAGGAGGCAGGACCACAATTGGCCACATTTCTTATTGGGTTTTGGCATTTACTTTTGGTTTCCTGCCAAAACTGCCCACGGGGAAAAATGGTCTCGCTTTATGACTGTGGCATTCACTTAATTGGACAGCCACTTGTTTGGAACAGTATAGGGCTTTGTGCTTGAGCAGTGGGTTAGACTAGAAGACCTTCAAAGTCCCTTCCAACTCTATGGATAAAAATGTCAATAAAAAAATCAGATCTGCTCACATAATGCCTCGATTTATGACTCCAAAGACTTAAGAACATATTTCAAGGCTCAATTACGGTAGTGAATGTAGAATTGCCGGTATACAATTATCCTTAGCAGTTTTAAAATAATTCTTAGCTAAACTGAGGGCACTTTGATGGCCGCAACTTGTCCTGCCCCTGGGGGAGTCAGACTCTGAGGGAGAGGAGGAACAGCCAACAGGGAGTAGAAGTGGGGCTCCGGAGGTTGTGGAGGAGGCTGGGGAAGGGCAGAGGCTGGCTGGGCAGTCAGAGGAGGACCCAGGCCCATCCCCTCTCCATCCTAGGGCACGCAGGGAGGAGAAGATGAGGGCCTTGATCCGCTTTATGGGCTGCAGCTGTGACCATTGAAAAGACAGCCATGCGTACTGGCGAGCGCTGGAAAGAAAGCATGTAAATATTTCTAGTTTATTGTTCCTCTCTGAGTTTGGCGTCCTTCCCAGTGTGTGTTATCTGTGGACATCCTCCAGCCCTTGTCTTGCCTGGTTGGTGTTGCTTTTTTTCCTTCCTTCTTATAACTGTTTGTGTGGGAGTTTTTTTTGGCTTCCGTCAAAGATATTCGGAGCTTGGAAGCAAAGGGATGGAAGAAAAGGGGCTTCAGCTGTTTTCTGTGACTGTGTTTGTTTTGTATCCCACCCGGGGTCACCACACAACTGCAAATAAGATTTGCCCCCAAAGCTTGGATCTTCCTTGGAAGTGAGGTTCTTCTCGTATCTGAGGCTGAAGACAAAAGTCCCCATCAGAGAAACAGAACATAGAACCATAGGGCTGAAAGGGACTTTGGAGGTCTTCTAGTCCAACCCCTTGTCCAAGACAGAAGACCTCATACCACTCCAGATAGTTTGTCCAGTCTCTTCTTAAAAGCCTCCCATGAGGGAGCAATCACAACTCCCGGAGACGAGCTGTCCCACTGGTTAATTTGTTCTTTGGGGGTAAGTGGCCTCAACGGTGCCTGGCCCTCTACTATGAAACAGTATCCATGATTTAGCAAAATATATGAGACAAATCAGACTGCCCAGTGATTTGGGTAAAACTAGAGATGTACCAGCTGTTGAATGACCCTCTCCACCAAGGTGGTGAAACTTATATCGTCACTTTCACAGTTGTCGTACATGTACTTGACAAGCTTTGCGATGGTTTCGGTATCAGTTTCCGATTCAAATTCGTAGCCTTTGCTCTCCTGAAAAGAGGGGGGAAAAAAAGGGCTGTTTTTGCACCCGAACCAGGACAGAGAAGCATTGAACCTGAACAGCATGACGGATGCGGCTCAGCCAGGAGAAAATCGACTGCAAAATATATTACTGAGGTGACCAAGTGCTAAACATCTTGCACACTAAATTCTAATTTCTTATAAAACGGCCCAGCTTTTGAACCAGAAACATTCAAAAGAAACCGCCGGGAAGAAACAGGAAAGTTTACCAATATAGAACGTCAATCTGGACATAGCCAGAGAATGCAAAATATTCTGTGCGTGGAACAGACCATCCGGGGGGTGTGGGGGTGTGTGTCTCTGCCTGGAGTGGAATTTTGCACATGTTCTTGTGGGGGAGAGAAGAAATGCAGGGGAAAAACACCCAAAATTCTGAGCCACAATGTGGATTGTTCCATCGACAGAACAAAACATACTTTGCATTTTGTGCCACGCCCCAAGGCTCAACCGGTTTGGCTGCAAAAGGACACCACCCTGCCTAACCTGCGAAGAACCTTGGGGTCATGCTCTATTGCACATTTTCCCTTAATACACATAAACGGTTCCAGTTATACAACGCCTTTGTGTACTTACTGGTTACATCAGGTCATCACATTATATATACATCCTAATGAAGTCTATGATCCAATATATTCTCTCCATCAAGTTACACATCCAATTTATCACTATTATTTGCTTATTTCTGCCGTGTTACACTTTTACAATTCTCACTTCATGCACGTCGTACTATATTCTTGTAGAGTTCAATAATAATGCAGTTTATTGTTTATTTGATCACTGTATATATTTTATTAATCTTCTTTCCTTATTTAACACTAATCTCTGCTTCTATTATATTATGCATCCAAATTATCTCTATTATCTTCTGCCATGATATATTACAATCCTCACTTTATGCACTTCACATTATATTCATGTACAGTTCCTAAATATACTTTTTTACATTGTTTATTCTTACATCTTCCTCTATCTCTGTATATATGTGTGGTGGTGGTGGTGGTGTTTTAAAAAAGTTTTATATTTATTTAGTTTTGCCCAAGTTGGCTTTCTCCAAATCCTTTGGACAAAGATTTACAGAATTCTCAGCTTGCGAGCTAAGAATTCTGCAAAACAGAACGTGATGTATCTTAAGGACGACATTTTGGGAAGAGCTGTGCTATCATTCCAGTCCAGGCTGTTGATGCTCAGAGGCTGCACTGTACTTATATTAGAACGTTAGAATGTACGTTGTCTTCTCTGTGGGTGAATTGATTTATGGAGTAGAAAGACATAAGAATTTATTTGTCATTACACTCGCAAGCGGGTGCAACGAAATGAGGTGCTCTTCCTCAAGTAAAACTGGACAACACCATTGAAAGAAAAATAAAATTAAACACAACAGACCATACAATAATCTCTATACAATTTAAACATGTAAATACCCCATTACTCTCAGCCATTAAGTTCCACAAAAATCTTATGACCCTGCATTCAAACTCAAAACTGCACTTGGATAAAAACTGTTCTTAAATCTAGTCGTCCTTGTTCTTAATAAAGGATGTTTCTTACGCATCCTGTTCCACTTAGTTTACCTTTTCTCTACCAAAAGCATCACTGCTAAGATACTGATCTCCCCCCCCCCAACATCAGTCAGATTTTGCTTTCAGCCTTAAGGCAGTTATGTACAAATGCTCGATTTTAAGATCTGAAATGGTCGACCAAAATTTTATGGAATCGGGTGACAATCCTAACCGTGTCCTCATCGTTATCTACGTATGTGTGTGTTTTGTTGATCTTCCTTCCTTATTTAACACTAATCTCGGCTTCTACTTTTTATCCAGTTACACAATATGTCCCGTGTTAAACAGTATTCTAACAGGTCCTGTTTTGAAGGTGTCCCACAAAATACAATCCAGGAAGCTGAACTTACCAAGAACTTTTTTAGGTCTTTGTAATTTGTGATTATTCCGTTGTGGATAACAATAAATTCTGAAAGGAAAAACGAACATTCACATTCAAGGCCATAAAAGAAGCAAAACGGGAGAGAAAAGGGCGCCTTGCTCAAAACCTATCTTTATGCAGGAAGGGGTTGGGTGGGGTAGATAAATGGGCGGAGAGGCTGACCCCTTCCCCCAAGTTCCATGGAAGCTGATCTAACACCCAATCAGTCTGAGAAGATTCCTGCATTCTAGGCAGAAAGCAATGAAGTCCTCAGCTTGTACTCTACGCTTGTGCATCTGGTTGCTTGTGCCTTACACTTGAGCCTCGGTGGCACAGTGGTTAAGAGTGCAGCACTGTAGGCTACCTCTGCTGACACGTACCTGCCTGCAATCTGGCAGTTCAAATCCCACCAGGCTCCAGGTTGACTCAGCCTTCCGTCCTTCCAAGGTGAGTAAAATGAGGACCCAGATTGTTGGGGACAAAGAGGCTGAATGTAAACTGCTTAGAGGGGGCTGTAAAGCACTATAAAGCGATATATAAGTGCTATTGCTACACATGGTGAAACAGTCACTTTTGAAGCCCTGTCAATCAATCAATCAAACTAGAAGGGACCTTGGAGGTCTTCTAGTCCAGCCCCTGCTCAGGCAGGAAACCTTATACCATTTCAAAGGGCTATCCAATCTCTTCTTAAAAACCTCCAGTGATGGAGCATCCACGACTTCTAGTGGCAAGATGTTCCACTGGTTAATTGTCCTCACTGTCAGAAAGTTTCCCCTTAATTCCAGATTGCTTCTCTTCTTTCCATCCATCGTTTCTTGTCCTGCTTTCAGCGGTTTTGGAAATAAGTTGACCCCTTCCTCTTTGTG
This sequence comes from Pseudonaja textilis, assembly GCF_049901715.1. NCBI lineage: Eukaryota > Metazoa > Chordata > Lepidosauria > Squamata > Elapidae > Pseudonaja > Pseudonaja textilis. The sequence goes on along the minus strand of NC_141998.1, from coordinate 988,587 downwards.
GCAGCCTCTCAAATCTTGGAAGGCTGCTATGGTGTCAGTTGTGAGCACCACATCCTGGATGGTGGACTTAAGACGTGCCTAGGAATTGCTTAACTGTTATCTTGACCAGGGGTCTCCAACCTTGGCCACTTTAAGACTTGTGGGCTTCAACTCCCAGAATTCCTCAGCCAGCTTTGCGGAGTTGAAATCCACAAGCTTTGCTGGCTGAGGAATTCTGGGAGCTGAAGTCCACAAGTCTTGGCAAGGCTCGCTCTTATCTGGGACGATTAGATTTTAGTAGCGTTTTACTGTGAATGAACGGAATTCACAGAGAAGCGTTACAAAGGTTTTGCTTTTATCTCTGTTTGGTGTTTGTTTGCTTTGAACGAGGCTTGGGTCAGAACACCTACACACACACACACACACAACCACAAATCCCCTCCCCCCCAAGAAAGCCACTTTGTGATCCCAATTCCGGCCTACCGTTGTTTTTGTCTGATCTCTGCGGGTGGCTGTTGACTGGATTAGGCTCGCCATGGGTGGCCCAGCGGGTGTGAGCAATTCCAAGGTGCACATCAAACTCAATGTCCAGATCTATATCCTGCTGTTCTAGAGAGGGGGGGAAAAAAAGATATATATTTTCACTTTTAAAGGCTTTTTGATACTGGTCATGGAAAGAGGAGGCGGCATCAGTTATAATCTCTGGTCTAGTTGTGCTTCAATCCACTCGTTTCAGAACTGTAGCTGTCAGTGCAGCCACAAAGCAGGTCCTGTGGAACATTTGTTGGGTGTTTTTTTTTTAAATAATGTTGTTAAATGAACGGTCATAAGGACTACCTGTACAACATACTTCATTGGTAGTATATAATATTATAAAACGCTACATGCTGAATTTCTACTTATCAAAATCTACTTATGTCTGGTGAAATTTAGGTTAAAAATACTTTTAAGTTAGCAAGGTTCAAATTATCAAAAAGATTAGTAGTAAATAATGCACCAATACTACGATTTATACAACTTCAAGTAAGAACCCAAATTTTGAAGGCAGCACAATTCCATCTTTAGGGTCCAAGAATGGTCATTCAAGCCTCTCCCACCACCCAAATCGTGGGAGACACCCCAACTCGGATCTCGGCTTCTTACCACGGGCCTCAATCGGAGCTCCCCCGGAGGGTAAAAAAAATCTTACTCAGGATGATCAAAGTTAATATTACTTGCAGAAGTTTGGTTTTAACTGCGTTTCATTTGTCTTTTATGTTTTAGGATATACGCTGTCCGGAGTCACCTGCTGGGATGAGCGGCTGCAGGAATCAAATCAACAAACCGAATTAAATGCAGAGTCCGCTCCCTTCACCCGCCTGCTGGGGCAGGGGTGTGTGTGTGTGTGTGTGTGTGTGTGTGTGGTAAATGCAGCCACCCAAATGAAAAGGAGGAAAACGAGACCTACTGTTAACTTCTTCATCCAAAGCCTTCACTTTCCCTTTCTTCTTAATGAGCGTGATCTTGCCGGCATTGGCCTCCCAGTCTTTCTCATTCCCACCATCGATTCCAACCCCTACGACACAGGAGGGAAGACGAGGAAGGACGACAGGTAACCCCACACACACACACACACACATACCCCGGGCAGGATTAGTGGTCCCCAGGTACATGGAAGGCCAAGGAAGGTCTCTGTCTCTCTCCCTCCCTCCCTCCCTCCCTCTCTCACACAGACACACACAGGTTCAGATGCTGACGGCGTTTAGTAGCACGTCCACACGAAGAAGTGGGGGGGGGGTGTAAGCCAACCGTCCATCTCGTGGACAGCTTACCTGCGGAGTCATATCCCCGATACTCCAGTCTCTGAAGCCCCTTGATTAGGGTCTCCAAGATCTCCCGCCTGGTCCGGGGAACATGGTAATTCAGGTAAGCAAAGATACCTAAAAGATGATTTAAAATGGAAAGGGCAACAACATTAAAGTCGTTCCTTGCAGGTCCAACATATTCGCAGTTAGTCTCATTGGTAGTACATTTAAGCCTTATTAGTAGCACATCTAAGCCAAGGATTTCCAAACCGAGCAACTTTTTAAAGACTTGTCTCCTGCCTCCCTGCCAGCCTGGAGGGATTCTCTGCTTCAATTTCCTGTATCCTTCCCTTCATTGCAAACTTGGCTCTTGTAAGTGAGGTACTACTACCACTCTGTAAAGCCTTAGTAAGGCCACACCTGGAATCCTGCATCCAGTTTTGGTCACCACACTATAAAAAAGATGTCGAGACTCTAGAAAGAGTGCAGAGAAGAGCAACCAGGATGATTAAGGGGACTGGAGGCTCAAACATACGATGAATGGTTGCAGGAACTGGGCCTGACTAGTCCAGGGAAGAGAAAGACCAGGGGAGGCAGGAGAGCTGCCTTCCAGTATTTGAGGGGCTGCCACAGAGAGGAGGAAGGGGGTCAGGCTATATTCCAAGGCACCTGAAGGCCAGACAAGGAACAATGGATGGAAACTGAACAAGGAGAGATTCAACCTGGAAATAAGGAGGAATTTTCTGACAGGGAGAACAATCAACCCATGGAACAGAAGTTGCCTTCAGAAGTTGTGGGAGCTTCATCCCTGGAGGCTTTGGACTGCCATTTGTCAGACATGTTGTAAGGTCTCCTGCTTGGGGGGTTGGACCAGATGACCTACAAGGTCCCTTCCAACTCTATCTATCTATCTATGCCTCTATCCATCCATCCATCCATTTGTATTTGTGGAAAAATACAATAAAAATCTATTTTAAAAAAAGAGTTTGATACTGATTAATTTGTTCAATGAATCATTGAACAAATCACTCCAGAGCTCTATTGTTTCTTTTTTTTCTTATTCATATCCATTTCATGTATGTTTATACTTATACCTGTTATCTTATAATCGCTTGACAAAATAAAATAAATAAAATAAAATAAAAAATTTACAGCAGCACTGGGGAGAAAATAGGGACTTGTGAAAAAGTGGAATCTCTTCCATCTTTGGTGACACATTAAAAGGACAGAGGTTTCCTTGATGACAGGCCCAAGTTTTAGAGAAAGTCAGAGAACTGAACAGTCCACTGGCATTTTTAGATTAATGGTATTTCAAAGCCACAGGCTTTTCTACCAACAGATTATGATTGATCTTGAATAGAAGGATAAAATAGCAACCGTGGCACAGAATTGTTGAGACGTATACAAAGTTAATAAATAATTTTAGTTGATAGAATATACCTCCTTCACAGAATAATAAATGCTATTAAGGGAACTACACTTTATTAGAATCAAACTGCTTCTTACGAATCTGTGATATATTACACAATTACCAAGCTACAAAGGTTATTTGTGAGACTTTCCCATCGGCCTTCTTTCCGCTACTTCCTCCTATTTTCAGTACAGATTGTCCCAATTATCCCGCAGAGCAGGTTTATATTCTAAATTTAGTTATTTGCAATATTGACAGATATAAAATTCGGTTTGCTTTGGCTTTTGGCTGTAAATACTTTACAAATCACTGAAGCAGCTGACCAAGGGCCTGGACATAACTGACAGCTCGGCATTTCCTAGCAATCCAAAATACAGACTATAAATGGTACAAAGAAAATATAAGATCAGCAAAACAGTGAAGAAGGCCAGCTCTTCGCCGGGTCACCTTAATGCTGTCCAAGGCACCTGCTCAATCGCTTTGGGAGGTGCAAAATACAGGATTTTCAGGAGGGAGAATTGCACAGCTTGCTCACTCTTTTTGCACACCTTGTAAGGTGCAGACTTAAGCCTTGGAAGCAAAACCTCCTGACAAAGGACACACACACACACACGCACACATACACACCCTGTCCCCCAACCTTCTCGGACATTCAGATCTGCAGGGGAGCCTCTCCGCGGAAATCTTTAGCAAAAGGTGAAAGATTTACAGTGCAATCTTTACGTTATGCGTAAAATACACAAACAAGCGTACAAGTATACGTTTATCAATGTTAATAAATTCATTTCCAGATTTTTTTTTTAAAAAAAAAGATCTGCAAGGAAGCCTTGTTGAAAATGTCTTAGGATGGGGTGAGTGCCTCCTCTCCAAGATGAGGAATTGCCCCCACCATAGTAGTATTAACACCCCCCTTTTTATTAATATGTACTCCATTAGGGGTCAAGAATGACATGGCACAGGATCCATCGTTTATTTATGTGTTCTATGCAATTTCTCTCTCATCTTGGGAGAAGAACCAAGTTCTGCCTCTTTCATCATGCTTCGTCTTAGAACAGGGGTCTCCATCCTTGGCCGCTTTAAGCCTGGCGGACTTCAACTCCCAGAATTCCCCAGCCAGCTTTGCTGGCTGGGGAATTCTGGGAGTTGAAGTCCGCCAGGCTTAAAGCGGCCAAGGATGGAGACCCCTGACTTAGAACTAATTTTTACATCTGGAGAAATCAATGAACGGAATGAGACATCCAAGAAAAGACACACAGGCTCAACCCTGACACTGCACGATGGATGGCTGCATCTATCCATTAAACAAATCAAACAGCTGTGATTATTTATGAGAGGTAAGAACCGCTGCACGACTAACTCTGACCTCACAGGATTACTTGTCTTGATTTAATCGTATTTCACTGTCAGGCTGTGCAGCAGCTATGCAGGTTTCAAAGGGGAGACAGCCTTGCCGAATTGCGGTTTCTCAACTGTGGAAGCTATAAGATTGGTGGGCTTCAACTCTCAGAATTCCCCAGGGACCACATCTGGACATCAATATGCTGGCTGGAGAATTCCAGGAGTTGAAGTTCATATACCGGTTGTCCTCGATTTACAACAGATGGCAAAAGAAAGAAAGACCGCCCCAAATGAAGCCCACCTCAAGTTAATACTTAATGTTACATATAATAACAGCAGCTAGAATCACATATGCACAAAATTGGAAAAATGAAAGTATTTCCACAGATGAGAAGGAACTAAAAAAACATACAAGAATGTCCTGAACTGGACAAGATTAACAATGGAACTTAAAAACAAAGAGGAAGCAGAATACTACTTAACATGGGATGTATTGTATAAATGGTTAAATAACAGGTGCAGAGGTTAGTACTTAACAGCAAAAGAAGATTAACAAAATAGAAATAAATAGAGATGTATAGAAATATATAAGAACACACAATGTAAGCAATATCACTATCAGACTGTACGTGAATATAGTTTAAAGTGTATAGAGTGATAGTGTGGTACAACTATGAAAATAATAGTTATGAGGTACAAAACTATGTATTTAAAAGCGACTATGAGAATAATAGTTATAACCAGGGTGTATGCTATTATTTTAAAAGGACTTGATATAGCCAGTACACTGTCATTACAATGTACAATAAAAATATTTTTTTAAAAACAGTTGAGGTCTCTAACACAAACAGCACATAATTGATTTCTGAAGATTGTTGTGAAATCTAGTATATCCATAGGATACAAATAAACTTAAAGCATTAAAAAAAAAAAGTAACTGAGCCAACCTGGGCAAGGCCAGTGGTGTAGACTAAACAGGAAGTAAAAACAGCATCCTGAATGAATGGAGTATTTCATGGACACATCCGTGTACCAAACAGGATCTGAGCCAACTCACCTTTTTGCAGAAAGCAAATATTAAATCCCATCCTCCCACTACTCCTTGTTGGAATGCAGTTATGGGGCAGGAAAGGAGCTCCTGAATTCACGGCCCCCGCATTTATATGGAAGGCTGATCTACAACAATGCTTCAGTAAGGAACCAGAGTGAAAGAAACTTGTATTTAATAAATAAGCTAAGAAATTTAAATAAATAGCACCATTACTCCTAGTAGTAGTCAGAACAGCTATTGGGATAGGCAGGATAGATCATAAAATCCTAGGTCTTCCCATCCAAGGCAGGAGATCTTACTTCCATCCCAGACAAATGTCTACCCAGTCTTTTCTTGGAAGACCTCCAGCCATGGAGCTCCCAGGGAACCTGTTGTAAAAATTTAAAAATTGCAAAGAGGAGTTCCATCGTTCCTTTCTATTTTTTTTTGCTAAGATGAAAAATCACCGCTCCTTTTAGATCCCACATCTTCCCCTAATCAATTAGCCATCGCAGGGAATTCCTCCCAAATTCTGCCCTCTCTTATTTCAGCCCCCCATGAGGGTTGAATAACCCTCCCAAAAGAATCATCCCACCTTTAACACAGAAACAGCAGTGATGATGCTTTGACTAGCAACATGCAGTGACCTTGTAAGATTTATTGCCCCTTCCCAATAATTTAAACCAGCTAAGACAATAATCTCATAAAGTGGCGGTCAGCATTCGAAAATGCCATCCAGAGCATATTTAGTGACAATATCATTATTAGAAGTCGTAAGGCAGCACCAAGCTGGGCTTCTGGTTCAGAGGAGACAAAGCCCATCGCTCAGTTCCATTTTGACAGTAGCAGCAGGGCTTAAAATGTATTTATTTATATGTTATTTATTTACCTAAAACATTTATGCAGCCACCCATCTTATATTGACCATTTTCACCGAACTCAGCAAAATGCATCATGCTGTCCCAAGAGAAGGAAAATAATAGCAATAAAAATAAATCCACATTGGATTTTTTGGATACCTCGCCACCATTCTATTTTTGGTCTTGCCCAAAATATCCAAATTGCTTTAATGTTATTCAAATGTATTTAAAAGGGAGGCAAAGTACAGGCTGCCATAGAACCGGCAATCCCTACAATGCATTTGAAGGCACAATGACAGTCTACTCATAGCGAATTATTTATAGCATCAACTGCCTTTTCTATTGTTAGCATTCTCACGAGTTGCCCTGGGAAATCACTAATTCAGCCCTCTCTCACACACACACACACACACTTGGAAAACACACACAATTAAACCCAGAAGGTGGCTTTGGCTTAGCTTCATCATGGGGGAGCGGAGGGGAGGGGCCACCTGCCATCTTAGGGACTCAGCATACCTGGCTGAGTGACGTGTAAAGGTATTGGGTGACAATCGTGGTTTATAGCTCAGCGATGTGCGAATCCAGGCTTTTTCAACCAAACAGGTAATCTGTCGTGCCCTGTTGGCTGTGGAGGAAACTGGGGGTCATGCTTCAAAAACCATTGTAGTAATGGAGACTCCCCAAATAAGCCACAATGATTTGGGTTTATTTCATCCCTTTAAGCCAGGGGTCCCCAAACCTGGCCCTTTTAAGACTTGTGGACTTCAACTCCCAGAATTCCCCAGCCAGCTTCGCTTTATTAGGGGCTCAGGGCCCCATTAGAGCTGTTTCCACCATCCGTTACAGATAAAGGGGACCAACTTGGGGGGGGCAGCCTTGGGGCAGGTGTGTGTGGCAGTGCCAGGTAACCTAAGGGCAGCTTTCAGGGTGCACACACACACACACACACACACAAAACTGCCTGCAGGGATACTTGCTGACAAGCGGAGCACAAATGGATTTGCTGGGCCTGAAGTGATATTATTTTAATTTCTTTTATCTTGCACTTGCCCTGCCCAGAGTTTTTCTCTCTCTCTCTCTGTATCACACCTGGCTTGGGAAGTCTTCTCAGAATTCCCGCACAGCCTGAGTGAAAGCCAGGTAAGAGCCATCCATCCTGGTTTGTTAGCCCGGGACCTCCTGCACCCAGCCATTTGCACAGACACCTTCCCCTGGTTTCAGGTCCCATTCCTTCCACTTGTACGATCCCACCAATTGTCTAACAACGCACAAGGGGGTGTCCAGGGCACAAATTGTGCCTCTGGAAGCCAACCTCTTGAGGTGTCAACATGCTAACACAATGATGCTTCCCATTCACCTTGTCCTGCATGCATGCACACACACACACACCTGCAGCCCACCCATTCATCTCGTCCTGCATGCAAGCATGCATGCACACACCTGCGGCTCATCCATTCACCTTCTCCTGCATGCATGCACACACCTGCAGCCCACCCACCAACGACCCCTCCCAGCTCTTCCTCCCACACCTGCCATGGTCTCCATCAGGGAGCGAGGGGGGCACCAGGCCTAGTGTGCCTATTAGAGGATGATGGTTTCCTAAACTTGTATGCCACTTGCTTGACTCGAGTGGCTCCAGCATCCAACCAGCCCCCATAAAATCAATCCAAGGTTTAAAATGGGGGGGGGGGCTGAAGCCTGGGGTCTCCCCCTGCCTCGCATGTGGGGGCAGAAAAAGGGTCTCCGGTGCTCTTTTTAAAGCACAGCCAAGTGGGGAGGTGCTCAATGATATGTGATATATGGTATATATGGTATATATACAATATATAGCATCCATGCAGACAGACAGAGAGAGAGAGAGCAGGCATCAGCCATTCAATGACACCCCCCCCCTCAGGCTACGTTCACAAGACCGGCTCAGCCCAGGTTAAGGATCCTGGGAGATCTCCTTTTCCCCCTCCCCAGCCAACTCAGCAGGGAGAGCAAACCCGGATCTTTTCAGAGCATTCAGACGTGCGGGGGGGGGGGAAACCTGGGTGGCCCAAGGCTTCGGAAGGGCCGCCGTTCTGCTAAACACCCCCCCCTCCGGGTCGGAGCAAAACCCGCCAGGGTCATAAATGGGACCCCTAGAGATCATCTGGGGGGGGCTTCCCCCCCCCAGCCAGAGCCTCCCAGACACGCGTGTCGGACGGTTCCCACGTTCCCGGAGACCCTTTTCCCCCAGAAATTGGGGGGGTTCCCCCAACCTCCAGACCGAGCCGAAGGAGCAGCGCTCTGCACATGCCCCGGAGCCAGGGCGCGCTTGGCCCAAGGGTCCTCCCTCCCCACGGGGACTAAACCGTCCCCCCACCCACCCCGCCGTCCGTCCCCCGCTGAGGGCACTCTGCACACGCTCGGGAGACTCACCACACATGGCGCCCCCGTCGCTGCTGCGGCTGCGGCTGCTGAGGCTGCTGCTCTTCCTCTTGCCAGGCGGCGGGTCTGCGGCTGCCGGGGAGCGGCGCGGGGCGCATGCGTCAAGGCCGCGCCGCCATTGGCTCGCGCGGCGGAGAGGCGGGGCCCGGCGCGAAGCCCCGCCCAGGCCTGGCTGGCCCTGGGGACGTGGCAGCCGGACCGCGTGTGAGGTGAGCGGGCGAGAGCCGGAGAGTGTGAGAGCCTCCCTGGGCGGGCGCAGTCTGCCTCGGAAGCCGGGGCGCGCCGCTGTTTCCTGGGCGGGTGGGGGCTTTCCCCGGCTTGGAAGAGGGGATGACCAGGGGGAGGTGGGAGGGCCGAAGCCTGCGCCCGGGAAGGGAGACCACGGGGTGATCCCAGGGCGGCGGGGAGGATGAACCGGGGAAAAGGCCGCCCGCCTCGCTCCTGCCTGCAAGACCCGGAGTCAAGTTGGGCTCCTCGGGAGGCTAAAGAGGGCTGCTGCTGCTGCTATTATTATTATTATTATTATTATTATTATTATTATTATTATTATTATTGTTATTATTATTATTATTATTTATCATCATCATCATCACTACTTTATTTTAGTTTAATTTTGTTTTACGTTGAGGAGGGGGCGCGGGGTTCGACGATGCATTGAAAGAAGAGATTGCACAATTTGTTTGAAATGCTGCAGGGCTTCCTGCTTGATCAGGGGGTTGGACTAGAAGACCTCCAAGGTCCCTTCCAGCTCCAGTTCTGTTCTTATTCTTTACCCTATTCTAATCCCCACCGTAAAATATATGCAGGACCCTGGAGTTCTCCTCCCTTCCCATTTCTCAGGCCTTCTGAACTTCCCCAGCGGCTGCCACCATGTTCATCCAAGGGACCTTTCTCCTTTTTCCTTCTTCTGCCCTCCCGCCACTTCAAAAAAAACCACACACAAACACACACACGTACACACACACACACAAACTAGTCCGGCCAGTCCTTTAAAGGCTGATGCGGGATGGCCTATGTGCTGGGCAACTGGCCTGAGGCGGATGGCAGCTGACCCAACCGGAGCAATCCAAAGTGGATGGAGAACCAACCCTTTTGGGGAGGTGGGCAGTGAGTTCCCCACCCAGGAGGAAAAGTTTGCTTCGGTGGCCTGGACTGGACGTAGCGCCCGGACAGGCCGGCAGCCACTAGAAAAAACGAGGACCAGGGGGCTGGCTCCTGTAGTTGTCAGCAATTTCTTTTATTATCTTTTCCTTATTTGATTTTATTGATCTGATTTATCTATCGATCGCTTACAACGGAGGTCCCCAAACTTGGCAACTTTTAAGACTTGTGGACTTCAACTCCCAGCACTGGAATGAGAGTCGAAGTCCACAAGTCTTAAAAGTTGCCAAGTTTGGAGACCCCATTGCTTACAAGAAGAATAGAAGAATAAACATGAGTAGGAATACAGAAAATAAGGATGAGTAAATGGGGACAATAGGACAGGGACGGTAGGCACGTTGGTGCGCTTATGCACGGCCCTTGCAGACTTTTTAGGAATGGGATGAGGTCAATCGTGGTTAGTTTGAGGTTAAAGGAGTGGGGGGGGGGTTGGTTAGAGGATGCGACAACAGAGTCAGGTAGTGTGTTCCAGGCACTGACCCCTCTGTGGCTGAAGTCGCACTTTGGAATTGTTGAATACAACAACTCTTTGCCACTGTGAGAGGTTTTTCTTTATTTATTCGAATGTTGAAGCAATCTTATCCATCCAACATCAAATCTAAATTTCGGAATGGGAGACAAGGGCTGCCTGGGATTTATATCACTTGTGAATCGACTCTCAAAGATCCGCTTCTTGCTTTCTCCGAGCTCCCTTTCCGGATCAGATACTGGTTCCGCCACCCACCTCTGCCCCTGAAACCTCCCTCAAAATTGCAACGCCCACAAGCAAACCCTGCCCAAGTGTGAAGAGATTGGTAACTGCAGGAATCGCAGACCAGTTACCTGTGTCCCAAAGGTGCTTTTTTGGGTTTTTTTTTTTCAAGAGGCAACTGGACTTTCTGGTTTTGCTTTGAAGACATTTCGCTTCTCATCCCAGAAGCTTCATCCGTTCTGAAGGAAGGGAAATTCTTCATTCAGAGCTGAAGAAGCTTCTTGGACGAGAAGCGAAACGTCTTCAAAGAAAAAAACAAGAAAGTGAAAAAAAGCACCTTTGAAAAAAAGCACCTTTAGGGACAACCTGGACTTGGATGACAGAGAATCTCCATAGACTCTTACCTGCGTCAAAGGTGACACAAGTTTTGGGTGACACACTAGCATTCAGCACCCAACAACTCTTCTCGACAGCACGCCCCATTCTCACGTGTTCCTTTTTGGGGTTGTGGAAGCTGTGCAAGAATGGGGTTGCAGCCTCAACCCTCCCAAAATTAAGTGTTTGACTCGTATTTCAGTCTTGTGATTATTTAGCGTTTCTTCCATGAAGCATAGGTCATAGATTTTTTTTACAAAAATAAATGAGTATGTAAACAATTGTTCCTCTTGTTCCGGGGAGGAGGAGAGTGATGCTGGCATAAATCAAATTAGCCATTTCCCAAATTTTTGATATGTGGAGCTCAGTTTTCTTCAGCCGGCCTTGGCCTGCATCAGCTGTCAACCTTCCAGGGAACGCTGTGGCGATCCGTTCCCACACCTCTTGGCGAAGGTTGAATTATTCCAGTAATGCTTCAAGTATCGTTTTTCCTCCCCCTGCCATCACAAAGGTTTCATTTACTGATTGTATCACGTGGGGCACGACGTGCCTTGGGCAGAAGCAGAGATGTTTACGGGAGAGCTGTTTTTTTCAGAAATTCTCTTTGAGAAGAAGGTTCAAGGTTAAAAACAATGAAGCCGTCTCCCAGACAAGAAGGGGATTCTCCCCACCTCTCACTCTCCCCGGGGGCTTTGAATACAACGTCACCTGTCACAGGGCAATGAAGGCACAGTAGCCCCAGGGACACCATTGGTGTTATTAAAGCCCTTCAGGCCAGCCTTCGCACTTGCGACCAATTTTACCTGCACAGAGGGACACACATCCCAGTTAACCCAACGCCAGCCGTCTTTTTTAATTTGTAGATTGCACAGGACTCCATCCTATGGGGCGAGTACAGGATGGCACTGGCGCCAGGAAAAGGCAGCAGCACAATTTTAAACCTAAGTTTGAGCCATGTTGTGCCTTCCTTCACAATGTGCGGGCCAAGTTCTAGAACGAGGGTCTCCAAACTTGGCCACTGGAAGACTTGTGGAGTTCAGTTCCCAGCTATGTGGCTGGAGAATTCTGGGAGTTGGAAGTCCACAAGTCTTCCAGTGGCCAAGTTTGGAGACCCTCGTTCTGGAATGACCACATTCAGAATTGCATCCCAATTGCTTTCATTTAAACTGATTTTAAACCTTTGAAATCAGCCGCCTGAAACCTTCCAGGATCCTTAACTGGAATGTCACCTTGCAAGGGACGGGTCTGAGCTGCCTTGCTTTGCGATGAAAGGAGCTAGTTCACTCCCAAGTTTATGCCACGTTGTTCTTCTCTTTTCCAGAAACGGACGGAAGCAGCACATCAAACCGCCCTAAGCCTCCCCCTCGCGCGGTGGCCTGTACATTGGGGGGCGCAGGGGGCTGTTCAGCTCAACCTCTGGTAACTTCGCTGGACGGATGCTGTGCAGAGATAATTTGTCTTCCGCCCAGCGTTCCTTCGACTTTGCAGAGGGGGAGGAAAGGCAGATTTCCACAGGAAAAAAATCACCCACTTGGCCATCTTTGAACTCCAAACACGGCGCAGGACGGAACTGATCCGTCTTGGTGAATGGAACCGAACCGAGTCGGGTGACTGGAACCGTGCAGAAGAGAGATCGAGTTGTAGCGCCAGGGAAGGGATGACTTTTTCTCCGGGAAATAGAAGTCGCTCTACTATACTAGGCGGGGTATTGTGGCACTGAAGAGGTGTCTTATTCCTAAAGAACAAGGAAATAGAAACTAGAAGATAAAAGAAAACTAAAGATTAAAAAAAAAAAGAATTGGGATTGCACCATCTGTAAAGTTGGGAGTATGGGGTCATTCCATCTGTTGGTTAGGAAAAGTGGAAGTTTGACGGTATTTACAACACCGTTGAGTGAGAAAAATATTCTTCATAGAACCCTCACTATTTCTTTGCCTTTTTATAAGAAAAAAAGAACAGAGTATGAAAATATGGACCTCCCAAAATATGGAAATTTGATCAATGACCTCACTTCGGGCCAGGGTCGATCAGACAGGCCCAAACTGTGGGATGAAGGGTGCCAGAACAAACCTCCAGCTCATAAACCAGAAGCAAAACTTCTTAAGAACCGGGTTCCCTTAATGAATCCCAGGAAGAGCCCCCAGCAGCAGGAAATTCCCCAGGGGCTGCCCTTGCAAATTGCTTTGCAAAAGAACCGCTGGGCCAGTGTGACCTCTGTTCTGCACCAGACCATGCCCGCGGAACAGGCCTTTTACCTGGAGAGGTGGAAACAGCGAATGATTCTAAAACTTGGGAAAGAAGGCTTTGAAGAATACGTTAAAAATACTTTTCAAAAGGGCAAGAACTTCCACGCGGCCATGGAAGCCTTACTGTTAGCTAAAGGAAACGTGGTCAAGGAACAGGAAGAAGACCCCAGCATCTCAGGCTACGTACGGAGCGTAAAGCATGCGCTGCAAGATATTACTAGAGTCAGAGCTCTTGAAAGTGCAGTACAACATGAGGCTCTTTACTACCAAGGCCTAGCGGATTGCATAGCAGACTATCGCGGACAATTATGTCTAATTGACTGGAAGACTTCGGAGAAACCAAAGCCATTTCTTCAAAATACGTATGATAATCCACTACAAATTGCAGCGTACATAGGAGCAATTAATCATGACAGAAACTATGACTTCCAGGTTAATTGTGGCTTGCTTGTGGTTGCCTATAATGATGGTTCTCCTGCACATTCACATTTTATGAGCTTTGAGTTGTGCTCCCAGTACTGGGACAAATGGCTGCTTCGCTTGGAAGAGTTTAAAGAGAAAAGAAAGGATAATGTTACCCAAATAACTTCATCATAATGCTTACTGACATTCCAGAACAAAATAAAAAATTGGTTTTTGTATAAGATGAGCAGGCAAAGGAAGGAGAAAGAAAAGAAAAAGAAAATTCAGTTCATTTGCTTGCTTATATGGATCACACCACTTGAATTACGAATTAGCAATTTTTCAATTTTCCATGCTATATGAAAGCACTGGGTTGTTAACTGTGGAGTATATGTGGATTGCAATTCCATGGATACCTAAGAAAAAGGCAGACTGTAAAATCTTGGATTTATTTTTAGCTATTTTATTTGCTTCAGGGTGGAAAATGGACACTTTGAAAGTATTTCTATAATACAAGAAAATATTACATTTGAGAAACGTAGAGGACAGGTTCCTGTTTTCTCGATGCAGAATAGGTATAACTTGTTACAAACAAAGGCAAAAAAAAATGTAAGTTTTTCATTTCAGATTGCTTTGCCTATTCTGCAATTCTGTATAAATCATGGGATAGGATAGTGAGTACAAAATCCACTTCCCAGAAAGCTTAATTTTGGCATGTTTTTTCATTTCTAGAAGGAAATTTATAATTGAGAAATCCATATCAGACTCCCAGGCTCTGGAAGGAAATAGTGGACGATATAAATATGACTATGCAATAAAAGCTAACATTTTCATAAAAGAAAAGGAAAAAACCTCCCGTGTCTCTTTTTCAAAACCCCAATTTGGCAATGGCAGAGGCAGCCTATCCCCCTCAATGGCTCCCACCGATCCACAAGACTTGTTTCGGTCCTTGAGGACTGGTTAGGAAGAATGGCAAGGCCCTTTTCCTCAAAAGCTATGCATCCCACCTTCAGGCTAAGCCATCTTTAAAATTGTCCTCCAAAAATGATCTCCTCTTTAAAAGAGACCCAGCTCGTCATTTCATGCATTTCCTCTAAAACAGGGGTCTCCAACCGTGGCCACTTTAAGCCTGGTGGACATCAACTCCCAGAGCTCCCCAGCCAGCAAAGTTGACGTCCTCCAGGCTTAAAGTGGCCAAGGTTGGAGACCCCCTGCTCTAAAACATAAATGCACTCAAGTGGACTTTTATTGGACCACAACACACTTCAATTATCTTCTTACAATCACAGCATCTACGAACACCCCACTTGCAAATGTTTTTCTGGGGAAGTTCCACTTCACACACGAGATCCTCATTCTACATCCAAAGCGTGATTAGCTCAGGTCCAAACACAAAAAAATCCTAGCCCAATTTTTTAAAAAATAGATTACCGAGAAGTATAGCGAAGTCTGCTGAATTTTGGAACAAAGGGTTACCAGATAGTTTCTATGCAAATAAGGTCAATGTCAGTGGTATTGCTAATATTTTACTGAATCTATGGGCATTTTTTTTTAAAAAAAATGAAAAGTACAAATTTAAGCCTCCCGATGAGAGCGTAATTTAAAAAAATTATTCTTGGAATCTAAGTAGCAGGGGGAAAGTTTGGTTTTTTTTAAAAAAAATGCAGTGCTCTATGACCAAATCATCTCCAGAAGTGACCACATGTCAATGAGACAAGACAGCCTGCCAAATAAATAGATAATTGACATTCAAGAAGATAATTGGAGATACTTCAATAAAATATTTGAATCCAAGGGAGGAAGAAAGTATTTGGGAAACTGTTAGGAACATGCCTGTTCTGGGCGCTTTCCTCTTTTTTGTTCATGTAAAGCAAAGATGGGCCACCTTCTTCTTATTCGCTTGCTTTCTTATACAGTGGAACAAAAATAGAATTGGCCCAGTGAAGAAATCGCATTTGGGCCAATTGAGACAAACCCACCAGGCACATAATTTCTGGCCGTAGTCCGGGGCTCTTCCGTGATTCAGGTTGACTTCACTTCTTTTTCTTCGTTGTCATCCACAACCTGAAAAAGAAAGAGGCAGGTCGGAAGTTACACCAAGGCTATCGGTGGGGCCCAGCATTGAAAACCAAGCCTGGGAAGCTAGGACATCTTTTAAAACGGGTCACCAAACTTGGCAACTTTAAGACTTGTGGACTTCCAACTCCCAGAATTCTCCAGCCAGCTGGCTGGAGAATTCTGGAAGTTGGAAGTCCACAAGTCTTAAAGTTGCCAAGTTTGGAAGAGCTCTGTTTTAAAATAACCACAGCATCCCTCTTGTGGTGATAGTGCAGGCCAAATCTGTTCAGAAAATTCTGAGTCGATAAAATATCCAGAAGGAAACCCTGAATATACCCGGCACCAACCCCGATCCTTTTAAACAGGTAAGACGTCAATCCCTCTTTTAATGTTTTGCCCACGCTGTGATCGTATGTGGGGAGGGGGAAGAGGAACATGGAGAAGACAGGTGGGGCACAGCTCGTGCCTCCCCAAAGGGGCTTACCTGCTCCACACCTTCCACCTCTGGAATATAGAACTGCAACATGTTTTGAATGCCGCTCTTCAAGGTGACGATGGAACTGGGGCAGCTGGTGCATGATCCCTGCAGCTTCAGCTGCACGATCCCGTCTTCAAAGCCCTTGAAGATGACGTCACCCCCGTCCTCCTGGACCGTTGGCCTGAGGAATGTTAAGCCAGACGCTGTTCTGAGCCAGGCTTCGTCAAACGTAATGGAGCACAAACTTGTTTCGAAAGCAAAACCTATTGTATTGCAAGGCTGGGAATTGTTTCCATTCCCAGCCGGAATTAATCTCAAATAGTTCCCCAAGATAAGCACCCGCCTTTCAGTTTTGTGGAAGGCTGCCAAAAACAGAAGTATCCCATTAACTATAAAAGAAACCAACCGAAGTACAAGAAAAAAAAGCCAACTAAAATACGCGGAGCTTCAAGGAGGACTCGGAACCGATCGAACGACTTTGCTTCCTGCAAAAGTTTCGTCCTCTTGGCCTGACTTTTATCCCTTATGGGGGAAGGGAAATCACCTCCCAGCCTTACTCCCGAGTCGCGCCTTTTGCTTCAGCTGCTCTCGCCTTCTAGCAGCTCTGCGTGCGCGCACACACTGGGAACAGGCTCCCCTCGTTCCTCTGCCTCACTGCTGCCAGACTCCGAAGGCTCCGGAGTCAGCACCCCACTCCCAGATGGTCCTGGTCCCATCTTTGTATCGGATGCAGGATCCTTGTCCGAGTCCTCTCCAGACTCCCTGACGGGTCCCCGTTCTTCCCCACTGTCCGATTCTGCTGTTAGCTATGCCGGCTGCCGGCGAACCACAACAGAGGCACAGACTCATAGCTGCAGGCCTGCGATGGGCGAAATAGCACCACGGGCAGCAAATCCTCAAAATGTCTGCAATAACATCTCCAAGTAAAGCTCAGATTCTCAGCCCACGCAGGGACCTCTCTTCTCTCTCCTCTTTTTTTTTCCCCCATACCCATCTCTCTACCTTCCACGTGGCACTGCTGATTCCCGGAGCAGCCTGGAGCTCCACTTCTCTTTGCGTTAGCAACGTTTTCCCTAAGACACGGATACCCTTGTTTACCCCAGAGCAACTTCTCAGCCACGTGGCCCTTGATGAGGAAAGAATCTGGCAAAAGACAGCCAGGCAAACTTAAACCAGCCTGCATCAACGTGCCAGGTTTGCACTGTTTACTGCGTCCTGTCAGTGCCAATTGGGAGGAGATGGCCTGGAGAGTACGCAGTGGTTCCTCTCCCGGTCCCCCTCCCTCCTACTCTGGCTCTGGGACTGTCACTGCAACAGACGAAAAGGATCCTACTGACCCACATTAGAAAAATGCGCCAGATTGAATTCTGTAACTAAGAAACAATAACTTTTCAGCTTTGTTTTGCCGTTTCCCTTCATTCCTTCAATCCTGAAGGAGCTTCTTGGATGAGAAGTGAAATGTTTTCAAGGCAAAAAAATAAAACCCTAAGAAAGTCCAATTGCCTTTTGGGAAAAGCACTTTTGCCCCTTCATTCCAATCCTTTTACAGCAACATAAAGAACCGTCTTTCTGCCTGGCCCATTCAGGGACAGCAAAACTCCATCTTCGTTCAAGCTTCACTTTTCCCCCCGCCACCCCTGAAAACTGAAATATGGGAAAGGCCCGAATCCCAGAGGACAGATTTCTTTCCAATGTGTGAAACGAATGCAAACATTGTTAACTTCTTTATACACGGGATCTTTTGATACCCGTTTGTGTCTGCAGCGGATTCGTAGATGAACTTGGCAGAGCTCATATTTACCTCTGTTTTTGATCACTTGCTAATCCCCAAAGTATCATCTCAGCTGTCAAAAATTGAAGAATGAACACAGAGGGTTTAACGCGATTAATACTCCTTTAAGAAAGCAGTAACTCCATTGCAATGAAAGAGGCAAAGGTTTCTCTGGCCCTTGAAAGTAATAGTGAACATCCTGTTTGGCCCACTAGCACATTTTAAAATCCTGGAAGGGCTCCAGGATGAATATTGACAGAAGTACCAGAATGTGAACCCTGTTTCAAGAATTCTCTCCGATGATCTTTGGGTTAGCTTTTTGCTGAACAGAAGCAATTTACCTGAAAATCTGGGACTTGAGTAATAAGGGTGAACATGTAAGGACAGCAACATTTATTATATTACATTTATAGCTCTCAAATACAATGGTAACTCTGCAAAGCAGACACTATTCAAAGTTTTAAAAAATACGCTACAAAGAGAAAATGTCTGGGGAAAATAAAATAATTTTGCAAAGCGAACAGCCCACTCTAGCCCACAAGTCTTAAGGTTACCAAGTTTGGAGACCTCTGTCTTAGAGATCTCCTGGTCCGCAGGCAGGCATCAGTGATGCACCAGACCAGGGATCTCCAAACTCTGTAACTTTAAGACTTGTGGACTTCGACTCCCAGAATTCCCCAGCCGGCATAAACACCACTTTATATGCCAAGCACACGCAGCAGACAAATTTACCTGATTCTGGTATCCAGCAGCTCTTTTATCATTAGTACCACTTCATCGTCTTCTTCAGACGGGGCTGAAACAATAAATCACGGTTATCTCGTTGGGCAAAGAGGAATTAAGACAGGTTGTCTTCAACTTACAACCCCAAATGCATGTTGCTAAGTGAGACAGTTCAGTGAGTTCTGCCCCATGTTGTAACATCAGTTGTTAAGGGAATCAGTGCAGAGGTTATGTCAGTAACATGGCTGTTCGGTGAATCTGGCTTCCTGACCGACTTCGCTTGTCAGAAGGCCACAGATGTGGATCCTATGAGCCCCGGGACCCTGCGACCGTTGTAAATATGAACCAGCTGCAAAGCTTCTTGAGTTTTGACCTCATGACCGTCCCTTTCACCAGTGCCATTGTGACTTTGAACTATCACTAAACCAGGGGTTGGATAACCCTGGTCCTGCCTGGCCCTATAGAACCGGGAGCTCTGAAGAGCAGCAGGCACCAAACCGATTCTGTGTTTGCTGCTGTTTGGCCCACCTGGGCTCTTACCTGTCCTTTATTTCCTGCTTTTTCAACCTCATCTGCTTTGCATGGCACAGCTGCGGTTGAAAAAGCAGGAAAAAAGTGGCTTTTCAAATGCTGCGCAGCCGTACGCAGCGCCTTCCAGCTGTCCAGGCGGCACAGCTTCAGGGTTTTTACATACGCGCATACAGCAAAACTTAGTCAGTGAACAGGTAGTAACACCAGTTGAATCCCACCGCTGCACTAAACAAAATGCTTGTAAGCCAGGAACTACCTGTACTACCTAATCCAAATACATCTGGCAAATATAGTTAGTCAACGCACTGCAGAAAGTGCCAAAGACACAACCAGAACAAGCTTCACACCCTCCTTACAACTTGGAGTAGGGGACAGGCCCAGGGGTGGGATTCAACTGGTGTTACTACCGGTTCGGTGACTATGTTTTCGGTGACTCTCTTAAATGTGAAAATAACAGCCACTGTCAAATGACACACTTTCGGTCAAATCCTGTATAATTTAAATAAGGATCTTATAATGCAAGCCACAGAATTGCAATGAATGACACACTTTGGATTTAATGAATAACAGGGACACTCCTCACCCAACGGCCTCTTAAATTGAGGAGTTGAAGTCCACAAGTCTTAAAGTGGCCTAGGTTGGAGACCCCTGTCCTAGAGAGCCCACCTCTGCAAGATGACAGGTGGAGGGAGTGGAAGTTCCGCACGGGCAGAGCCCAAAGGAGGTCCCTGTACCTGTGTCTGTACGAGGCGCCTCTTCAGTAACAATAGGCAAGCCCGACGCATAGAAGTCCATAACAGTTGCATAAATATCGGGCTTTATTAAGTTCCAGTCCACCTCCTCACTTTCCTAGGAAGATTTTAAAAAAAGAAAAAGACCATAAATAGGGAGGAAGATCATTACTGGATTCCTATTCCTGGACTCACCATCCTCACCTAAACTTCTGGGATTCTTACTACCGCTGGCAGGTCAAACTCTGCAGGAGCTTGTCTCTGGGCACAGAAGGTTTCCGCAGTCGGCAAGTAGGATTGGTAAACGGGGCCTACTTGTTCAATAGTCAAAAGGAGACTGCTATTTTTCATCAATTATGTCAGGAAACCCCTCAGAAAGGGAAGAGGTACGTATCCCTCTTAGATCTCAAGTGGCTCCACTCATCCCTGTCTGATACATGTCAGAACTAACGTCAATCAATGCAACGGGAAGACATGAAAACTAATCTTATGAATGTTCAAACTCTTGCAAATGGACCTCATAGGCAGTCCAATCTCAAATGGCAGGAGAGAGAGAGAGAGAGAAATATTACCTTCCGCAATAGCAGAACAAACATTTGTCAAATGTTACACAATCTGTTTGTGTCCCCTCTCAATTCAAGCCCAGCAGACCAACAAAGTTAAAAGCCTTAGACTGGCAAACCTGCAGCAGGACAGAGCACCGTAACTGGGTCTGTCTTTTGCTTTCTATTTTCAGTTTTATGGGAAGTATATGTTTTATTTTATGGGGAATGCACTTTCATAGGTGTTTTCATACTTTAAAAAAAAAAAAATTCTAGAAATTTTATGGAAAACATTTCACTACTGCAAAGAAGCCTCTTTTTGAATCGAAACACCTAAATCAACAGTGCAGAATTCCAAACGTTACTCAACTGATATAAGCCACCTCTGTCTTCTAATTCTGCAGCATATTAAGAGAAAAAAAAAATCCATTTATATAGCTAGTGATTTAGACTATCGGGCTTGTGTGTGGCGTTTTTAGATTTACCTTTGTGACGGTAATGAAGTCCGTTCCAAAAAATACGCTTTTAACCCCTTCGATCCGAAAGAGCTGCCTAACCAGGAAAGAAAAATAATAATGATCACCCTCCAAACTCATCACCGAAATCCTATCCCTGTTGGTTCACACATTCACATTTGTGACTGCTGTTTCTAGGACGCTCTTACCCTAAATCCTAACTTCATAAAATTCTTTAGCATCGTCCTTCCAAGAAACACGGGTGGAGTTTTGAACACATCATAGCCAATCAACTCTTTCTGCCTTACAGTTCATCCAGAACCTGTGCTAGTAGCAAGGTCTCCTAAGCTAAAACAAAACCTTGTAAATAGAGACCGGTCTTATTGTGAGGGCCGTCAGTCTTGGATAAGCAACTAGCAGCTATCCTGAGAATGAACAGCCAAGCAAGCCAACTGTGTGTGGGGCGGGTTAAGTTGGAAGACTGATTCATAAACCTTCCACACGCCTGATAATTATGCAAATGGGCTTTGCATCCAGGACTGTGATAATTGTATACAGGGAGAAAGTACATATTAAGGCTGAAGCTGCGTTGCATGACATCCCCTCTCTCTCTCTCCCTCCCTCCTTTGGCTCAACCACACATCCCTTAGGACGGGGGTCTCCAACCTTGGCCACTTTTAAGACTTGTGGACTTCAACTCCCAGCTTTGCTGGCTGAGGAACTCTGGGAGTTGAAGTCCACAAGTGTTAAACGTTGCCAAGGCTGGAGACCCCTGCCATAGGAGATTAATTTTTTCATCCAAAGAAGGGCTGGGCGGAAAAAAACTCATTTGGTATAATCCTCAGTCATATGGAAAAGGCCGGAGCATAAATAGGAACTAAAAATCAAACCAAAAATTGCCTATCCCCCAAGATTTCAAAAAGAAGCTGCCCTTATTTCTCTCTGAGGTTTATGTTAAATCACAATCCATTTCTTAAAAGTGAACTGAAAATTGAAAAGGGAGAGATGAGAATTCCCCTTCTCTGATTCCCACCCCTTTACAAGAATAGATGACATGGGCTAAAATACCCTCCAATTTTAGTGCCTCCAACAGGGTATCTTTGCCCCAACCAGGGGTCTGACTGGGGCGTATTTCCAAATAACATCACACGATGTGCCACCTCCCCACCCCTCTCCAAACCTTGCTAATGGAGAGCAGTAGGTGGAAGCTGGAGACAGGAATTCCATCGTTCTGGATTCCAGGACTGGTTTCCCTGGAATAAATTTTAAGCTGTTTGGATTTGGAGTGTCCTGTGTCTGAATAAAGAGAGACCTCGCTAAAATTAAGGGAGAAAAAAAATAAAATAAATTATTTTGAAACACGGTCATTTGCCTTGCCTGGATCAGAGGAAGCTAGCTTCACTGACTCTTTCTGTTCTCTGCCCACCAGGAAGCAAACACATCTGTCCATCATACAAAAATGAATTTTTTCTAACTTGGTGAGAAATTAGGCAGGTGGAACTGAAACTTGTTTAAATGTTTTGATCATGAATACACTTTAGAAAAGAATAAGCATTTTCATCCCACAGAACTGAAAATGCACAAACGAAACACCCACCTGACATCTGTGGCACTGCAGGAAACAGGAAAGTCTTGTGTGGTGTAACAAAACGGTATTGTTGTTTAATTGATACATTCGTACTCTTTAATCCCAAATGACAAAAGCTGAATGGAGAAAAAAAACACAGCTAAGAATGCCATAGGTTGATTCCTAAGACAGTTTAATGGCATTTCCCATACTTAGACCCAAACAGTAATGACTGAGGATTTTCATTAAAAGCTGAAAGCTTCCAGATTTAGAGCTTGTGTTTTGATTCGAAGCAAGGAAGAATAAATATTTCAATAAACAACACCACTGAGAGGTGAGGAAATCTGGGGACCTATTAAAAAACTGATAGCTGGGGAAAAAAATTAAAATTCTAGCAATTTTTGCTCTCTCCTTTCTCCTTTCCATTTTTTCTCTGTTTGTAAACAGATGTTGAACACGCAGTGGGTCGTATTTGTTTGCATGCAACGTTACAGAAACAGGTAAGTTAATAGCCTAAAGGAGAAATCTTTCAGAAGAAAATATGGCATTTTTGTGCTATACTTATGATTACACTCAGCTTAGCGCTACATGGGCGAATCCAGTTTTCTGCTTTGCAAGCTAAGAAGCCAAAATGTTGTGCCTCCAGTCATGTATAGGCAAGATGAGGCTGGGAGATTCTGGGAACTGAAGCCCACACATTTTAAAGTTATTGAGTTGAGAAACACGGCATAACATGTTTGCATTACAGTCCAGGCAGCCTAGATATCAGCAAGACTGTCTAGGAAAAACAAAATGAAATATATATCTAACAAAATGAAATAAGCACCTGGCATCTGGAATACGAGCATCTTGTATTTCTCGATGACAAAACTATACAGCAGATTAAAGCTCTGGAAAGGTTCTAGGGGACACGTCTCTGTTCATGTCATTCCTTGCCCTTCCTTGTTGTTGGTTTTAAGCGGGCCTTTTAATATAATATTAATACAATCAGTGGGAAACTAGGATGCTTCAAAGAAAAATGCTAGTTTTCAGCGCCATCCTTCTTTCTGTCATTGCCTTGGAAGTCGGACCTGGGCAACAATCCAGATCCAGAGAGAAAAAGGTGGCTCAGAGCACAGCTGGCTACACACTTCCTCCCTTCAGCAGCGCCATAAATCAACTGTGTGGGTTAAGACATGGCTCAGACTTGAAGGGGTCCCCAAACTCGGCAACTGAAAAGACTTGTGGACTTCAACTCGCAGAATTCTCCAGCCGTGCCCAAGTCCAGACTTGTGGACTTCAAGCTGGCTGGAGAATTCTGGGAGTTGAAGTCCACCAGTCTTTTCAGTTGCCAAGTTTGGAGACCTCTGGCTCAGAGGTTTGGCCTTTGTATTCCTGCATGCTCCAGATCCAGACGCCTGCTCAGCCCCATTCAAAATCCTCACCCCCACAGAAGCTGTGAGACCCTTGGAGAATGACGGTGTGATGCTGGGGTCCCTAAACACCTGTGGGAGACCATGAGGAAGGAAGTCTGTAATTCTGTCCCGCAAAGGGCAAAAACGGGGACAAGCTCACTGCAGGGGAAGGGGAAGAGACGGAGACCTAGAAGTGCCAAAACTCCTGCCATGAGGACCTGCCAAGGTTGCCCTCTCTTCCCTCCTTCCTGCACTTTGGGGGCGGGAGAGGGTCTCCAAACGTGGCCATTGAAAAGCTTGTGGACTTCAACTCCCAGATTCCCTCAGCCAGCTGGAAGTCCACAAGTGTGGAATTGGGCAGGTCTCGATGGATGAAAAGAAGGACGCGGGGTGATAACAGGAGCAGCGTTTCAATACTTGAGGGGCTGCCCCAAAGAAGAAGCCTTGAAGGCAGGACAAGAAGCAACGGATGGAAACTCATCAAAGAGAGAAGCAACCTGGAATTAAGGAGAAATTTATTGACAGGGAGGACAACGAATCCAAAGAACAGCTTGCCTTTAGAAGCTGTAAATGCGCCAACACTGGGAAATTCTTAAGAAGAGACTGGATGGCCATTTGTCTGAAATAGTAGTTTCCTGCCTAAGCAGGGGGTTGGACTAGAAGACCTCCAAGGACCCTTCCAACTTGTTTCCAACTTCCAACCGGTTGCAGAAAATACAACTTCAGCAACAGAGTGGTCAACCTGACTCTGTTGTTACATCCTCAACGCCCGCCCCCCCCAAAGCTTTAACCTTCTAAACTGTCTACCGTGGACCTCACTCCATTCCTAAGAGGTCTGTCTGTAAGAATAGAATAGAATTCTTTATTGGCCAAGTGTGATTGGACACACACAAGGAATTTGTCTTTGGTGCGAAAGCTCTCTCAGAAAATGTATTCATCAAGAATTATAAGATAAAATAAAATACATAGGTTATAAAATCAAATCATACTAGGAAACAGTCAATAAAAACCATAAGTATACAAGTGACAAAGTTTCAGTCATACAGTCCCAAGTGGAAGGGGATGGGTGATAAGGAGTGATGACAAGATTTAGCAGTAATAGTAGCGCAGACTTTGTAAATAGTTGGACAGTGTTGAGGGAATTATTTGTTTAGCAGAGGGATGGCATTTGGGGGGAAAAAACTGTCCTTGGGTTCTGGTGTGCAGTGCCCTATAGCGTTGTTTAGAGGGAAGGAGCTGAAACAGTTTATGTCCAGGATGTGAGGGGTCTGTAGATATTTTCCCAGCCCCCTTTTTGACTCGTGCAGGATCCAGGTCCTCCATGGAAGGCAGGTTGGTAACCATTGTTTCTTCTGCAGTCCTAATTCCTCTCTGGAGTCTGTCTCTCTCTTGTTGGGTTGCAGAGCCAAAGTAAGTGGGGGGGTGGTGCATAAGCGCACCAGCGTGCCTACGGTCCCTGCCCTACGGTTCCCATTTATTCCCTTACTCATTTACTATGTCTATACTTATACCCATTTATATGTTATGTTTATATGTTAGGTTCATACTTGTACTTGTTTTCTCACGCACGCTTAACAAAATAAATAAAAATAAAATAAACTCTTGTTATTCTATTTCTAATTCTGTTCTAAAGTTATTTCTATTTCATTCTCATTCCTTACGCCTATTCTATTTTTTCTATAATAATTATTCTGTTCTCTATCCTATCCTATGGTTGGACCCCCCCTCTCCTACCAGAAGCACCTTTTTGGGTGGGGGGGTTCCTGTTTTCGCCCCCCCTCTTCGGAGACCCCCCCTCAAAGGGATGATTGACAGCTTCAAGAGACAACCTTTCCGGGGGGGGGGGCGTTGAAAACAGAGTTGAATCGAGGCTTCCAGCGCCTCTTTTCCCACCACCTGCGGCGGGACGGACTACAACACCCATAATAGCAAATATAAAAGGCGGCCAATGCTTCCAAAAGGCATCAGCTGAGGGGGGGGGGCTCCTGGCTGGGGATAATGGGGGCTGGAGTCCAAGTCTCCCCAAGGAACGACGTCCGGCGTCTTTCCGTGGGCTGGCGAAGGAGGAGAACGGGGGCAGGTTAGGGAAGGGCGGGGAGGGGGTTTTAATACGGGGAAGCCCCCGCCTAGGAAGGAGCCGCTCCCCCCCCCCCCCACCTACCGGCCCCCCAGCGCCGCCCCCAGACGCCACGCGGCCGCCATCTTGCCGCCTCTCCGAGGAAGGACCCTTCGCGGGGCTGCCCGCGCCGGCGCCTGATCAGCCCTCCGCGCCCCTTCGCGTACCTAACAGTGGCCTCTACCGGCCAGGAGCGGACATTGCAGGCTGTTTGATCCTCCCGGCTCTTGGAAGCCGTGGGAAGTGGGGGGGTCATCATTTCAGCAAATCTTCCCCCCGCCCCCACTTCTATCGCTCCTTGGATTCTTTCCTCCTTTTCCCAGAAGTGGCTACCCCAATTCTAACGCTTTGCCTAATTTGGCCATATTTTTTTTATGGCAGAAGCCTTCAAACTCGGCAGCTTTTAAAGACTTTAAGACTTGTGGACTTCAACTCCCAGAATTCTCCAGCCAGCATGCTGGCTGGAGCATTCTGGGAGTTGAAGTCCACAAGTCTTAAAGTGCTGAGTTTGAAGGCCTCTGATTTATGGGATCCATTATTAATTTTTTTAAAAATATAATTTTTATTCTTTAAAAACAAAAAAAATACAAAAATCTCATTTCCAGTAACAGTTATTGTGTCATTGTATATACATGTTTCTTATTTTGTGACTATACATTATGTTTATTCTTACCCTTCACCCATTCGTACCACCTGTCCCATGTTGCATAGTATTCTCAATCCTCTTCGCCTTTCAGTTCCATAGTGAATTTTTCTAGTTCAGCCCAGTCCATTATTTTTTGAACCAAAACTTCGTCTGGTGGTATTTTATCACTCTTCCAATTTTGTGCTAACATGGTTCTCGCTGCAGTTAAGATGTGTACAAGAAGGTATCTTTTATCTTTACTTAAATTCCCTTTGATCATACCTAATAAAAACGTTTCGGGGTCAATTATTAACAAACACACGTCAAACGGTGACTCTGGGCAGCAAACCCAAAGAATTTTTTTTTAAAAAAAAATTATTGCAGCATCAATATACAAATCAAATCCAGAAATTATAAACGTGGCAGATGAAACTATGAAAATTAGGGCTGGTTTTGAGTCTTTTCATTTATTTATTTTTTATTCGAGGCTTCTGTCTTTTATTGCGCCTCAGGGAGGGGAGGGTGAACGTTGCAGTCCTGCGAGCCCTTCAACCAGCACTGCTCAAACTTGGCAATTTGAAGGTATCCGGACTTCATCTCCCAGAATTCCTCAGCTAGCAATATTGGCTGGGGAATTCTGGGAGCTGAGGTCCCACACACATCTTAAAAAGTTGTAGGGATTGAGAATCGTTGGCTTAAAATGAATGAGTGAATTCACGCATATGGCCTCTCCCTCCATAAATAAAAGGAATAAAAAGGAATAAAAAGAAGTCAGCAAAAATATGTCTCTCCAGGGTTTTTGCAGGGAGGTCAAAGAGAACGTGCCGGAGGCCCCCAAAGGACTCCTGTCTCTCAACCCTTTGCAGATGTGCATTTCCCATCGCATCAGTCAAGGAAGCTGCCCGCTCCTGCTCCAATCAGAGTCGTGCATCTCGTGGGAACTCAGCTCTCTGACATCCCAGGGCAGCGGGTGGGGAAACTCTGGCCCTTTTGCGACCTATAAACTTCAACTCCCAGAATTCCCAGACAGTCATTTTTTCTGAGATGGAATCTGCTGGTTGAGCAGGGTTTGAACTAGATCCCTGAGGTCCTTTCTAGCCCTAAGATTCTAAGGCAGGGGCCTTCAAACTTAACAGCTTTAAGACTTGTGGACTTCAACTCCCAGAATTCCCCCTCCAGCCATGGTTAGCTCAGGAATTCTGGGAGTTGAAGCCCACAAGTCTTAAAATTGCCAAGTTTGAAGACCCTTGATCTATTCTATCTATTCTCTCTTTCTCTCTATCCTACCTCTCTTTATCCTATCTATCCATATATCTATTCTATCTATTCTTTCTCTCTCTCCCTATCTATCTACTTACCTACCTACTTAACTATCTATTCTACCCCTCTTAATCTATCTATTCCAGGGGTCTTTAAACTTGACAACTTTAAGACTTGTGGACTTCCAACTCCCAGAATTCTTCCTCCGGTCATATTAGCTCAGGGATTCTGGGAATTGAAGCCTACAAGTCTTAAACTTGCCAAGTTTGAAGACCCTTGTTCTAAGATAAGGGGTCAAACTATTTTCCAAAGCACCTGAACGCCAGTCAAGGAATAATGGATGGATTGATCCATCGATCCAGGAGAGATTCAACCTGAAAATAAGGAGGGATTTTCCAACAGGGAGAACAATCAACCCATGGAACAGAAGTTGCCTTCAGAAGTTGTGGGAGCTTCATCCCTGGAGGCTTTCAAGAAGAGACTGTCAGAGATGGGGTAGGGTCTCCTGCTTGGGCGGGGGGGTTGGACTAGATGACCTACAAGATCCTTTCCAACTGGGGGTAATCTGTTATTCTATGGCTTCTATGAACGGGTTGCTTCTTTGCTGCAATCGCTCATATTTGGTTTAGCTGGGGAGATATTTCCCTGGCCGTATTATGACCATATCCACTCTCTGCCTCAAAGAGTGCCTTGCAACACGTCCCTGGACTACCGAACCAACGGAAACTAGTCCTGTGTAGAGCTTGAAGGAAGATTCTGACAGTGGATCCCACAAAGAACAAAGGAGGCAGCCATCAGGCTCGCAAAGTGAGGTGGGTATGGATAGTATCTTCTGATCATCAATCTACCATGGTTACAAGGTCTAGTAATGTAGTCCAAAGGCAAGCAGGGAAATAAGACAGACCAAACATTTGGTGTGAGCTTTTGTCAACGTCTTCAACTTTTATTTCATTTGATCGCTTCAGAGAATACAAAATGCTTACATTGCAAAAGAGTTCCTGGCTATGGTGCAATGATTGTCATCCCAAAATTTGCTGACCCTCCTTGGTCCTCGGGAAGTAGGATTCTTTCGAAAGCCTCCCCACCATCGTTGGACACAATGGACTTTCAGGCCAAAAGTCATTCCCCACCCTTCAAATCCAACCAGGTTTTCCCCAAAGATCCTTCTGGTTCCTATGAAAGATTAGAGGAAGACCTTTGCAAATCACACCTGGGTTCTTCTAGGGCAGCCTCTCCGAACTTGGTGATTTTTAAAGGCTTGTGGACTGGCTGAAGCATTCTAGGAGTTGAAGCCCACAAGTTGCCAAGTTTGGAGAGCCTGTTCTAACGGGGGCACAAAAAAGGAAGAGGCTATGCCCTCTGCCTTCCGGCATGGCTCAAGGCCAAGCTGGTTGGCTCTACAAGCCAGCTCCTCTTAGAAGAACCGATGGGTATGCAAAAATTTAAAAAGAACTGTGGTGTGCAAGGAGGAGAAAGCTGCCCATCTTCCTTTGAGAGTCAATATTCAATCCATTCAATCCATTCCCACAACGCAGTTGCTTCTCTGGTCTCATTGATGCAAAGGGAAGATTCCTCCAAAGCAGGGGTCTCCAACCTGGGCCATTTTAAGCCTGGAGGACTTCAACTCCCTGGGAATTCTGGGAGTTGAAGTCCTCCAGGCTTAAAGTGGCCCAGGTTGGAGACCCCTGCTCCAAAAGGAAC
Source organism: Pseudonaja textilis (assembly GCF_049901715.1). NCBI lineage: Eukaryota > Metazoa > Chordata > Lepidosauria > Squamata > Elapidae > Pseudonaja > Pseudonaja textilis. Next base: position 958,943 of record NC_141998.1, on the reverse strand, counting down.
GGCGGTTTCATGTGCGTAGAGGCAATGTAGCGTGGTACGTGTGCTTGCATCTCTACTTCACTTGCATTCTCAAAGCACAGCCTATCCCCACAACCTTCAGAGGCCACTGTTTTAAAAAAGACCAGCAGGTTCAACGTGTTCACGTGTTTTAATATTGCACCTGACCAAAAAGCTGAACACACGACAGATTTTTCCCCACCTTCAGTCTGTGCATCTCCATCAAGAGTGATAGGACTTGCACGAGTCTTTCAAGACTCTTCTTGGAATTCTACATTTCAGGAACAGTTAGCAGAATATCCCCCCAATTTAGATGACACCCACCCCCCCACCCTTGTTCATCGTTATTATACAGCAACGGCATGAATTCAAATCTCACAAAATAAACAATAAGACATAATAGCCCACACATGCATACAAACTCAAGCCCAAGTGATTACTATATCGATACAGGAGATCATTGCGTTTTTGAACATTACATTATTTGGCTCATATTCTCCTGCAGTTGGAAGTATAGAGTTCGGGTTGTTGTTGTTGTTGTTGTTTAAGTTAAGCCTACCTCTTTCCATCACCATCAAGATTAAGACAGAGACAGGGGTCAGATAGGAAGGGAATGCTTAAAAAATGCCAAATAAATACAAGAAATCTGTTAAGGTGTTGTGTTTCTCACGCACACTGATATGAACAGAGAAATACCTGCACCCAAAGGACTAATTAGGTAAGCTGGAAAACTGCAGAGTTTTGGATTCTGTATTCTACAGCAGCGTTTCTCAACCTTAGCACCTTTAAAATTGCTAAACCAATTAAACCTTAAAGCCACCGTGGGTGAGAAAACTGAACTGCTATTCAAGTACCATCTGTCCGATGTGAACCTTTGTAGAACTTTTAAACTATTACTACTACTACAATAATAATATTAATAACACTAGCCCATTCAAGAGTATCTTCCTCAGGGTGTGATTTCGGCAATGAACACCCAACTAAAACTAGTAGCAACTGAATTAACTGATTGTAACAGTGATGTAAACACCAGAATTAGATCTGGAGTTCTATTTGTCACCAATGTAAAATGAAAACATTCCCACTGTGTTCAAGAACCATATGAGGAGGCCAAATTTCTATAGTTCCCTGATGAAAACGCAACAGAGGGACTATGGAAAATTCAGAACGGGCATTTGTCCCCAACTGAACACAGATCACAGGTGATTTCCTCAAATAAATCCCTTCCAGATGCATTGGATATTCATACTCCCAATCTCCTAGCCTAGCCAAAAGACCAATACACCAGGTTCGAAAGAAGTGATGTTCTGACTCATCACATGATGTCGTCTTAAACAGAGGACCTCTTTGCATTTCCTAATTTTTTCCACAATGAACAGTCTGGCCTAAAATTACACCTTTTAGGCATGGGGGAATGTTCCTAGGAGCTATAGTTTCTTAAGAGAGAATTTCTTTCTGTAAGCTCTAACTGATAATATTCAACTAACGGAAGACAAAAAGAAAGCATGGAAGCGAAAACCTCATTCAGTCTTCCGTTTTCAGAAGCAGAGGTACCGGAAGTCTGCATCCATGCTTTTGAGAATTAACTTCCCTCTTCCAAAATCTATCCAAATGTTTGAACCATCCTTGCTTTCTTTTCTGTAAGCTCTAACTGATGATATAAGTTATGCAGCAAAAAACTGTATTTAAAAATAAAGCAAACTACAACCAGAGGGGGGGGGGGAATAGCAACACTCCAGCACCTGCTTAAGACATGAGGTAGGTGCACGAGGAGGGAAGAGGTATTGGGAGCCCCATCGTGGTGTTGGCCCAACCTACAGCCAACCTCCTGTTTCTACAGTCCAGGAATGTGTCAGCAGGTAATGCCAGGTGGGATGCTTTAATCCACCCCCCAAATCAGACCCAGCATCCATTTCCTAGAAGGATGAACCGTAACACCTTGTGGGAAAAGGCTTCTGCCTGAGCTCAGGTGAGTCTGTTTAAGCAGAGCGCATGAAAAGACGCAGAACCCAGCATGAAGACCCTGCGAAGACTGAATTACGGGGGTCCCCAAGACCCCAGGCCACGGCCCATTCGGAACCGGGCTGTGCCAGTGTCAGGCACGCAATTCACACACGCAGCTCCACTTGTGCAAACGGTGCGTGAAGCTCCATTTGTGTGAGGCTCCCAAAACGGAGCTGTGAGGGTGCGCTCCTGTTGCTTGCACAGAGCTATTTCCTCACCCCGCAGACCAGAAAGCCAGAAAGGCCCAGGGGGAGGGGGAACAACTGATCGGGGAGACATTTCGTCTTAGCGTTTAAATTATCTCTGCCCTTTCCAGCCGTTTTTGCTCTTTCCTGTAATACTCGTGACTGAAAGAAGCATTTTATTCTCCTAGGAAATCTGGCCGTTTCCAAAAGTGCAAGTTCTCCCAGCAGGCCAGAGAAGGGAGGTAAGGAATCCAGGCCTCAACGTCACTTGTCCAAAATGTTAAGAGCGGTGCAGGCGGTTGGCAGTCCTGTATAGAGAGTCTCAACAAGATCGGAGTGCGTTATTCTCCGCGATTTCAGGTCATGCCCGCTTCCCTACCAAATAAATGCAGCAACACAGCATGGGAGAGCGGTAAAAAGTGCATTTCCCCCCCACCTTTCATAAAAGGAGACATCAAGTGAATATGATCCCCGCTGCGAACAGGTTCAAATCTCAAGAAAAATATAAACGGGATCTCTGATCTATTTCCAGGAGGTAAAAATGTGAGTATCTGGCCTCATCAGCTCAGCAAATACGCAACATCATTTCCCCTCACCCCCACCCCCAGAAAAGGCACATGGCAGCAGTTCTTCACAGCTGAAAAGTCAACCTGTGGCCAGCAAACTGAACGGATCAGGTTCTCGGTTCTTCTGGCTGGACGCGGAGATTGTCCCAGCAAGGATTTAAACAGTCGATTGTCTTTTTTAGAGAACCAGATTTCCACTTTCAAACATAGTCAAAGAAGAGATGTTTGCAGAAGGAAGATCCATACCGCGTGGAGTCCCACGACTGTAGTTGGAACGGCAGGTGATTGAACGACTTAAAAGAAAAAAGCATCACTAGGAGTGAAGGATTTCGTTGGTCATCTGTGCAACGCGAAAACAGCAACGAAGATCGACTCTGAACCTCCAAGAGATGTCACTGCACTCAACGTTGTGACTTTAGCTCCCCTGCGTATTGAACAGCCATTCCCCAACAGGTGCACCCTAGGTGGGGTGAGCCAGGTGGGCTGCAGATTATGACATTTGAAATCTAGCACAAGTGGATGGAGGGTATGGATTTGAGAGAAGCTGGTCTGTGTGTCCCCTGATGCGCATCTCCCCTGCCCTTCCACCAGGACAGAACAAATGCATGAACATAGGGACTAGGGGAATCTGATGGGGGGCAAAGGAGAGGAGGAGGCGGAGAAAGTGGAACAAGGCTTATCTCGTGGTTTGCAAAGGCTCAGAAAAAGTGCATTGTTCCTCAAAGGACTGAACAAAAGGAAGGCAGCTTGCCTTCATTCTGCAGAGTTGGAAGGCGTGACTGCCGGGCGTAGCTAAAGCACTTTTTCAGATTTAGGGGTTCAGTGGCAAAAGGAGGGGGAAAAAAACCATGTAGCTTTGAAAGTAGAAAGCTAGAAAATTAAGTCCTGGAGAAAGTGGAATTCAAAGCCAAGGAAATGGGAATTTTCCCTTAACAATTTTTTGGACGATCTCACCTGTCTCATAAGGAGAGAAAAAAAAAACTGGTTTTGCGAAAAATAGAGAGCGAATGATGGAAAGCTTTAGAAAAATTACAAAAACTCCCCTTTAAAAAGCCAGCAAAAACTCTTTTAAACTATCAGGCTTCCCGGGGTTGTACAAAGAAAAGAAAATAACAGGAACAGTCTGTAGCCTACTCAATTGTCTGTTATACTCTCAGGTAAGACTATAACCTATAGCCATTGACTATAGCCAACGTTTGCCGAGAACATGGCTTAGGATAGGAATTAAATTCAGATAAAAAGAACTTAAAATGCACATTGTAAGAGAAGACTTCGGTTTCTAATTGAGAATTACTCCAGAGACAGCATTAGCGTCAGGTAGAGTCCTCTCAGCTTCTTTGGAGGACAAACAAAACAAAATAAATAATCTTCCATTTGGTTATCATTTCTTTTCCTGGTACGTGCACATTTGACATGATGTTGAGATGCTCCATTCATCTTTGATCAAGGTAAAAACAGGTTCTTTTCCACAAAGTTCCCTGTGGGATTAACTGGCTTAAGGATAAATATTTACTCAAGAGAGTTTTAGGCAGGGAAATGTGTTGGTCCAGTGAAAGTGGCAGCAGAACAAATTCAAGGTCTCCATCATCGGTTACTGGAGCTCTGAGGAGAAGGCTTCCTACGAGTCAGGAAGGTTCCACCCCAGCAAGAGTGTTGAGCATGATGGGCGAAGTGGAGCAGAGGTCCCCAAACTTGGCAACTTTAAGACTTGTGGACTTCAACTCCCAGAATTCCTCGGCCAGCTTGGCTGGGAGTTGAAATCCACAAGTCTTAAAGTTGCCAGGTTTGGGGACCCCTGAAGTAGAGTAGGTTCTGTTTCGTGGAGTCCATTCGCACGTTCTTGGGGGGGGAAAGCCACATACTGGAAGGAAGCCACGATAGAAACCCATTTAGGGTTTCGGCTTCCCCTGTTTGGAAGGGAAGGGGGCCGATGAAAATGGGTCAGTGGTGGGCAGTTCTTTAGTCCTGGAAGAAATAGAGGCGATAGAGACCGACCCGGCTATCACCTGCTTGTTGGTCTGAGATACAACTTTGTATGCCGCGATGGGTTGGGCATCGGCCCCGTGCCCGCCTTCTGGACTGTAGTGGCGGGAGTACTTCGCTAAAGACCGTGGGTGGAAAGGCGGGCTGGTCTTGGGTGCCAAGAAGCCTTCCTGGAGGCCCGCGTGCCTTTGGAGTGCATCATGGGTAACGGGGCCCAGTTCTCCTGAGGCGCCTTTGGGAGGGTGGGCCTCTGGGCCATCCACTGCTGCTCTCGAGGTCCGAAGCGTGAGGCCCCCAAATACTGGCCTTGGGGAGGACGGGAGCCATGGGTTCCCACGTCCAGGTTCTGGAGTGTAGGGCCACGCGGGTACTGAGCAACTTCAGCGGAGCCCAGGAACGGCCCGGTGGCCGGAGGTTCCTTCACGACACTGTGAGCCGCCAGCTCCTCCTGGCTCTTCCTCTTGGTGAAGGGTGCTCTGAGGAACACGTCGCCGTCATCCAGCTGCTTCGAGAAGACTTGGCTTTTGGAGAGAAATGGGGCCTTCGTGAAAATGTCCAACTCATCGCAATAGCTTCTAGAGCTTCGGAAAGGGGCCGTGGAAAACACGTCGGTGTCTCCTTCGGGCATTTCCGCGGGCCGTGGTGGGAAAGCGTTGAACAGAGGTGGCCCTGGAGATGGTTGGAGGCTCAAGTCCTTCTGGGAACCCCTCTCCCTTTCCTGGAGAGCGGGGTTCATTTTACAAGCCTCCTCCTCCTCTTCCGAGTCCATCAGCAGAGGTCTGGATCCGCTGCAGTCCAAGAGGTCTCCCTCGTGGTCGGTCCCTTCGCCTTCGCTGCTGCTGTGGAAGGAGCTGTTGCTGGAGAGGCCGCCCCGCCCAAAGAAGTCGGTTTCTCCTCTGAGTGGACTGGGCTGAGGACTGTTCAGCGGCAAGCCAGGAGTGGGCCCAGGCCTTCGGTCTTGCTCGGGGCCGGCCATGAAATACGCAGCCGGCTTCCCCTGCGGTCCTGCAAAGTGTAAAACAGGAGCATTACTGGCTACTCTCCGGACAGGCCAGCTAAAACTAAAACCACAGAGGTGTAATGGTACGGGATTTAAAACCAGCAGCACGCATGTTGGGGAGAGGAGGGGAGGGGAGATGGGAGGGAGAAATATGTTTAAAATAATAATAATAATAAAAAAAATCATACAAAAGTGAAGCCAGGTTAAGTTACAACCAACGTACACAACTGGGCATTACTTCACGTTTCAAAGTTCCACAAAATGTGGGTTAGAGAGAGATGAAAGGTGTTAATCAAACAGACATACAAGCCTCATTCAAGACTTGGGAGGATGAGGGTGATAAGGAGGAAATGGTTGTCCCAGACGTCACTTGACACAGGGCGAGCTGTGCTTCCAAGGAACCCGGAGTTCTAGATCTCAGGATCCCCAAGGGGGAAAATGAGGAGATCCATTTCTTCTCAATTCTTCTCAAACTCTAAAGCAGAGGTCTCCAAACTTGGCAACTTTAAGACCTGTGGACTTCAACTCCCAGAATTCTGGGAGTTGGAAGTCTACACGTCTTAAAGTTGCCAAGCTTGGAGACCTCCGCTCTAAAGTGAGCTCAGGTGACGCACACACAGGCTGCGTTTCTGCTGTCTTCCCACAGGTTCCCTTGCTTTTCTGTCTTTTGATCTGATGGTCTACCTCAAGGGTCTTCAAACTTGGCAAATTTAAGACTGGTGGGCTTCCACTCCCAGAATCCCTGAGCTAACGTGACTGGAGGAGGAATTCTGGGAGTTGAAGTCCACAAGTCTTAAAGCTGTCCAGTTTGAAGGCCCCTGGTCTACCTCCTGCTTAGGATAATAAAGAGAAAGCTCAAAATTAAAGGTGTGCTAGCTTGCTTTAATCAAATCCTGCTTCCTTTGGGGGGGGTGGGCAAATGTTTTAAATCTCATCAGTGTTAGAAATGAGAAAGCTTGAGCAACCATCTCCAAGCGGAGGCCAACTGGAACGCCTCCTAAGAGCTCTCGAAGGATCAAATCTACCCATTCAAAGCTGTTACTGATCGTGGTCTGTGGAGGAATGGGGATCAACCACGTGCCTCTTTGGGCTTGCCAGCTTTCTCGAAGAGGAAAAAATACCTCTTAACTAAGAGGGACAGCAAGTCTATTACGACCCTAGTTTGCTAGTGACAACAAACAGGGCCAGCGCCAGCAGGGCTGGTTCAGTCCAACCCAAAGCCCGCAGAACCTGCCCGCCTGGCGCCAACCAACCAAGCTATCCAGACAAGCAGGAAAAAAAATTGACCTCGCTACACACATGGAAGAGATCAGATGGATCACACACATAGTTATTAGAACACAAGAGCGCTTACCTTCCGAGAAAGAGTAGCAGGTTACAATGTTAGCGGGAGGGCAGGAAAAAGGCATGTAAAAAGCTAAATTCCACAGAGCCCAAGGCTAAGGCCTTCACGTTTACCACTATCCACAGAAATTATGGGGCACAATGGCGGGTACCAGCTCAAATTCGGAGGGAGGGGAAAGAAGAATTTCTGCTAACTGGGGGAAGGCAGAAGATCGCGGTTCACCAGCAGTTACACGATGAAATAAAAGGCCTGATAGTAAGAAGTTTCTCTGGTGCGATGCTTAAAAAAGTCTTGACTGTTGATCTGTGGTTCTCAGCCATCCCGTCTCTCCATTTTTAACTATTTTTTCAAACCAAACTTCAGCTGTTTGGAATTCTGTAGGCAGGAACTAAAGTCCTAGAATTAGCTTAAGTATGGGATCTTTTCACCAGTTTAGCCCGCAAACCCTCCTGCAACCAAGCCCTGGTGCCAACCAGAGTTCTTGGTGGGGTGCACCAATATGGCCCTGAAAATCTCTACAGCAGGAAGGGCCAATATTTTGGGGCTCAGGGCCATTGTTTTAATCGGGGTGGGGTGGGGGAGTCAAGGGCTAAACGTGTGAAAGGACCGGTGCCATATCAAGCAATAAGCAAGCCAGAATTTGGGGTTTTCCTCCCAATTGTTGGAGAACTTAAAGGGCTTCGTTGTTTCAACCAGGTTAATTTTATTTGAGGGGTTCACTCAACAGAACAGTCAACTCTGCCACTGATTTTTGGCAGCGATAATAGCTGGGTAGAAGGAGAAGTCTTAGATTACATTGCTCTACAACACGGGTATCCAACACCTTGGCAACTTTAAGACTTGTGGACTTCCAACTCCCAGAATTCCCCAGCCAGCTAGGAAATTCAGGGAGTCTTGAAGTTGCCAAGGTTGGACAACTGTACCACAAGAGCATCGTAGAAGCTGATGCTTCACTTCTCCCAGTTTTCTTTAAGCCGCACCCATGTTTACAAGTTGGGCTTTATTTATTTTATTTTTTAGCCTGAGCATCATGGAAAACAACTTTCTCCACCACACAGATTGGAGCATCAGTCTGGCCCTACTGCTGAAATGAGATACGGGTAGAATTTGTCAAGGTGACTGTCTTCTGTGGTTCTTTACTAGGATGACTTAAAGACAACCTGGCTGCCATAAATGTTATCCATAGAGCTGTTTCCAAAAATCATCTCTTGAGCAGTCCATTTTCCGTTCCTCTTGCCCAGGATTCTTCTCTGGGTTAATTCTTTTCTGGGATGGGATTTCTTGTGTCTGTTTCCAAGACCTTCCCCTCCTACCCCTTTGCCGGAAGATCTGGGCCTCTCTTCTCTTCATCCATAGATGCATCTGGAGTTCCGGATAGTGGATTTCACTTCCCAGACATTCTGCTCTCAACTTCCAGAAGCTTGGAGCAAAACCTTTCTCAACTATTCTGGAGGTTCTTTCACAGGTAGGAAAAGAAAAAATGAAACGCAACTCTCTGATTTTTCTGATTGACAGCACTCAATCAAGTTTAGATACCGGACAGGGTGGAAATCAAATGGAGATACTCTGGCAAATGTTTGGACTAGTCCAGGGGATTGTTAGCTATAGTATCAGGAACGTTCTGCCTTAGAGCCCAGGTTACTTGGCTGGCCTCTGCACCTTCACTTGGGAACATGGAGGAAACATTGCTACACTGACACCCACGACAAGAATGTCTTAATGACAGCAATATGAATCTAGAAGACCCCTGGAACTTGGAAGTTGCAAAGTATGTTTCCTGGAAACCTGGAGTATGTGGGCATGGGTGTGCAGGATGATACTGCTCCCAAATTCTCAGCACCCTTCCTGCAAATCTACTCTGTCCCAACTTCCAACAGGCCTCCTGTTCTTGCCCATCCTTCACGGCCAAGTGATGTTGAGGGCAGGGCAAGGCCTCTAGCCCCCCATTCAAAACCCTTTGGCATCTGCAAGTTAAGCCTGCAAAGTCTTTCAGCTAAAAGGGTTTAGCCATTCAGAAGCAAACAAACAAAACGCAGCAGCTCATCTTTCAGCCTGGCATATGTCATCGGTATCCCCAAATAGAATAAGCAGGAGAGCCCCCCATGTGGAAGTTGTATTAGAAGTTGGAATGCTGTCGGCATGAACCATGATGCCTATAGCCAGAGCAGAAGGTAATATTTGTAGCTCGAGGTTGAACTATGGTGGTCTCCGAGCTTGGGGGTTTGGCTTGAAGATGTTTCATGGCCCAACTAGGAAACTACCTGTTGATGTTACCTGAATAATGAAACATTTGCAGGAAAACAACCCCGATGCTCAGAGAGCCCCAAGGACTCCATGATTAATATAGCGCATCATCTCGAGCTCCTTGGCTTTGACAAAGGCATTAAAAAATGATCACACACGTATGCACACATGTGTTACGTCTGCTTACCAATGCACAAAGTCTGAGTTAGAAATGTGTTAATTTCATTCTTCCTCCTCTGTCGTCCTTAGTCACAGCTCAGTCTCAGCCCTGCTATTTTTATCTCCCATTAGAATGGGATCAAATTTGCAGGACAGCTAGGACACTGGGATTGTAAGTTGGGGACTCTGTGTTTAGAAGACGATGCCTGGCCCTCTTTGCTCATCCCTGGTGCTCTGTGGATAAATAAGGGAACCGGGTCCAATCCAGACAGCAGAACAGGGAAGAACCATTTCTGGTGGGACACTTGTGCGATGTCCAGCACACTGCAGGGTGCAGCTGAGCGATTGGCTACCTAGTCTTCACTCCTGAGATCTTTACAAAATGCTAATCTACTCCTGCCGGACACACCTCCAATTGCTGGGTGATCCAGAGAAGGCCCATGTGGCTCCACCTGAACAGGTTGCTGCGATTTATACAGCATCCGTTTATTGTCATGGATCAGTGATCTACTGCAGGGGTAGACAGTAGATCAGGGGCTTCCAACCTTGGCAACTTTAAGCCTGGTGGACTTCAGCTCCCAGAATTCCCCAGCCAGCAAAGCTTGCTCTCTTATAATCCCTTCCTCTGCAATCTCTCCACTTTAGCTGGTAAGAGAAAAAGAAACAGACACGGCTGGCTGGGGAATCCTGGGAGTTGAAGTCCTCCAGGCTTAAAGCGGCCAAGGTTGGAGACCCCTGATCTACTATATAGGAACTAGAGATAATTCCGGTACAATAATCCCTGCAGTCAATCCCTGTCAGTCATTCTTCAGATCTCACCTCTGGAATTGGGAGTCAGGAGAAATCTTTGCCGTGGTCGTCAGGAGGGGCAGAAAAATTAAAATCCATCCTCACTCGTGGTCCGGTAAAGACCAGAATGGCCATTGGTTGGCCTCACACGAACGAGGAACATCATTAACAAGGCCAAACGTTGTAAGAATCTACTTCCCAGGTTGCAAAATGAAGGAATCCCAGGGACTATTATAATGAAATGCTACGTTCAGCTTTTAATAACCAGAGGTCTACCTTTATTATCTCTCTTCCTTTTGTTTCTCTGCTCTCAGGGACTATCAGCAAATCTCTTTTGGGTAGGAAAGGTTAAAAAAAATAAATCAGATTGTGCCTTTTTGGTCAATAAATACTACTTTCACGTGGAATAATAAGAGAGCCTGATAAAGCGCGGCCAACATTTTCAGCCCATTTTGGGCAAAGAGAACCACGTATTGGTGCCATAGATCAGGGGTCTCCAACCTTGGGCAATTTTAAGACTTGTGGACTTCAACTCCCAGAGTTCCTCAGCCAGCAAAGTTGGTTAAAATTGCCCAAGGTTGGAGACCCCTGCCTTAGATCTAGATCCATCAATGGAAACATTAAGGCAGAGCAACAACTTTCAGCCCCTGAGTTGGATCTCCCTTTGGAAAAGGAAACCAGCCTTTCGCAGCTTCTAGCAATGAGCCAACAATCCACCATTCCCAAGTCAACCGTATCATGGTTTATTACTGAAGTATTTCCATGAAGACTAGTACGTGTTAATTTACGAGGTCGTTTCAGTTACTCAGACAATTGGAGGAGTCATTCTTGGGTGGGCAGGACAAAGACCCACCCCATTCATATTGGTTAGTTCACAAGCACTATCCTCACGCAACCCAGAGGCTTCAGTAAAACTCCTTCCAAAACACTTCAACAAGTTAATTAAACTTAAAATGTTAAAACATTCTTTTTTAAAAGTATTTTAATTCACAGGGGTTTTTGTTTTTTTGTTTTGGTTTCTAATATACAGCAGGTGGCTACTTTGTTTAAAAAAATCCATTCTTTTTTCCATATATTTTCAGTATCATCTGACTATACAATAACGTTCTATCTAAAGCTTTTGTCCATGTGATCCAACTCCAGTTGCCTGCACTTCAGGAATCAAAGAGTCAAGACAAAGAATCAAAGAGTCTGCCCCAAAATGTAAAGAACTATTGACATTTTTTGCTAAGACCATTTTCATAATTTTGGTCAGGAAAATCAGGAAAGTGCAGCAAAAACGACCTATGGACACACACATCACACAGAAGCGGGAACCTGTTTTATAAGGAAGGGCATCAGCAAGTAGATTTTGGAAAGATTCAAGAGAGGATTGACATGACGGTGAAATTCTATTTACAGAATTTGTTGAGCTAACTTCTGGAGATTTTGTATGGGGTGGGTGGGAAAGCTGGGGAAAAATACTCAGGGGTTACATCAGAAGGTCTTTCAATCTTGTAGGAGAGGCTGATACACCTAAAAATTGAGCCATTCATACACTCACAGGTGGGGAAACTGCACTTTTTGAACCACTACAATACATTTGCACATACACAAAGTTAGCGTTAAGCTAAGGATTATTCACTATGGAGTTAAGGGTCATCCTTCCTTTTCAGAAGGACGGACATCTTGGAAAGGACCATTAATTTTGGACTTGAAGATCAGAAGCCAATGAAAACAAGTTTACTATAGCCAGCAGTTTGATGAAACTGAGCATATCAACATGAAAATAAAAGATAGAAACTGTCGAGATACACCTAAGCTGGAAAGCACTCGCTGCAAACTGAAATGCAAGGCGTTCATGCTACTTCTATAAAGACAGAAGAATCTAACTGAAAAAGCAGTCTATCTATCTGGAAGTGGGGAGGAAATGGCTTCCTATTATCGTGTTAATACGCTATGCAAGTACTGAGAGGGACTTGAGAAAGGAAAACAGAACAAAACATCAGTCTTACCCTCAAGAAAATCTGACAGGTGCATACAATTTATACAATCCCTCAAGAGACCCACAACCCTCGTCGCCATGGCTTTCCCTTCCCCTCCTAACGGTAGTTCGTCCCAACAGAAGTTAGCCATGCTGTTTGACACAAGAGTAGGGTTCACATTTTGCGTAGAATAATTTTTTTTTTCCGCAGCTTTAGTATCTTTATTGATTGATTGGTTTATTTTTAAGCACAGTCCATTCCTAAGCAGGTTGCAAAAACAGGAGTATACGGAGCGAACGGTTGTCTTTCAAGGGCTGGAAATGTCTTTATAGCTAACCGCCAGGCCTCGAACCCAAGGCTGCCTTTAGAAGGCGCTCTCTCCAGGGCCCCAATCCGTGATAGGGATCCCTAACACGGCTCCCCATGCACTGGAGGAGGTTTCGCTGCCCTTTAGCCTCCCAGCTCTGGTTTGATTGGATTGGTTTTGTTTTTAAAATCAAGAGAAAGAAAAAGTTTGACAGACAATTTTAGTTAGCATTATTTAGGCAGATTAGTCGTATGTATTTCTAGCAAGGATCATACACAGGTTACATGGTGGTTGTCGTTTTCTTTTCTTTTCTTTTCTTTTTACAATTATAGTGTTGGTGGCACTAAACGGACAAATCGTAGCAAAGTGATTAATACAGGGCAGCGCTCCCTTAAAAGATAGCAGAGAATTGCACGAGAAAACTGTTCACAGGCTGCATCATGGCTCTGCTAGAAAGGCAGGTAAAATCCCAGCAGAGGGTACAATTTCAGAGCAGCGTCCTTTTCCACTGGGCGTTATTTCAAACAAAACATAAGCAGAAAACCATTCAACAACTAAAGTTTAGCTCTGTTAGGAGACGAGAGAGAGAGAGAGAGAGAGAGAGAGAGAGGGAGAGAGAGAGAGAGAGAAAGAGAGAACAAAAAAGGAGTTTAGGTACGTTACAGAAGCCGCCTGTTACTGAGTAATCGCTACAGGTCTATCAGCTGATCCACTAGCAGGAGAGACCTGGCTAGGTTGGGAAGACTGGATTCAGAGCTCCCACTGTTGTTTCTAGAATGCCCACCTGAAAGTGTGAGAGACAGGAATTTAGTATCCGGCAAAAGACACAGGGGTTAAAAAAACAAAATGTTAGCTTTGTTTTAAAAAGTAAAAAAAAATTAAGAGAAAGACGTCCACGCACAAAGAAAGGAGAAGAGCCAGATAAAACTGGAGGGACCTCGGTCTACATCAGAGGTCTCCAACCTTGGCCCCTTTAAGACTTGTGGACTTCAACTCCCAGAGTTCCTCAGCCAACAGAGCTGGCTCGAGAATTCTGGGAGTTGAATCCTAAGTTTTAAAAGTGGCCAAGGTTGGAGGCTTCTGCCATAAAAAAAATACGGCCAAATTAGGCAAAGCGTTAGAATTGGGGTGGCCACTTCTGGGAAAAGGAGGAAAACGGGGGAAAGAATCCAAGGAGCGATAGAAGGGGGGGGGGAGATTTGCTGAAATGATGAAAAAAACCCTGGGGAGGCCAGTGGCCCCCCCCTCCAACCTTGGCCACTTTAACACTTGTGGACTTCAACTCCCAGAGTTCCTCAGCCAGCCATGAATGATAGAGTTGGAAGAGACCAGAAGGGTCATCTAAGTCAGGGGTCTCCAACCTTGGCCACTTTAAGACTTGTGGACTTCAACTCCCAGAGTTCCTTAGTCAGCCATGAATGATAGAGTTGGAAGAGACCAGAAGGGTCATCCAAGTCAGGGGTCTCCAACCTTGGCCCCTTTAAGACTTGTGGACTTCAACTCCCAGAGTTCCTCAGCCAGCAAAGTCCACAAGCCTTAAAGGGGCCAAGGTTGGGGACCTCTGTTCTAGGAGGTATCTATCCAAGCTTTGGCTCCCTTAGAATTGCTGCCTGGAGGGAGAACTTTTGCAGGGGTTCTCCGACATTGAGGCCAAAGAGGGATTTCCAGCCGTCAATCAAAGTAGCCCGAAGCAACAGAACTCAACATCAGAAGCAAGAGGAGGAACCGGAGGCTGGACCTGCAACTTCTCCCCCCCTTCAGCAATTTAACTGGTTCTTCTGGCTCAGTCCCCGCTCCGGGCATTACCATTAAGCAGGGTGGGGTGGATCTTGGCTTTGCCCCAAGGACCCTTGATGGCTTTGGACTTCTTCCTCTCAGAGGAAAGAACAGAAACAAAATTGAGAATCTTGAGTGAGGATAACGGGGGAATCCAACGGGTCTCCTCCACTCGTCCTTTTATGACATAAGATCCCCCACGGTGAATCCCTCTGATGATAAGACTCATTCAGTGTTCTACCTGAAGCACCTAGGAAGGGAATTCATACTCTGGACCGCCCACCAAAGCTCAGCAGCTGGGATTCTGGTCAGCAGAGATTTAGCGCAAAGGTCTGGTAGAAGCCAGATCTTTGGACTCTCAACCGCTTGGTGGCAACACTGCTTTGGAGAATGGAAGAAGAACCCCACAAGTTATGTCAAGTAATAACCAAAAGGTGGGGTCCTGGAAACGTTAAATCGCCTGGCAAGCACGGAAGGAAGGGCAGCTGTGGTTTTTTTTAAACTAGAGCAAGGCTCTTCAAACTTGGCAGCTTTAAGACTTGTGGACTTCCACTCCCAGAATTCCTGAGCTAACGTGACCGGAGGAGGAATTCTAGGAGTGGAAGTCCACAAGTCTTAAAGCTGCCAAGTTTGAAGACCCCCGAACTAGAGTTTCAATGTAACCGTTTCCCTAAGTCCAAAAAGTCCAACTGTTAGAGCACTTGAGAATGGTCAATTCTATCTTTGCCCCATAAACAGGTTTGAGATCTGAAAAGAACCTAAATAGCTCTAAAGAACGTGAAACCAACAAATGCATCACAGAAT
Source organism: Pseudonaja textilis (assembly GCF_049901715.1). Classification (NCBI taxonomy): domain Eukaryota; kingdom Metazoa; phylum Chordata; class Lepidosauria; order Squamata; family Elapidae; genus Pseudonaja; species Pseudonaja textilis. The sequence goes on along the minus strand of NC_141998.1, from coordinate 943,820 downwards.
TCTGGGTGTGCAGAAACAGCTGCATACAAACACACTGCCACAATGCTTCTCTCATGAGATCTAGCTGCTTACCTTGTGAATTTTTGGATATTAACACAGGGATGGGGTCAAACTCATCTTCTGCCACTTTTTCAGAGCCCCCGGGGACATCAAAGCCTGATATCAGGTTAGTATCTTCTGCAGCATGATGGGTGGGGTGGGGTGGAATTTGAAAAGGACGAAAAGAGAGTAGAGAAAGCTGGTTAGAAGCCACCAAAACAACATTTGCCGTATGTGTTTTGCTGCAAAGGAGGTGGGGGCAGATAGAAAGGCAGAATTGCAAATGGCTAAAGCAAACCGGGTATTTGGAAAACTGGGGAAAAGAGAGAAGTAGATGAATATGGAAATTACATGGGAGGGAAGGAGCAGCGGAAGTCGCTCATCTGAGAGAAAATAGCCAAGTGGCACCAGAGAGTTAGTGGTGAGAACATTTCACAGGGAGCTGAGTTGAGAGAATGCAGTGATAAAAAGGCCTGGATTCACATGCAGGTCAGGCATCCTTTGTACAACTGATCTCACGCTGCTCCTCAAATACACGTGAAGACTTTATGACACAGGAGTTTCCCAGCACAGGTTCTCCTTGCGAAGAGTGTCAACTCATAAAATAGTCCTATGGTCTTTTTAGAGTTGCCGACGGAAAGGGAGGGGGGGGAAGGGGGTTTGAAAGCGCATTCCATAAATGTTTTCAAAGATAGTAACTAGGTGACTGAAGTTTCTGCCACGCAAAATTCTAACTGGAGAATGTGATTGATGGCTCTTGGCTATGGATGTGTCCCATTGGAGAATATGGATTCTGATACACCCAGAGGGGGTGGTGGTGGAAAATCAGGGCCAAGGGTGACAATGAATGATGTGCCTCAGAGTCGGCTGCACCCAGGACATGTTAACTCCCAAGCAATCCTTTCGAAGTTTTGGAGTTTGGCTCAAGACTCACGATTTAATTGGGGTAACTGCCGGAATCCTGACAGCCAGCAGTTGACTGGATACCCCATTCAAGATGCCACAAATGCTTCCGCCTCGTTGCCAGCTCTTGATACCCTTGGAAGGGCACCGCTGAGCCATCAATTTGCAAACTTTCACATCTGCCTTCAAGGCTCACAACACGCCAGGGACGAGGATCCCTTGAGCCGAGACCCATCCTGAGGCCTAAAGAATTGCAGTTGTGGTGCCTATTTTCACAACGACAACAACAGCGTTCGCTCCCTTCTTGGACACGCTGTTCAAACCAAAGAAAGACTCCAGCAATAGCCAACAGCGAAGTGACATTAATATTTGTCCAGGTGTCTTGGAGAAGTTGAGTGCCTCCCGTGGAAATCCTCAGGGAGACGAAGGACATGGGTCAGAAGGACCAGTTAGAATGGCCGGAAGGCTTGCAGCTCTTAGCTTCCCCATCATCAGCGGGGGGCGAGGGAAGAAAAGTTGGTTCCGGGCCATTCTGAGGACTTCTTTCTTGACTGACAGGCTCAATGAATTTGGGACCCCATAAAAAATCGGCACGGAGAAGAGGAAGTGGGTGGGTATAAGGGGGCAAAGTTATCTTTCGGTTAGTGGAATGGTTGTTAATCCAAATTAACAATCCCTTCCCTTTCAAGTGGAAGGGATTTTGTTCCATGCAAAGTATTTTTACAAGCTCCAAGAATCTAATCCAGTGCCAGGATTTCTGCAAGACTAACAGCCATTCCTCTCTCATAAGTCTTGGTGGATACTAGCACGTCTGGATGGATGTTTGTCCTTAAAAGAGAGTCAAATGCTAGAGACCAGGTCAACGACCATTGTCCTTCATAGCTTGGGTCAAACCTTCTGCTCCAACAGAAGATCAGCTATGTCTGGTCCCTGAGATCTGTGGCCCTGCCAATATTTCTAACTTGAATTTAGGCTTTTTCTCCGCCGTGTCTCTCATCTTCCTACCCTTAGCTTGCGGACTGCATCCCCACCAGGTAAGTTCTAAGTGATACTCTCGGATGGCACCAAGCTCATATGGATGATGGAACAGAGAGTATGAATTTTTGTTTTAAAAAAACCCTCAAATTCCAGATCAAATCTATTCCCAAGTTTGGGCTGACAAGTTTTGTTTTACAACACTTCTACTAAAGCATACATTTTTTCGGTTAGAATGGATGTCCCAGAAATTGTTAAAAAAAATCCTTTCAAGTGCAGGAAATTAAAACTAACTTTGAAAAGAAAGTCATTTTCAACTTTGCCTTTTTCTACATCAGTTCTATTGCAACCACATCTCCTTTCTCAAGGCCGGAAAGAGTTCTGCACTTTGGACAGAAAGGAAAGGAGACGCCTTGGATGCTCCTTTCAAACAACCACGGAAGATCTCCTGGAGTATCCAAGGTAGAAAGGCAGCAATTTTTGAAATCAACAACTGTTCGCTCTCCCGGCACAGTCCCACCTGATTTAGTAAAAAGCCTACTACAACGGAACTGTTCAGACACATTTCCACACTCGGGTGGACAGAGAACCACTGACGCTTTGAGCAGAAATCGCTGACCGAGGAATATTCTCACATGCGCATGCCTGCATTCCACCATGATTGATTCAGACCTTCCTTCGTTGTTGTTGTTGTTTTTTGTCTCTTCCTTCAAATGAAACCCTAAAAAGGGGTTTTGTTTTTTTTACCTTTGTGAGTTTGGGATGGAACCGCTAAAGGAGCAAACTCGTCCAGGAGATCAGTGCCAGGGTTAGAAAGCAGAGCGCAATCAAGCAAGGAGTCATCCACAGTGATTGAATCTGGAACCAGGAGAAGAAGCAAAGAGTAGCAGAACACAGCACGGAGAATAGCAAGGAAATGGCTGCTCCCTCGGCTAGGGACTGGTTTCCTTTATTTTTCAAAAATTAATAATGACCTGAACTGGACTAAAGTGCCTCACTCGTGTTCTAGGTCAGGGGTCTCCAACCTTGGCAACTTTGAGATTTGTGGACTTCAACTCCTTGGGAAAGTTGAAAGTTGGAGTTACCAAAGTTGGAGACCCCTGTTCTTTGAGTGCACACCTGTGGCTGCCACTTTCTTTGTTTGACCCCACTATAGACACCCCTGGACACATCCAGGGAAGTTATAAGCTATTTCAAGTTACAGAAACAAAGCTAAGGGAAGAAATCTTATTATCTAACTAATATTTCCTCCAATCCCCGAGTCAGAGAAATCCCAAACCTGTGGAGAGAGAGGAGGAGCCCACAGAAACATCTAAAGGCGAACACACACACACACACACAAGTGTTTATATAGACAAAGGATTCTGGTTTTCAGATCAGCCTGCTGGGAAAAGCAGTGGCACTTGTTCTAATTTCGGGTGACTGGAATTCCTCTTAACTCGGGACAGAGTCTAAGAAATTTATCGGCTCAAATGTAAGACCAGGGATAGTAGCAGCCGAATATTCTGCACCCGTTGTAGCTCCAGCATGCCAGGAAAGGTCTAGTTCTAGGAGCAGAACTTAGGATGGACTAAAGGTTAAAGCAAAAGGCTGCCAAGAAAGGAGCCAGGGCCATCTGGGAGTTATGTGCTGAACTCCGTAGTCTTCAGAGTGTGGCAGCAGCGAGGCAGAGGAACAAGGGGAGCCTGTTCCCAGTGCGCATATGCGCAGAGCTGCCAGAAGGCAAGAACAGTTGAGACAAAAGGAGTTAGGCTTGGAGGTGATTGGCCCCTCCCATAAAGGAGGAGCAAAGGGACAGGATCCTTTGCAGGAAGCAACTTTGTTTGTTCGGGTCGGTTTAAACTCTGAAGCTCTGTGTTGACTTTGTGCTCCGTTTGGCCTTGTTCAGCTAATGGGCAATTGTCGTTGGCAGCTTTTCCAGGGAGATAAAGGTGGGTGCTTATCAGACTTATCCTGAAGGACTTTGGCAGACTTTTGTGGGGCTATTTACAAACTGTTGAGACTCGTTATGGGCTATAAATGACTAAAATTCACAGCCGTTGAAATAAAGAAAAAAGGGGTTTTGGGACTGTGTTTGTTAGCGTCTCAATAAGCCTTGGTCAGAACACTCCATTCCTTGAGTGACCCAGCCCAAGCCGCCTCACCAACCTGTTCTGCTCGAAGCCAGCGAATCTGCCTGCGAGGATGGGAGCTGGGGCACAGGCGCTTCGAGGCCCGGTATGAGGCTCTCGGCGGTGAGCTCAGCTTTTCCTTCCCGAAGGCACAAAAGAAGGAGAGCAGAAACCAGGATTAGCAGAGGCAGGAGGAGAAAAGAAAGCAGCGGGCCGCGATGACCCCGACTCAAGAGGACCAGTTTCAGAATTTTTGAGAAGAGCCGTAGTGGCACGGTGGCTAGAAAGCACAATTGCCGGCTGACTCTGCCCACTGCCAGCAGTTCGATCCTGACCGGCTCAAGGTTGACTTAGCCTTCCCTCCTTCCGAGGTGGGTCAAATGAGGTCCTGGATTGTTGGGGGCAAGAGGCTGACTCTGTAAACCGCTTAGAGAGGGCTGTAAACCATAGTGAAAGTGATATATAACTGCTAATGCTGAGGGCTATTGTGATGGCACCATCAACAACCACCTGGGCCTATCTGCACAATGCCTAATCTGTTCCAGAATGCGCAGTTTCGAACATCTTGAAGGTAACTACACTCACAGTGGGGACCTCTGCAACCTGTGTCGTGATCTGGACAAGCAGCAGTCCAAGAAAAGAGCTTGTTCAACTTCACTGGGTGGACAGGACTTCGCTGAATGGAAGCCACACAAAGGACTTTCCCCACTTGGTTCTGGGGTCATCTTCAAAAGGTACCTCAGACTAGGCCAGAGGTCTCCAACTGGACCACTTTAAGACTTGTGGACTTCAACTCCCAGAATTCTCCAACCAGCTATGCTGGCTGAGGAATTCTGGGAGTTGAAGTCCACAAAGTGGCCAAGGTTGGAGACCCTTGATCGAGAACATAGAATAATAGGATTGGAAGGGTTCTTGGTGGTCTTTTAGTCCAGGGTCTCCAACCTTGGCCACTTTGTGGAGTTCAACTCCCAGAATTCCTCAGCCAGCTAGGAATTCTGGGAGTTGAAGTCCACAAGTCTTACAGTGGCCAAGGTTGGAGACCTCTGATCTACGTCTTCTTTCATGGGGTTACAATGTTTTTAACAATGCTGCTTTGCCTGGTTATATTATTCTTTCAGAAAAACGTTTACCGCCTTAATTTCCAACCTTTCTACCTGCCGTTTTGCTTTTTCAGACATTGAGCCTCCTGGATTTGCGAGATTTTACCTGATTTCCTTGGGGAAAGAATGAGGCACAGCCTTTTCCGCCCCCCAGGCACATCTCCCGGGGTGCCCACCGTTTGGATGGATTGTATGTGGGTCTGGGTGCAAGCGTGCAGAGCATGCAGTTTACACAGGCCGACATGCAGGACAGGACAGGAGACAACAAAGAGGGTTCTAGGTTTTACCATTCATAGCATCGGAGGTGCTACCGAAGGGGTCGGCCAGAGGCAGGATATTGGGGAGCAGGAGTGGAGGCTCAGGAGATTTGAGTCCCTCAATCAGTTTTTCTGGTGAGGAAGCGGGAAGGAGCAAGAAAGAGGAAAGAGGCAAAAAAGAAGTAAAGCGAAAACACAGTCACTCAAGCTGGCTCAGATTAAGGGAGGCTGCTCAAAAGGCACGAGCAACCCCGGAAACGTCCTGTAGACTTGGTCAACGTTTGTCCCAAAGGTGCTTGCTTTTTTTATTCTTTTTTTCTTTCAAGGGGCAACTGGACTTTCTGGTTTTTTCTTTGGAAGATATTTCACTTCGGCTCCGACTGGATGGTGGGGAATGGAAGAGTTTATAGCCCTTGCAGACAGCTGGTCATTTGCATCCTTTTAGAGGGTCGTTGAGGCCGCTTGGAGGGTTGTCTGTGTCCTCAGGGTCACCTGAGCAGTGCAAAGGGATGTGTGGAGCCTTCCTGGAACAGCTGAAAGGACTGTGCTGTAGACTGGAGAAAGATGATGTTGTATTTCTCTCTCTCTCAAAGAGCGGCCACTCTTTAGAAGACAGCAAAGCCCACATTTGACACACAGAGGACACACGGTTTGAAACAAGGGTCAAAGAGGCCATCTCTTTAGAAGACAGCAAGGCACATTTTGAGACAGAGGACCTGGTTTCAATAGAATCCTCAAGAGGCTTTCTGCCTGAGGAATTCTGGGACCTTGGCAAGTCTTAAAGTGGCCTTCAATTCCCAGAATTCCTCAGCAGCTTTGCTGATCTACATTAAAATTGAACATCCCTGTCTCAACTGAGGGATACATCATCATCTAATTCCAGTCTATGACACAGTTCCTTTCAACTGTTCCAAGAAGGCTCCACACCCATTTGCACCACTTAGGTGACCCTGAGGACATAGATAAGCCTCCAAGTGGCCTCAATGGCTTTCTAAGAAAGAATGCAAATGTCCAGCTGTCTGCAAGGAACAGCCTCTTGAAAAAACACCTTCGGGACAACCATGACCTGGATGGATTCTCCACAGACAGTTATCAACATTTATTGATTTTGACAGAAGAAAACAGTTGTAGCTCAGAGTTGAAATGAGGGGTCCTTCATGCTCTCTCAGCTTGGTAGTTTTCTTGCAGACATTGCATTCAACCAACTAGGTCAGATCTTCAGTGCTGGCATGATGATCCTTCTTGTGTGGCCTAGTAGACACTCTCTTCTCACACTGATGATGTGACCGAGCTGAGTAATGCAAGGTCTACAGTGAAACCAGCAAGCTGATGTATTGATTTAAATATCAAGGCAGGCATCTTTTAGTTAAGTCTAATTTCCTCTGGATTAAGTCCACTGCCCAGTGGGAAACACAAACATTTATTTAGAAAAAAAGACAAGAGACCACATTCTGATAACCCAGAGTCCTCCAGGTAGATGAACTTGTTTTAGGATCCAATATGGGTCAGTGTAACCCAGGGGGTCTCCAAACTTGCCAACTTTAAGACTCGTGGACTTCATCTCCCAGAATTCTGGGAGTTGAAGTCCACGAGTCTTAAAGTTGCCAAGTTTGGAGACCCCTGGTCTAAACTTCTCTCTAAGCTAGAGAGAGGTTTCCTGAAGATGGACTCCAGCATGAATCCAAAACTTCTGAAGACGAAACCTCTGGTCCCATTGACCGACCCATGTTGGATCCTACAACGTTATTCTGAGACATGTATATTTGCCTTTAGATGAACTTGTGGCTAATGATGGCTTGGAACGAAGAGAGTTGGTCCGAGATCTCTGGAAGGTGCCATTTTTGAGAAGTTTGAGGAAGGCATTTCCAACTAGTCAACTCTCCCCAAAATGTTGCCTATCGTTATTCATCTTCCAGAATGTTCTGGGACCCTTAAACTAAGGCATCTAATTGGCCAGTGAGAATGGGATAAAATGTGTTTAAATGTACAATGGTAGCTTGGTGTTAAATTGGTTCTGGGATGTGTGACAAGTACTAAAAACGATGAATCCCAAATAAACCACATAATTTACGTCATGATCTTTTTTTCAGCTGGGAAGAACTTCCGGTCTGTCCCTTTTCCTATGTCAGTCCTTTTCCCAGAATGGCCAACTTCCTGTCCATTCCCCACGTCCATCCCTCTTTTCCTATCCCAGCACGTCGAGTACTAAACAAACAGCAAGCACCGGGACAACATTTTCGCCTCAAAATGCATCAGATGCCAAATTTAATCAGCTTTGAAGCAGCCAAGTTCTGAGGTACCGCTGTGCTCCCAAACAAGGCCAAACTGAACGTGAATCGACTCTCTTATCATCTGCTCCATTTAGTCCTGGGGGTGTTTTTTGGACACCGTTGGGAATTTGAAAAAGACAGATTATAAATTGCCTATGCGGGATGCTAAATGGAATTCCACCCCATCCCTTACAGGGCATCTAACAAGAGAGACCAGCGAGCACGGAAAATACAGAGAAGGAGGCACTGGAAGGTCTGGTGTTTATTTTTTCAGTACCATCTCAGGTGGCTATAAATCAGCTTCCAGGCAGCTTCGTTAAGAACGCAGAGCTGCAGGTTAAAAGACCTCATTTTACAACCAGCGCTGAACAAAGCAAGGGTTTCATGCAGGCCTCCGAGTCGGTGAAGCTAAATTTGAAAAAAGAAAAAATCATCCGGAAGGTTCTCCTGCGCAATGGCCACTGCCCGGCCGGTGGAGAACACTCTTGGAAGTTTCATTTTTGAACCTGGAATCCCTTTGGCCCAACCGGAGTTTGGGTGCCATTTGTAATCCCTGGTCTCTGCTCGCTTCGTAGCTTTTGTGAGCCTTTTCCGGTTTTGCCTTTAAAACGCATTGACCTGAAATACCGTAAGCTGCTTTGAGTGACACACATGCAAGGGAAGAGGAAGACGGAACCCAGTTTCTCAACCTCAGCCCAATTTAAGGTGTGCGTGGACTTCAACTCCCAGAATTCCCCATCTAGCCGCTCTTGTTGGGAAATACTGAGAGAGACTATTAAAATTTTCAAGTCTGGGGAAACGTCTGGCTTTATTTTTTGATAACCGCTAACAAGGAGCCTGGAATCCAGCCTGTGGGGAGCGTAAGAGCCACCTGCTTGATTCTGGGCTGACCTGGCCCCCCAAACATGACCAACCCTCTGAAGTGAACTCAAAATATTCCTTTGATTAGGAATGCCGGCAGCCCCAGCAAAGCGTTTCTCTCTCACCGCAGGCTAACAAGTCCATCAGGCCAGAAGAAGAATAGTGGTCTGCCACATCTATTCCTCTCCCTCCCCTGCCTTTGATCCCCAGAGCTCGGGAGGGGCTTTGCTAGCAGCGGTGGCTCTTCTGTCCCAAGGACCGGCCCATAGATTTCCACAGCTCTCCTCTCCTCTGCCTTCTGTGCCTCCGTGTGTCAGGCACTGGATGCAGCTGTTCCTCCTCTTCCTCATCAGCCATCTCTAGACCTGGGGGCAGTTGACTCTCCATCTAAGGGCTGATGGACAGCCTAGGCTCTGTCTCTGTCTCTGTCTCTCTCTCTCTGCCAGCTCTATTCCCTCTTCCCCCTCAGAGCTTCCAGGTTGCCTCACCGCTTCCTCTTCCTCCTCTGATTCGGCTGCCAACGGGCCACAACAGCTTCAGTAGATTCACAGATAGAGAGAGAAGAAAAACACTTGCAAGAAATGGGAATAACTGACGTTATGCATGCGCCACTTCCTGCTCCCTGCTCCACAGTCAACTCCAGCATTGGCAAGTTGAGGCTCAAATGCCAGATACGAGCAGAGCAGAAGAAACTTCAAGGCATTCCCAAAACACCAAGGCAAACTCACCACAAGCCCCAGTGGGCACGCCCGTATGTCTTGCTTAGAGGGAAAAACCTTTGGAAAGTGGCCAGGCTGCACGACTGCAGAGACAAACGTTTTATAACACCTGGCCCGGTTGAGGGGAAGGCATCCAGAAGACCAACTATAGACAACATAACTACCTGAGACCCTAGGGGCACCTCACTCACCAACCGCTTGATTAGCAACGGTTTATAAAGTGATGGTGGTGTTAAAAGAAAACAACTCCCTCTGAGACCCTGTCCTCGCACTGAAGGCAATGGGCTTGCAGGAAGCTGAGATAATGGAGAAATAGAATACCAAGCTGCAGCCGTGGGATGATTAACAATGGCCCCAAATCCCAAAATGGAAGTGAGGTCATAAGCCTGTTGTGGCCACATGGTTTTCCACTTAGTGACTGTTGCGCTTAGCAATGGAGGAGCCAGGCCAGTTGAGGTTAGTGAGGACTGCCTGTATATTCAGCGGGATACAGTCAAACTGTTCAGTAGAACAGTTTTTTTCCCCGAAGGCCATCACTCTGCTAAGCAAATAATTCCTTCAATACTGTTCACTATTTACAAAGTCTGCACTACTATCACTATTAATCTTCTCATCCCTCCTTATCACCCATCCCCTCCCACTTGTGATTGTATGACGGTAACTTTGTCGCTCGTATCTTTACGATTTATACTGACTGTTTCCTGGTATGATTTGATTGCTTATTGCAGCCTTTGACTATCTTTAAGTGTTGCACCTGATGATTCTTGGCTCTTGACGAACGTATCTTTTCTTTTATGTCCACTGAGAGCATTTGCACCAAGACAAATTCCTTGTGTGTCCAATCACACTTGGCCAAGAAAGAATTGAATTCTATTCTATTCTATTCTATTCTATTCTTATTGAACCCTTTGACTATTATTAAATGTTGTCCCTGATGATTCTTGACTCTTGACGAATGTCTCTTTTCTTTTTTATGTACACTGAGAGCATTTGCACCAAGACAAATTCCTTGGGTGTCCAATCACACTTGGCCAATAAAAGAATTCTATTCTATTCTATTCTATTCTATTCTATTCTATTCTATTCTTATTGAACCCTCTGACTATTATTAAATGTTGTCCCTGATGATTCTTGACTCTTGATGAATGGATCTTTTCTTTTATGTACACTGAGAACATTTGCACCAAGACAAATTCCTGGGGTGTCCAATCACATCTGGCCGATAAAAGAATATTCTACTCTATTCTATTCTTCTTGCCACGCCTCACATGGGCCAGGAGATATTTCAGAGCTGCTGGTTCCATGGATTACAAGGTCCGGCCTGTCATCACCCCCCACCCCACCCCCAACGGATGTAGAGCTTCCAGAGGGATGGAACTGAATTGCAATGGAAGCAGGTGCAGCAGCTATGACTGAATTTCCTGAGCTGCTGCTCTTCGTTATTTTCCCTACTGACAAGTTACAGATGCGCGACTGGATTCCTCCACTGGTGACCTTTGTTAACACGCCCCCTGAGCTGACAAGAAATCTTTATCTTTTGTTGCCTTGAGCTCAAATGCATCGTTAATTATGCAAATCGAGCTGCCTTGAAGGGCTACAATTAACTGGGATCTGTGAAGACTCTCCAAGCAGCTGCGGGCAAATTTCTGCCGGCTGCATTTGCTGAGGTTGTGAAAAATTGGGAGAAAAGCAAGCTTTAATCAACCTAAAACCCACCTCCCAAAATAAAAGCAGCATCAACAAGGATCTGAACACGAAGACGGTCTTTTTTCCAGAATGCTCTCGAAGATCAAATGCTCCCCAGTGCTGGTGCTGAATTCAATCGGCTCACTCAGCCCCATTGGCGGTTGGTAGGCAGAGGGTTGTTGTTGTTGGTGTGTGTGTGTGTGTGTTTGTGTGTGTGTGTCTGTGTGTCTTTGAATGATAGGAAGGGAGAAGGAATCCCCCCAAAAATCTCACTTCCAAAAAGGTTTCTTTCCTGCAGTGGCCTGAAATGCAGGGCTTGTAGAGCAAAGCAGCTCTCTTCACCCCTTGGGGCCCACTGGGGCCACGCCTGTCAAATGTAATCTCGACGTATCCAGAAGCTGGATGAGAACTGGCCCCTCCGCATCCTATGGAAACCTGAATTTCATACATTTTAGAACTTTCAGAAAATAAAAGGGAAACCTTTGGTTAGGAGAGAAGGGCTGAGGACGTGTCATGGCTGAGACCGACGTCTTCAGCCTGCCCTCGGGAAGACGGGGTCGGTCACGCCAGAACGGGTGAAAAACTGGTTTCCCGTGAATCAGGCGGAAGGTCTCTGGCTTGGAATTTCCTCGTTGCACTGAAGAGGTTTCAAGTAATTCAACAAACCAGAGAGTCAAATAAGCCTGCTGTGTCGTTACGGCGTTCCATGCTAGGCCCCCCCCATCTACATAACCGCGGTCTGAGCATTAATTTTCATATTTGGAAATAGAACAGAGTAACACAGAAGGGGCTGGTGGAAGGGACCTTGGAGGTCCTGCAATCTAACCCTCGGCTTAAGCAGGAGACCCTACAACCATTTCAGACATATGACTGTCCCATCTCTCCTTTAAAATCTCCAGTGTTGGAGCATTTACAACTTCCGGAAGCAAGATATCCCCGCTGATGAATTGTTCCCACTACTAGGAAGTTTCTCCTTAGGTCTAAGTTGCTTCTCTCCTCGAGTAGCTTCCCCCCCCCCCCGTTGCTTCGTATCTTGCCTTCAGGTGCTTCGAAGAATAGGTGACTATAGGAAGAATGCACCTTCCTAGCTGTACTTGTTCAACAAGCTCCTAGAGGTAACTTCACCTGCCTGGGGAGTATCTACGTGTCAACCGTTTAGTTCCTGTTACGTAAGGTCGCAGGAGCCAAGGGGGCTCAGCGGGAACATAATCCCTGAGGGCTTTGCCCACTTCTACCAGCTGAACAGATCAAAGGTACAGCCAAAATGAAGCCAAGTGAGCGCTCACACGGAGTTGTTCCCGGCCCGCTCATCTGTAGTGGCCACCAATGCCTTCACCCAACACTTCAAAGCAGGAGAAAGGGGGGTTGATTTCAGTATTTTTTGTGCTGTTGGAGAAGCATCTGATAGGCTGTTGAAATATCACTCTCACCACTGTTTTATAGCTACTCTGTGCTATCAACATGCCCCAGCAAAAGATTAAAGTACGTAAACAATCCATAAACATAAATGCTCAGAGAAGGGAGAATTGGGGGGGAGAGAATAGAGGAAAGAGAGAGAGAGAGATACACAGAGACAGAGAGAAATTGGGGGAGAGAGAGAGAGAGAGAGACTATGTCAAGATGCAATTCATTCAGCAGGTCTTCAGCTATTTGGTTCACTTAGAAACAAGATGCACCAAAACACTTTGCATAAAAACCCACATTTCAAACTAGATTACTCGTTCTGCAACTACGGAAGATTTTAAAAAAAAAAATAAAGCAAAGGGCAGCTAACCCAGCAAACACACACACCGCAGCAGAGTCCTTTTCTTTGGACTTCAGCTGGGGAGGAGAAACGATCTCATCAGAATCCAATCAAATCACATATCTGGGAGAGCTGAGATCCCCAATTTTGCCAGTCTTGGACAGACAGCAGCGAGTCTACTCATGGAGACACAAAAGCTTTGAAAATGTTACTCAGTGGTCTCCAAGATCTCAGGAGATGTGCCTGGTGCAAATTTTGAACAGGCCCTTCAACCAGCCACCGGTATTGAAACGTAAAAGGTATCCAGAATTTGCAAAAATAGTACCAAGGACCTCTCAAAATTCAGCTAAACATTCACAAAAACGCCTCTAAAAAACCTTTGGACATTAACTTTTGGGACTGAAAAAGCTGATCACGACTGCACAAGTACACACATCTTCCTCCTTCCCACTTTGGGCATCTTCAAGAAACACCGAAACAGCTTCTTATTTTGAAAATCCAGAACAAAACCCTGGGTTTGACCAGCCCCCTGTGATATGGACAACTCTGAATCGAATTCACACTAGCCATGGTGGATGTGTCAATGCCTTCAACAAGTGGGACAAAATAGCATCACCAAATTGTGATTGTGCGGCCAAAAAACAAACTACCCAACATACATAATGACAGTTAAAATAGAGCCTATAATGGAGATTTCACTAATTTCCTGGCGGTGACAAATGAAGTAGAAAATTTAATTTGCAACTTGCAATCTGCCTGTTAAGATTTCAGACCGTATATTCACGGTTTTGTATTTTAGCCCATGTTCCCTTTTACCGAAATCTGATGTGAATGTGTCATACAATAAATAAAATAAATAAATAGGCTGCTATTTAAATAGGCTTGGAGATTAACCTACCATTGCCTTCCCCAAGACCTTGGGATAGGATGCTCCTAATCCCTTCTCTTAAATTTAGCCATTGCACAGGATCTAAGACACCTGTCTTTTTGTGAAAGTACCTGCCCTGCGAAATGCTTTTTGCCTTGGGTGACTGACTGGCAGGGCTCTGCCCTCTGAGCTTTCCAAAAAGCAGCGAAGACACAGCATGGCATAGGGCGAAGGGATTTAATATGACGTTGTGTTGTTTTATCATTGAATATTATTTTAATTTTTCATTGGGAACTGCTCAGGGTTCTAGGTAAGACGGGTGACTATATAAATGTTTTAAATAAGTAAATAAGAAATAAAAATGTTATGGATAATAAAGTAGCCTATCTTAAAATATGACAATACTATTTAAACAACCCTAAATCTTATCAGTGTCAAACATAGATGGAAGATGGTCGTGCAAACAGATTATATAGAAAGAAATTGATAAAATTAAAAACAGAACGTCCAGTCTCTATTGACCGGCAAACAGGATGAACTTTGAGAAGGATGCTTTTCCAAAACTATGCCACCAAGAGGGCTCTGTTACTTTTGCCCCCTTGCCCAGTGGCATTACCTTTTAATGGGCATAATTGCTATGTCACCTTGATCACATAAATCATAGTTACCTGGTGTATCTGACAGTGGAAGAGGAATGAAAGGGTCAGGAACAGCCAGAAGTGGAGGGCTGGTATCCAGAATATCCTTTGTTTTTTCAGCTGGAAGGAAGGAAGGAAGGAAGGAAGGAAGGAAGGAAGGAAGGAAGGAAGGAAGGAAGGAAGGAAGGAAGGAAGGAAGGAAGGAAGGAAGGAAGGAGTCAAGAAAAATAGAAGATAGCAGAGAAAAACTGGATTTGTTCAAGGCCTTTCTAATATCCTTTTTCCCTAGATAGCTTAAACTATCATTTGTGCAAGTATTTTCATAATCCACAAAATAAGACTCGGCTTCTCATCTCAACATTTTGCATCATCCAGGATTAATATAGGAGTCACTATATATATGTGTCTAGATTTTTTAAAGATTTCTAGATATCCAAATGGATTGACATAAAAAAGCAAAAGAAAGCTGCATCACACCTGTGGAGAATGAGGGTGTAGCACCCACGCAAAGAGAAACATTCTTTACATTAGCCCAAATTAACTTCATTGAAGTGTATCATCTCAACACATACAATATACCCACAAAAGAAAGCACAGGAGGAGCTGAAAGAGACCGAGAGCACGAAGGGTGCCAGGCCGGGTCACAGTAACCTTTCCTTTTGGATTGACAGCATGATAACAAGCGCACCGGCCTCAGAAGGAAGCTAGGAAGACACAGGGAAGAGGCACGCCTAAAATGATCAGTATCTCAGGAGTTTAGAGAGTTCTTAAAATCCAGAGTTCTGACTTGTATAGAAGCAAAATGACATTCTGTCCGTCTGTCCGTCCACTCTCTCAAGAATCAGCTGCTATCTCCTGTGTTAGCTAAATTAGAGGGATCTCCAACCTTGGCAACTTTAAGACTTGCGGACTTCAACTCCCAGAATCCACAAGACTTAAAGTTGCCAAGGTTGGAGACCCCTGAGCTAAAACGGGGCATCTAACTTTGACCAATTTTGAGACTTGTGGACATCAGCTGGTGGAATTCTGGGAGTTGAAGTCCACAATTCTTACAGTTGCCAAGGTTGGACACCCCTGAGCGAATGTTCCCCTAGTACCCACCGCTGGGGCACTAGATGGCTGTCATGTTGCAAAATGTGTGGCCAAGCACATCTCACAATTCTTCTCCGTGGATCTGAAAGTTGGCACATGGTTGATCTTTTAATTGGTAACGTTGCATCTCGCAACAGAGATCAATCCATCGCGTTTCACTTTCTTGGTCTAGCTCAAGATGGGGAAAACTTGGGCGCCTCCTACATGCCAACAAGACAGACCTCCCAGTATTTTATTCATTAACTAGGTTGGCTTAGGCTAGGGGGAGCTGTGCAGCAACATCTGGAAAGCCACGGATTCAATATCCGCCTTTCCCCAGCTGGCATCTGCAGTGACGGGACTGCAGTTCACATCATTTTTGGCCAGCATGGTGAGATAGGACCAATTACAGCAAAGTCATGTCAACGGGCCTTGGAGATCTATGAAAGCTTATTTCTCCTGCCACCTTCTTTCACCGAATGGCACAGTTCTTAAGTTGTGCTCAGCCCGACAGACCCAAACCAATGATGAGTCTCCAATCCTTTCTGGCTGCCCCACAACGTACCTGATATGGGTGCAAGAGGAGAAGAGCCGAATGCGTCCGGCTGCGCTGCGGAAGGAGCGGCCTGAAAACCTGGGATCAGGTTCTCCGTTGAGCTGTCAAGTTTCTCAGGAGGCTTACCTGGAATTCAAAGGGACCGGTCGTTAAATGGTACCCGCCACTTGCAGGTGGGTACAACGACGTGGAGACGAGGGACGGAGAGAACAGGACAACCCGCAGGAATTCTGTGCGAGCGTTCCAGAGAGGGAAGGCGGAGGAAAGCAAAAAGGAAGTGCCAAGGGCGGGCAGCCCACGCTAAAAGCGGCTGCCAGCTACTGACTGCTTGTTGTATGCCAGGGAAGGTGTCGAACTCAAGGCCTGTGGGCCGGATCTGGTCCATGGATTGCTTAAATGCGGCCCACGGGGCCAGCCAGGAAACAGTGAAGCTGTCAGGATTTCGGCAGTTACCCCAATTAAGCACAGGAAGTAGAGCAGAAGTACTGGCCCACCCTGGCCACGCCTATCCCGCCCCCCGAGGTTAAACACAACCACGATGCAATGAAACTGAGTTCTACCCCCCCACACACATTGTGTCCCCCTCCTGGCTGAGCCAGATGAAGAAGTTTCAGGAGGCCCAGAAGGGAGCCAGATGCCAGAGAAGGAGTTACGGAAGGAGCAAGCGGAGCTCTGCAAGGGACGTCCCGCAGGAACACACGCTCCTCCCTCCTTCTCTTTCTCCATCGGAGGAACATGGAGACCCAGAGGGACGCTTTGGTGAGCGCCAGGTAGGAAAAACTGGGGCAGTGGAAACAAAGTGGTGAACTAAGAGCCAGTAAAAAGGTGTCACCTCGCCTGCCGTCTTTAAGCTGCCAACTGTCCTGACCCCAAACTTTGTCAAACTTAATCAAACACCAACTGAATTTGAAAGTAAAACCTCTTTTCAGTGCTGTCGAATGCTGCCACGAAACAGAAGTCCAATTAAGGCTAAAATAAAGCAACCCAAAATCCCAGCAAAACACGCCCAGAGTACAGAGTTACTGAACTGCTTTGCTTCCTGCAAAGCTCTTCGTCATTGAGGGCTGACTTGTATCCCTTATGGGAGGGGCAATCACCTCCCAGCCTTACTCCCAAGTCGCCTCTTTTGTCTCAGCTGCTCTCGCCTTCCGGCAGCTCTGCGCACACGTGCACTGGGAACAGGCTCCCCTTGTTCTTCTGCCTCGCTGCTACCAGACTCCAGAGGCTCCGGAGGCAGCACCCCATTCCCAGGTGGTCCTGGCCCCATCGCTGCATCGGATGCAGGACCCCTGTCCAAGTCCTCTCCAGACTCCCTGACCGGTTCCCTTTCGTCCTCACTGTCTGATACCTCTGCCGGCTGCCGGCGAACCACAACACCATCTCTGGTCCAGCTTCTGCACCGACCTCCAAACTCACCATCGCTCAGTTTTGCAAAGTCCTTATTCAGCAGCTCCTCTGCCGTCAGCTTGGAGAAGTTGTCGTCGTCAAAAGGATTCCAAGTAGAGACATCGGGTGGGTTGTAGACATTTTGCTGAGAGGTCTTCGGAGACCCCGAAGGGGTAGTCGAGGCAGACCTACAAGAGGGACAGCCCAAAGAAGTCCAAGAGTTAGGAAGGCGGGTTCCGTGGCTGATTGGGTCAACTCCTAAAATATTTCTATGGTGTTTTTTAACAGAAAGGGAGGGAGCAGAAGTGCGGCAGCTTTCAAATTGAACGTGCATTCCATAAATGTTTTCAAAGATAGTAACTCAGTGATTGAAGTTTCTGCCGGGCAAACATCTAACTGCGTGATTGATGACTCTTAGCTATGGATGTGTCCCATTGGAGAATATGAATCATGATACACCCGGGGGTGAGGGGAAAAATTCTAAAAAGAAGAAGAACAAACCCATCGGGGAATAAATTCAGCAGTCCCTCTGCATTTAAAAGACAACAGCCCTTCTTTTGAAGACAACCAAGTCCACATTTTGGACAGAGAGGACCGCTGGTTTGAAAGAGGAGCCCAAGAGGCCCCCTATGTCAAAACAGAGAGGGAGGGATAGGACATCATCTATCTCCAGACTACAACATGGTCCTTTCAAGCGAAACGTCTTAGAGGAAAAACCAAGGGGAGTCCAGTTGCCTCTTGAAAAAGCCCCTTTTGGGACAGCCATGGCCTGGATGACGGAGAATCTCCGTAGATATTTGGAAGCTGCCTGCAGTCCTCGGAAATGCAGCAGCGTGAAAGCCAAGAATGATCCCGTGTGAGCAGCAGAGGTGAGTATTCAGCCAGTTCTGACCAGTTCTGGAGAACCGGTAGTGGAAATTTTGAGTAGTTCAGAGAACTGGCAAATACCATCCCTGACTGGAGATTTTATCCTTCCCCTGCCATGCCCACCAAGCCAGACCCACAGAACCGGTAGTAGAAAAAATCTGAATCCCACCACTGGCCGTATAACTCCATTTACGAGAATGGCGGGCACTTGTGCACAGGTGTGCCCAGAGCTAATGCAACTGGAGCTGGGTGCGCATGCTCGCTTGACACTTGCACGGCTGGTTCTGAATGGGTCAGGGCCCAGCACCAGGCAGGCCACAGCCAGAGGGTTGGGGGTGCCTGATAGGACAGAACAGAATAAAACAGATACTGGAATGAAGAACAGAATAAAATAGAGAAAGAATAAGGAAGGAAGGAAATGGAATGGAATGGAATGGAATAGAATAAGGAATAGAATGAGGAATAGAATGAGGAATAGAATGAGGAATAGAATATAAAATAGAACAGAATAGGGAATGGAATGGAATGGAATGGAATGGAATGGAATGGAATGGAATGGAATGGAATGGAATAGAATAGAATAGAATAGAATAGAATAGAATAGAATAGAATAGAATAGAATAGAATAGAATAGAATAGAATAGAAGCCAGAATAAATAGGATAGGATAGGATAGGATAGGATAGGATAGGATAGGATAGGATAGGATAGGATAGGATAGGATAGGATAGAAGCCAGAATAAATAGGATAGGATAGGATAGGATAGGATAAGATAGGATAGGATAGGATAGAACAGAATAGAATAGAATAAGAAAGAATGGAGTGGAATGGAATGGAATAAGGAAAGAATAGAATGAAATAGAATAAAATTCTTCATTGGCCAAGGGTGTGACTGGACACACA
Organism: Pseudonaja textilis; assembly: GCF_049901715.1. Taxonomy (NCBI): domain Eukaryota; kingdom Metazoa; phylum Chordata; class Lepidosauria; order Squamata; family Elapidae; genus Pseudonaja; species Pseudonaja textilis. The sequence goes on along the minus strand of NC_141998.1, from coordinate 924,866 downwards.
AGGAATTTGTCCTGCTCCAGGTGAATTGAATGCCGCAGCCATTTGGGTTTACGGAAGCTGCAGTGCAACAGGTCTCTAGGATAACAGCTTGGAGGCCGCTGGGAAAGTAAGGCAAGACGGGAAGGGAATACGAGAAAATCTGGGCTCGGTTATCGGCTGTCGTTTCCTTTGTTCTCCCCTGGATTTATGTCCACTGTAAAGTCCTTAAGCCTCCCATGAATGCCAGTGTCCTCCGACTCACACGGGCTCCCCAAGAGGAAGAGAGGATAGCCCCAGACTTACTTGGACTTATTGAGGCTGGCTTCCGCAGCTGCTGCCTGTAGCAGTTGTGTCGATTTACTGGCTGGGACCCCGAAGACGGTGCTGTGGGTCACATCACTGAGAATCCTCCGGTGTCCACCTCGCTGAGTCTTGGGGGACGATGGTGGCGTGAGGGACCCCACCTTCTGGCCCTGGACAGCTGATGGCGGAGTGGTTGATTTCTTTTGTTGCCTTGGAGGTGCTTGCTTTTAGGAAAACAAAACGGGGAAACAGGGATAAGAAAGAAAGAAAGAAAGAAAGAAAGAAAGAAAGAAAGAAAGAAAGAAAGAAAGAAAGAAAGAAAGAAAGAAAGAAAGAAAGAAAGAAAGAAAGAAAGGAAGGAAAAGAGAAAGAAAGAGAGAGAGAGAGAGAGAGAGAGAGAGAGAGAGAGAAAGAAAGAAAGAAAGAAAGAAAGTGAAGGAAAAAGAAAGAAAGAAAGAAAGAAAGAAAGAAAGAAAGAAAGAAAGAAAGAAAGAAAGAAAGAAAGATGGCAGCTATTCAGAAACTTCTGCAGTAGAGAATTCTTTATGAACAGCACATCAAAACAATTTAACAGAAACGAAAATGCAACCAAGCAGGATTGCATCACAGAACATCAGATGATTTGGTTATTCCATCACCTCCTGCAGGCAAAATGTCGGTCTGTGCGGAGGCCCACATGCACACGTGCTTAGAGAGCTATACACACAGAATTTCCCTCCCTGTACGGAAGGCGACAGAGGCCAAAACTCACCAACAAAACGATACCCCTAAATAAGATTAACCTAATTTCTACTGCATTTCCAAATGAGGGACCCCTTCAAAGAAGGTGGAAAGGAGCCCCCCGTCTCTGTGAAAACAGAAAAGCCAGAAGATTCCCACCATATCCTCGAACTGCTGTAAGTCTCTTTTCTTGCCTATTTTCTAGCCACAGCAAAAGTCTTAGCCTGATGAACCAGGTTTTCATTTCTTTTTGGATCAACCTGGGTCATTTCCCACCCAGACTCAGCTAAATTTTCACAGGTAACTTATGATGCTATTCAGATGGAGGAAGTGGCCAAATTATCAGCTGATGGATGGCAAACCCTTTGCGTCCTGGCTCGCTGCAAGACTCCAGACAGTTCGCAGTTCATAAAACGTCATAAAAACCAGCGTTACAAGACACAAAAATGCCACTAAACATTCAATTAAAACCATAAAAGCAAACAGAATGAAAATGGGATGCTTCAAGCCCAACAGAAGAGGCAGCCCGAGATCCGTCACTCAGTTCCCCAAAGGCCGGTGAGCGAAGATCGTCTTCAACTCCCGACATGCTGGCTGGGGAAATCTGAGAGTTGAGGTTCTTGTTCTCTCTCTCTCTCTCTCTCTCTCTCTCCTTCCGTTCTTTCTCTTTCTCTCTCTTTCTTCTCTCTCTCCTTTTCTCCCTTTCTCTCTCCCTTTTTCTCTCTACTTCTCTTTCCTCTCTCCCTTTCTCTCTCCTTTCTCTCTTTCCCTCTCTCTATTCTTTCTCCTTTTCTCTCTCCCTCTTTCTCTCCCTTTCTTTCTCCCTTTTTCTCTCTCCCTCTTTCCTCTCTCTCCCTTTCTCTCTCTCTCTCTCTTTCTCTCTCTCTCCCTTCTCTCTTTCTTTCCTCTTTCCCTCTTTTCTCTCTCTTTTTTCCTTTCTCTCTCCCTTTTTCCCTCTACCTCTCTTTCCTCTCTCCCTTTCTCTCCTTTCTCTCTTTCTTTCCTCTTTCCCTCTTTTCTTTCTCCTTTTCTCTCTCTCCCTTTCTTTCTCCCTTTTTCTCTCTCCCTCTTTCCTCTCTCTCCCTTTTTCTCTCTACCTCTTTCCTCTCTCCCTTTCTCTCTCCTCTCTTTCTTTCCCTCTTTTTTCTCTCTCTCTCTCCCTCTCTCTCTCCTTTCTGTCTCTGTCTTTCCTTTTCTCTGTCTTTCCTTCTCCCTCCCTCCCACTCTCTCTCTCTCTCTCAAACTGTGTTAATAGGAGCCCTGTGTCCTTCTGCCCCGATGCCCCTGGAATGAACAAAACTGATGACCAAAGAAACCTCTTCACTCAGGCACGTTTTACTTCCGTTATAGCAGGAATATCTGGGGGGGAGGGAAAGCGGGGAGGGTCGTTTCCCCCGCCCCTCCCAGACTAGCTCTTGAAACCAGATGGCTCCAGAAACTCAAGAGCCTTACCGGGTAATAACGGGAAAATTGTGTGCAAAGACCTCCAGCTCTAACAGACGCAAGAGCCAGAAAAGCTGCATTTCAAAAAGGAACAAACGGGAATGATTGCAGCGGAATATAATTAAGAGTCGGTCTATGGGCAGGGGGGGGTACAGGGGGGGATGAAATTTACTTTCCAACATCTGCAGGGATGGGAGCAGAGACCCCTGGCAAGGCTCCAGGCCTTTTAGATGGAGGCAGCTGCTACTCCTGGGGCAGGGAAAGCCCTGGTTTTCATGAGGCATAGAGCACTTGACAAGCGCATACATTGTAAGCATGAAACGAAAGGCCTGTTCGGATGCGGGGGGCAGGGGAGGAGGGTATAAGTAAGAAACTCCAGCGCAGCCAACCCTAGGAGTATATCCCCCTCCCCAATCCCATGAGCCTCCCCAGGTTAGTCCTCTGAAGGATTGCAGGAAACCACCTCGAACATCCCGGTTCTATTCGCTGAAGGTTCTGGGTGTTGGAGATCGACGGTTGAGCCGGGGGGGGAAGGCGTCAAACAGGGAATTTGTCTAGAATCCTTTCATGGGTACAAGAGGCTGTGTCTGACCCCTCTTGAATGCCGCGGAACCTCCTGGAGTCTGAGCCAGGTGCTAACCGTTAGCCTGAGATTCCTGGGTACAGTACAGACTTTGGCAACTGAACAGCTAACAAGTAACTCTTCACGTAGGGACCTGGTTAGTTGCCCCTGCAAAAGACGCCTCCTGCCTCCCTCCGGATCAAGAGCAGGTGAGAAGAGCTGTGGGACGTTTACCTTTTGCAGGCTGGTTGTCCAACCTGCGGCTCTGCACAAACTTCCCTTATCTTGACTTTGATTCCTTCTAAGGGCTGAGATATCGCTGGTTTTACCAGTGTCCAGGCAGGGAGTCTCTAACCTTGGCCACTTTTAGACTGGTGGACTTCAACTCCCAGAGTTCCTCAGCCAGCTTTGAAGTTGGGAGTCCACAAGTCTTAAAGTGGCCAAGGTTGGAGACCCCTGGCCTTGGCTGCCTCTCTTCCCTCCTGTCTCCCAAGGTTCTTCTCACAGGCCATTAGGTAAAGGCAGGCAAGGGAGCCCGCTGCCATTTTTCACTGACTCTGTTGCAGGTAAAGGACTCAGGGAATCCATGTGGTGCCGGGGGGGGGAGAGCCTCAAGTTGGCCACCTCTGAGCTACATGGACCCCAAAGAGAGACCTACAGCAAACCTCTCAGGGCTTCGGAAGCAAGTCAGCCCTTGCGATTTGCAAAAAGAATTCAGAAAATCAAGGACTTCAAACAAACCAAGAAGGACGATGGGCCACGTTTCAAGGGGTCCGAGAGGACTGAAATACACCAGGCTCCATTTCCATCCCAGAATAAATACAATCAAAGTTTCAAGGTTCACAGAGAGGCCTACACTAACCATACAAGGTTGGTCCATACCACATGTAGGTATGTAGCATGTAATATGTAGCAGCCTATCGTTTAATGTATGGCTTGATGTCTTCTCCAAACACAACTACTTGTCTATCCCATTGTTCTGGGGGGGTCTTTGGTTTCCCATCTTCCGTGGGATTTGCTCCAGTAGTGGGTTTCTACCTTGGTCGCTACCGATTGGGTGGGCGATTGTGCATGCGCCCCTAAGGCACCAATCAGCGGAGAGAATGAAGAAATGAAAAGCTCCCACCCTCCCGTGCGCTTCTCACTTCTTTCATCCTCTCAGTTGATTGTCAGAGGACCCGGTTCATCAGTACTGGTAGTTATTTTTACTACCGGATCAGTTGAACTGGGCCGAACCGGTAGCATATCACCACTGCTTTGCTCCCCAGAGCTATGCTGGCTGGAGAATTCTGGGAGTTGGAAGTCCATAAGTCGTAACGTTGCCAAGTTTGGAAACCTCTGGCCTCACCTATGTCCAACCGGGGCACTGCCAATAAAATGTATGTTTATGCAACTATGCAACGCAGAGTAAGGCTCATGAAAGCTCTCCACTGACATCGAGCTAAATTCAAACTGTGGAATCCACTCCTTCCAAATTCTTTTGGAGTGATTTGGAAGCTTGCAAACAATCTTGCCCACATCACCACCCCGGCCCCGGCCGGCTCTGCTCAATGAAGGCCTCCTCCCTCCTGTGCGCCTCCTCCAGCCTAGGAACCGAGGCCAAAGCAAACAGCAGAGCTGCTCCCAGTCTGTCTTGGCCCACCAGGCTGAAAGGAAGCCAAGCGAGGGAAGAGAGGCCGCCTGAGGTGGGAGAGGCCGCCTCTCCTCCACTTCCCAGCAGAAAGCAGAGGGAGTTGATCGGTCAGCGATTGGTCAAATAATAATAAAGCATTTAAGAACGTTAATGTTATGTGGTCAGAACTTATGCCCATTATGAAACAGATGCATGAATGATTTAGCTGGAGTTATAACAGAATGGCAGAACTGTAATATTTATCTTGATAAATCTTTATCTGCCTTTGCTTCACACTGGTTGCCCCGTCAAAGTGAGATCAAATCTACTGAACCTTCTTTGTGGTCGTGGGTCAATCCGGTTCTCTAACGATTCACACACCACGGTAGCATCTGGCACTGAGGGGAGTCTGTATTCCAGATGTGTCGATCCCCACAGTGCTTGTAACCAGCTCTAAAGAGGCCCTCCGCTCTTTCAGCTTCCTCCAGTAGTAAATCTACCCTGAATGTCCTCCCACAGATGACATCAACAGAAAGAAAGAAAAAGAACCATCGTTTACACTGGTCAATTGACCAGAATCCTCTCCACCCAATGAGGCTGAACGGTTCCCGCAGACAATCTGTCTCAAACATGCCGTCTTTGCAAAGCAGAAGGAACCATGGCCGAAGAGAACAAGATCACCTTTTGGAGTAAAACCTCTAGTAGCCGAATTTTGCAAGTCCCTTTGGGCTCCTTCCTCCCTCCCCAACGAGGGAGGGGCTGGCCTGAATTGTTTTCCCTTGAAACTAGTTTCTTGGAACGGGCTTAAGCCACGTTTCTCTAATCGTTACACAGCTAGTCCTTGACTTACAACCATAATTAAGGCCAGAATTTCTATCGTTAAGCGAGGCACTTGTTAAGCCAGTCACACCCAATGTTACCCCCTTTTTTTTTCCCCCACGGTTGTTAAGCGAAATCACTTGCCGTTGTTAGCAACAAGGTTGTCGAGAGACTGGCCTCCCCATTGAGTTTGCTCGCAAAAGTCGATTCCGTGATTCCGGGACAACCGTCATAAATACACGCTAACCGCCAAGCACCCAAATTTTGATCACATGACCATGGGGAATGCTGAGATCATAATTAGGGCATGTACTGGTTGTAGGTCACTTCTTCCAGGCCGTTGTAAGTTTGAAAGGTCGCTAAATGAACCGTTATAAGTCAAGAACTACCTGTATTGGCAACAGGACTTCCCAGTGCCCCTCCAAGGCCACTCCCTCTGCCCTCCGCAATCACAAGTCACGGCTGTTGCGCAACGCTACCAAAACCACGGTTATTGATGCCTTTTGCACAACAGTTCCACAGGTTTACTAGCTGGAGTAGCCCTTCATCCCCTGGACTTTGCAGATCGGTTCTCATCGCAACTTCCAGAGCAGGACCAAGTTCGTCCTTAAGAGAAGGTTGGCTGAGAGGCCCTTCACCAGCGGAATCTAGTTCTGGTTCAAGCTACTAGTTTTCACCAGTTTCAGTCACCATACTATGAAAAAGAGGTTGAGACTCTGGAAAGATTGCAGAGAAGAGCAACCAGGATGATGAGGGGACTGGAGACTAAAACATATGAAGAACGGTTACAGGAACCGGGCCTGGATAGTCTAGTGATAAGAAAAACCAGAGGAGACAGGAGAGCAGACTTGCAATATTTGAGGGGCTGCCCCAGAGAGGAGGAAGGGGGTCCAGCTATTTTCCAAAGCACCAAAGGCCAGAGAAGGAATAATAATGGATGGAAACTGAACAAGGAGGAGAGATTCAACCTGGAAATAGGGAGAAACTTTCTGAGAGTGACAACAATCAACCTATAGAACGGAAGTTGCCCTCAGAAGTTGTGGGAGCTTCATCCCTGGAGGATTTCAAGAAGAGGCTGGACTGCCATCGGTCAGAAATGGTGTAGGGTCTCCTTCTTGGGTGGAGGGCTGGACTAGACGACCTACCAGGTCCCTTCCAACTCTGTTAATCTTTATCTGCGTCTGTTAAAGACTTCCTGGCTACCCTCAGACAATGCCCAGTCAAAGACCTGATGGCTGCACTCATACAACACACCAAACCGGGCTAAGAGTTCTTCAATCTGCCTTTATTCTTTACGGCGTAGATCCTGAGCACCATTTAGCCCATCGGGTTGGTCTCGCGCAGCACATGGTGCAGAACCAGGCACCCGAACCCATGGAGAGGAAGGTCTGCCTGTTCCTTACCGGGAGTTCCTGGTTGGGCGCTGCTGGGGCTCCCGAAGGCTGTGCGGGGGCCTTCTGTGGCCCAGCAACCATCTTGGCTTGGATGGCGGCTTGCTGGGCCAAAAGCTGCGGCGGTGGCGGCTGTGTGGCGGCCCCTGCTCCCTGCTGCATCCCCGGGAATTGAGGCTTTCCGGATGCCGGGGCAGCCTGTGGCATTTTGTGGGCCTAGGAGAGAGGAAAGCAAAGCCTTTGTCACTGCCTGCCCTTTTCTGGAAGACAGAAAGCCGGGCGCCGTGAATTTCGGTTTTCCCCATCCACCTTCCTGCATTGACAACTCAGTCCAAGTGCGGTCGGCAACGCAACGACCGGGTGGTTGCAGCAGAGTTTGAGAGACAAGGGAGGGGGGCCCTCACTGGTGTCAACTCGTAAAGCATTCCTATGTCTGTTTCAGAGTTGCCATAAACAAGGGGGCGGGAGAAACCTGACGGAGCAGGGCGGCCGTTTAAAACCGGAAGTTCCTTCCAACACTTATCTCACAAAGATTGTAGCCTAGGCTACCGGATCTTCTGCCCAGGAAAATCCTTAATTGGAGAACGTGATTGATGACACCCAGCCCAGTGAAAACGTGCTTCACTGGAGAGTCTGATTTATGACATACCCAGGGAGGAGGGGGGGGGAAAGAGGGTCACAGTGGACTGTAAATTACATAGAGTTGGCTTCATGCAGGCTAATGCCGGACTTGTTGCTCTTAATAAACCTTCTGGATTCTTTTGAAGCTTGGCTCAAGGCTCATGATTTCATTAGGGCAACCGCCCGGAATCCTGACAACTGGGCTGATTGACACATAGGTCCAAGGGCCACCCGTCATGGAGGCTGAAAAGTGGGATTAAACCCTGAATCCAACGGCCGTTTCGACCTGCTCTGCTCTGGTCTAACGCGTCCTTCCTTCTCTTCCTCTTTCTCACTCACAGAAGGATGGATGGTGGAGCAAAAGGCAAGAGGTTGAGGATTAAAGCAGGTGTGATTTCGGTTTTCCTGGCCCGACTGACTCCGATGGGGCACCAGGATTAACTCCCAGAGCCTGTGTTTGCACAAAGAAATTCTATGGCAGTGGTCTCCAACCTTGGAGTTGAAGTCCACCAGGCTTAAAGTGGCCAAGGTTGGAGACCCCTCCTCTATGGGCTTGGATGACCCTACCCATAATGATATACAGTCCGTTCTCTTTTAGCCACTACAATTGGGGTCAGAACTAAAGAAGCTTCTTTCTTGGATGAGAAGCAAAACATCTTCGAAGAAAAACCAGAAAGCCCAATTGCCTTTTGAAAAAAAAAGCACCTTTGGGACATATAAACAAACTGTCATCTAAAAATATACTCCTTTGGTCCTTTTAGCTGTCAGAAAAAGGAAGTGGGGGAAAACAGAGCATTCCCTTAGTGCCTAGATAATCGCCCTGGCAGCCCAAAACTGCCAAAGCACAAGAATATTACTGGAGAGCATGATTGATGACTCTTGGCTATGGATGTGTCCCATTGGAGAATACACATTCAGGGGTGGGAGGAAGGCCGGGGTCAAGGGGGAAATGATGTATTTTAGTATCGGCTGCATCCAGGTAATGCCGACATGATCACTTCTAATAAATCATGCTTATGATGATCCTCAACCGTGCTTATGATGATCTTACTTCTTCTGCTTTCCTTGCCAGACTTCCGAAGGTCGAGAACAGGAGGATTTGGGCAAAGGAGTTACATTTCTGTCACAGCTGTTTAACTGCGAGCCGTCGCTAAATGAGGCCAAGGCTAACTTCCATCCTGCAAACCGGCCCCACCCACTCTGCTTTTGCCACCTCAACTCCCACGCCAGACGGACGCAGTTGACAAAAGCGGGGGGAGGGGCGGGAGGGGGGGACGACTGGACGTTGCCAGCCTTACCTGTTGAGCCTGCAGGGGCGGCATCTGCGGAGGCTGCTGCTGATAGAAGAGAGCCGGCGCCTGCGGCTGCGGCTGCTTGAGGAAGAGCTGGTGCTGTGGCGTGGCCTGGGCTGAAGGGAGCTGGGCTTGCGCGGTGGCCACTGGCTGGGCAGCACCGCTGGGCTTGGGCTGAGTCGGTTGAGGCAGAGCGTTTGGCTGAGGAATCGCTGCAGGAAGGGGAGGCTGGCCGCCGGCCAGAGGAGCTGGAGCTGCAAGCAGAGAGCAGGGCGGGGCAGGAGGTTAAAATGGAGCCCGGGGGGGGCACTTCCTGTACGCTCACCTGGCAACCGTTTAAAAAAAAAACGGACTAGGAAGGGGCTGCCCAGACTGGGGACCTTCCAAGACTCAGAGGTCCACCTGGATGACTTCATCTTCTTTTTAACAACCCCGTAAGCCCTTGCGGGGTGGAGTCTCGGCAGCTGAATGGAGCAAGCAGAGGGTTTACTGGCTGGGTGCCCTTCCTGGAGGCTTTCAAGAAGAGGCTGGACTGCCCCCTGTCAGAAAGGGTGTAGGGTCTCCTGCTTGGGGGAAGGGGTTGGACTGGATGACCTACAAGGTCCCTTCCAACTCTGTTCATCTGATAGGTAGGTAGGTAGGTAGGTAGGTAGGTAGGTAGGAAGGAAGGAAGGAAGGAAGGAAGGAAAGGAAAGGAAAGGAAAGGAAAGGAAAGGAAAGGAAAGGAAAGGAGAAAGGAGGGAGGGAAGGAGGAAGGAAGGAAGGAAGGAAGGAAGGAAGGAAGGAAGGAAGGAAGGAAAAGGAAAAGAAAGAAAGAAAGAAAGAAAGAAAGAAAGAAAGAAAGAAAGAGAAAGAAAGAAAGAAAGAAAGAAAGAAAGAAAGTGGTGCGAGCTCCATCCCTGGAAGCTTTCAAGAAGAGGTTGGACTGCCACCTGTCAGAAAGGGTCTCCTGCTTGGGCGGGGGGTGGGGTTGGACTGGATGACCTACAAGGTCCCTTCCAACTCTGTTAATCTGTATCTGTATCTTACCTCCCGCTAAGCTGAGTTTGGCTCCCACCCTCTTGAGGTTCCATAAGAGCCTGAAGACCTGGCTTGGAGAGCCAATGGGGGGGAAGTTAATTAAAAGCTAATCCCCCCCACACACATATATTCAGCTCCTTCCTTCGGCATCTTGCATTAATGATCTCAATTTATCTACTTTGCCATTTTATGTCTGGTGGTTTTAATGTGTTTTTTTTTTAATGTCTTTATGCTGCGAGGCGCCCAGAGTCATTTGATGCTGGGTGGGAAACAAGCATGTTCCGCGATAAATAAATACTAAACAAACAAGGATTCTCACCTTGTGGCTGGACGCTGGCTTGGACTGCAGGCCTCTTCCTAGGAGTCAAGGCAGGTTGAATGGGCAGAATTCCTGGGTTGGGTTGCGTTTGCCCAGCTTTGGGTCTCTGGCGTGGTGTGATGGACGTTTCTGTTGTGGGAATAGGATCTGTCAGCCTGTCAACCACAGATAATACGAAACAAGAGGTTAGGATAATGGCTGCTTTTGAGGGACATCACAGCCAGTTGCTTTTAGTGGGCCCAACTCTTTTAGAGGATGCCCTGGTCCTGTAGATCAGGGTGTCCAACCTTGGCAACTTTAAGACTTGTGGACTTCAACTCCCACAATTCCTCAGTCAGCTTTGCTGGATGAGGAATTCTGGGAGTTGAAGTCCACAAGTCTTAAAGTTGCCAAGGTTGGACACCCCTGCTGTAGATCAGGGGTGTCCAACCTTGGCAAGTTTAAGACTTTGTGGACTTCAACTCCCACAATCCCTGAGCTAACATGACTGGACGAGGAATTCTGGGATTGGAAGTCCTCAAAGTCTTACAGCTGTCAAGTTTGAAGACCCCTGGTTTAAAGCAAGGAGTCTCCAAACTGGGCAAATTTTAAGATTTGTGGACTTCAACTCCTAGGCCAGCTGGGGAATTCTGGGAGTTGAAGTCCACAAAAACCCACCAAGTTTGGAGACCTCCCCGCTCCCTGTGCTCTAAAGTCACAGAATGCATTGACGCTTGGAGGCCGCCTCCTGTTTCAGACAGGCACTTTTAGATGAAGGAAGGGAAAGCAAAAATCCGCCCGAGTTGACTTGGAAACAGCCGCCAGAGTTGAGTGCAATTGTAGATGCTTCTATAAAAAGGACCTTTGTCCAGATTTGGCCAGATTCCTCTAAATTGCTTTGGTTCCCTTCCAGTGCTATGAATATCCCACAAAGACCATGTTTCAACGGACACGGAGACCAGCTAAACCTCCCAGAAACGTTCGATCCAACGGAGACCAAGCAGAGACTCAAAGGGGGGGAATAAGAAGGCATCCAGGTAACTGCAAGAAGGTATGTCCTCCAATAAGAAGGCATCCAGGTAAGTGCGAGAAGTTCACAGAAGGGAGAAGACGGAGCAGGTGAAATGATGTGCCTCCAAAAAGGAGAAGATGGCAGTTCAAGAAAAACAAGGGCAAACCAAGGAGGGTTTGGATCATCTAGACCTGGGGTCTCCAACCTTGGCCACCTGGAACACTTGTGGACTTCCACTCCCAAGCTGGCTGGGAGTTGAAGTCCACAAGTCCGAAAATGGCCAAGGTTGGAGACCTCTGATCTAGAAAAAGGCGAAGGACAGGAATGCCTAACCACAATTTTGATCCTTAACATCGGCCTTGAAATTCTGTGTTCTTTATTTAGAGTTAAGAAGAAAAGACTTTATTTCTTGTTATTTCAGGTTATCTAGGCCTCAATTTGTCGCTTTGACCTGCTTCTCACTGTATCTTCATTATATTTATTTTATTTGTCCTATTTATAGGAGTGCCTATAAAACGTGACTCGGGGAGGCATACAATACAAACCATAAAATAAATAATATTTTTAAACTTTTACGATGTTTTTCATGGTCCATTATTGACAGCAAACCCAGCTACTTTTATCTGTTGTTTTGGAATGTCGCCTCTAGATGAGATGGGCGGTACACAGATCTAATAATATATGTCTTATCAAGCTTTTTTCCCCAGGACCAAATTTGGATCCCTTTTTAAATTCAGTTCTTTCCTCTTATTTATAAAAAAAATCTATTCTGCCTTTCCAAGGTTTCGTTTTTCAGTTCCTCCCATTCTCACCGAAAGGTCAGTTTTGGTGTCATTTTTATTTTGATGTACCCTTTACCTAAAAAAAACAGTTGGTGCTCAATTTAAACCAATCTTCTCTGAAAAACAGGTTTTTCCTCCACAATAAAACCTTCCATGTGCCACTATTATCTTAATTCTCATCAATACTAAGACGACTTCTATTTTAAAGGCCATTTTTCTGGACAAGAGAATACTGTCTTCCTTTCAGCCTATACGATATCTTTTCCTTCTTTTATTAAAACAATTCAAAAAGGGATTTATTATTGGTGTTAGTCTAAAAAAACAGGAGGCTAGTTAACATATAAATTTTATTGAAAGGCATATATTTTTTATTATTAACAATTGTTAATCAGACGAGGTGCTACTTTGCAAAAACAAAAAGGGGGGAAATTCTGGAGAAGCTTTTCACTGAAGGGAAAGGAAGTCTGAAGTGAAATACCAGCCTGCGCCATCCCTTCCTTTTGGGAACAGCCCTACATTTTGCACGTTTTCTCTTCAGCAAAATCCAGTCCTTGTCCCCTCATGTCAATACTTGGTCTTCCATTAGCACCTTAGTGTCCATTAGGCGGATTTGGCCACGCCCACCAAAACAGACCAAAGGTGAGCTCACCTGGCTTTCGGCTGGGTTTTCTTAGCAGCAGCTTCGCTAGTTTTCACAGGCTCTGGAAGTTTGGCAGGAATTAGAGAATTCTGAAAATTAAAAACAAAACAAAACCAAGCCCTGGGCTCATTAACGCTTAACAGAACAAGACAGAACAACAATGCAACCCCACGCCATTAAACTAATCAAGGAGAGAAGCAACCTAGAACTGAGGAGAAATGTCCATTAATCCGTGGAAGAGACATTTCCACCAGAAGTTGTGGATTATCCAACACTGGATGTTTTTAAGAAGAGACCGGAGAGCCATTTTGTCTGAAATGACACGGGATCTCCTTTTTGAGCCAATTGTTTTTAAGTGCTTGCCTATTGTTGCTGTTGTTATTGTTATTATTATGGGCTCCGGCCTCTTGGCAAACCATCCTCTTCCTTCCTCTGACGGTTGGGGAAAAAGGCCTGCAGCCCCACAGCAGAGAAATGTCACTCACCTGCACATTGGGGACAGGACATTCCCTCTTAGCCAGCTTGAACGCAAAGTAAGAGACCTGGTAAATGTCAGGCCTCTTGTCCGGGTCAGGTTCCAGCATGTACCCTACAAAAGAGAAAGTTGGTTAGTTGGAGACAGCAGCATCCAGGCTTAACTGGATTGCTCTACGGCAGCCCTCAACCTTGGTACAGGGAGTTAAGCAGGCTGACCAGATCCCTCCATGAGGACTTGGGGTTGCCTCTTCTCCTGATCCCCTGGTGCAACCACACAAAGGGAGCAGAAGTGTCCATTGAGAAATAAACCAAGACGAGGCCAGCCTCACCAAACAATGGTGCTGTCAACTCATAAAACATTCCTATGCTTGTTTTAGTAGTTGCCATAAAAAGAGGGGACAGTGAAAGTACATTCCAACTCTTTTCTTTAAAAGGTTGTAACCGAACTACCAGAGGTTTTGCCCACAAATGTATTTAATTGGATAACGTGAATGATGACACCCAGCCTGTGAATGGACTCAGTTGGAGAAGCTGATTTATGACACACCCAGAGAGGAGGGGGAAACAGGGTCACCAGGGATGGTAAATGACGGGTGTTGGCTGCATACAGGGCAGTGCCAGTATGTCGCCTCTAATGGATCCTTTGAAGTTTATGGAAGTTTGGCTGGAGAATCATGATTTAATTAGAGCGAATGCTGGAATCCTGACAGATGGCTTGAAAGACATCAAGAGCAAGCTATGTTTCATAGGCTGTTTCAACGAAGAACTTGTAAACCCAAAAGAACAGAACGGTCTCCCCTTCCAGAGGGGATACTCACTTATTAGGCAGTGCATGTCTTGCGTGTAGCGTGAGTTGTCAGGAATGGTGAAGTTGCCGTCGCAAATCGCCACTTGGCTCTCCCCAAAGGGCAGAGTAAAATAGCAGAGTTTGTAGAGCAAACACCCCAGGGCCTGGAAGAAGGAGATTAGCCAATCCTCAGGGTCTCATTGAAGCAGCCGCTGCTCATCCCTCCCGCTACACGAGAGCTTCCTGTCTCTTAGCATCTCTTTTAGAAAATGGATTCTTTATTGGCCAAGTGCGGTTGGGTGCTCAAGGAATTTGTCTCAAGCTCTCGGTATACATACAAACAACAAAGTGACAATTTAAAATACAACTAGTAGTAGACCACTATGTCATATGGTTTGACTGGGTGTGATCTTGAACTCAGTAAACATTAAGCTTGGTTTGGCAGGCCATGCGAGCAGCCTGAGAGCATCCCCATTTAATGTGATTTTCCAAGCCACCCTTTCAAAAGGCTTTAGTCCAGAGGCATCAAGTAGAATGAGGTCACGAAGCTTTATGGGTCAATTCACAGGCTGATAAGAATTAAACAGACACTTTTGCACATTGACACTTCCAGGCTCATAGCACAGCTCATCCAAACCCAGATTAATTAGACACTTATAATTAATCTCCTTACATCTCCTGGAAAATGAGATAGGGAAAGAGCAACTTGCCACAAAACAGCCCTTCCTGAGCTGGGCTTCCTTGCTGTTTGCCCTCCGCTCCCTGGACAAGCCAGGGCCATATTTTAAAACCTCTCCATTACTTGTTCACAGAAAAAAAAAACCTGTAAGAATTAAATCACCAAAGCTTAATACAGAGGTCGCCAAACTTGGCAACTTTAAGACTTCAATTCCCAGAATTCCTCAGCCAGCTTGGCTGGGAGTTGAAATCCACAAGTCTTAAAGTTGCCAAGTTTGGAGACCTCTGGCCTAATACCTAGAAGATGAGTTGGTTTTAAGTGGGAAAGAGTTTAGCTGCTGAAATTCTTCTAACACGGTCCCCTTCATCAATCTAGCTAAAGAAGACCGGGGGATTCAAACTTGGGGAAAAGGATTTTCTTCTGATTTGAGTCAACTGCCCCAAAGCTTGATATGTGTGCCGTGACTTCATCACAGCTAGAATGTGAAGTGTGCAACGTGCATGCCAGTCAGGATGAATAATACGCATTAATTGCGTGTCATAAAGGCATGCGGAGTCGCTTCCCATGCCTTGTTCCCGCCTACAGCCGTCTCTTGATCAATGTTTATTTCTACCTTCACCATATTATCAGAGATTCCAAGCAACATACAAGCCTGAACAATACAAAGGCAGACTGCAAGTCTTATTCTTATGACATGCTATAAAATATTGACACCTCCTCTCTCCATAAAATACTTCAATAAAGCACACCACTAAATATGCCTCGTTTTATCATTATATATTGCCTGGCCATAACTTTTCTGATTTTGTGATCCCAAAACGACATGGGCTTATCTACGCCAGAAGAGAAAGAGAATTTGGAAGGTGAAACACAACTCCTGCACTCCCTTGGGCCACCATCCCGAGGCTACATACCCAGATATCAGCTTTTGTGGTGATCAGTTTGCCACTGTAGAGGTTGACCATCTCTGGAGCTCTGTACGAGAGCGTGGTATACCTACAACAAAACACAAATTCGTGTTTTTGCAATCGAAGAGTAAGCTGTGACACTCTGACCAACCTCGTGGCGTTTCCCTCCCATAAAACTAATTAGGATTTTCTGTTCCTTGAACAACCTTTAGAGTTAATATTTGAAATGCCTGAGCAGGTTCAAAAATAAACAATTTCTCCCACCAGATAAGAGGACTGCTGCCTTTTGGATAGTCAAAATAACCCTTAGTAGTTAAGATTGTTATTCTCTCCTACTCGTGGGATAAAATGCCACGTTTATGTAGTTACTGGTGCCAAAATAAAAAGCAGACTGCTTGTGATTATTTGAACCTGAAAGATATAAGGATGGTCACCAATATAAGCACAATTATTAAAATCCTAGGAGTCTGTCAACATCTTTATTCCAATTTCATCTTCCTTTTATGTACATGCTAGAAATTCCACCAGCAATAAAGAGTAACCATACAAAGGCTCATTCTCAGGATCTCATATTCAGTGGGAATGATTATTTATTTTAAACTTCTGCCATGTGGCCATCAAGTAATCTTTCAAATGTTCATCAGAAAACTTGGCAGTTCCTAGCCTGAAATAACAGAATAACAGAGTTGGAAGGGGCCTCGGAGGTCTTCTAGTCCAACCTATACTGTTCTGAACAAAAAGCTATCCGATCTCTTCTTTAAAAGCCTCCAGTGATGGACCATTCACAACTTCTGAAAGCAAGCCGTTCTAATGATTAATTGTATTCACTGTCAGGAAATTCCTCCTTAGTTGGACCTCTCCTTGATTAGTTTCTCGTCTAATTCTCAAAGCATTCAAATATTCTCACTTTGCTGTAGTTTTTTCAAAATTCCTCAAAAGATAGAAATATTTGCTTTTTCTGGAATGCCTGATGACCCCATTGGCCCTTAGTTTCTAAATCTGGCTGGTTAATCCTGAACTCTTTCTTTCCTTACTTAAAATCTTAAACCTGTGGGATATTGTAGTTGCTACTCATATTCAAAGCTTACACAACTGGATATTGGGATTCATACGGGTGTGCATGGATCAACGCAGCCATGAAGCACCTGAGAGAAACTGTGGCATTATTGCGAGTCTGATAGATGTAAAATGTTTTAGGTACAAAAAGTCTTTAAAAAAAAAAAAACCTTGAAAACAGGCAGACTCACTTCTTAATTTCTTCCTCCACTACGTTCACTCCTTCCAGTTGAGGATTCTGCGATTTATTGGTGGCGCTCCCAAAGTCGCAGAGGACATAGTGGCCACGATCGTGTAACAGGACGTTCTCCACCTGGAAACGAAACAGGCAGGTAGCTGCGATAAGCTCAGGGCCAACAGGTGAGCAGTGGTGGTTTGTTTTTGTTTGTTTTGGATAATGGATAACTTCTGGAGCGTGTGCTGCCCAGAACCAGGTATCTCAACGGGAGAAACACTTCAAGCTAAACCGGTTCCTGACATACTCCAGGGATTTCCTACCTGAGCTCAGTTGGATGTTCTTGGCCCAGAGCTATCCTTGGTGGGGCCTTTATTCTGTTCTCGTCCTCTTTTAATTGTCAAGGAGTCATTCATACGGGATGTTACTCAATGCGCTAGATGAGACGGGCAACTACATAAATGTAATGAATTAAGCCAAGAGTTTTGCTGATGTATTTTCAGAGTTTTTACTCCCTGCAGGGGAGCAATTTCACTGGGATGAAAAAATAAGCTTGGCGGCCAATCTACACGTTTGCAACCTTTTGCCGTCTGTAACGCAAAGGAGAGCGGAGGGAAGATCGTAAATACAGTGGGGGTTTCCCTTCGCAGCCACTTCGCTTCACTGAATGCTTTGCTTAATGACCAGGTTGCTGGTCCCAATTGCGGTTGCTAAACAAGGACTGCATGTGTTATGTCCCAATGCTTTGAAAAGTGGCCTAATCTACCACTCCTGCCATCCTGTGTGTAACCCTCTTGCCAGCTGGAGGAGATCCTTCAAGCTTGTCCGGGTTGAAAGGCAGCAGCAGGCTTTGTGCCTTTCCTCTTACGACCCACCCAACCGCGCCCAGGCCTTTGCACCAGATCCCGCCATCGCTACCTTCAGATCCCTGTGGACGATGGGCGATTTGAACTGGTGCAGCCTGGCCACCGCTTCGCAGGTGTCGCAAAAGATTTGCAGGACTTCATTTTCCGTGAACCCCGTCTGCAAGCGCTGGTTCATCAAATTCACTACTTGGCCTCCTGGAGGAGAGGAAGGAAGGGAAGGATTTGCCCCAAAAGCCACCCGGCGTTTAAAGCACACGCCTGCTCGAAATCCAGGTTCAACAAAACGACTCCCACGTTCACTTGACCCCCGAAGCAAGCCAGCTTATTATGCCGAACGGTTGAGGGCCTGGCTTGAACGACGACGTCGTCGTTTTAGCCCAGGGGTCCTCACACTTGGCCACTTTAAGACGGGTGGACTTCAACAAGCACAGCTGGCTGGAGGATTCTGGGAGTTGAAGTCCCCCCGCCTTAAAGTGGCCAAGTTCGGAGGCCTCTGGAATAGTAGATGGCTTGCAAATATGGTTCCCACGAATGTTTCCATACCTCGGCAAAAATCCATTAAGATTAGGACTTCCCATACATCTCCGCTGCTCACTGAATTTATTGTGGAGTCAATGTACCCAACAATGTTCTTGTGCCCCGCAAGATCCCTCTGGAAAAAGAGCAAAAGGCACACTTTTACTGTGAGCCACAGCTATAAACCTGCACGCAAGACCACTAATTTCCTAACCGAGCAAAGGAAATCCCTGGTATTTTTTTCCCCTTTTAACCAGCCTGTTTGCTGATTGTTCCTTGACCCTTAGCCTTACATCTGATCTCCGTGCCCCAGTTCCAAGTTGCTGGAGTTTAAACAAACCTCTCCTTCAAGGTTTAAAAGATCAACAAGCGTTGCACGACGCCTCTCTCTCTCTCTCTCTTTTAAATAAACTTTATTAGTCTTTTGCATATTTTAAAAATAAAACAAAAAATATCGCGATGTTAACAGTTTTGTGACATCCATCTCGTACATTTCTATCTTTTGTGCATATTTACAAATATATACAAATTTGTGCAAATATACACATTTAATCTATAAGTTGCTTATCTTTAATTCCTTCATTTTCTGTCTTCATTCAATCCAATTATACTATTTTCTCCAAATTCTATAGTATTCAGACTCCTCTCTCTTTTGTACCATTGAAGTCAATTTGTCCATTTCATGCCTTTATTTTTTGAATAATCAATGCACGACCTCTCTCATTAACCGCTGTTTTCCCCCCGCTCTGTCTCTTAAAAATGCTTTTCGTCCCCATGTAAACATATACCATAAGGCGGCATCACGAGGGCTCCACATACTCACCATAATCTGGATTTCCTGCTTGCAAACTTGCAGATCGTATTCGTTGTTCACGTACATCCGTTTGAGGGCACATTTCATCCCATTGCTGGTCCTCACCAGAAATACGATAGCGAAGCCCCCTGAGAAAGGCAAGAGAGGACCAAGCTCAGCTAGCATACTCTAACTATGGAGCTGGCCGTGGGAGTAAGGAACCACTTGAATTGGGGTGGGAACAGTGGAGGGATCCCTTTAGATGCCTACAAGTCCTAATGGTGCTCTTTATGCAGAGTTTTCCAAGATTAAAATTAGTAAGATTATTGGAATTGCGGTGTTTTGCTTAAATAAGGCAATTGAGAGCACCATTTATATTTCACAATCTATAAGGAATAAGAGTTTGGGAGCAGAGTCAAGCTGTCCACCCTACTGGAAAACCCAAGTCCTCATTCTGGAACAAGATCCAGTTGATTAATTCACTGGAATTCCCTTTTAGTTTGAGAAGGGGTGCCTGAATTATCTTCCCGCTCCTTCTTTCCTTTCCATTCCCTTCCCTCCGACATTTTTTTCAGGCTACCAACAGATTGTATACCTGCCATTTTCAACAGCAAAGTTCAAATAATTTAAAGGCACACGTGTTTTAAATCAAATAAATATGAAAGTGAATACAGTATGAATTCAAGCAGTTTAAATTCAATTTTTAAATAGGTCTAATGTTTCCAAAACGGCAAGAGCAAAACAAAAAAGAGGAATTTGTGCATGCTTTTCCCACCATGAAGACTCCTAAAGCAGCTACCAGGATGTTCTGTCAGCCACCCCAGGTAATATTGTGCTGTCCTGCTCACTCACACGCACCTGTCATGATGATTTAGTGGCTTTATTAATATTCCACAGCAATTCCCTTCATCAAAAACCCAGCGCTGTCCCAATTAAATCCAGCCCAAAGCAGGCCAATGCTAGTCCACAGAGCAATGGCCAAGGAATCCACAAGGCCCTTGAAAGTTTCCCAAACAAGATAAATCCATCAGGCAAAATTGAATCCACAATACACGAGGGCTCAGGAGGCAAGAAAAGTCCAGAATTCACAAAACATGATCCAAAGTGAGTCAGGAATTGCAACAACCAGGAAACATGCAGCTAGGAAGTGAACGTTTCGTTCCCCACATTGTCTCCAATTGTCTGCTGTGCTAAACAGCCAACTTCTGGTGCAGCCCCTCAAGAGGGATTTAACAAATAATCAGAGTTGGAAGGGACCTTGTAGGTCATCTAGTCAAACCCCCCGCCCAAGCAGGAGACCCTATACCATTTCTGATAGATGGCAGTCCAGTCTCTTCTTGAAAGCCTCCAGGGATGAAGCTCCCACAACTTCTGAAGGCAACTTCTGTTCCATGGGTTGATTGTTCTCACTGTCAGAAAATTCCTCCTCATTTCCAGGTCGAATCTCTCCTTGTTCAGTTTCCATCCATTATTCCTTGTCTGGCCCTCAGGGGCTTTGGAGAATAGCTTGACCCGCTTCCTCCTCTCAATACTGGAAGACCGCTCTCCTGTCTCCCCTGGTCCTTCTCTTCCCTAGACTAGCCAGGCCCAGTTCCTGCAATCGTTCATCGTATGTTTTAGTCTCCAGTCCCCTCATCATCCTGGTTGCTCTTCTCTGCACTCTTTCCAGAATCTCAACGTCTTTTCTATAATGTGGTGACCAAAACTGGATGTAGTACTCTAGGTGTGCTCTTACTAAGGCTTTATAGAGTGGTATTAGTACATCACTTGATCTCAATTGTATCCCTCTGTTAATGCAACTTAGCTTTTTTGGCGGCGGCTGCCCACGGCCGGCTCCTATTTAGCTGGTTGTCCACCAAGACTCCAAGATCCCTCTCAGAAGATGAGGCTGCCTCCTCACGTGTAATCAGGGTGACCTTCACTGCTCCTGCTCCTTGTGTCTTCCCTACGTGTCCTTGGATCAGCTGCAGAAGGCAGTTCCCCTTTCTCATCCCTGAACGGCTGTAGCTGCGCGCTTCCCCACCCTGAAGCCTCGGGGCTCTCCGGCTGCAGCGGCGCTTCCTCCAATTCCCTCCCAACCAGCAGTTTCTCTCCCATCAGCCACTCCCTCTCACTTGGACTCGCAACCCCTGCTTCACAGCCAATGATCAGCTCCCCTCCCGACATGCCTGGGGATGGTTCCTCCTCCTCCTCCTCCAAACTGACATCTGGGGACGCATCTGGAGGAGCGCATCGCATGTGTCTGCTGAAAGCCTTTTTTTTTTTTTCTAGAGGTGCAAACGAGGAAGGAAGCACCACTGTCCAAGGGGGCAAATTTCAACCCAGCAAAATCCAAGGCGGGAACACATTCACAGGAACAGGTCATTAGGCAAACTCAAGCGTGGTTTCACCTGGTGTTTTCCTGCTCCGTTGACTTGCATTAGGCAGGGATGCTTGGAGTGAAGAGAGAGGATCAAAGCCACAAAAAGACAACATTTTCCCCTGCAGAGTCAGTCAGTTTAATGCCTGCGACTCACAAGTCACAATTAGTAACCCTGCCCTTTCAGCATAGATGCAGATGCAGCCTAAGAACCTCCCGAGAGAGCCTGGACTTCCCAAAATCATCCCCAGGTCTTCGTTGGATGGCACCACCTCGGATCCACGGTTCAATCCCACTAAAGAAGCCACGGGCCTTAGAGCCAAACCACAATCGATGCTCCCACCGTGCACGGTTTCACCACATTCTACCCTGCAGAGGGTGTGCTGGAGGCCATGGGGTGGCACGAGGCCTCTTTCATTCTGGAGGAGGAGGAGGAGGAGGAGGAGGCGGCATTCTTGAAACCGCCCAGAAACCCACAAAATGGCCCAAAATCACAACACTGGCATTTCTGGGGCACACTCTCGGGGTGTGGAGGCATCCGTGCAACCCAGTATAAACACCGTCCATTCAGCACTTTTGAAATAGAGCGGAGATGGTGAGAGATTGCTGTGGTGAGAGAGACAGAGGGGGAGAAAGAGGGAGATGCAGAGAGAGAGAGAGAAACAGAGACAGAGAGACGGAGATATATATATAGAGAGAGAGAGAGACAGAGAAAGGGGGAGAAAGAGAGAGAGAGAGAGAGAGAGAGAGAGAGACAGAGAGACAGAGATATATATAGAGAGAGAGAGACAGAGAAAGGGGAGAAAGAGAGAGAGAGAGGGAGAAGCAGAGAGAGAGAGAGACAGAGATATATAGAGAGAGAGAGAGACAGAGAAAGGGGGAGAAAGAGAGAGAGAGAGAGAGAGAGAAACAGAGAGAGAGAGACAGAGATATATATATAGAGAGAGAGAGACAGAGAAAGGGGAAGAGAGAGAGAGAGAGGGAGGGAGGTGTGGTAGCAGCCATTAGGAAGAGATAACCAGCAACCGATTATCATCACAGTGAAATATTCAGTGTTCAAGTGGGTGAGGCAGGAACCAAACGGTCCCAATCCAGCCGCCATTGTTATAGCAGATGCCGAGCAGATGCTCCAGCTCTCAAGGCCAGGAAAGGGACTGACTGTGAACTTGAAAAAGGCCTAGAATCTCAACCCTGGAGCCAGCCTACATTTAGGGCAGGGGTGTCCAACCTTGCCACTTTAAGACTTGTGGACTTCAACTCCCAGAATTCCTCAGCCAGCTTTGCTGGCTGAGGAATTCTGGGAGTGGAAGTCCACAAGTCTTAAAAGTTGCCAAGGTTGGACACCCCTGATTCAGGGTTTGGTTTCTGTCTCCCGCAACAGGCAGATCATCTTCTGCACAGAGATGGCATCGATCTGGCTCTGCAGTAAAACAATTGATCTGGCCGGGTCACATCTGGGGGCTTTTGCCACCAGAGGTTGAGTTCCTAGGTATCCCTGAAGCATCTGGATCACCAGGCTTGTCTTCCGGAGAGATATGGAGGGGGGCACGCCCTGGCTGAAAAACACGTTGCTCTCCATCCTCCCCCTCTCATTTTTCTTGGCAAAGCAGGAGTAGGAGCAGCCACCACTTTCTCCCATCTCTCCAGCTGCTTTCAGCCCGAAGCAAGGCAGCTTCTGGGTTTTCAGCAGGGGCTGCCTTCCCAGCCCAGATGCTTGGGAAATTAAAGGCCCCCTGCCTGCCCAGCTGTGGTTTGAAAGGTGAAAACAGGTGTGAAACGTCCATCTTTTTTTTAAAACAAAACAAAAACCGAAGAGCAGGAGGAAGAGGAGGAGGAGGAGGAGGAGGCGGCCATTGGGACCTTGGCCAAAACGAGCTACTTCCGAGCAAGCCACGAAATTCCGTCTGCTGGATCGCCCAGATAGCATCTTATTCCTTATTTATTCAGGGGAGCGGGGAGGAGAAGGCAGGCTGGGTGACTCACGCAACTGAAGGGATGATGGGATGCTGTTAAGAAGCGTGAGATCCAAAAGGTCAACTGGCCCGTCTCAGGAGGAGGAGGAGGAGGAAGAAACACGGAAGAATTTAGCCAACGAGGCAGGATTTTTCCCACCAGGCTTCCAGAGCCGCCAAGCTCTCCGAAAGGATAACCAAGCCAGCTTTACTTCTTCCTCGGTTTTCCTTCTGGTCAAGAGGACACTCGGCCATCTGCAGCTGCCACTTAAAAGAGGCCGAAAGAAGCTCTTTGTTCCCTGCCTGCTTGCTTTTATTTGTTTATTGATTGTGGCTGCTGTTCTTTTTAATTTAAAGGAAAGTATTCAAA
This sequence comes from Pseudonaja textilis, assembly GCF_049901715.1. NCBI lineage: Eukaryota > Metazoa > Chordata > Lepidosauria > Squamata > Elapidae > Pseudonaja > Pseudonaja textilis. The sequence continues at coordinate 901,434 of NC_141998.1, read as the reverse complement.
AACAGCTTTTTTTAAAAAAAAAAAAAGTGCCATCAATAGCCACAAAAATTCCTTCAGATTGCAGAGGAACAGAGTTGGAAGGGACCTTGGAGGTCATCTAGCTCAACCCCACCCCTGGGCCGCTGCCCAAGCAGGAGACCCTACACCATTTCTGACAGATGGCGATCCAGTCTCTTCTTGGAAGCTTCCCGGAAGAAAACATCCTTAAAGATAAGAGGTGGCTTTCTTTGAACCTCGGACTGGGAATAATCCCGCAAGAAAGGGAAATGTGCAAGGAATAGGGTCGTCCTCAATGCCAACTTCATTGAGACGCAATTCCGCTTGGAGAAGCAAGTTTTCTCAAGTCTTTAACTGCCTCCAGCTATAATTTCCTTTTTTTTTTTAAGGTCCACACTCATTTAACTTTTTATGAGCTGTTCAAAGGTTTTGTGGAGTTGGATCATCTTAACAAACCTGATAAATAAATATAAATAAAATGCACTGGCAAAACAGGATCCTGTTGGACTGAACAGGAGATCCAACCGGAATTTTGGGAGTTGAAGTCTGCCAGGATTAAAGGGGCCAAGGTTACAGTCCCCTGACTTAAATGGTTTCAGTAATATACTTAAATGCCAAGATTGCTAAGAGTTTCGGCCACCCAGATGGCTCCAAGGACCATATGTAAGGCAAAGAGCCATTGTGTGCAAATACCAAAATCCACATGTAAGCTGGATTTGGTGAGGCTTAATTATAACATGGGGGTGATCTCCCAAGTACTATTGGTTGATACTTTGCCCTTAAAATAATTACAGAACTCCGAACGTATTACTCACGATGGCTAAACAAGAGCTATCAAGGAGCAAGCCCCAAGCATCAGGAATGAAAAACCAGTTTGGTTTTTAAGATACCAGGCTAGAAAAACAGGACACACCGAGTTTTAGTCCGTCTCACCATAAGCATTGAAAGCCAGCTGGGTAATTTGGGCCAATCGCCAGAAGATGGTGAGCCCATGAAGGGGATCAAAGCCCTTTCCTCCCCCGTAGACCACGCCATTCATGTTTCTCCCTTATCCTCTCCCTCCATGCCCTAGGATGGAGAGGGGATGGGCCTGCGTCCTCCTCTGACTTCCCAGCCAGCTTCTGCCCCTCCCCAGCCTCCTCCACAACCTCCGGAGCCACACTCCCATTCCCTGTCGGCTGTTCTTCCTCCTCCTCCTCGGAGTCAGTCTCCAACAAGGGCATGACACAATGCCCCACCACAATCGAGCCAGAAGCATTGCAGGAGCCGAGCCTGACTTCCAGCGCACTCTCCCAGCTCTGCTGGGTTGCCCTCAGCTTGTCTCAGAAAACAGGAAAAAAAAAAAAACCAACCCACAACGATTTGTGCATTTTCCTCCTGATAAGGAAAGAGACTAGGGCTGCCCTTGTAGACCCCACGAGCCAAGCTCATGCCTTATCTTACATCTATTACCGATTTCTGATCGGCTGGACGGGGGGCAGGGATGGAGGTGGCCTGGGGGCCATAAAATGCCCATTTCTGCCCTAATCCCACGCACAACTCCTGGAGAAAGCCTGCCAGGTATAAATGTTGCCTCCCCCCCAACAATAACTCTCCCCAAAATTCCCTCAGATACTGCAATAAGAGAGGGAAGTAGCCAACTCCTCCTGGCTTCATTCTCTCTGTAGCTTAGCCAAGCAGGCAGGAGGTTTGCTTGCATAAATCCCTTTCCAAACTAGAGTAATTGCTGCAGTAAGAATCCAGGTCCTTCTTTTAAAAAAAAACCAAACAGGAATTTGAAGAATAGAAAAACGATGATATTTATTTGATTTTTTTTGAAGGAGTCATCTCGGTCGCTCTTCTTTCAGCCGGGAACATGCCAAAGCTCACAAAAGAACAACGGCTGAACACAACAGAACAAAAGCACCACGGATGAAATGATTTTTTAACATCAAGGTATCAAAAACTCTCTTTCATCTCACCCGGCCCCTAGACGGCTATATTTTCCCAGGATGTCCAACCCAGCCTCTTCCTTCAGGTTTGGATGACACAGCTTTGAGCCACCGGCTCCCACTGCTCTCGTAAAAGGAAAAAAATTGCAACAGCAAAATGAAGTCCCCTTTCAGGAGGTCAGCCTGGGTGAACGCTGACCGCTGGGTTTTTCCCAGGCTCTGAAAGTCTCTGCCCAACCCCTAGATTTGAGGTCTCCAAACTTGGCCAACTTTAAGACTTGTGGACTTCAACGCCCAGCATGCTGGGCGTTGAAGTCCACAAGTCTTAAAGTTGGCCAAGTTTGGAGACCTCTGCCCTAGATTGATTGACAAGATCAGATACAGGATTTTGTTTCACTCTTTCCTATCAGAATCTCTTCCCCAGTCACTACAAACATGTGGCTCATTCCAACCATAATCCAGTATTGAATGTGTGCAACATCCATGAATCAATATAAGGAACAAATCACCTGAGAGATGTGAGTCACGAATGACCTGATGTGACAGGAATGCAAGCAGACCCACCCAAAGAGACAACTATGGAGATTCTCAGTCATCCAAATTCTCAGTTGCCCCAAAGGTGCTTTTCCAGTATTTTCCAGATTTTGCAGTATCCTTCCCCTGCCACGCCCACCAAGCCACGCCCAACAGAACCGGTAGTAAAAAATTCTGAATCCCACCACTGCCTCACACCCAGGTTTCTTCAGGAAAGAGTCTCACATTCACATGTTATGCTGAGCTTGGCTAGACCAAGGTGACCTGTTAGCATACCTACTCATGGGGTAGGGGGTGCCCTCTCTTCTAAGGCAGCAGCCCTGAAAGCGCAGCAAGAAGGACCATGTTGGTCACTTGTGCATCCACATGGAGTCATAATTCCAGTATAATATCTATGCCGCCATATATATATATTACAAATTTTATTAATTTTTAAAGAAAATACACAAACAAAACATAAGAACATAGAACATCTTTTCTAAAAACTGCTTAACAAAACAAATAAGACATCTCATTTAGTACAACATAGTTCTAAATTATCACGTTTCCACGCACAATTTAATATGCATCTTATATATTCAACTTCATATCTTATTACTCTTTTCCAACTTCTCACTGTTTCTTCCTTTATTTCTGTTCAATTTTATTCATTAAACTTATACTTTCATGTATTTCATATTACTATATTTCATATTATTACTATTTCATATAGAACGGAATATTTTGAAGAACTAAAGGCTAATTAAACTAATAAACACTGTAAACGGGGTGGTGGTGGGAGACTTGTGGACTTCAATTCCCAGAATTCCTCAGCCAACCAGCCAGAATTCCCCATGCTGGCTAGGGAATTCTGGGAGTTGAAGTCCACAGGTTTTACAAGGTTGGACACGCCTGGTTTAGTGTTTGTGCGCTCAGCTAATATGCCTTTAGTTAAAACTAAACTTTAAAATGATGGCTTAGCATAATGCAGGGGCCTCCAACCTTGGCCACTTTAAGACTTGTGGGCTTCAACTCTGGGAGTTGAAGCCCACAAGTCTTAAAGTGGCCAAGGTTGGAGGCCCCTGGCATAATGGACCAACCCGGTTATTCCAAATCAAGGGGTCAGGAATTTAAGCTGATCTCCCTAGCAGGCAAACTTTTAGGACTGATAGCAGGACCGAAACCTATCTCATGCTGACTTTTAATGGCACATCTGGAAAGGAGGGGGAGGAGGTACGATAAAGCTGAATGAATCCAATCAGAAAAGATATTTCAACGTTTTCCTCCGAGTCATATGCCACCTCTGGCCTTCGCGCTGTGTGCCAGAGGCCACTTTCCAAACCCTCAGTGGCAGGACAAGGACGATTTTTAATGTCTCTTCCAACCCTCATGTCCTCTCAAAACAAAAACTAAATTCCGTGATGCTTAAATTTAGACACTACATACATTTGACTCGGGGGCTTCGGGTTCTGCACCCCCACAACCCAAGGCTCTGAACTAACCACTAGGCAGGACTGCATGAGACGTTCGCCCAGCTGTGGATGAAAGGGAACCTTTCATTAGCACCCTCTTCCAACGGACTCCCAAAACGAAGCTCGGGGAACAGTCACATCATTCAGAACCAGGACTAAATCTGGGCCTTGGGCGGGCGGGGCGGAAAGAAACCCCCTCCTGCCCCTGGAAGAACCGCGAAGCACAAGCTGGCTGATTTCCCAAAGCTAAACAGGGCAAGACGGGCCGATTAATAACTTGGATGGACGATCCCCCAAGAAATCACAGGGCTGCATCGACACACCCAGGAAGGTGGCCGTGAAAAACAACAGTCATCCCTCAGCAAAATGGGTACAATGTCATATAACATAGGAGGGTCCATGCCTAATTTTGCATGTAATTATTTTGTCACGTGACCAGCAAGCCACGCCCACCCAGTCACGTGACCAGCAAACCACTCCCTCAAATTAGGCCAGGCCCACAGAAATTTGTAATCCCACCCCTGGGTGGGGGGCCCCCCTGAGGATGAGTTTGTAGCACCAAGGGGCGGGGGGCCGAAAAATTTTGGGAACCGCTCCTTTGGGGGAGGAAGAATAAAACCTTCCCAGCTGCCTGGGAATAATAGGCCGGAGCCTATTTGACTTGCAAGGGCTCCTTAGTTAGGCTGGCCTATTTGGCTTTAAAAGAAGATGAAATTACCAAATTACAGATAGAAGTTAACAGGACGAAGTTCCTTTCCTGCCTCGAACCGTGGTGCCACGCCTGCTGTGGCTTCCCCTTTTGCCCAACATCCCTAATGGTTTTTGTTTTCCTGACGGACTGGCACATCCTCCCAGCCTGCCCGCGTTGAGAAACACGCCGGGATGCCAGACAAACCCTGGGTCGTCATTCACACAAACTTTGCAAGCTGCCGCTCGGCTGAACGGGGCTTTTGAGGGTGGGGGGCTTCCTGGGCGGAAGGACGGCGCCCTGCGGCTTTACCCACACGCGAAGCCTAACCAGCAGGTAATCCAACCGCTGAATGCAGACCCCACTGAGGCTGCCTGGAGCTGCTGAAGGGAAGGCGGGGCACCAATCCCGCAAATGAATACGCTGTGCCTGACTTCCCTCGTTCCAAAGTACCACTTTAATTGGTGACTAAACTACGATGACTAAAGGCCCGGAGACTAAAACATTGGAGCTGCAATGAATTGGGAACAGCCAGTCTGGAGAAAAGAAGAATTAGGGGCAATGTGATAGCAATATTCCAGCATTTGAGGGGCTGCCACAAAGAAGAGGAAGAGGGGGGGGTGGAATTATTCTCCAGGGCAGGAGAGAGAACAATGGTTGGAAACTGATCAGAGAGAGAAGCAACCTGGAATGAAGGAGCGTTTTCCTAACCGTGAAGACAAGAAACCGGTGGGACGGCTTCTCTCCGGGACTTACAGGGGCTCCAGCACTGGAGGTTTCAAAGAAGAGGCTTGTTTCAAATTGTACAGGGTCCCTTGCTTGAGCAGGAGGGTGGACTGGAAGACCTCCAGGTTCCCTTCCAGCTCTGTTCTGATTGAATTGTTCACAGACCTTTTTATAAGGTTGTGATCTGTCGTGCTTGTGGCCGTTCTCACCAAGGCTGGGTGGGTTCACACAACAGACTTAGCGTGGTTAATGAAACAGCCTAGTTGGTGAGGAGGCCACACCATTCCAACACTGAGCAAACGCAGCTTGTTGGACAACAACAAAAACCAGCTCAACTGAATAGAAACCAGTCTTAGCCTGTTGCTTAAAGGCTGGTTTGAATGGCCTGGAGCTCTGCACGTTGCACGAGCCCAGCCAGCGATTCACGGAGGGAATTCACAGGGCCCAGGTGTGGCCCCTCCCACCCCCAAAAAGCCACCTTTCACGCAAGCCCCCCTCTGGGCTGACCTCCTTCTGGCCCGGAGGTGTGGACTCGGCAAGGCAGGAGCACCGAGTCCTGCCACCCTTCAACAAGCGCCACCTTAACCAGGGGCTTAAAACCCAGAAATCTCGCTTTTGCTACCGCCCGACAGCCGGCAACATCCGACTTGCAAGGAAAAGCAGAGGGGAAGTGGGGAGAGAGAGAGAGAGAGAGAGAGAGAGAGCATGTGCACAGGAACATGACTCAGCTCCGAGAAGTGTGCAGTCATGAGACAGCCGAGAGGTTGGGAAAGAGTTTTTTTGCACTTTGCAATGCTGACTTCCTTCCTTCCTTCCTTTGGATCCCCTTCCCTGGAAAGGAAGAGGGGCAGGGCACAGCATGGGGATTGGGGAGGGGGGTCAACTGCCCCCTCTCCCCCTGGAAAGGGTACTTCCCCATCCAATCAAAGCCATGCTCTTTAACCGATTTTAATCCTAGTTTTAGGAAGAAGGCACTAAGCTACGAATGTCCAGCGGGGCCTGTCTGCACTGCAAGGGAAGGAGGGGAACTGGGGGCCACTCCCCAAACTGGCTCTGCGTATGGCACTCCCCAAGGGGACAGTTTAAAAGGAGAGGCGCCACGGCTATTGTCTTACTCGAGGGGAGGGGTCCCCAAACTTGGCAACTTTAAGACTTGTGGACTTCAACTCCCGGAATTCCTCAGCCAGCAAAACTGGGAGTGGAAGTCTTAAGAGTTGCCAATTGTGGAGACCCTTGGTCTTACCTGTTGGGAAAACAAACTTATTGTGCGAAACAGGGGGATCCACACTTGGCAAGTGTAGGACTTACGGCTGTTTCCATCCTCAGAAGATCACCAAGGTCCTTGGAAGATCTGAACACTAATCTGGTTTTCAACAGTAACGTTTCTTCTCTGGGAGCCACCCAGAGTTGTTGGACACGGGCCGCTACATAAACCTTTAAAATCAACAGAGTCCAACCTGCTCCTGCGGAGTTCAACTCCCAGAGATCCTCAGTCAGCTAGGCTGGGTGGGACTTGAAGTCCACAAGTCTTCAAGTGGCCAAGTTTGGGGACCCCCGCCCTAGACCACCCCAGACAAGTGGCTGTCCAATTGCTTCCTAAGCGTCTCCAGGGATGAAGCACCCACAACATCTATTATATATTTTTTTTCCATTTTGGGCTACAGAAATTCCAGGTGTTCTCAAATGTCATTTGAAGCTGAAGTCATTGGAGGGGTGAGCTGATCACTTGGAGACAGCTGTTCCAGATCACAGCTTCAAACGAAGCACTTCAAGATCTGTCCCCAGAGCCATGAAAACCAGCGACCTCTCAACGCCGGTAAAGACCCTCATTGCCCTCAGACACTGGAAGTCTCTGCCCTGGAATTTGGGGAGCAGTTCTAGGGAGAGAGGGTTGGAGTAGAGCAACCTTTGCTACTGTTTTACCCTAGAGAAATCCTTGAAATAATCTTCAGGTTTCAAGGAAGTCCTGCATAGATATTAAAAGGAAGAAAGAAAGAAAAAAAGGAAGGAAGGAAGGAAGGAAGGAAGAAGGAAGGAAGGAAGGAAGGAAGGAAGGAAGGAAGGAAGAAAGAAAGAAGGAAAAAGAAGGAAGGAGGGAGGGAGGGAGCGAGGGAGGGAGGGAGGGAGGAAGGAAGGGGAAAGAAAGAAGGAAAAAGGAGGGAGGGAGGGAGGGAGGGAGGGAGGAAGGAAGGAAGGAAGGAAGGAAGAAAGGAAAGGAAAGGAAAGGAAAGGAAAGGAAGGAAGGAAGGAAGGGAAGGAAGGAAGGAAGGAAGGAAGGAAGGAAGGAAGGAAGGAAGGAAGGGAAAAAAGAAGGAAAAAGAAGGAAGGAGGGAGGGAGGGAGGGAGGGAGGAAGGAAGGAAGGGAAGAAAGAAAGAAGGAAAAGAAGGAGGGAGGGAGGGGAGGGAGGAAGGAAGGAAGGAAGGAAGGAAGGAAGGAAGGAAGGAAGGAAGGAAGGAAGGAAGGAAGGAAGGAAGGAAGGACATTGCAATACAATTCACTTCTCCCAACTCAATCCAGAAGCAGGCTGGCATCTGGGTCATGGCACATAATACTCCCACCACTGCAAGCGCTAGTCTTGCACACTGCATGATGTTCCAAAACCGATTTTTTGCCTCGTAATCTTTCACAGAAACCTCTACCAACTTCTTGTGGAGTCCAGGGGACTTTCTGGCATGAGTCAGCAGGACTCCTGGAATGCTGATGTGTGTAAAGGTTCTCGGAAATAAGCTCCCCAGACAGAAAACGGGCACACCGGGAAGCAGCTGTCGAAAGGACCTGGGAGAGCGGCTTTCCCCCCTAAGAAAAAAAATGCCTTTGGGGGGAGGGAGGATTATGGGTAATCAAGTCAATGTTGATGATTAGTAGCTAAACCTTCTCCAGGATGGACCATCCCTGATCCGTCTCTAACTTGGTCTTGCAGTCGTGTCCTGGTCCACCTTCCTCCTACCGTCGTCTTCTTCTTCCCTTTTCTTCCAACCTTTCTAAGCATTATGGATTTTTCAAAGGTCCTGGGTCTCGTCCAACGGTTGCTCCTGTTCCAGGAAGCTAGTTCCAACTCTTAAAGTCAAGGGTCTCCAAACTTGGCAAGCTTAAAGACTTGTGGACTTCCACTCCCAGAATTCCTGAGCTAACATGACTGGAGGAGGAGGAATTCTGGGAGTGGAAGTCCACCAGTCTTAAAGCTGTCAAGTTGGAAGACCCCTGTCTTAAGGACCTCACAGACGGAACTTTTCTAGGACGAGATGTTCTCAACCTGGGATGCCAGACCTTCCAGTGGTGCCCCGTCTCCACACCAACTGAGTCCATCCACCTCGCTATCTTCTCTTTGCTTCTACTTTTCCCAGCATCAAAGCCTCCTCTAGAAATCGGACTCTTCAAATAACGTGCCAAAAACTAGGATAATTGGTCATGTTGTGTTTCCAGTAAGAAACTCCAGGTTGATTTGTTGAATGACCTATTGCTTTTGTTTCGTTGGGTGTCCACGGTACAGCTATGGGATAACTGGCCACGTCAATCATTGGCTCCCAGGAAGTAAGCTGGGCCCTCGGATCGGTGGGGTTTTCTTGGCAGCAGGACAGAAACAGATTGTCTTCCTTTCTTCTGTGATGTTGACTCCCAGATATAGCCCAGGTCCTCCCAGCTCTGAGCTGACCTTGACCGATTTCACAACCGTAAGCGGGTTGGGGGTCTTGTTAAATGTTTGGGTGGGCTGAAATTCCAAAGCTGTAGACTAGGACTGGGAAGTCAACCTCACGAAAGAAGGAAAGACGATCCGTTTCTGTCCTGCTGCCAAGAAAACTCCGCCTATCTGTGTGCGATGCTACCTGGGGTTCAGCTTGGCTCTAGGTGGGGGATGTTACCTTAATATTCATTCATTTATTTATAAACATGTATCCGGTGTACCAGTTCAGTCTGAGGCAACACTAACTAGAATCCAGGAAGAACGAGCATAATGAAATACCAACGCAAAGTCGAATTAAATCATAGCCCAGACAGACCACACTATTCATCCATCCGTCACCATGATCCCTCTACAAACAGCTCCTGAAAAGCTTCAACAAGCCACGAAGTGGCGGGGGGAGTCCATCCTCCCTTTGGGGCACAGACTACAAGGTGAGACAGGCGCCCTAAAGAAATGCGGCTGCTCCTGTTGAACCTTTTGGCACATTCATCACTTGCTTATTTGGGACGCTGGGAAGAGGCAGCGTCTACCTGGGACAAGTCGGTCATAAGAGTCCCACCTCCTGAGCTCATTAGCACTTTTATTAAGCTCCTTGAGTGGCTCACCAGTAGACAGTGAAGCTCCCACGGCAATGGTGGTAAATTGGCAGTAATAAGACTTCTCCCTAAGCAAAAATATGTGCTGATGGATGTTTATTCAAGAGCAGCTCCAGGCAAAATAAATTACAATCATGCAAACCAAAGACAAGGGCAAAAAACCGACCATTTTCACATCTCCCATTCTAGGCCAGGGGTCTCCAAACTTGGCCACTTTTAAGACTTGTGGACTTCAACTCCCAGAGTTCTGGGAATTAAAGTCCACAAGTCTTAAAAGTGGCCAAGGTTGGAGACCCAGGTGTTCTAACCAATGCCATAACTGAGGCAATAGTCAAAGCCCAATAAAAGCCCTTCTAGGCATGGCATCTATCTACTTTGAGCCCCGGAGGACCCCAGGAGCACAACTGTATTCAGAACCAATGTTGGTACCATCCTCTTAAGCCAGAGGGGATGGACAACTGTGGCACCTGTACGACCCGTGGACTTCAACTCCCAGAATTCCCTAGCCAGCAATTCCTTCCGTCTGAGATCTTAAAACTTAATTCTTGTTGCAACCAAAGAGAAAGAACAAAGAGGTGACAATGTGCCCACAACAGCCACTTTGATCTTTAAGGGCCTGCTGGCTTTGCGGCTCTGTTTAACCAATGCATAATTCAGGTATTAAACAAAGGTTTTCTGTTTTCAGCAAGAAGTTAAGACGCGAGCATGAATATTGTATAACTCTCTTTTGAGGCTTAGAAATGTTCCGACTGGCCCTTCAGCCAAAGGTGTCAACTTAGAGCAGGGGTCTCCAACCGTGGCTGCTTTAAGACCCAGCAAATTCTGGGAGTTGGAAGTCCTCCAGGCTTAAAGGGGGCAAGGTTGGAGAGCCTTCCTTCAGCCCATCTCGGTTTCAGCAATCACAGTGTAGGCCTCAACAGCCCCCAGGATGGGAGGAGGAGGGAGAGCCACCACATCGTCTTCCTTCGTTCCGAGTTACAAGCAGGCAAGTTTCGGGCTGGGGGGGGCGTGTGGAACGAAGGGACCCCATTCTCCCCCATGGGGGAATCTCCCGGCAATGAGCTCGTGAGGCTCATTCACGGCAATGACGGAAGCACCAAGGCGCTTCAACTTCCCCGCAGGGGGGGGGACCCTAACCTCGCTTAAAAGCTCCCTTCCCGAGATCCCTGCCTCCTCTGAATCAGCAGAATTTTATACCCTGCCCAGGATTGGACGGGGTGAATCGGGACTCCGTGTTTTGGGTCCCGGCCTTCCTAATGGTTGGAGCAAGTGGGAGAGACGTGGTGAGGTCTGGCTGCTTGCCTGGTCCCTCTGTGCTCCTGTATGTCGGTGTCTGCAGCAATCAACGCTGGCCAGCGGCATCTCGGAACCCAACCCAGCTGGTTCCGTTCCAAAGTGGGAGATGCGCCACTGGGGATCTCACACATGCTGGAATGGACGGCCCCGGCGGGAGGATGGAGAATGGCCCACCCCTAAATTAGAAGCCAGGACCACCTCTATTGCATTCCACCAAGCAAAAGTCTCTCTCTCTCTCTCTCTCTCTCTCTCTCTCTCTCTCTCTCTCTCTCTCTCTGCATTTGAGCATTGGTGATGCATTGCATAAGCCTTTCCCCCCTCTCCCTCCCAATGATGCTGTTCCATCACACCGGCAAGAAACAAAGAAACCCGATAGGTCAAATCTGCGTCTCCCAGACGGAATCTGCTCCTTACCCCAGTGGGCTAAATTAATCTGATTAATCAACCAACCAGGGATGAAAAAACAAAATTGAGCTTTTATAGGCAAAGCCAAGCGAAAAAGGCGCATTTTTAGCTCGAAAACGAAAGCCGGGGTTTTGCCGTTTTGCTTCCTGCATATCCCACGGACAGAGCGCAGCCGTTTAGGGAGCCCCGGGCACGGTTGAGAACCCTGGCTTTTTGGAGCCCCTGGTGACCAACAGGCCAACCCCGGCTTCGTGACGCAGCAAACGCTCAGATTACAGAGAGAAATTCCACCTGGGCGTCTCATTATCCCTTTATTTACAGTGACCGGCACCGAGAGGAGCGAAGAAACCGGCTTTCTCACCCGGTTTGCATCAGCAAAGTGCATTACGTAACACCATTGAGGAAGGGGAGGGGTGGTGGTAAATTAGAAGGGGGAGGGAGGAAACGGAGGGGGTTGGCTGCCCCTTCTCAGAGCGCCCCCGTTTCAGGGCTGCCTGTTGATTGGAAACTCAAGGCTGGGTTGTCCCTCTGTGCCGGGAAGGGGGGTCATCTCCAAACCTGGCAACTTGTGGACTTCAACTCCCAGGATTCCTCAGCCAGCTTGGCTGGCTGAGGAATCCTGGGAGTTGAAGTCCAAAAAGTTGCCTAGATTAGAGAGACCCCTGCTGCCTGTGCCACATCCCTCTTAGCCCTCAGCACCATCTGTTTTTTTAAATATATATATATATATATTATATATTAAAAGGGTGATTTCTGTTCTACGGAGCAGCAGCTCTTCACAACAAAACAAGACTGTGGGGCAGATCAATGCCCAAATTAAACGTAAGCCTGTTTGCCCCCTAATTGGATTAGCTAAGCGGCTTTTGGGGAGGGGGAGGGGAAAGAGAGAAAGGCCCGTCCTGGGCTTACCTTCTGCCACCACTTCCTCCACCGTCACCTGCTGCCTCCCAACGCTGAAGACTCGGCCAATGTATCCGCTGCCAGGCCCGGTGCTGCTGCCGCCACCCCCACCTCCAAGGGTGCCCGAACTGGCCCCAGATCCTCCCTGCTCCCGGCGAGAGTCAAAAAATTTCTTCATGGTCCCCAAAGTGCCAACCTGGCTGCCCGGGCCCCCACCCCCCCCCCCCCGGCTTCTTCTTCCTCTTCTTCCTTCTTCTTCCTCCTCCTCTTCAGCTAGGGGGGTGCCAGGCTTCCCTCCACCGGGAGGGAGGGAGGGAGGGAGGAGGCCAAAGGGAGGAGAACCCCCTGCCTGGCGAAGGAGGCGGCCACGGAGTGGATGGTCTGTGAGGGGGGAGGCGAGCTCTTCTGCTTCCCCCTCCTCAAAGGGCAGCCCAGGAGGGTTTCGCTCTCCCTGTCCGGGAAGGCAGAGCACTCAGACCTGGGGGGGAGAGAGAGAGAGAGAGAGAGAAAAGGTTATTTATATAGGCCGATTGGAGCTCCAGGGGTCAATATTAGGCGGGTGGGGGGGGGGGAGTCCTTGCAAGGGATGGGAAGGGGCTCGCATGGGGCCCAAGTGAGGACCCCACAGCCTGGGAGGGGGGAGAAAGAGGGGCAGCAGAGGCCGAGGAGGGCCCCCCCCCGCAAGAAAGAAGGGGGGAAAGGCCGCGGGGAGCGCCCCCTCCCTTGCCCCCCGCTCCCCACAGCAGCTGCCCGAGAGGCCGCGGCCTCCCCCCCGCTCTCTTTCCCCTCCCTCCCCCTCCGGCCTCCCGCGGGCGCAGCTACCTGGCCGGGCCACAGTGTTACCCTCGAGGCTTCCGCTGCGGGCGCCGCGCCGGCCCTGCAGCATCGCTACACTGTAGCAGCGGCGGCGGCGGCGGCGGCAGGCGAGGAGCGAGGAGGAGCGGCGGAGGCAGGCGGGGGGCCGGCAGCGAGAAGACCATGCCGAGCAGCCGCCGCCGCTGCCCGTCTCCCCCTCCTCCCGCTGCCCGGTCCGGCCAGGAAATGGACTGTCACAGGAAGGGCCGCTTCCCCCGAGCCGGGAGGAGGAGGAGGAGAAGGGAAACCTTCGCCCGCCCGCCCGCCCTCTCTTCCCCCCCCGCCACGCCGGGCGCCCTGAAAACCCCGAGCGGGGAGGAGAGGGGGGGGGGAAGGAGGAGCTTCGCGAAAGGGGCTCCTTTTACTTTTCTGCCCCCCCTCCCGCTCCGTCCACCTTCTTTTCAAAATCGCACCAGCCGTTCTTCCGCTTTGCATTCTGGGAAGAGTAGTTTCCCTTCGCGGTTGAGGCGCCGGGCCCCCCCTCGGAGACTACAAATCCCAGATAGAAACGGGGGAGCGCGGGAGGGAGCGTGTTGGACGGCGCGGCCCGTCCGGGAGGATTAGGGGACGCGTAGTCCGTCAGGTCGGGGCGGGGGGGGGGGCGGCTTCCGCTTAGCCCAGCCTTTTAATATCGACTCCCGGTTCCCGTGATCGTGACGTTGGAGCCCCGCGCGGGTAAGGCGGGGGGGTGGGGTGTCGAGGATTAAAGGGGCGCCTCTCTAAGTTATCCCGGGTGGGGGCGTAGCTAGCCTCCTTTCCCAGCCCTTTAGCCCCCGCCACACGCACGGCTGATCCTAAAAGGGGGAAATTCCTGCAAGCTTTTTTCCCAACCCTCCTTCAGGTCCACACACCCCCCCATTGAGCGCTTACAAAGTCTGTGGGACTCCGATGCCCATAATCCTCTGCTGCCAGCGTGGACCCGCAAGTAGACCCTCGACTGGAGTAGTGGGGAAGGGAAGGTGTAGTTCTCAACTAATAATGCCATCCCACCCCCACACCCAGAGGCATTCTGGGAAATTCAGAGGCCTATCACAAGTTCCTGCCTTGTAATCTATCATAGCTTATATCTCTCTTAGGCCAGGGCAGCTTGAAGACTTGTGGACTTCAACTCCCAGAATTCCTCCTCCAGCCATGTTAGCTCAGGAATTCCCACAAGTCTTAAAAGTTGCCAAATTTGAAGATCCCTGTTCTAGGCCAGGGGTCCCCAAACTTGGCCACTTATGGACTTCAACTCCCAGAATTCTCCAGCGGGGCTGTTGCGCATGCACGCACAGGGGGGCAGGGGGCATTGCATTGTGAGTGCCGGCACACACACTCTTTTGGCACACCACAACAAAAAGGTTCACCATCACTGCATAGGGTAAAGTGAAAAATTCAGATAATGGCTTATTCCATAAACCATGATTAGGATATGCATGCTTAGTCTCCAGCAGGCTAATTTAGATTTTAAACAAAGATGTGTAGGAAGGGAAGTGGGGAAAGAATAACAACACTTAATAATAGTCACAGGGTACAATAAGCCATCAAATCATACTAGGAAACAGTCAATATAGATGGTAAGGATACAAGTGACAAAGTTACAGTCATACAGTCACAAGTGGGAGGGGATGGGCAATAAGAAGTGATGAGAAGGTTAATAGTAATAGTAGTGCAGACTTTGTAAATAGTTGGACAGTGTTGAGGGAATTATTTGTTTAGCAGAATGATGGCGTTGGGGAAAAACAGTCCTTGTGTCTAGTTGTTCTGGTGCGCAGGGCTCTTTATAGTGTCGTTTTGACGGAAGGAGTTGAAACAGTTTATGTTCAGGATGTGAGGGGTCTATAGATTTTTTTTTATTTTATTATTTATATATTTTATTAAATATTTTTTAATTCAGTTCCACAATTGTGAAGTGAATCTTGTTCCCCGTTGACTTTGCTTGTGTTCACATGAGCCTGGGACACGGCATCTCTCGTATGAACCCATGCCAGTTGCCAAGGGCCTGAATTTTGATCATGCAACCCCAGGGATGTTGCAATGGTCGTGTGAAAATCAGTTGTAAGTCACTTTTTTCAGCGGTATAAGTTCAAATGGTCAATAAAGGAATAGTTATAAGCAGAGGACTACCTTTATATGGTAATACTGGAGCATTTCAACCTAGCACCATCCAGTGAGACACTGTCGACCGTCAGAACGATTCAAGCAAGCTCAGAAAATCTCAAAAAACCTCACAGGCTTTGAAGAAAATATAGTTGTAATCTATCTTATGCGTAAGACATAATTGCCCTCAAGTAGACCCAAAACAGAAGTAGAGCTCTCTCGTATGTTATTTTCCTTAGTTTTACACTTACTCCAAATATTTCTGCTGCCCTAAACATTTACTATTTAGAGCAAGAGTCCTCAAACTTGGCAAATTTAAGACTTGTGGGCTTCAACTCCCAGAATTCCTGAGGTAACATGACTGGAGGAGGAACTCTGGGAGTTGGAAGTCCACAAGTCTTAAATTTGCCAAGTTTGAAGAGCCCTGATTTAGAGATTGAGAAAATGGTTCACACCCCTTATGCCTGTAACAAAGACATGTAGACAAATATCAGGAAAATATCCTGTTTGTATGATTGCATGAGTCCCAAGGGTGAAGACAATTAGCATCAATCGGCTGTATTTTTTTCAGCCTTTTAAATGCTGTAAACTAGATTCCCATTAAGCTTGTATGTGGTTATGCTGTCACCTTCTGGCACTCAAAAGTATAGCCACCAGCCCAAAGGTGCTTTTCCAAGAGGCAACTGAATTTTCTGTTTTTTCTTTGAAGACATTTCACTTCTCATCCAAGAAGCTTCTTCAGCTATAGCCACCAACATTAAAACGATTTGGCATTGTCCATTTGTGTTACAGATGGTAGGCAGGCAGGCAGGCAGGCAGGCAGACTATATAGATTGTAACAGCAATATTAATCACAAAAATAAATCATTTTTTTAGGATTCTTGCAACAGGGCATCCTTCTGTCTATTCGAAGAGGGCGTATAGGAGGACGTGACAATTGGTTCTGTTTACCATGGGCATTTTGTGACTTCCTTTTTTCTCTTGAAGAGTAAACTCCGAGCCGAAGGAACAACATTTTTCAATGTATTCTTAGCCAGCTGCTTCTCGGTGATTCTGGATATGTTAAGTTGATAATCCTTCTTCAAACTCTAGAATGTGGACAATAGCACAAGCGATCACCAGCAATGGAGCTGGGTGATTTTCCATAGCCAAGACTTGTTAAAATGGCTTCTAAGTTCTGATCCATTAAAGCAGGAAAAAAGTTAAAACTTATCTGATTTAATAAATAAGCGAAGAACTCTGTGAATTATGTGCTTTTTTTTTTTTAAAGGCCTACCTTGATTTACAGCAGGAGTCCCAAAACTCTGGGCCATGCTGTTTGGAACGGGGCCGTGCGTGCCCTTGCACACGCAGCTCCATTTGCACAATAGCGGGCACTTTGTGTGTGTGTGTGTGTGTGTGTGTGTGTGTGTGTGTGTGTGAAGGTTCATTTGTGCGAGTGGCAGGTGCACCATTTCCCTTTTCTGATTCTCTTCCTTCTAGCATCTTATCGTGGACAAAAAGGCCCATAAAATAAAGAGTTTCTTTAATATGAATTCCCTGCCAACTGTGTCTGGATACATTAAACGGACATTTTTTTAAATCTTTTTTGTACTTGGCAGTGATCTGGCGTCTCTAAGAGCACCTGGGAGGTGAAGCGATCCAGGCCTTTCCTCCTCCAGGAAAGCTGCCAGGACTCACCTGGATTCAAAACAGGGTGGGGCTTCCAGAGTGCAGTTGCAGAACCGCTCAATCCTTGAATCGTAACAGAGTTGGAAGGGACCTTGGAGGTCTTCTAGTCCAGCCCAGGGCAGGTAGACCCTGTATCACTCCAGACAAATGGTCCTCCAATCTCTTCTTAAAAGCCTCCAGTGATGGAGGCCCCACCCTAATCTAGGCTGTCAAGTCCACCAGGATGAGAGGAAGGAGATGCAGACAATTTACACGCTGATAATACACAAAAGTGTCCGTGGCTCCAGCCTGCAAAAACAATCCAAAATATGGATGGACCAACGGACGGAGAGACAGAGACACACATAGGGAGATGGAGAGACGGAGATAAAAAGGGAAAGATGGATGGATAGATGGATAGACACATAGGTAGAGAAAGAGAGGTAGAGAGGAATTGGTAGAGTTAGATATGGGCAGACATAGGTAGGTATGTAGACAGAGAAACAGAGAGAGAGAGATGATAGATAGATAATGGATGGAGAGAGAGAGATAAAGAGAGATAGAGCCATAGAGATCTATAAATAATATATAAATAAAATATATATATATGAGATAGGATATGGAGATAGATAGATAGACAGATAGATCGATAAAGAGAAATAGATCGATAGATAATATATAAATAAAATAAAAAATATATATGAGAGATACGATATGGAGATAGGTAGGTAGGTAGGGAGAGAGAGAGAGAAATTGGGACGGCGGGGGGGGGGCTTTGGCGGGAGGTGCCGGGGGGCCCCCGCAGGTGCGCCCGAGAGGGGAGGCGGGGAAGCGGCTCCGCCCGGCCTTCCTTGCCCCTCCCTGCCGGCGCCTCCGCTGCTTTCCCGGCGGCGCTGCAACCCGATCCGGGGAAGTCCCAGCAGCTGCCGGGCGGGCAGGCGCTGCCCCGTGACCGCTCCCTCCAGGGCGGGCCTCGCCGTCCCTGAAAAGGAAGCGGAGCCCAAGCGAGCAGCTTCCACGGCGGCGGCGACGAGAGCAGGCAGGCAGGCAGGTAGGCGGTGGCCGGGACCGACGGGGCGGGCGGCTCCTGGCGGGCAGCGGGGCGGCTGCGCGCCCCCTTCGGGCGGCGGGCCGGGCCGGGCCCGAACAAGCAGCCGCTAGGAAGCCGGGCTGGGGGCGCCCTCAGAGCCCGTCTCACCTGCCCGGGAAAGCCGGACGGTTGGCCGCCTTGGGGCCACGGCCCGACGCGGGGAGGCCGGCTCGGCTCTGGCCTCGTTCCCTGCGCCCGGGAGTGGCGGGCGAGCGGTCGGGGGCGGCCGGTCCCGGGGCCCGGAGTGGCTCCGCTTGCCGTCGGCGGTCCCGCTTCGCCCGCTGCTCCGCCTGCACGCAGCCAAACCGCCGGCCCAACAACGCGGCGCGGGGAGTCCTCGACTTACGAAGAATAGACTGGAACTCTTTCTTGGCCAAACGTCCTTGGACAGCCGAGGGATTTGTCTTTAGTGCAGATGCTCTCGATGTCCCTAAAAGAAGAGAGTCAGGAATCATCAAGTAAAACCCTTAACAATAGTCATAGGGTACAATCAACAATCAAACCATACTAGGAAACAGTCAATATAAATCGTAAGGATACAAGTGACAAAGTTACAGTCCTACAATCACAAGTGGGAGGGGATGGGTGATAAGGAGGGATGAGAAGATTAATAGTGAGAGTAATGCAGACTTTGTAAATAGTTTAGCAGAGTGATGGCATTCGGGGGAAAAAACTGTCCTTGTGTCTAGTTGTTCTGGTGTGCAGTGCCCTATAGCGTCATTTTGAGGGAAGGAGTTGAAACAGTTTGTGTCCGGGATGTGAGGGGTCTGTAAATATTTTCTCAGCCCTCTTTTTTGACTCGTGAAGGATCCAGGTCCTCCATGGAAGGCAGGTGGGTAGTAATTGGTTTTTTTTGCAGTCCTAATTATCCTCTGAAGTCTCTGTCCGTCCTGTTGGGTTGCAGAACCTAATGCCCTTCGAAGTTACAACAGGGAAAAAGGGGGACTTTGGACCGTTTTTCACACTTATGGCCATGGCAGCATCCCCGTTGTTTGTCAGAAGCCGCTCCTGGGTTCTGCCAGGAACGATGACCTGACCGCGGAAATCGCGGGATCCTCCATCCTCACTGGAGGCTTTTAAGAAAAGTCACTTCATGTGAGATGGTCTATACGATAGATCTCCTGCCTGAGCTCCGTTTCATGCCAAATAAACTACATTATGTATGAAAACTATCTTTAGGTAGATATTTTTTTTTACTCCAAAAGGATTTTATTAAAATAAATTTGATAAAAAAATTTAAAAAAACTATTTTTTATCTTTTTTAAAAAAAAAACATTGCTTTTTATCCACCCTGGTCCCAAATCAACCCTTCCCTGCTACCTTTGGGGCTGAGGCATCGCAGAGACCCAGCCCCGAATGGAAAGGTGGCACAGGCCAGGTTCCTCTTGAGTTGAGGGACGACGTGACTCTCGGCCAGGTAAAAATGGCTGCGAGAGGAGAATGGGACCATTCAGCATCTTCGTGCAAAAAGGCATGATGGCTTCTCGCTTTCTCCTAGAGCCCCAGAACAGGTGGCCAGGGCCTTTCCATTGGGCAGATTGCAAGGGGGGGGGACTTCTTTTGACCCCCCCCTCTCCACCCCCAAGGCGCCTTGTTCGATTCGTTCCAGTAAGGGACCAGATCCGAAGCCACCCAGTTTCCCTGCCACTCAAGAGGAAACATCAGGAGGAGTCACCCGAGTGAACAGAAAGTGGACTATAGATGCTAGACTGTTCCACAAACAATTTCCCTTTGTTGGGACTTTTTGCAGTCTGTTGAAAGGGAGGGGGTGCATTCCTTACGGTGATCAATTCTGGGTGGATTGTTTGCCAGTTATCTACCCTTATCAACTGGAACTCGATCCGTGTGCCAAGCCGGCGTACCTTTGCCCCTTAGAACCACAGGACTGGAACGGACCTTGGAGGTCTTCTAGTCCAGCCCTTGTTCAAGCAGGACAGCCTCTACCATCCTAGTCAAATGGCTGTCCAGTCTCTTCTTAAAAACCCCCAGTGATGGGAGCAACCACGGTTTCTAGTGGCAAGCTGTTCCCCTGGTTAATTGTCCTCGCTATTAGGAAGTTTCTCCTTAATTCCGGGTTGCTGCTTTCCTGGGTTAATTTCTCCAGGCCTTTCATCATTTTAGTGGCTCTTCTTTGTACTTTTTCCAAAGTCTCAACAACTTTTTTAATAATGTGGTAACCAAAAGAGGACATGGGGTTCCAGGTTCTGCTTCTTGTAGTGCTTTGCCGGGAGCCCAAATATATGCCGTAGGCGTGTGAATAATAATATATTGTACCTTTAGTTGAAGAGGTGGGCAGGAGGGAAGCATAAATATGAACTCGCCCAAATTTTGATCACATGACCCCAAGGGTGGTACAATGGCTAGAATATTGAAAAATGGTTGTTTCAGTGCCCTCGTAACTTTGAACAGCTGTTGAATGCATGGATGTAACTCAAGGACTACCTGTGTAATCCCACAGTCAGCTCCAGTGGGCCATGTCTATCGCTGGGGGCGAGCATCTCCGTTGCAATGCAGACTTTAGTCACACTGTAGGCTTTTGAAAGAGGGAGAGGAGGAAGAGGAAGGTCTGGATAAGTCAGAGAAGCTAGCCCAAAGGGGCTTCTTCAAAAGGCCACTGGGCTTGCTTTCTTTTTGCTTGTTTTAGAATAGAAATAACAGAGTTGGAAGGGTCCCTGGAGGTCTTCTAGTCCAACCCCCTGCCTAGGCAGGAAACCCTACACTACTTCAGTCAAATGGTTATCCAATCTCTTCTTAAAAACTTCCAGTATTGGAGCATTCACAACTTCTGGAGGCCAGTGGTTCCACTGGTTCATTGTTCTCACAGTCAGGAAATTCCTCCTAGTTGCTTCCCTCCTGGATTAATTTCCACCCACTGCTTCTTGTCCTGCTCTCAGGTGCTTTTGGAGAATAGCTGGACTTGATCTTCTTTGAGGCGGCCCCTGAGATGTTGGAAAGCTGCTATGAAGATGTTTCGTTTCTCCTTCAGGAAGCTTCTTCAGTTCTGACTGTAGAAGTGTCTTGAATGAGAGGCAAAAAAGTCTTCAAGGAAAAACAAAGTTAGTTGCCTTTTGAAAAAAAGCACCTGTGGGTCAGCGATGACCTGGATGATCCAGAATCTCCACAGACAAATCAGGGAAGCTTAAATTATGGAGAGCCGTCTAAAGGGCCTTAGCTTCGGTGCCAGCATCAATGCCAAGCTCTCCCTAGTCCAGGGGTCGCCAACCTTTTGGACCTCAGGGACCACCAAACTCATCCTCTTATATCCCGCGGACCAGACACCCTGGGAAAATGCCCCCAAAAGTCTGCAGGGAAATTCCCCACCCCGTTTTCCTACTGATCGATCATTCTTTATTTGGGGTCTCCAGCTCCCTTCTCAGAGGGAGAGAGAGAGAGAGAGAAAGAGAGACTTTTGGCTCCGGGCAAGGAAAGCAGCAGAAGCCGCAGAAGTCTTTCTTTCTCTCCCCCAAACTCCACCAGAAATGAGTCTTTGCCGGTGCAGCCTCTTGGAGCAGGAGGCCTTGCAGGGTCCCAAAGACTCGTTTCTGGCGGAGTTTGGGAGAGACCAAGAAAGACTTTGGCTGCTTTCCTTGCATGCAGCCAAAAGCAGAAGAAGAAAGAAGCCGAGAGAAGCAGCCCGGTGGCCAGGCCAGGCATGTGGGGCAAGTAGGGCAAGTTCTCCCCCCTCCGCCCTTTCCCTCCTCTCCTCACTACCTTGTGTTGTTCGCAATGCAAGCGATGCAAGTCTTGCGTTCCCATGCAACCTGGATTAATTGCTTTGGGGGAGGGGACATTTCTCTGCAGACCACCCAAATTTTCTCACGGACCACCAGTTGCGGTGTTGGAGATTTTGCCGTAACCAAGGAGAGTCCGCTGCTTTCCCTGCTGAGCAGCGCAGGGGGAATCAGGGGTGGTGATTCTACTGACAGTCTAATGTTGGGCTGTCGGCAGCAATGATGGCTTGAAAAGAGTCACACAAACCCATCATTGAAGGCAATCGACTGCTCCACGCCCTACACAAGAGGTTGCTTGTGCACATCGGAAGCTTTTCAAAGTGATCGGACGGGTTCTTCTCTAAGCAGCGGTTCAGAGCGGCTGGCCTGCTTATTTTTTATTTTATTTTCTTCTCCAAGCGAAACCCAGAGAGGAACAGGCAGAGCCGGAAATGTGGCTCCGAAATTTTCCATTGCTCCATGTGGAGCGGTTGCAAAAGAGAGACCAGCCGACCGACAGCATTATCCAGTGACGTGAGGCTAGATCAGGGGTGCCCAAACTTGGCCACTTTAAGACTGGTGGACTTCAACTCCCAGAATTCTCCAGCCAGCATAGCTGGCTGGAGAATTCTGGGAGTTGAAGTCCACCAGTCTTAAAGTGGCAAGTTTGAAACCTCCGGGCTAGATTGCCTGGCAAGGCAGGAAGCCAACGGGAATTATTGTATTTACTTCCAGCCTGTGGAGTTTTTAAGTGGTTTCCTTCCCTTTTCTTAATCCTTTTTGTTTGCATTCAGTTACTTATTGAAGCTCCCGGGAGGCATTAATAAGTAAGTGGCTCGACGTATAATTGATTTTTCTGCCTATGCAAAGATTGCCTCCTGGGTAGGAATTGGGACTGGGGTGGGGTGAGGTGGAGTGGGGGGGTGAAGGTACATTAGGGCTGCCTGGGGGAGGAATTGAAGGGCCAGCTCATAAAATGAACGCCAGGCAGATTAAATCTTGCCAGCTTTATACACGAGTAATGACTCACCCAGGCTGAAACAGATGTGGAAATTTCCATTTTTGGGGGGGGGGGGAGCTCCTCTGGTTTTGGCTCAGCCCACATTACGGATGTCTTTGCAATTCTCCCCAAGCTGTGTCGGGATTGCCCTTCCGGGGGCTCCTCAGCCGGCTAGACGGGGTAGGGGATTGTAGGGAAGCAGCCCAGTATCCAGAGGGTGCCAACCTCCAGGGAAGGCTGCGCTAAGGGCATAGTGAGGCCGTAGCTTGAATTGATTTGCAACTGATGTTCAGGGTTTTTGCAGCTCTGTTTGAGGGCACAGCTTTGCTAGAGAGCCTGTAACGCTGCAAGCGAGGGCATGGCGATGTTTTTTTCCCCACCCAACCTGTCTTCGGTTTAGCTTAGGTGCCGTTACAGTGGAATGAAATAATGTGCATAAACTTAGTACAATTTGTTCCTCTTTTAAAAAGGGGGATTTTATGTAATTAGGAGCGGGCCATTTTGAGGGACTCACATTGCAAGTATTTATACCCATGTGGTACATGTTTCCTTGCTGTGGATGTTCATGGCCACCCATAATCCTTCCAGACATCAGACGTTGTTTAATATTCCTCTTTAATATTAACAGAGGTTAATAACGGGTTTTTTTCTTGCTGTGTTTGCTGAGCCTTATCTGAATTCTCTCTTTTTTTATTACAGGGACCATCTGCAGGGCTGACTGGTTGCTAGAGAATTGCTGCAAGTTTATTGCCATGGTATGTGGTTTGAGTTGCTTGCGGTACCAGGCAGTGCCTGGCACACCCTGGGATTGATCAAAGGGCCAATGCCTGGAGCTGTTGGCTCAGGGCAATTAAACAGATGGAAAAGCTCTTCTTGACGGGGTAAATGTTGTCCTTGGGAACCGCTACTATGAGGGCTCGGTGTGGCTGCGGAGGTGGCCGTTGGCCAGGGGTCTGTTGCGGTGTACAGTTTGTTTCCTGCTGCACAACATAATTAGCCTCTGAAGATAAAAGCCTAGATAGATAAAAGTAAATCTAAATTCAGTTCCTTGGTTTGGGGTTCAGGGAATGGGGTGAGCCTAGCCACTGTGGTGCCACGAATGGTGGTTTAAGGCTGTGTTTCTTGCACCAAGGTAGCCAATTGTGGTGTATTCAGCAAGCCATAGTTAAACCTTGGTTTAGCGCTAGGTCCAAACCCAGTTAAGTTTCCCTTCCTTTGCTACTTTCATCGTGTAGATCAGGGGTCTCCAACCTTGGCCACTTTAAGACTTGTGGATTTCAACTTCCAGAGTTTGGAACTCTACAAGTTGAAGTCCACAAGTCTTAAAAGTGGCCAAGGTTGGAGACCCTGAGGTAGACAAGCTCGGAGGGCATTTAGAACTCCTTTGTAGCAGCTGGACTGTTAGTCCATGGGATTGAACTTGGCCTACTCCCCTGCTGCAAAATCTTTAGCCTTCAACCATTTCTTTAGATCCCAACAGATGCAAACGTGATCAGGAAAATATTAGAATGTGCAGAAACGAACAGGTTAACCCTTGCAATTAAAGAAAAGGAGCAAACTGAATATTATATGGTATGGGAACCCTTTTATCAATGGCTGGAGAATAAAAATGGACATTGGAAAATCTAAGAAGACCAGCGAAACATAGTAAACATGAGAATAAGAAATTAAATATGCTAAGAATTGTTATTATCATTTGATAGATCATGTGTAGTAGTCTGAAATAAGAATAGAGTAATGATATGATAGGAATGAAGATGTAGTAATTGTAATGGTTATTACACAAGGTATTTGTACCCAGATGACACACCGTTGAAATGAAAGATGGGTTGTTTATATAAAATAAAATTTAAAAAATATTTAAAAGAAAAGAAACCCATTTCTTTAGTGGCCATTCAAAGTTACAATGACGTTGGCAGAAGTGACCTTTGACTGGTTTTACACTCATAACCGTTGCAGCTTCCCCATGGCCACATCAAGGGATGAGAATTGCAACGCTTGGCAACTGGCATGTATTGATGTGATCTCCATTGCAGCCTTCTCCTTTGCAACTGGCTTGTGAAGAGCAAAGTCAATGAGAGGAAGCCAGGTTCACTTAATGGCGGCATGGTTCACTTAACTTGCTTCACTTAAAGACAGTGGCGAAAGGATCACAGCACGGGACAAAACGAGCTTCACAGCCCTCTTGCTGAGCCCACAGACACGTTGGTCTCTTTTGTGGTTCTAAGTCAAGGATCCCCTGGGCATTTATTTTTTTGTCTTGTTTCTTCTTCTTCTGGGCTTTGACTTTTGATATTCTGTGGCTTTTAGGCAGGAAACAGAGGAACCATCAAGGGGGCCTCCAACTTCAACCCAGAGGCTGATGCCCAGGCTCTCCGCAAAGCTATGAAGGGCTTGGGTGAGTCATGCGTTGCATTCTTGATCGATTGCTCTGAAGTTGTGAGGCTTCTGCCTCAAAGTCTGTTTTAATCAGGACATTAGAAAGGTTGGTGAAATGCTACATCAGGGGTGTCCAAACTTGGCCACTTTAAGACTTGTGGACTTCAACTCCCAGAATTGGTTTCCTCCCCTCGGATTTGTGCTTCTGGTGGCCTTGCTCTGGAGGTCCTGGTTACCTGGATTTTCCTGCTTGTCAGACATGTACCTGATCTCACCTTCTCCCCGCATCCTGCTCCATGGATCTGGGTTTCAATTCCTTGGTCCTCTTTCTTGCCCTTCTCTGAACCTTTGGTCTCTTGTCCCAGGTACTGATGAAGATGTCATCATTGAGATTTTGGTCAACAGAAACTTGTCTCAACGGCAAGAGATTAAGATTGCCTACAAATCCGCTATTGGTCGGGTAGGTTGCGCTGAAGGGGAACTCTGGGACTGGATTCACACACACACACACACACACACTAATCACTATTTTGTATATAGAGCAGGGGTCTTCAAACTTGACAGCTTTAAGACTTGTGGACTTCAACTCCCAGAACTCCTCCTCCAATCATGATCGCTCAGGAATTCTGGGAGTTGAAGCCCACAAGTCTTAAACTTGCCAAGTTTGGAGACCTTTGATATAGAGATATGGAAGAAGCAGAAAAATAAAGAAAAATGGCCCTGAGAATTTTTAAGCAAAAGTCATTAGTCCCTGCTAAGTTTCCAAAGATCATGTCGAATGCGAGATTCTGTGGTCCACAAAAAAGTTTGATCTGGGTTTATGTCCTTAAAATTGAAAAGCCAGCTGTCATACAGCTTTGACTTCTGACTTGAAATAACATTTCATTTTGGCTGGTACACTTGTAACAAAAATAATGATGCTAGCCATTGTGATCTTACCCAATCATTCTCTTTCCCCAACAGGATTTGATTGACGACCTGAAGTCTGAGCTGAGTAAGAATTTTGAGAAAGTTATTATTGGACTGATGACCCCTATCACTCTGTATGATGTGGAGGAGCTGAGAAGAGCAATGAAGGTTTGCCAAAAAATAATAATGTTTAACTAGCACAAAGGACCAGAGATTTGTGTGGAGTTGTCCATGGGGCTGTTTTATGTCAGACCCACACCTGTATCTCAAAAGGTCACCTGGAATATATTCTTTGAGCGGTTGGCTTCAAAGTTCTAGGAAGTGGGTGGCGTGGAAGTGCCTTACCCACCTCTAGATGCTACCTGGCAACATGGATTCAGCTAGGTCCTGGGGAAGATCAAAAGTCAAGGAGATCTCTGCAGCTACGTGATTCAAGCTCCATCCTTTCTATACAAATATTGGCACATGTTAACACTCGAACACAGGGTTGGACTAGAAGACCTCCAAGGTCCCTTCCAGCCCCATTACTGTATGTTCCATGTAAAAAAGAAGTGAGCAGTTACGGCCATGACCGTAACTCGACTTTTCATCTCCTCTTCCCCTGCTCAATTTAGCATATTGTAAACCAGGGGTCTCCAACCGTGGCAACTTTAAGACTTGTGAGCTTCAACTCCCAGAATTCCTCAGCCAGCTTGCTTTAAAGACCCACAAGTGGGCTATCGCAAAAGCTTCTATGGGTCGGAGGCCCTCTTTGATTGTACGTGGAGTCTGATAATAGGTAGACCATAAACCATGGTAATTGGTTGGAAAATAAGGATCTGGGGAGCTGCCTGAAGTTGTAGGCGTGTTCTCCATCCGTTCCTGGTTTCCGTCTCCCTACTTTGGGGTATTCTGTGCACCTACGAGAGCAGGAAATTGCAGTAGACACATTTTCCATCATATTACCGCAGCCAGCATTTTCATAAAATTCCACACAGTCTCTCAGCTTGAGATCTGTGAGCTTTGGTTTCCACTCTGTGGTCGGTCAAAATTATTTTGAAGCTTGGAGATGTTCCTAGGAAAACCTTGTTTCTGTTGGTGTTTGCCCAGCTCTGGCGCTCTGTTGAAGCCCTTTTGTCTTGTCTTCTTGCAGGGGGCTGGAACGGACGAGGGCTGCCTGATAGAAATCTTGGCCTCTCGTACCAACGAGGAAATGCGGAGGATTAATGACACCTACCGCCGTCGTGAGTATTCGGTCCCATAGCCTTCGTCACTCACCTGAAGCCGATTCACGGAGTTTTCCAGAATCACATGGCCAGCCGGGCACAGACGTCAGCCGGAAACCTTGAATTCCATTTATATGTTATGTTTGGTGGTAGGCAGACCTACCATAGACAATGCTTTTAGATACTCTCCCTAGAATTTGTGTGGGCCCAATCTCAGAGTTTAGTATACAGAGGTCTCCAAACTTGGCCACTTTAAGACTTGTGGACTTCCAACTCCCAGAATTCTCCAGCCAGCTTTGCTGGGAGTTGAAGTCCACAAGTCTTAAAGTGGCCAAGTTTGGAGACCTCTGGTTTAGTGGGATTCCCCGTTGTCACAACTGTCTGCAGACCATGGTCAAAAGAAGTCAAGATGGCATTACTGATGGTGCAGAGGAGAAATCAAGATGGCGTCAATGATGGCTGTTAGGGATACACCCTAGCAGAATCTGCACGGCAGTTAGGCAGGCAGGCAAAATATGTGAGATAAACGTTTTTGTAGCTTACACTCAGTAAAACAGATTCACCGTGCTAGTTAAATAGTTTATTCCAGTAAGAGTTATAGCATAGTCAAACAGTCCATATATCATTCACTAGTTCAGTCCATCTGGGGATTATTCAGTTGCAAATTCCAGTGTCGAAAAAGAGGTCAGTAAAACTTACAAATATCACTCCAGTAATATATCTCCTTGCAACAGAGATATGAAGAAGTCACACCTCCTTTCTTCCTCCAACGTTCAGCAACTCAGCAGTAGGGAAACACGCAGTTAACAAACCATCAATCCATCAAATCAGCAATCGTCAGGTTCTCTTGCTCCCTCTTATGGCGGTTTCACACCGTACCCAAAATTACATGCTTTGCAGTTTAAAGTGACACACAATTAAACTTACAATCATAGTTTATATATATTATTTTACCCAAACTACGTTAGGTACCCTTGTTATTCCTAACAACGGCGTCCATAAAAAATAGGCCGATCTGTTATTGCGCCATTGCTGTCGGTGATTCAAGGTAGATCAAACTCCAACACACAAAGTCGTGAATATTAAAATTATATTCATGATAGGATTTTTGTCAGATCTGAGTCCAAAAATGACACAATTGAGATCCACCTGAATGCATTTCTTTATGTACTTTCACCCAACGGGCGTACTCTTGCCAGACTAAAACCTTCTAACCGTCCAAATATACCCTGGGAGATTCTGGGGTGCGGCTATTCTGAATTTTTTCCTCCCTCCCCCCACACAGTTCAGGACTGCATGGCCTGTTGTCTCGGGCCTCTCTCTGGAATTGTCAGGCGTGAAATATCAGGCTTGCAGTTAAACCGATTGGCATTCACACCTATGCACAGGAATCTTCCCAACTCAGGGTTAGCACCTGACAGGGGTTAGATACGGGCCGGTGGAATTCGAGGAGGGTTGGGCTTAGTTCGCTTGTGGTTATGTAGGGATTCCAGGCTGATCCCGCTTTTCATGCTGACCCCCAGGTTCTGTCAGTCCTTCCAGTACAGGAACGTGCTGTTGCTAATAACTCCTCCACCCAATAGCCTTCCCCAGTTCATGCTCCGTCACACAGTTACAGAATCTTTCCACTCGGAATACACCTCTCCCCCTCACTGGTTGTATCCTAAAGGCAGGTAGGAGGGGTCCTTTCTGCTTTCTCTATCCAATCTTTCCTTGGACTCCATTTCTTGAATCCAGCCATTGCTTCTTCCTCCTGTTTCTCAAGGTTTATTCTCACAGACCCCCGATTTTTTTGAACATGCCCTGCGTGCACACTGGGGGTTGTTTTTCAAGAAGTTGTCAAGCTTTCCTCCGCCCCGCCAATTCTCCGAGTAGGACTGAGATATACGTCTGGGCCTTTTTTTTTGCAGAGTATGGAACCACCCTCGAGAAGGACATTGCTTCAGATACCTCCTCCAAGTTCCAGAGGGTCCTGGTGTCCCTGTCCACTGTAAGTATTTGGCTCTTCTTGTCGTGCCTCAGATCGCTCTTCACACAATGGATGAGTTCGCACCTCGCCCTAAACCAGGGGTCTCAATCTTGGTAACTTGATGACTTGTGGACTTCAACTCCCAGAATTCTGGGAGTTGAAGCCACCAGTTGTCAAGTTGCCAAGGTTGGGGGGCCCTGCCCTAAATCACAGCGTGTCTTTGTTGAGCAAGCATTTTTGCAGGTGATAAGGAGGGATGAGAAGAATAACAGTGGTAGTAGTGCAGTAAAGAGTAAAGAGTTGGACAGTGTTGAGGGAATTATTTGTTTAGCAGAGGGATGGCTTTCGGGGAAAAAACTGTTCTGTGTCTGGTTGTTCTGGTGTGTGGGGCTCTATAGCGTCGTTTAGAGGGTAGGAATGGAAACAGTTTATGTCCAGGATGGGAGGGGTCTGTAGATATTTTCCCAGCCCTCTTTTTGACTCGTGCAGGATCCAGGTCCTCCATGGAAGGCAGGTTGGTATTAATTGTTTTTTCTGCAGTCTTAATTCTCCTCTGAAGTCTGCGTCTGTCCTGTTGGGTTGCAGAGCCAAACCAGACAGTTATGGAGGTGCAGGTGACTGTTGAGTTTCACTTGCCTCCCCTCACCCCCTCACCCCCTTTTCTCCCCAGGGCAACAGAGATGAGAGTTCCCATGTTGACCAGGGTCTGGCCAAAGAGGACGCCAAGGTGAGTAACCCCATTTGCAGGGACTGCCCCAAAGAAGAGGCAGTCAAGCTATTCTCCAAAGCACCTGAAGGCAGGATAAGAAGCCACGGGTGGAAACTAATCCAGGAGAGAAGCAACCTAGAACAATGGATCAGTGGAACGACTTACCAACAGATGCTCCAACACTGGAGGTTTTTAAGATGATGTTGGATAGCCATTTGTCTGAAGTGGTGGAGGGTTTCCTGCCTAGGCAGCGGGTTAGACTAGAAGACCTCCAAGGTCCCTTCCAGCTCTGTTATTCTATGAGCACCAAAATTTTAGCAGCCAAATGGCCATTTGGGGTGACACAATGAGTGCCTCCTTCTCCCACTCCCATAGTCCATGTCAGGGGTCTCCAACTGTGGCCACTTGAAGCCTGGGGGACTTCAACTCCCAGAATTCCCCAGCCAGGCTTCAAGTGGCCAAGGTTGGAGACCCCTGGTCTATGTCACATGCAGAGCATCATGCCAGCTGCATTAAGACCCAGTAAGCTTAAAACGACTATTTTATACAACGTTGCATCCCCGGGAGCCAAAATGTCCTGTCGAACTCCCCCCTTGCCTGCCTGACACCTCGAAGGTGGAGACTTCCATATTTCTTTATCCGTGTGAAGTTGCCCGTCCCTACTGCCTTGTGAGAACAGGGAGGAAGCTGGATCGGTGCAGATGTGCTGGGTTGTGGCTCCAAGCCCCAAACTCTTCCCTTTCCCCTGGCAACGATGTTCATTCCGCTCTTTGCGCTCCTTTTGTCCAGTGCCTGTATGAAGCGGGGGAGAACAAGTGGGGCACCAGTGAGGGCCAGTTCATTACTATCTTGTGCTCCAGAAGCAGGAACCATCTTTTAAGGGGTAAGTGGTCGCGCGAGCGGATGCTTGTTTAAGAAAAAAAAAAAAAAAAGGAACATCGTAGGAATCAAGTGAGCGTTGCGGTGGCCTAGAGGGGAAGTTATCGCCTCGCAGTCAGGAGGCTGTGAATTCAATCCTAGGCAGAGGTAGATATTTCTCTCGCTGGGCACGACGGGAATATAGATCTACTGAATGTAACTCCGTATTGGTGACAGGAAGGGCATCCGGCCAGTAAACACTTAGCTCCCATTCAGTTGCGCAGAACTCCTATGAATGAACACTAAAACGGGATCTGCCCTCCAACTTTAAGCTGTACTGAGAAGCCCCGTGACAGCCAGTTGTAGGCTACGAATGAGAGTTGCAACAACATATTCCTGAATTAAACAAACTCTATGTTTGTTTAATTCTGGTCACCATGATCCAGAAAAGATACTGAGACCCCATAAAAATGGGCGGAAAAGGGCAGCAAAGATGATGAAGGGTCTGGAGGCTCAAATCGTTATGATGAAAGGTTGAGGGACCTGGGGGTGTCTAGTCCAAGGAAGAGAAGGACTAGGGCAATGGTGGGATTCAAATAATTTAGCAACCGCTTCTCTGCCCTAATGATTTCTTCCAACAGCCAGTTCACCAAACTGCTCAGAAAGTTAACAACCGGTTCTCCAGAACTGGTGTGAACTGGCTGAATCCCACCACTGGACTAGGGGTGTCATGATAGCTGACTTCCAGTACCTGAGGGGCTGTCACAGAGAGGAAAGGGTCAACTTATTCTCCAAAGCTCCTGAGAATAAAAGAAATCCCCTGTAAGAACAACGAGTCAAGGGAAGAGCTTGCCTTCAGAAATGCTCCATCACTGGAAGTTTTCAAGAAGAGACTGCGTGGCCATTTGTCTGGAACGGTATAGGATCCCTGCTCAAGCTGGGGGTTAGACTAGAAGACCTCCAAGGTCCCTTCCAGCTGTTATTCTAACGTTGTTTGACTCAAGGCATGATGGTGTGATCTCCCCATTACTTGTGGCCACCATAGACTTATTTCAGTTCATTCAGGACTATTTTTATTTTATTTTTTAGAAAAAAAAATATATACAGTATGAATCAGGAAATGGGGAATATTGGAAATTTGAATATGGAAATATCAAAACAGAGGAGCTTGTGGACATATCTAAGTCTCCAGGTTGGGGAGCTGCTTTTCTTTGGTTTGCTAATGAAAATCTTTATTTATTTATTCATTTAGTATTTGATGAATACAAGAACATCGCTAACAAAGATATTACGGAGAGTATTAAATCCGAGATGTCTGGAGACCTTGAAGACGCCTTGCTGGCAATAGGTGAGGATTCCACATCAGCTTTTATTCCTCTCTAGCTGGTGAGAGTTGCTTGGCAGGAGGTTAACTTGATTCCAGGGTGTTTGCAACATGGAGAGACGGCAATGAAATAACGTGTTGTTGGATCTGGTAACCTCTGCTCGAAGCCAGTTCCTGAATGTAGGCTATGCAAGGAGATTCATTGTTGTCTGGTAAACAGATAAACCTCCAAGTGGCCTCAACGACCCTCTCAAAGGATGCAAATGACCAGCTGTCTGCAAGGAGTATCAATCCTTCCATTCCCCACCGTCCAGTCAGAGCTGAAGAAGATTCTTAAGAGGAGAAGCGAAATGTCTTCAAAGCAAAACCAGAAAGTCCAGTTTGGAAAAAGCACCTTTGGGACATTATTGTTGGTAACAAAAACCTGCTGCAGCCACATGTTCTGAGTTGGCCCACACATCAGGAAGACGCTGGAGCTGAGAATGGCAGTTCCAGCATTTTAGACATTGGATGCTAGCGATATAGAGGAACATTGGAAGTGAAGACTTTTGGATAGGCCGTGCTCAACATATGCAGTATTTTCATTTAGAAAATTATTGTTTCAATAACAAGAAATGATTTTAATTTTTTTTAAATAAAGATTGACTGATTGTTGCTATGCTAACTGTCTTCCTTTATTCTCTCCTCTCCTCTCTCAGTGAAATGCATGAGAAATAAACCTGCCTACTTTGCTGAACGGCTGTACAAATCGATGAAGGTAAACGCATGCGTAAAACCGTCTGCAAACCGAACAGGAGCTCTGCAACAGGCGTGTCCTATTAATGGATTGGTTTCCTGTAATTACATGATCCGGGCTCAGCTCCTGTTGCATAAAAAAGCTGGCATTTAATTCCTGGCCTCTCCAGAACGGGTTGGATAATCCTGTCCTGGTGAAATTCTGCCAGGTTCCAGCACGAACAAGAGGAATTCTATCAGGGCCTTTCAACCTCAGCGGTTTTTAACATGTGGGGACTTCAGCTCCCAGAATGCTGATTGGGGAATTGTGAGAGTTGAAGTCCACACCTTTCAGAAGTCGAGAAACACCGGACTAACAGCTTGGTGACGCACACTTAGCAGGTGCTGATGGAAGGGATTATTTATAGAACGGTGAGGTCCTTGGTTCTCTTCAGCATGGTGGCTTTTAGCAAAAAAGTTTCACCACCAAACTAGCTAACATCCTCAGTCCTGTCTCGAAGTTGAGCCGTGAGAACTGGACGCCTTTTCTTTTTGGTTTGAAATGATTGGCAGCTTATTCCAGCAGTTTCTTCAGCTCGAAGCTCCTTGCGTAAGCAGCGAAATGCTTCAAGCCAATGAGCTGAAGAAACTTCTTGGATGAGAAGCGAAATGTCTTCACAGAAAAAGCAGAAAGTCTAGTTATCTTTGGGACAACTGACCTGAATGACTGAGAATCTCCCGATATTTTAAACCAAAAAGAGCAGAAGTCCAGTTGCCACAGCTCAACTTCCGGACAACTCCACCTGGGTAACTTGAGAATCTTCCTCCTCAGTGCTACCGCATCTAGTTTGATGACGCTACCTAGTTTGGTAGTGAAACGTCTGCAAGAAAACTGCCACGCTCAGAGCGCCGAGGACTGCGCAGTTAGCAGGTGGCTGCTTTAAAAGGGACAAAAATGTTTTGCATGTTGTGTGACTTGTCTTTCTTTTTCAACCCGAAACCAGGGCTTGGGGACCGATGACGACACTCTGATCCGCCTGATGGTCTCTCGCTGTGAGATCGATATGATTGATATTAAGGCAGAGTTTAAGGGCATGTATGGCAAATCCCTCTACTCTTTCATTAAGGTGAGCTGCGGCATCTGAGCTCACAAGGAAGACCGGGGGGGACAGCAGCGCAGTCTTCCAATAGTTGAGGGGACACTCCAGAGAGCAGGAAGGGGTTTTCCAAACCACCCAAAGGTTGGACTAGATGACCTATAACCGTGATGGCGAACCTAGGGCACATGGGCCACAGGTGGCACACAGGGCCATTTGTGCTGGCACACAAGCTGCACGCAAACTTACCTCACTGCACATGCATGTGCTTCACAGCTGATTTCCAGCGTTTGAGGCCCTTTTCAGCCCCCCAGAAGCTTGAGGAAGACTTCTGCCAAAAACTAGGCCCAATTTCGTCACTGTTTTTCCAAAAATACTGGAAGTGACAAAACGGGCCTAGTTTTCGGCCGGCAAAGGCTGCAGAAGCCTTCCTCAAACCCCTGGGAGGCCAAAAATCAGCTGTGAGGAGCAGTGCAGGTAAAGGGGCGGCAGGGGTGGGTGGGGATTGCGTGCGCGTGTAGGGGACACACATTGCCTTCTGGGTGCTGGCACACGAGCATATAAGCACATGCACAATTTTTGGCGCAGGAGCCCAAAACAGCCACCACTGACCTATAAGGTTCCTTTCAATTCTGTTAATCTGTATCTGGAGGTGCGCTGCACAAAACTGAACCTTACTGGAGCACTTCCAGCCAGTCATGTGTAGGTTGTGGTGAAAAACATCAAGATGGCAGCCACCGGGGTATGATGGAAACTCGGCCTATTTTCTCTGTGTGGTGGAACCTGGGCTGAATCATGATGGTACCCTTTTCTGACTACACCTTGTGGCTTCCAAGTAAGGCAGGAGCGGTCCATTTTAAACACACCTGTGAACTTTATTCCGCCCACCTGTAGTTCAGAGGTGAAGGTTAAGGCAGGCGGGGTGAGCCCTGCTTTGCTAGAATTTGCATTTAGTAAAATAAAAATGAACTCTGCTTTGTTTTTCCCCTCTAGGGAGACACCTCTGGGGACTACAGGAAAGTTCTGCTCCTTCTGTGCGGCGGAGACGACTAAGAGCTTCAAGATGTCTTCCCCACATTGAAGCCATGTGGCTGGCTGTCCCCATAGAATCACCCTTTTATGACTTGGGGACTTCAACTCCCAGAATTCCCGAGTCAGGAATTCTGGGAGTTGAAGTCCCCAAGCCATACAAGGGCCATACTTCCCCACCCCGGCCATGACGAGTAGTCGAACCTTTCACAGAAATGTTTTTGTTTTTTTAAAATGCCAACCATATCATGCTAACATTGATTGTACCTCTGCTCTTCTCTATGTCTCAATTTAAAAAAGAATTTTAGTCCCTGTTTTGAAACAGGTCGACAAGATGCAGCATAAAACGACTAATACAATATTTTAAAATCCTGGCTCCTTCCCGTTTATTCCGCAGAAAGGTGAGGTTTTATTGCACACAGGGTTGAGGAGGCCGTAGGGGGAGATTGTTCCCCTGAGGACTGTGGCAAGGTGTGATCCTAATGGGGAGGCTCCGTTATGTCGAAGGACTGCTTGTAGAAACGGTGGAAGGCCACATTTCTGACACGAGGCGGGCAGCTCCTTCCTGATGGCAAGGTGGAAGGGTCCTTGAAGTCTCAGAGATGCGTTTCTCACCTGTACCCCCCATCACCTGAGTTTGTGATGCTGTATTTTACACTCACCCAGGGACTTTTGCCTCACTAACGTGGAGCTTAGGCTCCAGGGCAGGCGAAACCTTGCAAGCTGCTTCAGCCGAGGCGGGATCCAGCCAGTTCAGAGCAGTTCTGGAGAACTGGGAGCGGAAATTTGGAGTCGTTTGGAGAACCGGCCAATCCCACCTCTTGCTGGGCCCCGTTTATTCTCTGCCTCCCACTGAGTCCCAGCTGATCGGCTGGGTCTCCTTTGGTTGCCCTGCCCAGGAGAACGGGGCTGGAAAGCAGGTTAACGGGGCAGGGAGGGGGATTTTACAGGATCCTTCCCCTGCCACGCCCACCAAGCCACGCCCAGAGAACTGCTAGTAAAAAAACTTGAATCCCACCACTGTGCTTCAGACAGCGCTAATGGCACCTATGAGGTTCCTGTTAATTATCACTCCCACACAGCTCATGTCAAGGAACTTTTGTTAAAAAACACAACTATATGAGGAAGGAAGGAAGGAAGGAAGGAGAAAAGAGCCTAATGCTGGGAAAAGAAGGAGGGGACAGGAGAGGAGGTGGTGGCTGAAGTCACGGAAGCTGTCGGCGTGAGCTTAACTGGACCCCAGAAGATGGCAGAGGTCAGGAAGGCCTGGAGGAATGTGGTCCATGGGGTCGCAATGGGTCAGACTTTGCAACTAACAGCAGGGAGGTGGCTACGAGCCTTCCTTTACGCTGGAGTTTAGTGGCTCAAGTCAGCAGAGGGTTAAAAGAAAATCCCCATGAATGCCCTTCTATAAATACCACCCGCCAACTCTTCTGACATCTGAACAGGAGCAATTCGATACCCCACACGGAACCAGTGCAGAGCGAAACCTGCCAAACCATCCAGAAATCCCTTCTATGGATCTGTTTTGAGGACAAAGTTTCATTTGGATGTATGAAGCTGCAAACAGGAAACCTGTTCTATCTTTCCTGCACCGTGACAGATTTTGGTCCTTTAGTTCCAAGATTCGGGTTTCTTTTTTTCTCCTGGGGTGTGAGCAGAGAAGCTTCACCATCAGGGAAGCTGGAGCTGGGGAAAAAAAGAGGCGTTCTAATTTTTGCCTGATCCAAACCGCTCTGCCCTAAGTAATCATGAGCTGCTTAGTAGTTTCCAGATCAATAAAGGAATTTTGCTGTTTCGATAAAATCACTGTTTCAAGACGAGGGATACCAAAGAACGTAGTAAAATAGTAAGTTTTACTCTCATCTTTGCCACTGAAGACTCCTTCACAGGTGTGATTGTCTCAGTGTCTCTTTACCCGGCTACTCGAGAGCCAAACTTTCTCCTGCATAAACCCATCGGCAAGACAAGGACTCCAGTGCCTCCGTGAAATGGGAAGCATATTAAGGCCAATCAAAGGAAGGACAATTGGCTGCTTCATAGATACCAGATTTCTCCAGATGTCGGCCATCGAAAGAAAGAAGTACCCCAGACGTTTATTTTTTGTTGGAAACCGTATTTTTGTCCCCTGCATAAACAGTTGCTCAGCTAGAGCCGCTAGTCCATTTTCTCCTCTCCCTCCAGGCGAGGCGGGACGCCATCCCTCCACCTCGTGGGCTCCGGCACGTAGGGGTCAAACGTCCACCTGGGAAAGACCCGCTTGTACAAGGTCATCAGCACCGTGTCCTGGGACTTGAGCTGCCCATCGAACTGGCACTTCATGTGGCCATGGGTTCCTGGCAGCCAAAAGGAGAGTCAGCGCAGGCAGCCAGCGAGGGAGGGAGATTTCCTGGGCTGCTCCCCCCGCCCCCTGCCCCCCCAAAAGCTTTCACCCGCTTACCCAGAGGTTCCTTGATGTGGCCACGGCGACCCCACTTGGTCCGGAGCTCCACCGGTTTGAACCACAGGACATCCTCTGCCGGAGAGGGAGAAGGAAGAAGTAGGAAGACTCCCGGCAGGTATGACGACCCAAAAGGGCGTGGCACAAAGGCAACACAGTCACATCAGTAAGAAAAGTCCCTTTTATAACCTCCAACTTTGCCCCCAATGTCCAGTTGCCTTCGGCTGGAGAAAAAACTCTCCCAAAACAGTCTTTAAAGGGAGGAAATTCAGTCCGAAAACAAAGTACATATAAACTACATAAAAATCCACACAAACCACAAGCTGCAGCAATTAACGGGGCAGGAGAAGGAATTGCAGCCTTGAAAGGCCAGCAAAACACACCCAATTGGGAAGACGCCAGGAATGCAGATAACCCTCGACCATAACAGATAACACAATTTCCTACAAATTGCTGTGTGCAACCCTCCCTTTTTAAACACTGTGTTCGCAGCTGCCGCTAATGAAGGGAATCAGGGCCCTTTCCTCCCCCGTAAGCCACACAACTCACATTGCTCCCTCCTCCCTGCGTGCCCTAGGATGAAGAGGGGGTGGGCCTGGATCTTCCGAATTCCCTCTCCCTTGTTCTACCTCTCCCCTGCTTTGCCCAGCCGGACTGTGCCCTTTCCCAGTTTCCTCCACAGCCAATGAAGCCACACTCCCACTCCCTATCAGCTGCTTGGCCTCCCCCTCGGAATCAGATTCCAACACGGGGATGACAGCACGGTTCAGAGCAACCCCCGAGTTTGTAGTCACAGACAAGAATGGCATAAGCTCTATAACAGAAGTCTCCAAACTTGGCAACTTTTAAGACTTGTGGACTTCAACTCCCAGAATTCCTGAGCTAACAAGACAGAAGGAGGAATTCTGGGAGTTGAAGTCCACAAGTCTTAAAAGCTGTCCAGTTTGAAGACCCCCCGTTCTGTAAAGCAAGCATACCCAGCACAGACCTGGGGTGTGTGTGTGTGTGTGTGCTGGGGAGGGAGTGGATTCCTACAACACTGCCAGTGGTCAGAGCAGCTGCAGACAGGTGAGCCCTGCACTACCCATCCTTTGAATGGGGTCAATTTCTCTCAATGAAGTTACTGCAATTCTCCCTGCCCACACCGGACTTTGAGTACAGTACCTCTGTTGAAGAACATGTAGCGCACGACGGCCAGCTTGCTGAAAATCTTGAACGGGTGGCCACTGAGCACCACCCGTTTAACGACTACCCGGTTGGGGTCGACGCTGAGCAGGGAGCCCGTAGCCAAGAGGTTCTGCACTCCTGCAAAGAAGCCCAAGTGGGAACCCTGTGACGCCAGGAGGTGAGACGGGCCCAGGGCGCAACTTCAGGCTGGGCAATCGACAACCCGCGTTTGCAACGAGGAATGGAGCCCACCCGACTCCAAAGGGGCAGAAAAAGTGCCGAGGCTCCAATCCAAGCCACGTTTTCAGCTAACCTCGCGGATAACGTGGCCACCAGGTGGGATAATGTCCCACGTGGGCCACACACTGTATTCAGCATAGCGGCTGAGGCTGTTGGGAACTATAGTCCAGCAACCAGTTTGTTACCGCTGCATGCAGCTTTTAACACAAATCTGAAAGAACCAGAGCAGTGTCGCCAACCAACCAGGCCCGAGGCAATGCACAAGCCCTTGGCGCGCTTCGCTGGGGAGAAAGCCCCACACCGCCTGTCCCCACCCCGTGGAAAACAGGATGTGCTCTGGGACATTCCCCCTCTAGGCCCCACAGGGACCCAGAATGAAGGCTGACCAGCTAGATCGAGGGTCAAACCGGGCAAGTTTTAAGACTTGTGGACTTCAACTCCCAGAATTCCCAAACTAACATGACTGGAGGAGGAATTCTGGGAGTTGAAGTCCACCAATCGTAAAGCTGTCAAGTTTGAAGACCCCTGAGCTAGAAGGATAGGGAAATGCCGTTTTCCATTCCCAACTGCTGAAGAGGAAGATGTCCCCTCCTGGCACCCTGAAGGCAATGTGAGAGGGACCATCCAATCCATCTGCAGGTAACAGGTCACGGGAGGCTGCTGGAAAGGGGGGCAGAATCCAGAAATGCCAGCGGAAGCGGGTGGCGGCAGCAGCCGTTCACCAGAGGATGCCAACACAGGGGAGCCCGTACTGACCCCAGGTACCGTCCCGGTGCCCAACTCACCGTTGTTCTCCTGTTTGAAGAGCAGCACCGAAGCAGGAGGAAAAGTGATGGGGGCATAGATGGAGGCCACCACCGCAGTGTCAGCATGGAAGAACTTCTCCAGCTTGTGTTTATCCGCTGCAAAGAGGGGAGGAAGGGGTTGCGTGTTTAGTTTGGCTGGACCGAGAGACTATTTGTAGCTCAGGGTTGACCTCATGAGGTTGGTCCTTGGTGCTCTCTGAGCTTGGTCATTTTCATGCAGACGTTTCGTGACCCAACTATTTAACACCATCTGTGCTAGAAAGGGAGTGGAGTTTGCTCTCTCCACTTGTATACAAGTGGTTTGCCCTGTCGGTGCTGGTGGAGCGATCTTGCTGGTTCCTTGGTTAGGCTGCTGTTTGGTTGTTTGTCTGAGTCGGTAGCTCCTTCACTGGTTTACTGTTTGATTCCTGGTGTGAGGTTAACCCTGGTGTTTAAGCACAGATCCTGACATGAAGCCATTTGTTCCTCAAAACGAAAAGGCTTTCTATCTCACAGAAAAGCTTCTGGAGCGGCTTACCAAGATCAAAAGGAAAACAGCCTTTACCTTTCTTGGCATTTACAGTTTTAAACAGCGTGGCACAAAAAGGAAGCGGATCGGGAGGGAAAAGCGACACAAACGTATGTTAGCAGCTCAAGCTTTAAAATATGGCTCGACTCTTGCAAAGCTCAAGGGACCCTCAAAGGCTGGAATGGGGGAGATTTGTAGATTCTGAGTTGTCTTCTCCCAGAATTTGGCTGCAGTTTCTTCGAGGGAAGCTCCTGGATGAAATCGCTGATTATCTGCGATGAAACTGGTGTTGCCTCCTACAAACCACATAAATTCTCCATGCTGATATATTCCTTCCCTGGTCCTTCAGCTCTCTGAACCGTGTACTCACTGCTACTGTAACTAAGTCCTTTCCCCTCGCCTTCTCTTTCCTTCCACCTCTGCCAGCATCAGAGCCTTCTCCGTGGAGATGGGCCTTCAGGTGACGGGTCCAAAGGAAGGTAATTTGAGTTGGTTCAACAACGATCCCCACCTTCCACACCGCACAGTATTTGAGGATATTTTCCAAATGCACGTGGCCAAAAGGAGGCAGGAAAGAGCTGACACCCATCTTCCGTATTCTGAACTAGATTTGAGCCACGCAGACAACTAGGTTGGGGGGGGGCTGATACTCTGTAAACAAGCCCTATGAAGTTTGATTCAGGCATGTCAAGCTCCCTCCACAAAAACTGGGAATTTCACTCAGCCCTGCCTGCCTGAATCAATTTCCCAGTCTCCTCAGCCCAAAGGCCATTAAGAAGCAACCCCCCTGCCCCTCCCAACAAGGCCTTCCATCCCCCTCCCTTCAGAGGGGAACCTGTAGGGGTTTCACCTCCCCTGGCAGGGGCTGAGGACACAGCTTCCCCACCTGAGGTGTGCTGTGAGTAGAGCGGGGAGGCCCGGAACCGACGGAATCCACAATGGACGATCACATCCTCTTTGGACTTCACTGGCTCGCTGTACCCTGGATGGCGCCTCACCAGGAGGTTCAGCACAGACATCTGGAGACCGTAAAAATGGAGGGGAGGAATCGGAGGCTGAGCTTCTCGGGTCACATCAGCTGGTTTTCAGACTGATTTGGACCCCTGAGAGAAAAGCCTGTTCTTCTAGGCCGGAGGTCTCCAAACTTGGCCCCTTTAAGACTTGTGGACTTCAACTCCCAGCTGGCTGGAGAATTCTGGGAGTTGAAGTCCACAAGTCTTAAAGGGGCCAAGTTTGTGGACGCCTGTTTTAGGCCCTTGAGCCAGCCACGATCAGCCAGGCCTTCCCATTCCTTGCCCCGGAGGAGAAAAAAATCAGTCACCCCACCCCACCCGTCTCTCTCTCTCCTGAACTCACCTTCTGCTCATAGGGAAGTAATGTGAAGAGAACCAGAGGCTCCTGTTTCTGCTCGAAACTCTCCAGAACAGAAACGGGGACATTGCAAAGGTGGACTGTAACGTACCAGCCGACCTGCGGAAGGAGCACACGGCACAGAAGGGAACGACACTGGGTTAAAACTCTGCTGGTTTGCACCCTTGCTGTGTTTCCCAAAGCGCAGAAGACCCTTTTTCAGATACCAGGTTGATGGCAATGTTGGTATAATGCAGGGGTCTCCAACCTTGGCCACTTTGAGACTGGTGGACTTCAACTCCCAGAGTTCCTCAGCCAGCGTTGTTGAAGTCCACCAGTCTTTTTTTTAAAGTTTTTTATTTTAACAACAAACAAAACAACATAAGACATAAAACATAAAAACATCATCCTTCTTCATAAATTTACAAAGTGTATCAGTTGGTTTACCACTTTTTTTTTGTGCATCCATTTCCTAAACGCTAATATATTACATAATAACTCATATTATCAATCAACAATTGTATAACCTAATATCATTACTGAGAAATCATTTATCTATAATTTTATTAATTCATACTTTAACGAGATAACTATAATTTACTTAATTTATTTTGCAATGAATCGTATGATCATACCAAATCTATCTTAATAAAGTTTTATAAAAATATCAAAAAAAAATTATATCCTAAGTCTAAATATTCTATTATTATGTTTTATTATCTATTATCTATACATACAATAAAAATTTGAAGCATTTGATTGTAAATGTATTAACAGCGGCTAGGATTGTATTTGCTAAAAACTGGAAGAGTGAAAAAATTCCATCAGAGGAAGAAATTATTAAGAAAATATTGGATTGTGCTGAAATGAGTAAATTGACATTTGAAATTAGAGAACAAGAAGATAAACAATTTTATGAAGCTTGGGATCTTTTTTATCAATGGTCCACCAGTCTTAAAGTGGCCAGGGTTGGAGGCCCCTGACTTAGATGACCCTTCTGGTCTCTTCCAACTCTATCATTCGTGGCTGGCCGAGGAACTCCGGGAGTTGAAGTCCACCAGTCTTAAAGTGGCCAAGGTTAGGAAACCCTCTGGTATATTGGGCTTCGTTTATTTTTCCCCCTCTAGAAATTAAACCAAAACCTATCACAAGAGGCAGCTCCAATTCAACTCCCAACTGCTTTGATACAACTGTGGAGATTGGAACTCCAATCTCGGTTCAGAGCTTGGATACGCCACACAATTAAAGAAGGAACGTTCACTCATGGCCAGGGAATTCTGGGAGCTGAAGTCCACAAGTCTTAAAAAGCTGCTAAGGTTGGACACACCCCTTTATTAAAGCCTAACTCTAAAACCCAACGCTTGTAGAAGCACAATAACCGTGATTGTCTTTAAAAAACATTCAACGTGTAAAAACCAACAGCGGTTAAAAGACGAGGGAGACTGGCAAAAGGACCCACCTGAGCTCCGTCTGTCTCCTCCTTTTCCAGTTGGCGGAAGACGTGCTTCTTGGTCCGGGAGAAGTCCTGGAACTGGAAGATCCGGGCGTAGTCCCTGGGGAGGTTCTCCTTGGGGTCCCAGGGGGATGTTCGGAAGCTCTTCAGCCCCCTGAATTTTTGGAACCTGAGGGAGCCGGCGGGATCATCCTCTTGCCTTGCCTTCCACCCCACTCCCTGTCACCCAGCAGAGCCTCCCAGGCCTTGCCTCAGTTTCCCACACACACCCCTGCATCCCCCCCCCTCCTGCGGCCCTCTGGCCCTTTGCTGAGGCTCTCACCGGACCCGAGCTGGCAGATCCCGGGGGGTGTCCACCTCGTCCGGAAACATTTCTTCCTG
This sequence comes from Pseudonaja textilis, assembly GCF_049901715.1. NCBI lineage: Eukaryota > Metazoa > Chordata > Lepidosauria > Squamata > Elapidae > Pseudonaja > Pseudonaja textilis. The sequence continues at coordinate 858,305 of NC_141998.1, read as the reverse complement.
TCGCTCCTGTCGGTATTTCTCCAGCATCGCTTCTTCCTCCTCCATTTTCTCCTCGGCCTGCTCGGTCTCAGGCAGCGTCATGGTCTCAGAATCCTCCTCCTCCTCAGAAGCAACTTCCTCCCTGCTGCTGCTCCCATCCTGGCAGAGGAAAAGCAACGTGGGCAGAGTACTGAGTGAGAGACAGCAGGAGGAGGCCTCCCCAGCCCGTGGTCCTCGGCGCCTGCCACGTCCCCGTGTCCACCTTCAAGGCCCCTGCCCGCCAGGGGGCCTGTCACACCCTGCAGTCTTTCACCAGGTTACTGTCAAAGCGAGGCCAGCTCCATTACCTGGGACATGGCTTCTTCCAGAACCCCTTCCTCCTCTTCCTCTTCCTCCTCCTCCTCGCTGCCACTTCTCCATTCGGCCTTGTCCAGGATCCAGGCAGCCTGATAGGCAGATGTGCCTTTGGGGACCCTCCTGGCCACCTTCTTGCTCTGCTTACGAGATTCTGGGCGTAGCGGGAAAGAGAGTTACTGCCTGAGAATCTCTCCCCAGGAAAAAAGAAAAGAAAAATAAGGCATTCCTCCTGTCAGTGTAAAGCAGGAGTCCCCAACCTTGGCCCCTTTAAGACTTGTGGACTTCAACTCCCAGAATTCTCCAGCCAGCTCTGCCTCTGGGAGTTGAGGTCCACAAGATTCTGGGAGTTGAGGTCCACAAGTCTTAAAGGGGCCAAGTTTGGAGACCTCTGGTGTAAAGCCATGGTTATTAGGGCCCATCCGACTTCAACGTATAGCAGGGGCTTCTTACGTCCTCCTTTAAAATAACAGAAGGCCTGGAAACCAGGAAGGTTCCCTGGGCATCTGTGAGTTGGCCAAGGACAGCAGGCTGTGGCTTGGTTAGGCCAGGGGTCCGATCCAGCCTGGCACAACATGTACAGATCAAGAATCTGAAGAACTGTTTTTTTCCATAGAGCAAACCAGGCTATCAAAAGAACACTTGGAAAAAACAATTAAGCCCTTCAAGATCTTTTTTTTGGTTATCCTTAAAGCTTTACCTTAATCATCAATATATTAATGCCACTTGTCAATACTGTATAAATACCACCGTACTGAAATATAACATTATGCGTGTTTTATAATACAATAAGCCAGTAATAAGAATGAGCTCTTGAAGAAACGATTGGGAGGGAGATACACACGGCCTCGAACCCCACAATGGAATCGTGGTTCCAGATGGCTGGCCCTTGAGGGAGGACGGGCAACATCCACACATCAGAGTCAAGCTATACTCTGTTTTTTACACTTCCGTCTCAGCGAACCCAGCCACCATAATGAAAAGCTGTGGCTAGCAGTTTAGAGGATAAACTGGAGTAAGGAAACACGGCTTAGGACAGGCCTCTCCAAATTGGCCACTTTTAAGACTTGTGTGGACTTCAACTCCCAGAATTCATAAGCCGGCCACGGACCGGGGTCTCCAAACTCGGCCACTTCCAAATTTGTGGGCTTGGCTGGCTGGGGGATTCTCGGAAGGGAAGCCCACAAGTCTTACGGTTGCCAAGTTTGGAGCCCTCCGGCTCAGGGCACCCCAGCCAAGGCAAGCCCTCTCGGACTGACCCTCGGCCTCCTTCAGCTCCTCCTCCGAGGGCCAGGTCTGCTCTCCTTCCATTGGATCCGGAACCCCTTCCGCCTGGAGAGACTCCTGCTTGGCGGGGTCAGCCGTGCTCAGCACCTTCACCTCTTCCTCCATCTCGGCAGCGCTGCTGCTAAGGTCGCCCTGCAAGAGGCACAAGAGAGCAGCTCGGACCACGCCCCCTTCTGGGGTGGGGAGGAGCATCTCCGTCAGACCCGGTCCAGGAAGAGGCCCCACCCGTCTCTTCCTTCTTACCAGCTGTCCTCCTGGGCCCTTGGGGTTCAGGGCAAATGGGTCCGGAGGAGCGTCCACCTGATTCATCTGGAAGTCTCCGTGCCCAACCACGTGCACCAGGGAGTTGACGTTCAAACTTCGTCCCCTCACGTAGCCAGACACCTTTAAGGTCCCCACCGTGGCACTGTCAGAGCTGGGCACAAATTCGGCCGCATCAGCCAGCAGGTGAGCCCGCCGGTCTCGGAAGGCCAAGTGCTGCTGTTTCTGGCCAGCCAGGTGCTGCAGCAGCAGCGCAGTTTCCTGCTCTGTGTGGAGAGGGAAAAGCCTGGCCCCAGGGAACCGCTTCTCGGTCCCCTTGCTCAGCTTCTTCCGGTAATCGGTTTGCTTCTTTGGCGGCTGCTCAGCCAGACCCTGAACCGCGAGGCCTGCAGGGAACAAAGAGAGCGGCTTCCTTAACTACAGAACAGCTGGAGAAGACGGCCTGTCCTCTGGATCACCACCGAGGCTGCTGTGAGGAGTAGCACTTTAAGACTTATATACCGCTTCACGGTCCTCTCTAAGTGGTCTACAGAGTCAGCCTTTTGCCCCCAACAATCTGGGTCCTCATTTTACCCACCTCAGAAGGACGGAAGGCTGAGTCAACCTTGAGACGGTCAGGATCGAACTCCTGGCAGTGGCAGAGTTTGCCTGCAATACAGCACTCTAACCACTGCACCAACACGGCTTCCTGCCTTCTTTTCCTTCCCTTCCTTTCCCAAGCAATAGCACTTATATACTGCTTTACAGTGCTTTACAGCCCTCTCTAAGCGATTTACAGAGTCAGCCTCTTGCCCCCCAACAATCTGGGTCCTCATTTTACCCACCTTGGAAGGACGGAAGGCTGAGTCAACCTGGAGCTGGTCAGGATCGAACTGCCAAACTGCAGGCAGACAGCAGTCAGCAGAAGTAGCCTGCAGTACTGCATTCTAAGTACTATGCCATCACGGCTCTCGTATCATGAGAAAAGACCGTAGAATACCAACAAAGCAGCAATAACAATTACAGAGCATCAGGGGAAGCAAACTCATGTAATCAAAGACCCAAATTTAGTGTCAGGGAACAGATATTTCACATAGCTGGGCTAGTGATAAAAAACTAAGCATTATACTTCTCCAAGTCCTACAAGACGGCAGCTTTACAGCAAGGATTGTAGCCTGTACCTTACTGGATGGATGGAGAACAGGCTGCATTGGGCACCAGACTCACCATAGCTGGGGAGACCCTGTGCAAAGATGCAGGAGAGGCAGTGATCGCCAACAGCATCCCAGCCATCTGCAGCATCCAGCAGGAAAAGGAGAGTATCAGCTACTTTGGCAAGATCTAGCACTGCATGGAGGCTTCCTGGAGAACAAGAAGTACAGAAGTTACGACCCTCTGAAATATCCCAGGGAAATGCAGGAGACACCATAGAACTATTTTGTAGGTGTAGAGGCTGCCAAGATGATACAACGGTGGTGGGACTCATCTCCGGGGGGGAGGAGTCTGCCTCCCGAGATGAGGTAGACCAGCTGCTTTCGTGGTGTGAAGACAATAACTTGGTCCTCAATACCAATAAGACCAAAGAGCTCATAGTGGACTATAGAAGGAACAGATCAAACATCCAGCCTTTGCTTATCCATGGAGACTGAGTGAAGCAAGCAATGAGCAGCCAGTTTTAAGTTTCTGGGTGTTACCCTAAAAGAGGACCTGACCTGGGGGGCTCACATTGCAGCCCTGATTAAAAGGGCCCAGCAGAGATTAGACTACCTGAGGCTTCTCAGAAATCAAAAGCTGGATGGAAAACTGTTGGTAACCTTCTACCGCTGCACCAGAGAGAGTATCTTAACTTACTGCACCTCTGTATGGTTTGCCAATTGCACAGGGGCAGATAGGACAGCACTCCAGAGGGTTAATGTCATTGCCCAGAGGATCACTGGTTGCCCTCTCCCCTCTTTGGAAGAGCTTTATAGCTCCTGCTGCCTTAAGAAAGTTCAAAACATCCTCAAAAGATCCATTTCATCCTGGCCACCACCACCCTCTTTTTTTTTGAACTATTACCATCTGGCAGACGGTACAGGACAATAAAAACAAGGACAAAAGAGCTGGAAAACACCTTCTATCCTAGGGCAGCAGCTCTTTTAAATTTTACTGTATAGTGCAATATTGATGCAATATCAGAGGTTTTCAATTCAAGTGTATAGAATGTAAAGGGCATGTGTTTGTTTTATTTTTATAGTTATAATGTACGCTGAAGATGGTGTTTTATTTCATTTGTACGAGGTGCAATGACAATAAAGTCAACTAAACTAAGATGCTTCTGTAAAATGAGGCCCTCACCTGCATCAGCCACCACAAAACGCCAGCGCAGCTTGGACCGTGGGCACAGCAGGACAAAACCAGGCGCCCCCCCCTTTGCCGGAAACACAACCGAATCCTGGTGACTCCGGAAAAGGTTCAAGGCCGCCTGGGGGTCAACGTTGGCGTGGAGCGGCACCAGGACCATCAGGTGTGGTGGCCCATCCTTGCGCCCCAAATGCCGCTTTTCTTCCAACACCTGCAGACGGAGAAAGAAGCCAAGGTAGGTGAGGCTCCTCCACTCTCCAGGGCAAGCGGCCCGTTTTCAGCTTCCCTGCTCTGCTGCTGCCGACTCACAGCCTCCTGGTGTTGCCGGCGAAGCTGCCACGCCCGGTGCCTGCGGTCCTGCTTGGACCAGTTGCGGTGTACCTGACGAGTGAAGGTCTTAACCGGGACCCGACCTGGAGGGGGAAAAAGGAGGGGAAATGGCAGATGATTTGCTGGCTGCCTGCCTGCCTGTTGCTCCTCGGAGGATAAAAGCGGGAAGTGCTGTCTTCGACCAGACAGGGAATTTCCAAACCTGGCAAGCCTTGTGGACTTCAACTCCCAAGATTCCTCAGCCCAGCCAGGCAGACAGAGGGACTCTGGGAAATGAAGTCCAGAAGTTGCCAAGACTGGGGGAAGACTGGCGTTTCTCCTTCTCGGCCACTTTGGTCTTGAGCTTCCTGAATGCCTCGACCTTGAAGTCACTCAGAGCAGGGCTCTCCAACCTTGGCCCCCTTTAAGACTGGCGGACTGCAATTCCCAGAATTCCTCAGCTGAGGAATTCTGGGAATTGCAGTCCGCCAGTCTTAAAGGGAGCCAAGGTTGGAGAGCCCTGACCCAGACGACGGAGAGACACCGAGAGATCGGCCTCTGGGCGCTCCGGCCCTCAGGGACGCACCGGGATGGGGTAGACTGCTCCTTGGACTGGAGGCTTTCTTCGCCGTCCACCGAGACTCCTTGCTTCCGCGGCGACCTTACCCAAAATAAAACTCCCCGGGGAAAAAAAGGAGCTCCTCCCGCTCACCTCCCTGCCTCCGCGCGCTGCTCACGCGGTGCCTCCCGGCCTTGTGCGGCTTGTTCTGCTGCTTCAAGGAGCCCGCGCGGTGGACGGCCGCCTGCTTCGCCATGGCCGTGGCCACCGTCGCGCCGGAAGTGACGCCACCCAAGGTCCGGGTCTAGGTGCCGCTCTAGGGCCGCCGCGTCTTCTCCTATTGGACCCGGACGCCGACGCGTGCGCAAGAGGCGGTCGCGCGGCGCCGTCTGTGCCCTGATTTTTCCCCCGAGCCGGGAGCGCATGCGCAGATGCCGCTTTGGCGGTGAGGCGGGTGGGCTTCCTTCACGTCGCCGGCCGCGCGTCTCCATGAGGAGAAAGAGGCGGCGGCGGCGGCGGCGGCGGTCGGGCGGGCGAGCATGGGCTCGTTGAGCAGCCGCGTGTGGGGGGGACCCAGAGCCGGGGGGGCGGCGGAGGGGTCGGAGGGGGGTCGGAGGGTCGACGGGGCCCTCCCCAAACGGAAGCGCGGCGAGGGGCTGAGCGAGAGCGAGAGCGGCGAGGAGAGCGACGGCGAGGAGCGGCTGCTCAGCACCCCCAGGAGGTACGGCCGGGAAGGGCCCCGTGGGGAGGGAGCGGCCCAGGTGGGGAGGGGACAAATGAGGCGCTGCTCTTCAGCCGGGGGGAGTGACCGTCCCGTCCCGCTTCGACGCCTCCCGAAACAGAACAGAATAGAGCTGGGACCTTGGAGGTCGTCTAGTCCAACCCCCTGCTCAAGCAGGAGACCTTAGACCAGGGGTCTCCAACCTGGGACACTTTAAGACTTTGGACTGCAACTCCCAGAATTCCTCAGCCAGCAAAGTCCCCAAGTCTTAAAAGTGGCCCAGGTTGGCTGAGGAATTCTGGGAGTTGAAGTCCACAAGTCTTAAAGTTGCCAAGGTTGGAGCCGCCTGCCTTTAGATCAGGTGTCAACCTTGGCACTTTAAGACTTAGGACTGCAACTCCCAGAATTCCTCAGCCAGCAAAGTCCCCAAGTCTTAAAAGTGGCCCAGGTTGGCTGAGGAATTCTGGGAGTTGAAGTCCACAAGTCTTAAAGTTGCCAAGGTTGGACACCCCTGTGTTTAGACCATTTCAATCAATCAGAATAGGGCTGGGAGGGACCTTTATAAGAGATTTTATCAAACAAGAAAATAAATAAACCAGTGAAGGAAACAGACTGGAACACTTTCCCTCTGGCAACCAATTATTCAGAAAAATCAGAATTTATTCTCGAGTAGACAAATAATTATGCAGAAGAAATACTCTTAAGCAAATAGGCACATGGGGGACCGGGGGACCAGACCGCTTCTGCAAGCAAGCTACTACCGGTATATATCAACAGGCAGGAGACACATACACACACACACCCCACACACACTCCCTCACACTGATAACGTTAAGTAATTCAGTAATGAAATGTCTGCAAGCAAACAGCCTAGCTGAGAGAGCCTCAAGAACTCTACACTGCAACAGATGAGTAAGCTACGGATGTTTTTCTTGGTATTTGTATCATATATATGTAAGAATTCAACACATATTTTTTTTCTAACTCAGGAAGAAGCTAAAAAGCACTTCAAAGTATATTTATCAGACTCTGTTTTTGAATGGTGAAAACAGTGACGTTAAAATATGCGCCCTGGGAGAAGAATGGAACTTGCACAAGATTTACCTCTGTCAGGTAAAATTTTCCTTTTTCTTTCTTGGATCTCCACTGTCATTAGGAAGCAGCTTCAGACCTTTTGTTTAATACTCAAACGCAGAGTTCTGCTGCCTTGAATGAGGTCCAGAAAACACAGGTACTGTGTGGTTCTCCTTGAGACTCAGCCCAGGCGCTATTAAGCCAGGTTGTTTTTCTGCCGTTCAGAGGCCTTTCAAACCTACAGTTTATACATCCAACTTTATAATGTTTGATGATGGTGTTTAAGCAAACCATGTTTACATGTATGAGTATTAGAGGCAATCTTCAATTTATGATCTTTCCGTGGTGGTTCGAAATTATGAGGGTCTTGAAAAATGTGACTTATTACCTACCCCCAAAGTTACAACTGTTGCACCATCCGCATGGTCACAGTTTGGGTGCTTGGCAGCTATTTCACATGCAGTCATGCGATCCTGATTTGTGATCTTCCCAGCCAGCTTCTGACAGCAAAGTCAGTTGGGAAAGCTGGATTTCCTGAATGACCCTGTGATTTCATTAATAAACCCTGTAAAAATGGCCATAAAATCTGATCTGGTCACGTGAAGACTTGCTTTACGACCATGCTGACTTATGACCAAAATTCTGGTCCCAATTCTGGTCAGAAGTCGAGAAAGCTGAAATTCAGCAGCTAGAGAAATATTAGTCTGCAGCCACAGTGTCCCGTTGCTGTACGTATCAGAGTAGCAGAGAGCTAATAATATATTAACACAATTTATGAATAATACAGATTTGTTGGGCTTAAGGAACTAGAACAAGAAGAATATTGCTGTACAAATAGATTTTATTTTTTTAATCTCTCAGGCTAAACATCAGTGAGTGATAGCAGCTCATAATGAGTCACCTCCAGCTGGGATGTGAACTTCTAGTAAACAGTATTTTTCTCCTCATTGGATCAAAAACTAGCTATTTCTAGCTTTATAAGAAATGCACTTTAATGAAAAGGTATATCTAAGTGTATGTACTGTACGTATTAATTTATCTACTTGTATGTGTGCTTATAGAGATGTCAACGTATCTATAGTATACTACTTCCTCTCTCCTCCCAGTAATTGTATGTGTTGCATGTAGTTCCTTCAACATCTATATAGGATGGCGGCCGCGGGAATTTTTGGCCAAGGTTTAGATAGTAGTATGTATTTTGGATGTTGTTATATATTTTTCTGATCACTTATCTTTCTTGGATGGAATCTGTCCACTTGTATAAATAAATTATAACACGGGTTTGGCCTGGCCCCCTGTCTCTTCACATTGGATACCGGTTTCAGTTCCAGTGTAAGTAAGCCGCAGTTACAGCCAAGTTGATAACCTGCGATTTAATGTTAGTTTACTAACAAAACCAGACCTTGATCTTAGTTTTAGTTCCCGGAGCAATCGTTCCATTGTTTCCCATTTTAGATGCAATGAAAACCTATTCGGTTCGGATCAAAGTATTAAAACCAGTGCGTGGAGGTGAGGGGGATTGGTAGGCAAGTGAAGCAATTGGTTCAGAATATAACCAAGATTGAAATTTAGGAAATGTATCTTCAAATTAGGAGGGACAAATAGAAAATTTAGTTCAAGGGAAACTCTCTTAGTTCCTTTTGCTATGAACATAATATCGTGATATAACTTCTTATGTAAAATCTTTTAATTCCAAGGGTTGTACAATTATTTAAAAACATGATTTTTCCGTTTGTAGTCTGGCTACTTTTCAAGTATGTTCAGTGGGTCTTGGAAAGAATCAGGAATGGACACCATAGAATTGGAAATTCCTGATCAGAACATTGACATAGAAGGTAAGCAAGGAATCCACATTGGACTCTTTCTAAATAAAAGTTTCATAGTTTTCATTATGAATGAACAGCAAATTATGAAAATCACATTTTTATGGTCTGGGAGATAAATGCTTTCCTAATGCTTTGTCACTATCAGCATATAAAAAGAATTCACGTTTAATTTCATAACTGTTCATTCCTGCCACAATGAAACTTGAGTACAATGTAAGATTTTGTTATGGCTTTTGTTGAGAGGATTGAGGTAGCTTGCTGAAAATCATTATGCAAAATTCCAGGTAGCTTATGCCATTCTCGGGACAGGTTGCAGGCTATAGATACACCCTGTCTTCATTTAGCGACTGCTTTCTGTTCTAACAACCAAGTTGTTGAGCAAACTGGCCCTGTGATGTTGATTGGAACACTCTGCCTGAAATTGACCAGATTTTAATCAGTTTCATGCTTAAGGCATGGGGGGAAATAAAACTGCCATTATTGATTAAATAGTATGGATCATATTTCTCCCTGAAGCGTTGAAATTAATATCTCAGGCAACACATGTCTGCATTACTAACACTGTTACGAGCTAAGACCCTTGTCATGGCTCCCTCGGAAGCTAGCTTCTTCAACCAAGTGCGGAAGAAAGACAATGTTGTACTGCGAATTTGGACCATTGGTTACGTGTCTGAGTGGCTTCACAACCTAAGAGAGTAGGACTCTCATTGCAATAATGCTTTTTTTTTTTTTTTTTTGCCATTTAGCCATTGTGGATGCATATTTTTCAACTTGATGGAAATGCCCATCCCTTACTTTTTGATCGATTTTTGAAGCTTTGTGCGCTGTCCCACTTCGTCAGCTGGTGAAACCTGCAGGCAAATGGGAGTTTCCTAGCACGAGAGGTGCTTACGCTCGGCCCCAAATGTGGTGACTCCTCTACTTAAATTCACCATTTGTCCTGCTTAAGCTTTTACATTTTTTTTTAAAAAATAGCACCTGATCTACCACTTCTTAATATTCTGGGCATCATCATCTTGTTACTATGTGTAAAATAATTTGAGAAGTAACACTTTTTGAATATCACCCTTAATAAATATACTGAATTGGAAAAAAAAATGTATAACTTGTTTTCCATGTATGAGAAGCCTTAGGACGTGGTTTTCTTTAGCCTTACAGGTTGCCTTTGGCTCACTTTACCGGGATGAAGTATTAATAAACCCCAGCAGAGTCATTGCCCTTCTGGCAGCTGCCAGCATGTTACAGCTGGTAAGTGGAAATGGCTCTGTGCTTTTACAGACCTTTGCGTGGCAAAGTGCAGAGCTTTCAGTCCGAAATCTCCCGAGGGCGGTAAAGTGATAGACCCCAAATGGTTGGGGGCAAGAGGCTGACTCTGCAAAGCGCCTAGAGAGGGCTGTGAAGCACCGTGAAGCGGTATAGAGGTGCTATTGCTATCTTCATTTGTATTCTGGGGATGAGCACATGGTCGTTGCCACATCCCTTCCGTTATCCTAAGGGCCGTGTTTCCAAGCACATGCTTAGCAGTATCAAAATATCTCTTAACTTATTATTTTGATTGGCAGAATTGGGAAAGACATTTTCTCGCTATCTCTTGCCCCTCCTCCCCTTTCTAGGTGGGGACATATAAATGAATGATCGATGCTGCAAGCGCAAGGACTTCTTAGAAATGTGTTCAGAAAGGTTAGGGTACCTCTGGTCTCAAAATTAAACAACAGGGTACCAGCCACTCCCTTTTCTCCTTCAGTTACAAAGAGAATACAATTTTGTCTACTCATGGTGGAGACTGGCAGTATGGCTGTTTGTCCGGAGGGAGCCAAAATATCTCTAGATATTCATTGCTTGCATTTCTGCCAGCTAGCTGGAGGTGAGGGCCCCCCTGTAGCATTAGGCCTGGGAGTAGGGATTTATTTTGCATCATTCTGTGTTTACAGGATGGCTTAATACAGCAGTGTGGTGAGACAATGAAGGAAACAATTAATGCAAAAACTGTGTGTAGTTACTATAATTCTGCGGGAACATATGGATTAGATTCTTTGAAAAAGAAGTAAGTATTGGCACTAAGAAAGGTTTTGTTGAGGAATAAAATTAGTATGACTTCCCTTTGATTTTCTTTTCACGGTGATGTGGGCTTTGACAAGCATGTTGCGTGATATTTTTCAGCAGAAACCTTGCTGCTTATTTATGACAGAACATTGGGAGCATGTATAGGAAATTAAAAGTTAAAAATAGAACCGTCCCAGTACGTGGTCCATTATGGTTTGACAAGAGTCATAGTTGGGATGGGATGGGCTTTGGAATATGACGGCTGTGGGCTCCCTGTTTTGCTATAACATCTGGGGGGAACGTGCTCAGCAGCAGCTTAGTCGAAACGGACCTTGCATCTCGCTGCATTGCCTATGTGCTGTGAAAGGACTGGCTTGTTTTAAATCCAGGTGTCTTGAGTGGCTCTTGAACAACCTGATGACCCATCAGAGCGTGGAACTCCTCAAAGAGCTCAGGTATTGAGTTTTGGGGGTCGACCCAGACACTGTGGGAATAGAACGCAATTCAGGACACAAGTCCTGCCTTTTGGCGTTGTTTGTTTCAGCATAAACCTCATGAAACAGCTGATCAGTTCCTCCAACCTGTTTGTCATGCAAGTGGAGATGGACATCTATACTGCTCTCAAGAAGGTACCAATATTTAAGAACATCGGCTTGGATATTTCTTCCAGATTGACAGTATTCTTATAGACCAATGTTATATGTGTTTGTGTAAAGCTTTAGTTGCTACTACGTTCGTATCGGGATTGCGCTGAGGTATTAGAAAGATTGAACCATTACATCACTGCTGCCTGGGGGGCGCCCAGTTGGGGGCTCCTTTCATGTCCCCGTTAAGTTGCCCACCAAGGTGGTACCCATTTGACTACTCGCAGTTGCCTGCTTTCAAACTGCTGGATCGGCATGGACTGGAGGGTGGTGAAGGAAACTCATCCCGTTCCATGGCAGCAACCAGGTCTCAAACGTGGCCCAGCCTCCTAACCTTGTGAACCACCAGGCGCCTGAAGCTTTAGCTCCTTAGTGTATATACCTCAGGTGGACCTTACAGGTGTTCCTTTGTTTTTATGTAGTGGATGTTCCTTCAGCTGGTGCCTTCTTGGAACGGATCGTTGAAACAGCTTTTAAGTGAAGCGGATGCCTGGTTCTCCAAGCGCAGAAAAGGTCTTTATGAATCAGTGCTTGGTGAATATTTTGCACGTTGGAGGTCTTCAAAGCAGGATATATCGTATCTTCAGCTAATTCTTCATTATGGGATGTTCCATATTGGCCCAGCAGGCGTATCTTTTGTGTGGGGTGGGGAATTTATAAACCATAATCTTCCACTAGTTTATCCTCTGAGTCACTTTGACTTTTAAAAGCAAAATCAGGATATATAATCCTATTAAACCCTATCCGAATTCACTTCTCCGTTAGGATTGATAAACTGCCTACAGACAGCAGTGCTGCTTTTCCCTTAATAGTAAAAATATATTTGGACCCTTAAAAATCTGCTTTAACTTTTCAGATTTTGAGGATGGGATCTCATTCTTGGAAACGGAACAAGGATATGCGTTTATAGCCGTGTTCAAATATCTGAGGCTGCAGTATATAATCAGTGATCTGGCATCCGCAAGAATTATTGAACGAGACAGCCTGATTCCTGCAGGTAAGAATGGAATAGCCTGTTTCCTTTTCTCTATCATGCCAGGCATTTGAGAAAGTAAAATCAGGCGTATCACAATTGGTGTGCCACCAACAAGTGGACGTGTCTTGGTAGTAAAATTGGCGAATCATTGAATCTAGTTTCCGGCACTTAAGCTGGTTTTGGGCTAGGTTTAAATTATTTCTCCACTTCTCTTACGTGCCGCTGTGTGGAAAGAGATCAAAGCAGGAGGTCATAGCCTTTCCTCTTCTTGTCTCCCACTTCCTTCTCTAAACTTGTGGCTTACAGGGCCTACTGGCTAATGACCACAATAAAGGGATCTGAATTTGTTTGCTACGGTATTTGTTTTTAGACTGATTTTTTTTTAACTTGCATCTAGGGGTAAATGAACGGCTCAGGGTCAGTTTTGATTGGGACAGCATAGAAGCCTTGTAAAAATATTAAGTGCCCCTTCACTTTCTCGCTTTGTTTGTAAAAGGCCCACTTTGGTCTTTCTAAATTCTAGACTGGCTCTTCTCTGTTTACAAACAGCAGTGGTTTGCCATGCTTAGAGCCGAACAAGACAACGACATCGGGTACGTATAATGCCTCTTTCTCTGGGGCTGGGAAACACATCTTGCAATGTTCCTATAAGGAGAGAACCAATAAAGTAACTGAAAAGCAGCCTAGGTGTTCCTAATTTCAAAAGATTTTTGGTGTAGTTGCAGCAATACTTCATGATATGATCAGAAGTGGAAAGGCTCAACCCCACCGACCACAAAGGGAAGGCTCAGGGGAGATTTACAGAGGCGGCTAAAATAACTTCTTTGAGGCCACGTGGATATTTGTGGCAGCTTAGAAACAGTCACAGCAGCCGCCCCCAATCTCTCCGCCTCTGGGGCCCCGCAGCAGCCGTGCATGTGCACTGCTTTCCCAAGTGCAGCTAAGGCATAACTTTGTGCTATGCTGTATTATACAGAGTAAGAGGCAGAGACGGACCTAATTATGGCTCCCTTCGCTGCAAAGGAAATCGGAAGTTGCTTCTTCCTATTTGTTGTTCTTTTTCTCTGCATTTTTGTCTTTTTCTTTATTTTCTTCTGTGTTTTTGTTAATTTTGATCCTCTCTTTAAAACTTTAATAAAATTTATATTTTTAAAAAGATTTTGGTGTGTTAAAGAACTTTAAGGATCTGAATTTATTTTGGATAAATTTGTGAAAGATGTTATGAAACCTGAAGATATTAAACCGATAGAATTGTTTTGCACGAATTAGTACTTTTTGCAGAGAAAGTCTTTTTTCACCCAAAAATATTGCTTGCCAACAAGCATTATTAAAAGTTAGTCAGAAATATTACATGGATTGATTTCCAAACAGTTTTCGACTTTGCCTTCAATGGACATTTTGAATACCATAGCAGGACTAGCATAGCAGAATATGCTTTTCGGTGAATGGAAATTGCTAACGAAGAAAAGGTCAAAATTAAGAGAGAATAGATAATTCTGAATTATGTATCGCTTGCATCTGAATTGTGGAAAGTAATCCAGGTTAGTGGATTATTCCCAATTGTTCCTAATATAACAAAACCTAAACATTGCAGTAAAGATTTTCAGATTTCTTCTAATGAAGTGACAAGTACAGTCTCTTAGAACAGGAATTCTCAAGAGACACTTTGGTGGTAGTGGGCGGTGTCCCTTTGAGTTCAATGAGAAGATTCCTCTTCTAGTAGTTCTCAGCTGATAACTTAATTTTGGGTACTTGCACTTCTGGTGCTGTTCTGGGAGCCCCAGGAGATCCTCTTCAGGTATTCCCATTATGGCACTTTAGCCTTGGGTTAACGTTTGGCATCCTCTGTATTGAAGGGCAGGTATAAGTCCTTTGCCAGGTGGAAAGTTCTTCTTACTCTCCTTTGTAGCTTGGGGAGAGCATGGAGGTCAGAAAGCAGAGCAGAATGTGGCTCTTTTTCTCATTTGAACATCACGTGTTACCCCAGCATCAGAGACACGAACAAGCCCTGGGCAACACAGCTCTTCTGTGCCCCCTCAGCTTTCTCTCCACCGTAAGCCACAATGGTCATCCCTGCTCTGGGAGAGTACATAAGGGGTTACTAGTGTCCTGCTAGGGTGCTGGTTACTCAACCACCATGTACTTAGGTGGTCGTTTTATCATGGCCTGGGGAAGATAACTCTGGTGCCTTGGCTGGGAAGGAATTTCAGGACACTTAACAAGACAACTTTCTGGGGGAAAGTGAATTTATTCAGGCGTTAAGATCTGTACGCAACCAGTTAGAATACTTCTCTTGTGCTAGAATGCCATTTTATAGAAAGTTATTTTGTGTGTTCAAGGCCTCAAGAGATTAATAAAGAGGAACTAGAAGCAAACAGTATGCGGTGTGGCAGAAAACTTGCCAAAGATGGTGATGTAAGCACAAATATTTTTCCATGTCCTTTTTCAAAATGCGTAATTCATTTACAGTTTTCGTAAGCTGTTTGTTCCCCCCAAACGGTGTTTTCTTAACTAGATTATTTCACAAGGTTAAATACTTTGTGATTGGAAAATATAAAAACAATGACTGAGCTCTTGTAGCTTTTTTAAACCGCCCGTCTTGAATTTCCTCCGTGACACAAACCATGCGAGGTGTCAAAATGGAGGAGATCCTTTCCAGGCGACTTAAGTTTGGGGTTTCAAGCCTCTCTTTTAGAGTGCAACTATTTCTTCAATTTCCTTTTTCTTTCTTCTTGCAAGTATTGCTGGCGATGGACAGGCTTCAACTTTGGCTTTGATCTGCTGGTCACCTACACCAACCGTTACATTATCTTCAAACGCAACACGCTAAACCAGCCCTGCAGTGGCTCCATCAGTTTGCAGCCCCGGAGAAATATCGCTTTCAGGTGGGTTCCCTCTCTTCTTTGGCTGGTTCTCCACGGTGAGGAGGTGAGAGAACCACAAGCTCTTCTTGTAGGCTTCGCTGGAGGGAAGCACAGCAGTATCACGGAAGCAACGGCGGGCAAGAGGGGAAAAATACTGAAGGTATTTGCCAGGGCGTAACATTCCAACCCCTGCAGACGTACAGAGGTTTGTGTTAAAGGTAAGGGGTAACAGGCCAGGTCTTCTTCCCAAGCACGAAGATGTGTCATGTGTTTTACCAAACAAGGGTGGTTAAAAACGCTGGAAAGTCGACAGCCCAGGTTTGAGACCCGAGTGCCACGCAACGTGGCGAGCTCCTTTTCTCACCCCAGCGCCCGTCAGCCTAGCAGTTCGAAAGCAGGGAAATGCGAGTAGATAAATAGGTACCACTTCAGTGGGGAGTAGCTGCCTTCCGTGACCTCAGGCTGCCCACCTGACAGCAGAAACATCTTGAGACAACCTGGACTCCCTGGCCCTCAAAACCGAGGTGAGCATCGCCCCTCAGAGTCGGCAGCGACTAGCAGAGTAAAATCCGCAGGGACTCCTGGGCCTTTTACAAAAGCAACTTCCGCCCAGGGCCATTAAGGAGCCAGCCGGGGTGTTTTCAGTCCATGGGGCTCTTGGGTTGGCTACGCATTGTTCTGGGCACTACTGTAACCAGACTAGAAGAGGTACTTCTCTTTATCTGTTTTTAACTTATAAGATCACCCTTATTGTCACTTTTGTGTGTACACAATTATATGGGTGGGTGCACATACATATATGTATACATATACACCTAAAATTGATTTGCTGACCATCTCATTCCCAGTAATTCTTTCCCCCCTCCCTTCAAGGCAAAAATCACAACCTCCTTTCTCCATTGATTTTTATTTATTCATGTATTTATCCAATGTTGAAACCACTTAGTGAAATTGCTCTTCTGCCCTTAGGCTGCGCCTGGCTTCCTTTCATAGCAGTGGAAAGCTTATTTGTAGCAGAACTGCAGGATACCAGATACTAACCCTCGAAAAAGATCAGGTTTGTATGTGTGCAAAGCTTTTGGGTCATTGTAGCTAGCAGAGTCAGAGTAGAAAGTGGGATTCTCCTAAGAAGCAGGAGGGATAAACAGAAATGAACCGGGCTCCATGCTTGGCTATCTGGAAACTACGTTGTCCTGTGACGACCCTGCTTGCAGGCTGCCTCTCCCAGAGGCTGCTTCAGCTCCACAGAAGGTCCAGGAGGTCCTGTAGCTGGGCCACATCTTCAGAGCTGGCAGGCTGCCCATCTTCCTCCCCACAGGAGAGAATCGCGTCAGATTGCTTTTGCAGGACACGAAGAAGAAAGTCTTAGTGAGGTGCAGTATCTCTTACAGCTCTCGTCAAATGACGGGAGAGAATTCCTTGCCTCACAAACTCCAAAATTTCTGGGCACAAGAAGGAAGGGTGTTTGCAGGAGTATCACTCGTGGGCTAGACGGCCCCTTCAGTGGCTGCTGTTTGGGTGGAGGGCGCTGGAAAGGTTAAAAATCCTTCAAAGTCTCTTTTAAAAAATGCAACCAGAGAAAAAAGAGAAATAATGGTTTTCTCCTTCTGTACGTATTCCACTGATGGATGATGCTTGATTGAAAATTGCCTCTGAAGTTACAGGAGTCACGCTTATCTTTTGTGTGCTCGTGTACATACATTTTGCTGTTTTCCACTGACATAGTCATAGATGCCTTGCATATTTGCATACATATATTTTACTGTTGTTTTGCCCTTCTGGTTGGATGCTAACTGCATTTCGTTGCCTGTATCCAGGGCAATGACAATAAAGTTGAATCTAATCTAATCTAATCTAATCTAAAGAATGTTAGAAAACTAGTTTCAGGATTTCTAGCCTTTTCTCTAAACTGTTTTTTTCCTGGGTTTCTGAAGCGTTTTTATGTTTGGTCGGATATCTATTTATTTATTTGCTTTTTAGGAACAAGTAGTGATGAATCTGGACAGTAGACTGCTGGTCTTCCCTCTGTATATCTGCTGCAACTTCCTGTACACTTCGCCTGAGAAGCGGCGAGAGAACGATGGGCAGTGAGACTGACCTTTGAAACGCCTTTGTGTGGCCACGTTCATCTGGAAGCTCCTGATGCCCTGAAAGAAACAGCGTGAAATGGGCTCATCTATTGAAGAAAAAGAGAGGAATCTGATAACCTAATACATCAGAATACAGAATACATGGCAGCTCCAGCTGGCATGACTAACTGGTGAGGTATGTTGGGAGCTATGGATTTTAAGGAATTGTAAGCCACAGACTCCCCCACTCCTCCCCGCTCGCCTCTTCACATTCCCACGCCCGTCTGAAGAGCGGAAACTATTTACAGGGACCCCGTTTTCTACCAGTTTCCTGAGAGTACAGAAAGAATTTGAACACAGTGCATTAACTAGGCCTGCTTAATTAAAGAGAGTAGGGTGATATATCAATAAAGCCCACAAATTAACTTTAATAGAGGACACGCTATTTTTTATGATCTCTTGATTTGTTCTTCTGACCAAGTTAAGGGTCAGTTCCTGGCTTGGTGAAATCTCTGGATTGTTTTTAATTCATTATACTTGTAAATACTTCCTATTGAGTTGAAAACTTTGTATGATCTACCTTGTTTTGTTTCCAAGAAATATATATACATATTTTTGATTGTATTTTCAAGAGTCATTTTTTAGAATCCAGCTGCCTCAATTCAGCATTTTTAATTCATCAGGTCCATCATTTAATTCTTGGATATACTTTTTGGTTTTTGACTTGAAGCAAAAAAAATGAAGACCCCGAAGCGAGTGGGTCAGCCACTGCCAGTCAGGAGGCCCCGTCCAGCCCGGGAGAAAAAGGGGCTGTAGCTGAGAATGGCCTTTTGATACACACACACACACACACACACACACACCAGATGTCTCTGTCGGCTTGTGTTCTGTGGCCAGAAGGGTCCCCTTGGGTGCCCACGGGACTGAAGGTAAATGCAGCAGAGCAACAGGTCTTAGGACTTCAAAAACTACCCTGTTGAATACAACCATCAGAAGGCCTTTTTTACGGAAATCAGACTCAGAGAGGGAATGTAAATCCCATCTTCAGGAATTTAGAACTTGGAAAAAATTTAGAATTCAGAAAAAAAGCTGCACTTTTTTTATTTGAACACTTTCTTTGCATAAGGTTGCTATTCCAAAAATTGTCTATCCTTAAAACTCTTGCTATAATATTTAATTCAAAATATATCCCACATGACTTACGAAGATAAAATATCTTGGACAGTGAAACAATGACAGATTGAAAATAAACTAGTATCTGTAGTTTAGAATTCTTCATTGTTTATTTGGTTTCGGGGAGGATTCATTAAAAACAATTGCTAATCCTGGCTTCTTATATACGCAGTTTTCTAACCTAACAAGGACTCACCTATTTTGTTTTTCTGATAAGATATATTATTAAGTATATTAGGTGTAATCTTGGACTGGGACAATAACATTACACAGCTTGGTATTGAAGATTATAACTCAAGTTAATTCAATTCCCAAAGGGGAAAGTGTGGTCCTTGTGGCTGCAGAACTATTCCTGCCACGATGGGTGGCCTGCTTGCTGAAGGCTCTTAGCAGGGTTACTACAAATTTACAGAAATCCACTTTAGCCCAGTCAGGAAAGGTTTCCGCCCGGTGCTCGCAAGCCGATAAATATTGATCTCAAAAAAGGGCAGCATTTGTAGCTGAGGGTTGAAGGGGGGAGGGCTGGTTTTCTTGCGGATGTTCCATGACCCAAACTAAGTGACCTGAGTGGTACTTACTCAGCAGGCTCCCTGTCGATATTAACGCTCAATATTTTTATTTACAAGGATGCCTTTTGCCCCACTGGAATCTCCCTGATAGAGAGTAGCAATAGCGCTTAAGACTTATATAGCGCTTCACAGGGCTTCACAGCACTCTCTAAGGCAGGATGTCAAACGTCAAGGCCCGGATCTGGCCCACAGGGCTGGCCTGGAACTAGCAGAGGACCATCCTGCAGGGCCTCTGGCAACCAAAATGCACGCGCGCACACACGGCTTTTTTTTGGGCCTGCAGCACAAATGGGATCGAACTCAGAGCCTCCTGATTGTGAGGCAAGAGCTCCACCTCAAGGCCACTGCACCCCTCGGTTGTTGCCTTAAATTAAAAGGGCTCTTTCAGAAGTTGTTTTCGGAGCTACAGAATAAAACATAAACATGACAAGTTTCCTTCTTTCCCACCCTGACCCCAATGAAATCGTTTTGTTCCAGGAGACGTCACACAAACGTATTTATTTTGTCGGGAGGGGGGATGGGTTATAGGCCAAGCCTTCTGGCAGCGTAGAGCTGTGGATTCAACCCAGGTGAGGGAAGAGGCAGAAGACACGGTCAATTCTTTCTCCAGTAGTCTGCGCTGCAATCCTCTCGGGAGCTGGACTTCTGCCCTTTCCCTTCCCATCCCATCCAGAAGACCCGGCTGCGTCCCTGGTAACCGGATGCAACCGGGGATTTCTCCCCACTGTAGGGAAAGGTCCAACTGGAGAGGTGGAGAACGTGGCTGCTTTGGCCTGGGAAAAGCAAGGGGGTGGCGTGGGGTAGGGGGGGTGTATTTGCCATCGGGCGTCTCTAATCTTTCCTAAGCTTCTTAGAAGAAAACGTGCATCTTTGGAAGGGGAGAGAATTAAATCGTGGAAGCATCCATCAACTGGATTGTGGGGGCTCAAAAGGCTAAGAACGTGTTGCGTGTGAAGTGATCTTGATTGTACTGCTGCAACTTCTCTTGGCTCCCAAGCACAACTCATTCCATCTGGAAATAATGAAAGCAAAAGTAAGAACCGTAGGGAGAACCGCTTTCTGGACGTTTCTTAGAACTGGGGAATCGGAGGGCGCCTCTGGCGCTGGGTAGGGAATTTCCTTTCAGGTGGAGGACACAGCGCTCCCTGTGGCCGACCCGGGTATTAAAGCCCCGTTGCCACAAGCACTCAACGACCCACGGGTTCCCTTTAAGGATGGCCACTGGGGCCAGGTCTCCGTACACAATGCCATTTGCGTTTTACGGTGCCCCCAAAGTATGTCTTAACGCCAATTTTATGCCCGGTCTCCCCGAGACGGAGCCCTGAGCGGGTCAGTGGCATCTCTGTGGCAAAAAGCTTGGACCTGGTCCTCCTCGCCCCGTTCCTGGCGGGGGCAGGAGAAGCCCAGAGCCCCGGGGCCTTTTTTTCCAATCCTCTCCAGGAAATGAGGGACAGGCAAAAACCGGAGCTGCCGACTCAGCCACAGAAGCAGCAGGGAAGACAAAGAGCAAAAGACGCTGGCTTGGGTCTGCTCACCTGCTGCCTGAGCTGGCGCATGAAGTCCATCTCGGCGCCCTCCGTTTTTATATGCTCCACGGTTGATTCATGGGGCATCTGGGAGGGAACAGATGAAAGTGAGAGTGAAGAGGGTCCCCATTCAGGCCCCCGACGGAAGCAGCCGAAGGAGCCGCTTCCACCAGGAGCAGCCTGGAGTCAGTTCCCCCAACCCCTGCGCCCCGTTTCCCCTCCCCGCCTCTTGGTTTGGCCCACCTACCAGAGCCGCCGGTGCCCGGAAAACGTAGCTGAAAGGATAATAGAGGAAGTTCACGAAGGAGGCCGCGTAGAGGTCCGCATAGCGCATCAGCTGATTGGCAAAGAGGGTCTGACGGGAGCCACAGTGGAAGAGGCTGCCCATCTTCCCGTAACACATGTCCATCTCGCGGGTGACTTTCTGCAAGAGAAAAGTTGGCACACTGGCAGCCCGATTCCTACGGAGTTGGGTTCCTGGAGACCATGATAGCCAGAGGGGGAGAGCCATTTGTCTGAATAGGAGAGGGCTCCTGCTTGTGCAGATAATCAGAGTTTGAAGGGACCTTATAGGTCATCTAGTCCAACCCCCCACCCAAGCGGGAGACCCTGCCCCCTTTCTGACAAATGGCCGTCCAATCTCTTCTTGAAAGCCTCCAGTGGTGGCTAGAAGACCTCCGGGGTCTCTCTTCCAATTCGGTTCTTCTGTGATGATAGATTGGGGGGCAGGTGGGGGAAGAGAGGGACGAGACCTGGATCTGCTTCTTGATGGCGCTGATGTCTGGGCACTCACTGCTCCCACTGTCCAGGTGCCTGGAAAAGACAGGAAGCCTGTGACGGAGGCCCAGCCAAAGCGCGCAAACCTCCCCTTACCATCCAGGCAAAGGGCTAACGGGTCAAAACAGATCTTACTCACGGGTAGAGTTCAGCCAAGAGGGCATCCAGGCGCCGCAGCTCGTCAAAGAGTTCTGTGGAGAGGAAAGGGCTTTAGCTCAGCGGTCCCCAAACTTGGCCCCTTGAAGACTTGTGGACTTCAACTCCCAGAGTCCTCCAGCCACCTATGCTGGAACCAGTAGTTGAACTGACTTGCTGGCCCCGCCCACCCCGCCCCTCCCAGGAGCCTCCACGTGGCCCATTTCAGATGCAGGTAAGTGCAGGGTCCGCGTGGAGGCTGGAAGTTCCGGGAGTCCAGAAACGGGCCCAGAGCTCTGGGCTGGCCGTTTTTGTCCTCCCAGAGACCCAAGGGAAGCCTCCGGACTCTGGGGAAGGACACACCCACCATGGCCCCGCCCACCCAGCAATCCGGGCAGCGAACCGGTGGCTGGGATCTTGGAATCCCACCCCTGAGCTCACCACTCTTCTCCGTCCACACTTGCAGCTCCTTCGCCACTTCCGGGACCACCAGGAAGGTTCGCCATCCTTGCCTCTTCTTAGACTTGAGGATGTCCCCAAAAATGTGGTCCCCGATGTAAAGGATCTCCTTGCCCTTCACGCCCAGGAGGTCACATATCATGTCCGAGGAGCCTGGAATCGGGGGGACGCCTTTCACTCTCACATATGTGTAATTGTGGGCTGTTGTTGTTGTTTTTAACCTATTAGCCACAATTCTATCCTGGGTTATGCGGATGGATTCTCTATTTTCACCTTCAGGCAACGGACTGCTCACCTGGGCCACTATTCCTGGCCTGTTGGGGGCAATTCGCCCCAGCACCAGGAATGCCTCCGCCCCCGACTTCAATCTAGGGGGAGTCCTGGACTTACAACAGTTCATTTAGTGACCCAAGTTACAAGGGCACGGAACAAAGTAATTTATGGTCGTTTTTCACACTTATGACCTTTCTAGCATCCCCCTGGTTCATACTCATGACGATGGCAGGGTCCCCTCGGGGTCGCATGATCCCCTTTTGCAACTTTCTGATGAGCAAAATCAATGAAGCAGCCAGATTCACTTAACAACCAGGTGAGCAACTTATCAACGGCAGTGATTCACTTAACAACTATGGCAAGAAAAGCCATCAAAATTCACCACCGAAATGTTGGCCTCAGTTGTGGTCATAAGCCGAGGACTGACTGTATTTAGGAGTGGAAAGGACAGAGTCCAGTCTTAGGAGGCCGTCTCCGGCCTTTGCCCCTCGTCCCACTTCAGGGGAGGGGCTTTCCCACTTCTGCCAGCGCAGACCCCTGTGGAGCCATCATTCATCCCAAGGGGCTTCTCCTATTGGGCCACCTTTGGGCAAGGGGCGTGCCCCAAAGCCACGGCTGCCATGTCTGCCCACCCAACAGCGGAAGGAATGGCAACCGGTCTTCTGACTGCCAGCTCTCACGGGGGATCAAAGGCGAAGGATGGAGAACATCGGCGATGAAATGCTACCGATTCAGCCCGGTTCAACCGAACCGGTTGCAAAAAATGCTACCAGTTGGTCCAACAGGTGTGACGACCAGCTGAGGGGATAAAGAAGAGAAAAGCGCAGGATCGGCCCTCCCACCGGCCCCTCCGCCTTTCCCCTTCTTGATCCCCTCGGCTGATGGGTGTGGTGGAGCCTCAGCTGGTGTCTGGAAAAGTGGACGCGCATGCGAAGTGCGCAATCCCCACCACTGGTTGAACACCTACTTTGCCGCCAGTCCTCCACACCCACAGAGACTGGAGAATTGTGGGGGGGGGGTTGTACCCCATCTTGCCATGGGAATGGAAAAGCGATGCCTGCTGTCCAATTCCAGAGAGTAATGGCTCCCCGGAGTTGGAGAAGCGGAGAGCGGAAGGCCCCGGGGTCTCTCCCGCTGCCAGAAAGTGGGTGTGCCACCCCCGCCAGTTTCTGCCCACCAGTCTGTCTTGTCACGAAGGCAGGACATGGGCTGGAAGGGCATTCAGCACTTTTTAAACCCGGCATAGTTCTCAGATATCAGCATTTGACTCTGCTGGGCAAGGGAGGCCTCAGTTATTCTCCCGTCCACCTGCCGTGAGAGGCACAAGGTGCTCCTCCCCGAGGGGTGTAAAGGGGGCGGCTCCTATCGGAAAGGCAGCCGGCACAGGGGGATGCCCAGGCAACTTCACCTCCAGAGTAGACCGCGCAGTGCTGGTGTGCTCCTGTGTAGGTCCCAATCCGCAGCTTCCCCGTGTCCTGCACACAAAGACAGGGTTTTACTTCAAGGAATGCGACTCACGTGCCGCTGCCCCCAGACTCCCCCCTCCAGCCCCCAGAGGTCTATGGACCCTCCCCCAGCCGAGAACGCCTTCCCTCCAGCGCCTCCGAGTGATCATCCTTGCTCCTCCGTTTCCTTTTGGAGAGGTCCCATTTCCCCCTCAGCCACCTAACATCTGGAGCCCGTTTCTTTGTATGTTCTTCCTTCCGTAGAAAGCAGTTCTCGTAGTGGGGGAACAAGCAAAGGCAGAGCAAAAAGACGATCCTTGCAAGGATCCGCTTTACTCCAAGATAACCTCCATCCTGCCTTCTTGAAGGAGCAAAGCCAAGTTGGGCTCTGAGGGAGAGTCAGTCAGTCTGTCTGTCCATCCATCCATCTATATCTATCTATCTATCCATCCATCCATCTATATCTATTATCTATTATCCATCTATCTATATCTATCTATTTATCTATCCATCCATCCATCTGTATTTATTATCTATATCCATCTATCCATTATTATCCATCTACCTCTCTCATCTATATCTATCTATCTATCTATATCTATATCTATTATCCATCTATCTATTATCCATCTATCTATATCTATCTATCTTTCTATCTATCTATCCACCTATCCATCTGTATCTATTATCTATATCCATCTATCTATCCATCCATCTATATCTATTATCTATCTGTCCATCTATTATCCATCTATATCTATCATCTATCATCCATCTACCTCTCTCATCTATCTATATCCATCTATCCATCCATATATATCTATTATCTATCTATCCATCTATCTATATCTATCATCTATCATCCGTCTATCTCTCATCTATCTATATCCATCTATCCATCCATATATATCTATTATCTATCTATCCATCTATCTATTATCCATCCATCTATATCTATTTATCATCTACCATCCATCTACCTCTCTCTCCTACCTATATCTATCTATCTATCTATCTATCTATCTATCTATCTATCTATCTATCTATCATCTATCTATCTATCTATCTATCTATCTATCTATCCATCCATCCATCCATCCATCTCAGACCAATAAAATATTTCATCCCATACCTGAGAAGACCAGGATGACAATGAACCCTTCCCAGTTCTCATGGAGTCCACCCTACATCCTGCCCCCCTCTTCCCCGCCACCCCTCCCTGCTTTCGGCCCTGGAGGCACCTACGGTGTTGACTTGCCGCAGCACAGTTCCCTCCGCAAAAAAGAGGGGCTTGCGAGTGTCCACAACGATCAGGTCGAAGTAAGAGCGCCACGGCCGACGCTGGGATCGGTCCTGCTGACGGAAAGGGATCGAGTTAGGCCACTCGGCAATCTGGGGAGTCCTGGAGGTTTCGTACTAGTGGCAAGAAGCTCACGACGACTGCCTGCGTGTCTCTCTCTCTCTCCCTCTCCTCCTCCGTTACAGACCCCGTAGTAAGTGCTACCTTACCTTGGAAGTCCCAAAGGAGCTTTTCCAGGAGGCAACTGGGCTTCCTTGTTTTTTCTTTGAAGACGTTTCGCTTCTCCTCATCCAAGAAGCTTCTTCGGCTCTGACTGGACGGTGGGGAAGGGAAGGGATTATGAACGGATTTCAAGAAAAAAATTGCAGACTACAGGGACCAGGAGTACCACTCAGGTGAGGACACACAGATAAGTGGCCTCAACGACCCTCAGATGACCAGCAGTTTGCAAGGACCATCAATCCTTCCACCATCCTGTCAGAGCCGAAGAAGCTTCTTGGATGAGGAGAAGCGAAATGTCTTCAACCAGAAGACAGTCCAGTGGCCTCTTGGAAAAAAAAAAAGCACCTCTGGGACAACCAGGACCTGGACGGCTTACATGGGAAGCTCTCTGGCAATCGACATCACCGAAGCCCGTGGGGCTGAATAGCCACTCTTTCCCATGGAGCCAAACCCAGGAGGCGTGAAAGGAAGGACGGCCTCAACCTTCCCAGCCCAGTTACCTGAGGAATGGACCCAGCCAGACGCTGCTGCTGCTAACGGCCACCGGGGCCTGAAACCTCTCACCGGTTGACTTACCGTGTTTCCTTCCCCGGAGTCCAGTAAGTAGGTCATGATTGCCTGGGGGAAGAGATCACAGGCCCGCGGCTACTCTCGGTTGCAGGGAAAACCCCTCCCGGGTGGCGCAGGAGACAAGGAGGCCAAAGCCACCAGGGTCTCTTCCACGCGCCTCCCACTGGCCGCTGACCTCCCGTCTCCCACCAACCCATCTGTGTCCAGGAGCAGCTGCGAGGCCAGCCCGCCCAACGGTCAGTCTGGCCCTACGACCACACCTTCAGCACGGAGGGAAGCGGGTCCTGCCTCAGCTACTCTCGGGAGGCCCGACTTACATCCGTGTAGTTGTAGTCGCTGTTGGTGGCGAGAAACATTTTCCCGGCGTCCTTCATGCGACTCAGCAGGAGAGGAATGCGGGGCTGTAGGGAAGGAGACGGAAAAGAGGAGACGCAGATTAGAGCCCGGCTGCCCCCGCAGGAGCCGCCTGGGTGGCCTCAAGGGGACCCCGATCGAGGGGCCCAAAAACGGGCATTTCCCGCAACCGCTTTCCCTCCAGGCGGACTGGCACTCACGTCTTTCACCACGTATTTCTCCAGGTTCTGCAACATCTTCTCCTTGAGGCAACCCTGGGAGAGGAGAGGAGGAGGAGGAGGAGGAGGAGGAGGCCACGTGAGTCCAGGCCCACGACCCAGGCCCCCCCGGAAGTTGTTGCGGGTCTCTGGCATGGCGGTTTGGCTACGGCAGCTCCCGACACCGGTTCTGGCGGGCAGCCCAGGGCAGCTCAAAAGTGGCCCAGCGGACCAAGGTGGACCCCAAGTTCTAGCTCTTCCCTCATATCCAAGAAGCGTATTAAGTTACCAATAGTGAATATGATTTGATCAATGTACTGGCTCGATCCCCGGGCTTCTCTACGAAACTATGTGATCGGGCAAGTTTGGGGGGAGGGAAATAAGGGGAGGGGGAATTTCTGCCTCTGCCTTCCAGCATCCATCGGTATTCATCTGGCTGGAGTCCTGTCAGTGTGAGAGAGAGTGGAGGGCTGTTCGGAAACTGAAACAGTATTTGCTGTGTGGGCAAGGAGACAGGAAGGAGCCTGGGCGTGGCTTAGCTCAACTGTCCTGTACTAAAGCTGCTTGGTGCTGTGAAAGTAAAACGGAAATGGAAACTCCTCTCTGCTTGTGTTTTGCATTTGGAAGAGATTTCTTTTTTCCAGGTGGGGAGGGGGAATCGAACTCCTTAGCATCAGAGTGTGTTAATAATAATAATAATAATAATAATAATAATAATAATAATAATAATAATAATAATAATAATAATACTATTGGAAATACTCTAAATACTCTGAGGGTCATTTCAAAAAATCCTTTCTTAGTGAGACCCTAGAAGCCAAGAGGAACATAGGGGCCCAATTTCAAGTTTGTAGGCTTTACGGTTCTGGAGGTTTTGTGATGATGCCTGAGTGGTATATTTAGCTTTTATGTATATAGATTTTGAAGCTATTTTTAAGCCACCTTGGAGCTGCAAATATAAGAGGGGACCAGGTGGTGAGTTTCGGTTTTGCTTTGCGTGGCTTGGAGTCTCTCTTGACTGTCTGTGCATTTTTCGGCCTCGTTTTTTAAAGGGGTTTGCAGTGCCTGCTTTTTCTTCCCAGTGAGAGCGACTGGCTCAACAACAGCCAGCTAAGCATCATGCCCACGGCAGGACTTGAACTCAGGTTTCCCCTGATCCAACATCTCCCCCACTAGACCAACCTGGCTCTTAAGTGTGACTCCCTGAAACAAATAATGCCTGGGAATGTCTATCCGAAGCGCACGGCTGCATCCCGGCCCCTGCCTAGCCCCCCTCCTCCTCCTCCTCCTCCTCCTCTTCCTCCTCCTCCTCCTCCTGCTTACGGAAAGGTGAACGTGATCCATGGCCTCTCGGACATCCTGGAACATGCTGCGAAAGGACATGAAGAGGTTTCCCTGCCTGTAGCCAGTCTCGCAGCTGGGAGCGGGGAGAAGAACAAGGGGAGATCAGCCACAGTCCTACCCAGCAGGGAGAGAGAGAGAGAGTAGGGGCAAACGGAAACTTGCAAACCGGCACAGAGTTCCCGGCCTCTGCCCCCTGGCACACACCGAAGTTCCCAGAAGGCCCTCAGGCCCCGGGCAGCACCCACCCTCCCCACCTGGATGAGGCCAAGCCAACCCCCCGAGGCCTTACGCCACCCGGCTTACTTCGTGTATCTGGAGAAACTGGTGAAGAAGTCCACCAGGCAGGCCAAGAGGTAGGTTTCTGTGGGGAGGGAGCAAAGGGCGAGTGAAGGCCCCCTCTGGGCCAAGGGGGACACCCCGCCCCCCCATTTCAGGGCCTGTGGCTGCCTGGAGAATTCACTCAGCCCTGGCGGCTCAACGTGAACCAGAGGAGGTCAAATTTGGCCCGCAAAGGCGCCGTGCTTGGGAAATTAACATCGTCACTTGCTCCTCAAAGGGGTCGATTTCCTCTTGGGAGCCCCCTCTGGATGGGTGCCCCCCCCGTGCTCAGCCCTCCCTGTGGGACAGGCAGCACCCCGGACCTCCTCCCCTCAAATACCTGTCAAATTAAACAAAGTGTTCAGAATATGAAAACGCTTCGTGTCATCGCGCTGGATGAATTTGTTTGGGTAGTAATTCCAGATTTCACTCCTAAAAATGGAAAAAGAGAACAAGTCATCGGTGAGATGGGAACGAAGTTGCAGTGAAGGCACATATTCCTAAGACGGAGCTGAACAGAACGGAGTTTGAAGGGACCTCGGAGGTCTTCTAGTCCAACCCCCTGCTCAGGCAGGAGAAACTATACTATCTCAGGGAAGTGACTGTCCAGACTCTTCTTCAAAATCACCCAGGACGGAGCAACCCACCATTTCTGGAGTTAAGGCGTTCCGCTGGTCAATTGTTCTGCCGGGAAATTTGGGCTTATTGTTATACAGACATGTTTATTTCCTTTTTTAATTCTGAAGATATCGTGAAGCCTTCAAAGCAGGCGGTTGTCTCCAGAGGTGGGACTCAGCCGGTTCTGACCAATCCTGCAGAACCGGGAGCGGAAATTGTGAGTAGTTTGGAGAACCGGCCAATCCCGCCTCTTCTCAGCCTCCCATTGAGTCCCAGCTGATTAGCTGGGTCTCCTTTGGTTGCCCTGCAGAGGAGAATGGAGCTGGAAAGCAGGTTAGCAGGCTGGGGAGGGGAGGGCGATTTTTCAGTATCCTTCCCCTGCCACGCCCACCAAGCCACGCCCACAAACCCAAGCCCCACCCACCAAGCCATGTCCACAGAACCGGTAGTAAAACGATTTGAATCCCAGCACCGGCTTTCCCTAACACTAGAATTCTGTTAATGGGGAAAACAGGACGGGGAGAAAGAGAGGGAGAGGGAGAGGGAGAGGGAGGGAGGAGGGAGGGAGGGAGGGGCAGGAGGCTCTTCCGTTCTTTCATTTTCACTCTCGCACTCTCTCCGTGCTTGACCTCTGACAAGGAAGCCGTGGTGGTTAACCAGGTTGTGAATGCTCAGCTCCTCAACCCAACGGAAGAAAAGGGGCTCTTGTGAGGAGGGGGAGGGGGAGGCCCCCGTCCTGAACCCCAAAGCATCCTTCAGCATCTGCAGGGGGCCAACAGGTCACCGGAGCTCCTGCAGAAATCCAACTGGGCCCCTCCGAAAAAGACCCGTTCGCTCTCCTCCAAGGATTTCCTCCAGGAGTGGGGGGGGGAGGGGAGGCCAAAATGCAGAACCCCGCAGCGATGAAGGGGGGGACGAGAACCCCTACCCCTTGAGGAAGTGGAAGCCGTGTGCGCAGGCCAAGAGGTTGCCGTGGGAGTCCACCTTCAGCAGGTTCCCATACCGGGCGTCAAAGATCAGCCCCCTGGAGAATGGAGAAGACCGGACCGCTGAGTTGGCCCCCTCCCACAATTCACCCCCAGCCTCCGAGCCCCCCACGGCACCTGGGCTCGGGAGGGAGAAGTAGCTGGGAGGGCTGTTACCTGGTGGGGAAGGCGGGGTCGTAGTTATAGGCCAGGATTTCGGGCGGGTACCCGATGGAGACCAGGCGCTCCAGCAGCAGCCGAAAGGTCAGCTCCTCGTAGTCCGGAGACGTGTACACTGCAGCGGAGAAGAGCAGAGCCCCCTTCCCATTCCTGGCCCTCGTCTTTTGGTCACCAAGCTCGAAGGAAAGGCGGACAAGGTCAAAAGACCCAACGGTCAAATAAAGGAGCTTGGCGCTTACTTGCTTGCTTGCTTTGGTCATCCCACAAATTAAACAGTGGGGTTCAAAAGAGCGCAAACATCGGCCTCTCTTGGCAAAACGGACAGAAGCGCACGAGGCGCCTGGTAAAGCTCAGCTGGAGTGAGGTAAAAGCTGCCCAAAGTCTGTTTCCTGAATCAAAAACTCCCTTTTAACCACCGATGGGGCGAGTCTCCTCAGCCTGACTTCCCACTCCTCTAGCTAGGACCTTGCGTCCATCCTGACGGGTTCCCTGGACGGAGTTTTGTACCACGTATGGCAAATGCG
Source organism: Pseudonaja textilis (assembly GCF_049901715.1). Lineage (NCBI taxonomy): Eukaryota > Metazoa > Chordata > Lepidosauria > Squamata > Elapidae > Pseudonaja > Pseudonaja textilis. The sequence continues at coordinate 828,068 of NC_141998.1, read as the reverse complement.
TTGTTATTCTCACTAAAAGTAATTTTAAAAGGACGCCCTCGTTATCAACTTTAGGCTAAGGCAGCCATGACTGACCAAGAGAGAGGAGACGGGGGGTTCTGGATGGAGGGGGAGGAGGAGGGACCCCTTGCTGGAAGGGGGCAGGCAATATTTCAGCCTGTCCCTTGTTTTGTGAATGAGTAACTCCCCCAACTTCCCCAGAGTTTGAGGGCCACAATTAAAGTCTGCCGTGTGCCCGCTAGCTCCCAGAGACTCGGTGTGTGGGGGGGGGGTGTTAGCTTCAACCCAGGCCTTCTCTCCTCACCCCAGAAACCCACCGGCCCCCGATGAGTCGAGTCAGGAGGAGACAGGCATGCAATTTCATTAAGGGACTAAGACATTCTGGCCACAAGCGTCTGTGGGGCAACTTCTCGGCAGAAAAGCGCCCCAAATACATGAAAAGCTGCAGCTCTGCTTACCACCCAATCCTTCCGCGACCCCTTGCCCTAAAGAGGTGGGGCATCGGTGGCCCCTCTCACCTGCGAGGGTGTAGTCCATGTCAAAACCGAAGCATTTGATCTTCTCCAGCGCCAAACTCCGGTTCACAAAGATCCTGGGAAGGAGACGGGAGAGGAAGGGGATGAGATGCTCACGGGCTAGTCTGGCTATCACCAAAGCCTCATGACTCTTGAGGAGGACCAGCTATATCAGCCTGAGAAAACTTGGCTTGGAAAAATCAAGGCCACTTGGAAAGAGGTCCAGCGGAACCTTTCAGATGAAATGGGCAACACAAATACTCCCCTGAGGACATTCAGAAATGATTTAATGCCCAAACCTTCCTCTGGGTCTCCTTTCTTTTTAAGAGGAACAATGTAATTCTCCTGCAGGTTCCAGAAATCCCTCCTCAAGGAGAGAGAGAGAGAGAGAGAGAGATTGATTCATATTCTCCAATGGGACACATCCATAGCCAAAAGTCATCAATCAGGCTCTCCAGTTAGAATTTTGCAGGGCAGACACTTCAGTCGCCTAGTTACTATCTTTGAAAACATTTATGGAATGCACTTTCAATTTCCAAGCTGCCACACTGCTCTTTCAAACCCCCTTCCCCCCCTCCCTTTCTGTTGGCAACTCTAACACGACCATAGGAATATTTTATGAGTTGACACAGCCTAGAAGACAACTCAGACCGACTCCCAAGGTTGGAGACCCCTACTTCTAGCCTGCCAGGGGTCACTTTGGGCTCCATCTGCCCGCTAATCCTGTTCAACCGCCGGGGCCTGTCTGAAGAGAGATTTCCTCATGGAGACGTTCCCACTGCTCGGAGGACCTTTCCCGGCCGCCATTGGACAGCCACCGCTTCCTCCTCTGCTGGTGGATCCTCCTGGCCTCTTCCCAGCCACGTCTGTCCACCTGCCAGAGAGACCTGGGCAGGTCCTTGACTTCAGCTTGTGCGTCACAAGGATTTCATCACGCTCTGCAATCCCTTCGGGACAGGACGTCGCTTTGTGCGATGTGTCAATAGTTGCAAACTGCCTGCCAGCTCTTCCTTTGCTCACCCGGGTTGCTACTATCATCCCACCCGCTTCCTCTATAGGGTCAAGGTCTGATCTGCAAAGAAAACAATGCCACAAAGGGGTGTGTGTGTGTGTGTGTGTGTGCGATTCTTGGTTATTATATTTGAATGACTAAAATCAATCGGGTGGTTGTTTAAAAATTTATACAATGGCACCACTTCTGGATGAATTGAAAATGGAACTTAAAAAGTACAAAGAAGATGCACAAGAAGGGAAGGGTTCTTTTGGCTTCATCTTTCAATTCTTAGAAATGGAGATTCGGAACTATGAGAAACAACAAGAAACGACTGCAAAACAAGAAGACTGGGACAAAGAAGAAGCCATCTTTAATGAACAAGCAATTTTATGTGGGGAAGAAAAAGGAAAGGGGGGAAAGAGAATGGAGAATTTAAGACTTAAAAAAACAATCAAAGAAAAGAAAAATAATTCGAAAAATAAGTATAATACTGGAAAGCAACAGAAAAGGGAAATACAGAAGAGAGAAATAGAGGTAGAGAGACAAGGAGGTAAAAAGGGGAGAGAGAAAAAGAGAGGGAAGAAGGAAAGGAAAAGAAGTTACAAAGGACCGGAGCAAGATATAGAGAAACAGGACCTATTTAGAGATAATGGGTGAAAATCTAACTGAAAAAGGGATTCTGTAAAGGTACATAAGATTGTATTGTTAGATCAGTAATAGAAATAACTTTTAAAAATTGGAAACAACGTATGATTAAAATGAGGGATAAAATAGTGTAATTTAGTGAAATGTTTGTGAATAAAATAAGTGAAATAAAATAAATGAGAATATTGAATTAGGAAGGAACGGGAACATTTTAATTAGTTAATGTTTTATAAAATATAAGTGAAGGGGGGGGAATTAACTATGGAAAGCTTATAATTGTTCCCATAGAAGTATGATATTTAATTGAAAAGTAATGTTAAAGATGTTAAGACTTTAATGAATATTAATGATGGAATTGAATATTAATGATGGAATTGAACAACATGGAATGTTGTTTTCATTATATGCATTTATATTTTTTTCTTTTTTAAGAATACAGTGTGCATTTTAAGAATGTACCAAGCAGAATCCGAATGGAAGTTATGTATTATATTGAATGTTACAACTTTAGGGAAAAGATATAAAGGCGTCATACTCCAATCAGTAACTACAGGAGAAATTTTGTTTAATGAGAAAAGAGAATAGATAATTGAAACAGGAGAGACAAAAACTATGAATACAATGATTTGAATTGAGATTAGATAATTAAAATAAAATTGAGAAAATTAAAAGAGGGGAGAAGCTATGCAGAAAATGAAAAATAGTAATAAGATATGGAATAGAATATAAAAATGAGCATGAACCTGAATTTGTGTCTGTACGAAGTAACGTAACCCGGGATTACGCTACTTTCAAAAAAGATGTTTTGTTTGTATTTTTTTTCTCTTTGTGAAAACTCAAATAAAATTTACAAAAAAAAAAAAAAGATCTATGTACCGGTGGACACACTGTTTAAATGAAAGAGGGTTTTTTTGTAAATACAAAATAAAAAAAACCTTAAATTAAAAAAGAGAGCCAAGATGTAAGAATGGAGTTTAGAAACAGACCTCATTCCCATGTTTATGTGCAGAACGTAGAATAACAGAGGCGGGAGGGCCCTCGGAGGTCTTCTAGTCCAGCCCCCCACTACCCCATTTTCAGACGAACGGCCGTCCAGGCTCTTCTGAGGCAGCTCCAGGGATCCAACCCCCAAAGGGACCCGCCACCTTCTTTATTGCTGAGCAAGGAAAGGCCTCTTGGGGCCTCATCGCCCCTCAGGCTTGACCCCGACGCCCCTCGCCCGCCTCGACGGCCCGGCTAAGGCCGCGTCCTGCCTCCCTCCTTCCCTCCCTCCCTCCTCCGGCCCAGGGACCCTCGCGGGACCCCCGGCTCTCCCGGGCTTCTGAGGCGGAGCCGCTTCGGCTCGACGCCGGCTACGGAGGGAGCGAGGGCGGCTCCCGCCTCCTCCGCCCCGACGGAGCGTCCGGCGCCCTTACCGGCGGTGGAAGTCGCGCTTGACGGGCCCGCGGGGCTCGGGGGCGGCGGCGGCGGCGGGGACCTCGAGGGGGACGCTGCCCATCTCGGCGGCGGCGACGGCGGCAGCCAGGAGGAGAAGGCCGGGCTGCGGCTGCTCGCTGCGTGTCCCCCTCCGGCCCGGGGAGAGGTTCCCGGCCCTGCCCAGCCCCGCCGCCCCTCCCCGGCCGCCCAGGCTTCCCGCCAGTCGCCGCCCCGACGCCCCGGCCGAGCTCCGGGCGGCGCTCCAGCCGCGCCTCGACGGCGGCTCCTCCGGGGCTGCCGGCCGAAGTCGAGGGAGGCAGTCAACCTCCTCAGGGAGCTTAGGGAACCGTCACTAAACGACCTGTTGTAAGTGGAGAACTACCTGCGCTTTAGTACTCCCCCGTTTTATCGGTGGCCTGGTGGTCGCCATTATTCTCTTGCTTTGCACGGACCCCGAGCGGCTTCTGCACGGGAGACCCCATTAATTCCTTGTGGGTCTCATCTCACTTCGCCAAATAAATCGATTTAAATAGAAGGGCATCTATTGCATCTATTCTGGACAGGAGAGAAAATCATTTAAAGATGCTGTATCATCTGGATCTGCTATCAGAAATCATAAACAAAAAATTTTTTTAAGCAGTTTAAATTTGCATAAAGACAAAATACATTCAAAAACTTCAATTTGTAGCTAAACTTCTTAAACTTCAGGTTGCTATTCCTGTGGCGTAAATGTTGCCTATATTACCAGTTTTTTACTTGGAAGTTTCTCCTTCCTGGCTTTAAAGCAAGGTTGGAGAGTTGCACTGCTGGCAGAGAGAGGCGGCTTCCAACGGAGCGAGCTCTCTCCCACCTGCAGAGGAGGGATCCCTCGGCGGCGCAGGATTTTTCTCCTTGGCTACCTGCCCTCACAGGCGTCTCTCAGACTGAGGATCCAGGTGGTCACTGGGCTGGAAATTAGCCGTCAATCTTGCCGGTGTCAGGTGGCATCAGAATGATCATGCTGGGGGTGAAGGATGGAGAGGTTTTGCCCTGGGGGGGGCTGTTCAAAGTGGTGTAGGGCTTCCTGCCTAGGCAGGGGGTTGGACTAGAAGACCTCCAAGGTCCCTTCCAATTCTGTTATTCTACTCTATCCAGCACAAAAGCCAAGTTCCTTCACACCCTACAGGAATAGCATTTTGCAGAAATTCGTATTGATTTGCATCGTAATATTTAGAATGTATAAATATTCAAAACTATTTTAAATATAGAAGATCTTCTATCTTTAATATGTTCTATATGATATATAAGGGACGCGGTGGCTCAGTGGCTAAGACGCTGAGCTTGTCAGTCAGGAAGTTTTCAAGAAGAGATTGGACTGCCATCATCAGTCAGAAATGGTGTAGGGTCTCCCGCTTGGGCGGGGGGTTGGACTAGATGACCTACAAGGTCCCTTCCAACTCTGATTATCTGTTATCTGTTAGAAAGGTTGGCAGTCTGGGGGTTCGAATCCCTAGCGCCACGTCACGGAGTGAGTTCCCGTTCCTTGTCCCAACTGAGCAGTTCGAACGTACGTAAAGCGCAGGTAGAAAAATAGGGACCACAAAGGCATTTAGTCCTCTGGCCACACAACCATGGAGACGTCTTTGGACAGCGGGGGCTCTTCTGTGGCTTTGCGACGGAGGTGAACACTGCCCCCCTGGAGCTGGAAACGACTACAAGGAGAGGAACCTGTACCTTTATATGATCTATATTGTGTATTTAAAATACATGAAAACAGTGAAAGTCAACTTTCAGTTAACTACATTTTCCCCTAGTCAGGGATCCATTCAGGTCCCTTCCTTTCTGAGTAAATCTTGGCAGCCAAACCGTGTTCTTTGATGGGCTGCTTCCCTTTCTACTGTCAACTCTTCCAAACCTATTGGCTGATCAGTATTCCTAGCCCAAAAGCACAGGGGGGGGCAATGGATGGGCAGAACCGGGGCGTGAGTGGAGGAGGGAACGTCCCATTTGTGGAACAGATAGAAAAGAACGTCCCATTCCGGGTCAGAGGCGCGAGACCAATTGATCCTTTTCGATCCGACGTTTAAGCACCAAGAGGTTTGTCCACCGCTCCCGATTCCTTGGCATCGCCCCTGGCAGAGCGGCTGGCTCACCAGCATTTCTCACTCGCCAAAGCGGGGCGCATCTTAACAGCCAATTCGGGAAGTCGCAGCAGAGGGTCATCCTGATCCAGAGAACTGCTGGCAAACTGGAAACTTCTTTCCTAACCCAAGATGATGGAGACTGTGTTGAAATTCTGGGGATTTTTTTTTCCTGCAATCTGTCAGGACTTACGATATCTTTTGCAGAAACAGAGAAAGGCTGTTCCAATAGTTTGTCCCCGCTAAGGATTTCCAAAAAAACGGAAGGTCAGAATGATTTATTCCGTCTGCAATATTTGTTTTTCAGATTTACAGCATAGTTATGCCCGTTCCCCTCTTGTCTTCGTCAACCCCCCCCAACACACACACACACACACACACACCCCACAGCTTTGCCTCGGGCACAGCCAACACAATATTCAGCACTATTTGTCTTTCCTCCAGCATTCCTTCCCTCTGTGCTGTTACTGCAATTGGCAGACTCTGACATCCAAATCACGTCAGGGTTTTTTGTTTAAATTAGACAACTACCACTTCGGACATGCTGACCCTCCAATCAGAAATATCAAAATGTTTAATAATCAGGGTTTCTGGAAAAAGGGAGTTTCCTTTTTTCTCCTGCAATCTATCAGGATTTATATCCCTTTGATATTTCAATTATCTCTTAATTTACATTTAAATTTTTGCTCACTTTTTGGGGAAAAGATTTTTTTAAAAGAAAACTTTTGTGAACTTCATTGTTCTCATTGCTGCGAATAACTGACAGCTGCGTATCGGTGTGCCCAGGTTTTGTGACCTGCCCAAACCACGGATCTGAGCACAGGTCAAGGCTTAAGCACCATTGTGATAAGACTAGTAAAATGTCCTTATTTAGATAGTCAGCAATTCTGGGTTTAAAATGACCTACTGTGAAGAATATTCCAAGCATAAAGTTGCTTTGATGATGTCCTGATGTCTTATCTCACTACCTTGGAAGTATTTGTTTCTGTGACTCCAGGAAAATAAAAACCAGGGTCTTTGTGATTGTTAACCTGGGCAGTTTGGGGGTGCGGGGAAGAGAAGCACTGGAGCCAACCGTTTGGGACAATTTTCCTCCCGTCTCCAATCTCCCCTTTCTCAATAAAACGGTATTGCCGCTTCAGAGAGCCCTGAACGAAAGCCATAGACCAGTGGCCCCCAGCCTTTCCAGCTTAGGGGACCGGTGGGGGTGGGTAGGAGAGGAGACGGTTTTATGTGAGCAGCAGGCGTGCGCTGCTCCATTTGCACAAGTGACGGGCATTTGTGCCTGCAAAGCTCCCATCTGTGGGAGCAGCAGCACATGCCCGATGTTTGCGCAGCCCAGTTTTGAGTGGGCTGCAGCCCGGGGGAGGGTGGGGGCAGGACCCCTGATTTACACAGAACTATACAAAGGCAGAAGCATCCCCCCAAACCAGATCAGCCAGCAACGGCTCTCTCGTTGTGCTTCCATCTTTAATCACAGCCAAAATATTCCTTATGTTTGAAGACATTGGCCAGGCTTTGACAAAAATATGCAGTTGTGAGATGGGAGGCCGAAATCTGGTTTCAGCTTCTTCAGTTTAATTTTTTTTTTCCCCCACAATCAAATCCATCCTGGCAATTCCATCTGAATTCAGTATTATAATTCTTAAAGAATTAGGAAGTGTGGCTGCAGGTCAAATGAAAATTCCAATGGCTTTTAACAGGCAGAAATATTTAATTCCATTCTTAGAACTATACAAGATATATAATACAGAACTTTTCAAACACAGTTCCTGCAAAATTTGTTAAATATTTATTCATCTGAATGTTCCAAGAATGATTCCAGGTAGCAAAAAAGTATTAAATAAGATACTCTTTGATCTTTCACTCTCTCACACACACACTTAGGAAATTACTTCTTCAAGAACCTTAATACGTCCAGAAAGGGAAAAGGATGGCTTATTAGCCAATCCACTCTGCTTTGTAAATTGTATAGATTGTTTTTTTAACTAATTCAGTTGTTTTTGTAATCTCCAACTACTTTGGGTATTGCTACTTGCAAGCACATCATATCAAGAACACACAACTATTGTAAAGTCATCATTGCCCACCCATACATCTATCCCAGACAGCCTGTTTTTTTTTATTTAAAAAGATTTCATTTATAAAAGTGGCACCCGCCACCCATTTTCTGCTAGCTTACATTCTTCCTCGTTGTGCTCACTAAAGTTTGTGTTTAGCTTGCGAAAGAAGAATGATACCCCTGACAACATTAAATATGAACTTAAAGCCAGATTTAAAAAAAAAAAACCTTTAGAAATATAGACACAATGATTTGTAGACGTAGCACTTTTCTAGTGCCAAGAACGAGGTTGGGCAAAGCAGCAGATACAGCACGAGGAATACACTCTGCCCTTTTTGCAATTGGTGGAGCCACCTTAACACTGTTTTCGGCCACTTGGCGAAAGATGCAGACCGAGGCTGGTGCAGCAAAGCCCTCAGCGCATCCGTTTCAGGCTCCCAGGATCGGGTACTTGAACAGAGCCATGATGGCTGCGCTGAGGAGCCCAGAAATGGGGACAGTAACAAACCAGGCCATGAAGATATTGCGGAACAGGCGCCAATCCACAGCCTTCTTCGAGCGCAGCCAGCCTACAGACACCACTGATCCTACCTGGGCAGAAGAGACAAAAGGACAGAACTTAAACCAAGTGGCAGTCGGTGCCCAGCCGGAACGAAATGCCATTCATCATAGCCGTTCTCACACGTATTTCTCCTTGTACGACCCTTGCAAGGACAAAGGTGATCAATATCATAGGTGGACAGTTGACTAGGGCGGTCAAGGATTATTCTCCTTCAAGCCAAGGATTAGAATGGAACTGGAGCTGAGCTTTCTAGGGTCAGGGAGGAGCCCAGAACAATCACGGGGCTTAACAAGATGGCTGCCACCAACCGGGCTAATATATTCGTTTTGCAGGCGTCCTTTTTACTTACTTTACAGTGAGTTGTGCTGATAGGCAAGCCAACATTTGAAGCAATGATCACCGTCAAAGCGGATGCCAGCTCAATGCTGAAGCCACTGCGGAGGAGAAAATCGCCGTCAATATGGAGATCAGGGAAGGGCAGGGAACTCAGTGGGATCGATAAAAAGTCCCAAAGGATCCCCGGGGGGTTCCGAGCCTCAGGAAGCCCCCGCATCACCCCACTCGGTTCCAGCCGGGCGCCTGGGTCAAGCAGGCCATCCCCCGGGCTGTGACATTATCCTGCGTGGACGACTCCTACCTGGAAGGTGTGATGGGCGTGAGGTCCTTGCCCATGGTCTGAATGACTCTCCTTCCCCAGATCCACAAGCCCATGCAGATCCCAACACCTCCGTAGAGTAAAAGCCAAATAGGGGTGGCTACCTGGGTAGACACACCTCCCGTTTGGTAGACCAGGTAGAGGGCAACCAGAGGGCCGATAGCGTTGCTGTCAAAAGGGAAGACCACACATCAGGTCAGTCCACCACGTCAAATAACTCCCCCCCCCCTCTAAAGTGGCAAAAGAAAAGAAAAGAAAATATCCCTCCCGCCACCAACCTAGATCAGAATTCTCCCAGAATTCTGATCCCAGAAGTCCTCAAGGCTTAAAGTTGCCAAGGTTGGAGACCCCCTGACCGAGAGAATTCTGTTCTCTCGAAAAAGGGACAGGAATTAACATGCCAAAGGAAGGCTAATTCTGCCCCAACAAGCACCCCAATTCTCGTGCGCAAAGGCAACAAGCGCTGCTGATATACAGCACCCAGACTGACCTTACGTCGTTCCCCCCGTGAGCGAAGGAGCCAAAGCAGGCGGTCAGGATCTGCAGGAACTGGAAGAGCAGAGACACCTCCGGCTTGTCCTGCTCGTGCCACTCGTCCAGAGAGCAGTCGCTGCCCTTCCGAGCGGCGGCCCCCACCTCCACTTTCTGCAAGTCCACGTCGGTGGGATGGGCGTCGGCCACGGCATTGCAGTAGCTGGTGTAGCTGTCCATGCGGATCCTCTTCTTGGAATCCACTCCGGGCCACGTCAGCTTCTCGATCTCCTCTGCTCCCTTGGGGTCCGCCTCCCTGGCCCGGAAGGAGTCCAGAGGCATGCCGCAGATGGCCATGGTGTAAGAGGTATAGCTGTTGTTGCGCCGCAGGGGCCTGTCTCCGGAGTCGCCCATGCAGTCGCCCACTTTGGCCAGGTGAAGTTTATGGAGGAGCTCCTTGTAGAGCCCAGAATCTTTATGCACAGTGTGGTAATGTCCGCTGGAGCCTATGTGGTTGCTCACCATGTGGTTCAGCTGAACGAGGCTCCCGTTGGGAAGCTGCATGGCTCCTGCAGGCAGGAAGGAGGCAGTTGGACCTCAGCAGCGCGCAAGCTGCTACGCAACTACTACAAAGTGCTTGGTTCTCCAAATCAGGGGTCTCCAACCTTGGCTGGCTGGGGGATCCTGGGAGTTGAAGTCCGCCAAGGTTGGAGCGCCTTGCTCTAAATCCATGAGCGGCAGCCCCTGCACTGAACCGACCCCGGGGCCCTTCCCAAGGGAGCCCCCTGTACTCACCGCTGTCAATGACGGTTTCCTTCATCTCAACCTTGGGAAGCTTCTGCCCTTCCGGCATCTCCTCCAGGTCTCCCAAGTTGAAAGAGACCGCCCTCGGCTCAAGAGCTGCTCTGTGAGGCGCCTCCACTGGGTTGGGCCCGTCTTCCACATCAGCCATGCTGCTGTCGGTGACCTTCATTTCATCTTGTTCTTTCAGACTGTCCTTCTTCCTCATTAACGGGCTCTCAGAAGGGCTGGGCTTGATCTCTTCTGCAGAAATAAGCAAGGTGCAGCTAAGAAAACCACCCACCTCCCCAGCTTACTCCGAGGCCTGTATCCAAAGTTTAACCAGCTGGCAAAGATCTGCAAATCACAACAAGGGATATGGAAATCCACACGCCATAATCCTTGGCAATGTTAACTCCTCCTTCCCGCCACAGTTATATGCAATAGTCTTATATATTGTCCTGTGCCTGGTATAAGAAGCCTGTGGCCTGAGTTACAGGAGTTCTGTAAAAGGCTTAATACTTTAGGATGAGGAAAGTAACTTGCATTTTATATTTGTAAGCGTGCCTTGGAAGAGGATCCAAAAGGAAAGTCATTCTGAAGGAATAGGTTGGAATAAGAAAAAGGAAATTGCCAGCTAGAAACATAATATGCATGGCTCTAGAAATTCCAAGATTTCACATCAGAGGGGCACCATTTCCTTCAAATTCAATTTACATTTAGATTCAACTGTTTAGTCGTGTAAAACGGGAGTCCCCAACCCGCCATGCAAGTGAGTGATGCTTTGTCTGCAACATGCATGGATTTAGGGAGCCTGTGAAACCATTCCCCCCCCCCCCCCCCGTGGAAAAATCCCACCACAAAACCAGTCCCTGGTTTCGAAAAGGCTGGGGATAGCTGACCTAAAAGCATAACATCTAAATGCTCAACTGCGCAGAAGCGTCACCTTCAAATTCAATTATATTTCATCTACTTACGTTCAATTTTCTTCTTCATTCTTGGGCAGATAAAAAACCAGACGACGAGAGCGCACACAAGAGCACTCCCTGAAGAAATAAGGATGGTGCCCCAGAGGGGAGCTTTGTCATAGCCCAGCACTAGGAAATAAAATAACACGTTTTGAAACACGGAGGCCAGGGCCCCTTCCGAGAACACAAAAATACTCACTTTCACAGGGTCATCATAATAGCATGGACAATGGAGCTCCGTTCCTTTCAACCTTAATACCTTCCCCACGTCCTTTTTGCGTAATAGACTAAGAGACCGCAAGGTGACCGCTTTTACTTAATCATAGCACCAGTGTGGTTAGTTCACTGCATGTCAGCCACTGGGTATCCCTTGGAATGAATTAGGACGACTGGGTTTACACAGCACATTGAACTAAAATATACCCAGATCCACTTTTGCCCAGCCTAATGTGTGAACCCAATCATTAAAAAATACATAAAACTATGGCCTCTCTTAGAAATGGCAAGAAAAGGAAATCAAGAAATCGTGGCTGATCCTTATCCACAAATTTGGTCTCAGAATTGGATCTATTTCTCAACTGGCATCTCATGTAAAATAAGTAATAAAAATTAAAAACTGAACACTGGGACCATTTTTACAGGATTAGAAAAATTAGGTTGCTAAAAGGATTTTGGGAATAAATTCCAGGTGAGATGGTTACGGCTTAGGTATCTTATTATTTGCATATACATTTTAAGTAATGTACCCAAAAGCTCTGGCACACTGCAAGCATGCAAGGGAAAAAGGCAGTTTCAGGCACTTAAAAGCTAATTCAACTACCTGCAGAGTTTAGACCTGTTGCACCAGGCCGCATTCCAGCAGAAATGCCCTTGGTAAATAGGACATCTCCCTGGGTTTATACAAGAAATGTGCAATCGAGCTTCTTTCTCCCACCAAAACCCCCATTTATTATTTCGAGAGACTCAGAAGGTTCCAGCACAGAAGTATGACATTCCTCTTCCACGCTCTTGTTGCCAGCATGTCTTGGACAGCGGGGAAGGCGGGAGGAAATTCTTTGGAATCTAATATTCAAGGCGTGGAGAGCCAGAGTGAGAAATCCACCCCAGAGCCTCCTAGCTGATAGGGATTTGACTAGAAGGGTGTGGGAAACGTTCTGGTTTAGCAGCAGCTAGAATCCTGGGCTTTCAGCAGAAGGCAGCACGAGAAGGAAAGTGGAAGGTCAGATCAGTCTGCAGGCAACCAAGGGGTGGGGGGGCTGGGGGGGGCGTGGAACACCACCGACAAGTCAGAAACCGTCGCTCCTGTGAGGATTTAAGAAGAAAGGACTCTAGTAATTTACAGAGTGAACAGGCCTCTTGGACAGGATAACTATCTAAGGTTGAACTCAGCGTATGTATGCTAGCCTGCAGCTTTCTGTAATGGCCCAGACCAGTTGCCTTCTAGAAGAGTTCGCTCCTGTAAAGCAAAAGGGGTAAAATTCTGTGTTTGATTAAGAAGCTCATAAAGGATTATAAAATTAAACCTCAATATTTGAAGCTTTACTTACAGGGTGCTCCACTATAAATGACTGAGAAGAGATTGATCCCAATTGTGCAAGCATAGAAAACGGGAAGTGCACGCAACCCATTTGGAACAGGATCTTCCTACGAAAAGTAGATTTTATGACATGAGTCACTACAGAACGTTATCCAGAATTTTAACTTCTCTAAATACAAGGCAAACGCACGTGGGCCTATTTTAAAGGGCTAACATTAATCTTGCTACCTACAGGGCAGAAAAAGGAAGTATTTACTATCTTTGAATCTTCTGGAAAAAAAAATGCTATTGACTAATTTCAGAACTATACAAACTTCCTAAAAGTTTGCAATTGCTGTGGAAAACTTGGAGAATTCTGCGGCTATTTCAGCCTCTCCCATCCCAACCCAACCTTTCTGTGGTCCTCCCGGAAAACCATGAGATGGACGGTGGGTGGAAAAACCATTTCTCCTCCCAGGCCTAATCTCGGGAAAGCTTCAAAGGGCTAGTCGTGAAGAGAAGCCACATAGCTCCAGTGCAGGATACTCTAAAGTTTAAACAAAAATCAATACGGGTAGGCCCAACTTACAACAGTCAACAGTCAAAGTGACGTCACTGAAAAAAATGACAACCATTTTTCACATTTACAAAACAGTTGCAGCATTCCCGTCATCAGGTAATCAAAATCCAGGCGTCTGACAAGTGATTCATACTAACAATGGGTCTTGTGATCAGCATTTGTGACTTTTTGACGTGCAAAGTCAGCTGAGAAGGCAGAGTAACTACTGCAGGGATTCAATTATAACTGTGGCAAAAAAGGTCACAAAAAAGGAGGCAAAACTCACTTGGCAACAGAAATTTGGGGCTCAGCTGAGGTTGTAAGTGGCGGACTACAGGTATTAAGGGAAAACTTCCCTGGACTAAACTCTTGGCAACTGGGAAAGCGTTACCAAAAGGAGGCGGCGGCTGCCCTTCGCCAGACAGAGAACACACAACGAACACCCAAACTGGTGTCCCCAGAGCGTTGTTGGGGTGTCCCCATCCATCTGAGCACCTGGACAGAAACTCCCAACTCTAAAATTCTAAGTTTGCAACCTAATACACGTAAATCACACATCGCTGCTCCATCGGTTAAACAAGGATGCAGGGCAGTGAAGAAAGATTTTGATGTTTAAGTAAAATATTCCTTCACCGCCCCATATACTTGTTTCACTGAGATTGTAATAGCGAGAGGGAGGCGCTTTTCTCAACCAGAGCAGCATCCCAGTGTAGATTATTAGCCCGCTGTTCCACACCAAACTTTTGCAAAAGGCAGGCTACATGGCAGACCCCAGATCTGTTGGGAGAAGACTGGTTTTCTACACGTGGGTGGCTAAGAAGCCAGCAGAGAACGTCTTAAACCACTGTATTTCACCCCACCCCACCGACTCCCATTAGGGCAGCACTCATCCCTAACCACCTACAGGCAGGCCAAGCTTCCTGTAAAACATTCGGTGCTTAAAAAGCTCTTTTCCCCGGGTGAAAGGGGCCTGCAACCAGCTAAAGATAGCAGCAGCAGCCGGGCTATCCAGGGCAGCCCACGTGGTCCCTTCCGGGCCACTGATGCCCACGATTAGGTCTTATCTGCCCTGGGCAGGCAGGGAGCTCTCGGCTGTCCTTTGGCATCCCACATACCTTGTTGAGGATAAACAGCCTGACCAGGAAGAACAGCAGGGCGGACATTATGCCAGAAAGAAGCGGGGAGACGAACCAGGACAAGACTGGGGAGAGAGAGAAGGGGGCGGAGGGTCAGGAAGGAGGGGCGCCATTTACAGGATGCCTTTGAGGTGCCGAACCCCTCCAGCCTGACCTCCCCCCCACCACCACCGTTCCCTGCTTACCGACTTGCAGCAGCACCGACCACTGGACCCCTTTCTGTCCTTTGGCCACCAGCGAGAAACCGATGGTCGCCCCAACGATGCAGTGGGTGCCCGAGATGGGCAGCCGGAGGAAGGAGGCGGCCAGCTGCCACACGGCCGAGCCTGGGAGGGGAAGGGGGGGTCAAGGGTGCTGGCCTTAATGAGCCCCCTCCTGCCCCAACCCCTCCCCCAACCAGACCCCCTCCCCTCCCCCCCAGGGGAAGAGCGTATCAAGGGAGCGGGCCTTAGCGAGCCCCCTCCTGCCCCCTTGCCCCCCCATGACCTCCCCCTTCGCCCCTCCTCACCGAACATGGCGCTGATCGAGCCGGCCATGAGCAGCTCCGGGGTGGTGTCGTAGAGGTTCACGTCGATGAGGCCCTTCTGGATGGTCTCGCTGACCTTGGCGCCCAGCAGCACCGAGCCGGCCGTCTCGAAGACCGAGGCCAGCACGCAGGCCCGCCGCAGGCTCACCACGCCCGAGCCCACCGCCGTGCCGAAGGAGTTGGCCACGTCGTTGGCGCCCACCGAGAAGGCCAGCACGAAGGCGATGGCGAAGCCCAAGACCAGCATCCACAGGAAGGCGCTCAGCGGGCCCGACGCCGCCGCCGCCGCCGCCGCCGTGCCGGTCGCCGTCGCCGCCTCCGTGGCCAGGCCCGTGGCCAGCGCCGTGGGGACGGCCGACGCCATGAGGCCCAGGGGTTGGTTCGCCCGCCCGCCCGGCGGCCGGCGCTACCAGAGGAGCGAGGCGGACCGGCTCCGCGGAGAGCCCCGCAACCCCGCCATGGCCGCCGCCGCCACCGCGCCCACCCGCCGCCGCTCCTGCGAGGGGAAGCCGCGCGTCACGCGGGCCTCGCGGACGGTCGAGAGGGGGGGGGGATTCCCTTCCCGACGAGGACTCCGCGCCGGAGACGGACCGCCGACCGGCCTCGTGCGCGCCTTCGCCTTCGCCTCCGCCCGGCAGCCGCCCGCGAGCCCGCCTTCGCCCTCGGCCGCTCACCGGTTCTGGCTGGCGCGCGCGGGACTCCCTTTTATAGGCCGGGGCCACGTGACGCCGCGCGCCCCGCCCCGTCTGCGGCCGGCCGCGAGGCCGAGGAGGAGGGGGGCGGCGCCGCCGGCCGGAAGGGCTCGTGGGCGGGGCCGACCTTCTTCCCGGAGATTGGGAAGGCTGCGGCTGTTCCCCCGGCGGCGCCCCCTCCCCCGAGGCCCGCCCGGGCTGCTCTGAGCGCGGAAAGCGGCGGTTTCGCCCACTTGCTTCGGAGCTGCCGGAGCCTCATTTGTCAAAATTGCTACGAAAAAAAAGAAAGTCGGTTTTGCATGCGGTTTTCTCTTCTACCAAGTGAAGCAAACGTTGTTGCCAAGTTTCTTCCCACAGCTGTGGGTTGACCAAAGTTTCTATGTTATATTATAAAAGTTCTCCATTCGTGTCTTTCTGCTGTACTTTAACTTATGCACTGGGTCTGGGACTGTAATAAAAGAAACGAGATTGGAACTGAATCGGAAGTGAAGCAAAGATGGTTCCTTTATATCCTCCACCTTTATTATGGCCCAGGTGTGGCCTTGCTTGCCACCTGGACACATACAGGTGGTGCAGAAGGCTTGCCCCGTTGGAATAATCTCCTAAGAGGAGAACGTGGAGAATGACAAGGCTGGATTTGTGGACAACTAAGGTGGTGTTGGAGCTGTAAGGCGGACCAAGACAAGTAACCAGGAGAAAGCAGTGGCAATCATGCTTCCGTTCAAGCAACCTACACGTACCTGTCCAATGAAGTCACCAAGTGTAATCTCATTCAAGGGAATCCCCCACCCCCATGATGCCGTGCACTTTTCAACAGCAACTTTGGAGGCTGAAAGAGAACAAAAAGTTCCCCCATCTTCCCTGCTGCTGGATCCAAATTGGTCCATAGAGTTCTCTGGAGCTGCCCTGCTCCACCAAATGCCTCCATTGTATCCTCTAGGCCAGGGGTGTCCAACCTGGGCCACTTTAAGACTTGTGGACTTCAACTCCCAGAATTCCTCAGCCGGCTGGTTGGACACCCCTGCTCTAGGCACAGGTCTACAAGAAGATAAATATTAGAACGGCACACCAGCCTTGGCAAAGTTGGTCCACTAAAGAGCCTTTGTCTAAAGCAGGGGGCCTTCAAACCTGACCGCTTTTAAGACTTGTGGACTTCAACTCCCAGAGTTCCTCTTCCAGTCACGTTAGCTCAGGAATTCTGGGAGTTGAAGCCCACAAGTCTCAAACTTGTCACGTTTGAAGACCCTTGGTCTAAAGCATGAATGTTAGGCTTGATTCTGCTCAGTTCTCAAGGTGTGTTAACTGCGATAATGGGGGCTATCTATTACGAAATGACCTTTTCCGTCACAAGCCAGCATATGAAACTGAAGGGGAACCGAGAGCAAGTTCCAGAGCAGAGTTTGGGCCATGTTTGAAGTTCAGTCATCAAACCCTGAGAAGGAAGGAAAGAAATAATCAGTGGCTTCCTTCCTTCCTACTCTTAAAACATACTGGAGGTTCAAGTTACCAAAACCTCTCTCTGTCTGCAACGCTGCCTTGGATACTTCTCAGTGGCTTGAGTTGCTAACATGATATTTTTATAACAATGATGTTTTGATGACACGAAGCCGGGTGGAATTGCTAACATTTTGGAAAATAGAAGGATCTTGACAGACTGAAGCATTGGACCTTATGCAACAAGATGCATTACAGTAGTAAAAACGTCAAGTCAGGGGAAACCAAATGCGCAGGTGCAGAACAGGTGGCACCTGGCTAAACAGTAGTAACTCTGAGGGGGATCTAAAAGTCCTGTGGATCTCCCTTGAGCAGTGCTTGAGCAGTGCGTTGTCACAGCTGCCCCAAAAGACAATGCAGTCCTAATGAATGTTGACCTGTTCGTCAGGTATTCTCCCTTTTATCTGCCCATCCCCAAAAGAACCAGGGTGGGAAGTAGCGGCGACTCACCAAAGAGGAATGTTTATTGCAAATGGAAGAAAGGTGAAATGACCAAGTTGTAAACCTTCAGTTCAGAAATATAGGAACGAGGTCAGAAAGGCAGAGAGCTAGAGGGATAAAAGGGATAATCCAGCAATAAGTTTCTTCAAGTTTGTCAATAGAGGCAGTGAGATCACCGTTTACTCCAAATGGAAAAATCTTAACGGGTGACTAAGAGAGCAGAACTCAACCTCCTGCGTACGATTCTAGGCACATTTGCAGAATAATATTGGCAGCCAGAAGTTCACAGGTTGAACTAGACAATCCTTGTGGTTCCTTTCGACTTCAGAGTTTTATTTTTCCCTTCGATATCCACTCGTCCCCCCTCACTCACTCCAATTTTACTGGATGAACTAATATTGGCACCCAGCTGTATGCACTGCCAGATATTTACGTGGAGCAGAGGGAAAGGTGTACTCCAAATCGTTTCTACTGCCAAGTTAATGGTCTGATCTGCTATTTCCTGAGGTCAAGCCAACCTGAGGTAATGCCGAGTGCCCGTGAGGAAAGAACAGCAGCACCTGCAATGCTCCAGTCCTGATGTACTGGGCCCTTTGTTGGCCTCCACACCTCCATGAAAGAATGGAAAATAAGCCCGAGGAATCCATTTCAGCAACTTCATTGCGGGGTTACTGTTTTCCTCTTTCCTCTCTGCACAAATCCAGGGGCTTATATCTTTTTACTTTCCCGCATTGACTGCGTGGCCCTCCATCCCGATTTCTCACCCAGGCCCCCTGCCCAGAAAACGCCTGTCCATCCAGTGTGCTTACAGAGCTAAAGGCCTTTTTGCCTCAAGCAGGATTCTTGGTCCTCCCTCCTTATATTCGGATGGTTTTCCTTCTTTGCCACAGTAAATAAGGGGTCACCCTGCCCACGCCTCGAAGGTTTTGTCCATTTCCTAGTCTACTTTACAGATATTGCTTGACGTATGATTGTAACTGACCCCAGAATTACGGTTGTAAGTTGTGCCAGTTGTTATGCAGATAAATGCACAATCACATCCAATTTTACTTTTTTTGTGTTTAAATGAACACGGCCGTCTTTAATTGACCCCATTGTCCACATTTGGCTTTTTTGGGGGCAGAAACTGGAAGTAAATACCAAAATTATATAAACCACAGTCGCATGACCGTAGGATGCTGCCAATGGCCATAAATGAGAGCCATTTACTAAGGGCCTAAAATACGATTGGGGGGGGGGGCAGCATTGGAACTTTGATCTGCTGTTTAAATGCCCTTTTTGAGGTGGGGTCCATCGTAAGTTAAAATGGTCGCTGAGGACCGTCATACTGCTCAGCCAATTCAGCCGAGCCCCGCTCTGCTTGCTCTTCAAGATTACCACCCAGCAAGGCCCATAAACCACAACCCACATGAAAATTGGAAGCCCCAACCCCAAGCAGGGACCTCTGCCCTGCCTGGGGAAGAGGGATTTGGGGAGGGATCTGAGAGCCTCAAAAGCCTGACTTAAGTCTATCTGAACCGGGACCCCCTCCCTGCCCATCCAGGGTGGTGCCAGGGTTAGCTTGACTGCAACCACCTGGCAGCCAGGCAGGCAGCCCCTGTGACTTTGAGTCCAGAGGACAAGGCTGTCCCTTGCTGCCAACTGGCAAGGCCGAAGCCGCTGCCTTCCCTGGGCTGAGCTGGCTGCTGAAAGCTGAGTCACCGGAGTCCGTTTTGTCCTCAGACGGGAGATGACTCCAAAGACAGGATCTACGCTTGGAGGGCGAGGCAGGAGTCCAGAACTACCGTCGTAATGACCAACTCTGGGAAGGAAGGAACAAATTGCAGCCCTTGAGTCAATGTTCCACCAGCCGGATGATCTCTCGACACGACAGGGGGCACCCAATGCTTCCCCCCGTGTGAATCCCCTGTGGAGTTTGTCAATCTGTGGGGAAGGCGTTTGAGCTGCAGGTGATGGAAAGAGGCACCTGCCACTCCATCAAAAGATCAGGGGCTGCTGCTGCTGCTGTGTCCTTTTACTTACAAAGATGTGGGTCATATCTCCTGTTAGATATAACGCTAACATACATAAATTGGACATTTATCACGTATTGCTCTATGGGATTTTTATATCACCCACTCAGTCCCCAGACCCAGTGAGAGAGTCTTTATTGGATTATCCCAAAGGTGCTTTTCCAAGCGGCAACTGGACTTGGTTTTTTCTTGGAAGACGTTTCGCTTCTCGTCCAAGAAGCTTCTTCGACTGTCTTTATTAGATTAGTTATACAAAATTACTGGAAACCCAAGCATCAGGTGTACTGGCAAGTGGATTACGGAAAAATGGTCCTGCGATGGCATTACCTACAGAGCAATGTTAAGTTGCAGCAAGTCCTACCCATGATGTTAGACTGCTGAAAAGACACGATTGTTTATAAATGCTCAATTGTAAATATACCGGCTCTACACCGGTTTTCCCCTAAAGGCAACTTTTAAGTATCAGACAGGACTTCTGGGACCTGAAAACACCTCCCAAATTTGCAGTAACAAAAAAGCAAGCGTTGTGGGAATGCAACGTGCTGTAGCAGGGGAAAAAAGCACTGCTTATTATGAGGAATCTTATCTGCACATATTGGGAAGTACAAAATTTGAAGTTAACACGGAGAGGCTGGGATAATTAGAATGATTTTCTATTTGTGAATCTCCAGCTAATATTGAGGAAATTGTCACATAAATGTGAGCCGGAAGATATATCACATTCTGCTGAAAGAGGCCCAAACTTAGAATGTGGGGTAGTAGTTGAACTGTTGGATTAGGACCAAAGCAATGTTGGTTCAAGTATGGTCTTTTAAGGCAGCCGTCCTCTTAGCTTGACCTAGGTGGCTGTTGGGGGAAACAGAGAGTTTCGTATGAGGTGCTTGTGAAAGAAACGGGGTGTAAACCTAAGGAATAATGTCAGTTCAATATATTGCGTGAATCTACTCGTTGCATGGTAAATCATTTAGCATCTAAAGGAATGTTTTCTGTAAGCAGAACCCAACCTGCCATCTGAACAGTATAAGATTTCAATGTTATTGGTGGGCATTTACATCGGTTGCTAAAGGACCAAAAGTATGTATTTACTTGGGTAGAAAACTTCCCACCCACCGAACAGAAACCGCACCAGTTGCAAACATCTACGTTCCACAGGGAGCAGGTCTTATGCCACGAAACTGTCATCTAGTAGTGGATAAAAATATATTGGAAGATGCAAAACTTCACAGACTATTGCAAAGTCCTCTATGTGGGGCTGTCTTTGAAGATCATCTGGAAGCGCCACACACGTTATGCCCATGTTATATCACTAGTTGCAGCGACAATCCAGTTTCCTGGGGCAATTCAAAGTGTTGGCCTCACCCATAAAGCCCTTTGTGCACAGGGCTTGGTGTATGAGGGACTGCCTGCCTCCAACTGCTTCTGCCATCACTGAGGCTGGGGGCGCCTAGACAGGGCAGCACAGCAAAATACATAAACTGGTAAGCACCTACAACAGAATCAAATCTTAAAAAATCTCCCTGGAAGGGAGGCAAACAGAAGTTCAGGTAGAAAAGAGAAAGAGAGCCCTGGATTACAGATGATGGCTTGTGTCAGGGAAGAGAAAAGGACTAAGCCACCATTACTGCCAGTGCACGTCTTGGCTGTTTGCTCTCTTGGCTGGACTGGGACTTAAAAATAAAGCTGTCTCTGGCCCTGTGACTAACACTCAAATTACTCCCGTGGATGTTATGGGCAAAAAGGGTTCTAAACACAACATTTAGGCCTAAACCAACAAAGCAAACAGTGCACTCCCTAGGAAGTGCTCCAGACACCACCACACCACCACCGAGGAAAACAACTGGGCCTCTTCAGCACCCATTTATGAATCGGAACAGCCAGGTTGGGAAAACAGATGGCCAGTGGCCAGAAGAAACAGAGGGTCACTCGGTTGCAAGGATTACATGCAGAACCTCAGCGGCCAGTTTCAACCTTCCACTCATGACACAACGTCTAACTGCGAATCTGGCCTCCTTGGCCACACGTTGCATTGGCGTTTTATCCTAACCGGTTCACACCTGTTGGAAAGAAATACAGCCAAGATAAATACTATCTGGGTTAAGGCCAGTCATATTCACTCCCACCACCCAGCTTAGCTTCCCGGGGGCTTCTAAGCTTTGGACTCTGTTTTCTGAAGGGCAAAGTTAAAACCGTTAGGAATCTGGAGACGGGCCATGTGCGTTTCTCTGCTTGCATCATTAGTTTTGTACACCGGGCAGCGCCAGGAACCCTGTGCCCTGTCTTATGAAGCAGAATCAGAGTTCAGAGAGGAGCTTTGAGAGGCCCCTCTTCAGTGCAGCTCATCAGGAATCTCTGCCACCGTAACCTTTCCTGGTGAGCGTTCCTTGCAACATCCTGTGTCACAGGATGACCCTACAGAGTTACTTTATACTGGATGACATCAGCCGCATCCATGAATGCTGGCTCGGCAAAGCGGCACACGCTAAACTGGATTACCATTAACCTTGGATTAAAAAATAGCGGCAATCTTGTGCAAACTCCCAAGGTAGGTCAATCCAGTCATTCAATTCAAGTGCACACGCCTGATGAGTCTTTTCAATGAGTTTGTGTTTCGAGTCAAAACGGTGAACTTCCACTTTACAACCATCCTGATTTCCAGGAAGAAAAGAAACTGCGGTTACCCAGCCAGGCTGGACTGACCTCAAAGAGGCGGCCCTTCCAATCCCAAGGAGCTTGTGCTGGCAAAAACACGGCCGGAGTCTTCCCTCCTCCCTGTCCAAGCTCACGCCTGGCCCACTGGCAGTCACTGGGTACACAACTTGCACTGAGCACAAGGTGGAAGAGACGGCCAAGGGGCTCTTTTTCCAACCTCCTTTCAGCTGGGGGGACTCAGGCAAGCAAACTCTACTTTCACGGTCATTTCCCCGAGGCCAGGGACCTGGCTTTCGGAATTGGGGCTCAGCTGACACACACCCCTAGCAGCAGAAGTACTTCAAAGGGAAAGAAGAGTTCCTGGAGAGACCCCCCTTCGCTCTTCTATAAAAAAAGCCGTCTCTTCAAGTCAAGCTGAATTTCTAGACAAGTCCAGGAAGAGAGGTTTGCTCCTGCCCTCTTTGCCCAATTCCCAGTCTGGTTTATAAGTCCCGAGATTTCCCTGGTGGTTTAACCGGGATTGGCTCTTTTGGGTTACTTGTTTTTAGACAAAATGAAACTGCTGCGACACTTGGACAGCGCTGGTCCATCATGAATTTTGCCAGTTACTCAGCCCTGTTAAACGTGACAGTTTGTGAGCAGAAATCGTGTTTCCCCAGACTCTCTCGCTACAGAAAATCACCTTGGGGTTCAAGCTGCCCTTCTTGTCATGCCTGGGTGGATGTGGACTGCCAGGAACTTGTTTATCCCATTTTTACCACTTGCCAATGTGTGAATACTTTATCTCCCAGAGAGAGATCTCTCTTCATCTCTTTTAGATACAAGGGAAGTATATGGAACAGGTTCTCTTTCCCAGAACAGAAGGGAGAATTTTCCCAGGGTGCCTTGTTTTGCCCTGCTTTGTCCCCAAGGTAGCTCTCATACGGTCGCTCCATCTCTACCATCTCAGGCCATCCTGCACTGGTTGCCTGAAGCCGAGGTCCATAAACTTCACAGCCAGCTTACTCCAGAGCTTAATTCTGGCCATTTGCCTGAAAAGAATCTAGCCTGAACTTCGGTGCCATTTTCTCTGTCTGCCTGCCTCACAACCCTCCTTTTTACCGGATAGGTTCCTTCCTGAACTGAAGCACTTGCTCTGCAGTCCGTGAAGAAAGAAAACAGTGGGGAGGGGGGAGCCCAGAACAGCCATAGTCCAGCCTTTTCACCTTCTGTTTATGCGGGAACTCGCCCACCCCACTTGCCCTGGGGTGGCAACCTGCAGGCTATATGCAACCTCAATCTGGAGGTCCCCCCGCCCCCTTTCAACAAAGCAAAGTGAAATTGTTTCCAATTGCTACAGAGACCAAGGTTCTAATAGCTAAAGAGACAAAGATCTGGGAAGAGCCACAGATAGGGACAAATATTCCTTGTTTGCATTTCAGCAATCTAACAATCGACAAGATTTCTCCTATCTCTGGGGGCTTCCCTCTATTTTCCAGTCTCTGGAGGAGACGCCCGTGTCTGGAAAACACCAGCCTGTTCCAGGACAAAGAGAAGCAATAAACCCGCACCGGGTCCAGTACGGAGCATCTTCCTACGCCAAGCTCAGCCAGGATTAGAGGTGTTTGTAAATGATCCTCTCCGGTACGGTCTGCAGCTCTATCTTAACGGGACACTTGTAGAAGAAGGAAAGCAGCACCTCCGTGTAGCCCACCAGGAAGTAAATCTTATGCGGGGGGAGATTCTGGAGGAGGATGGCGCAGATGACCACCACGTTGGCCCGGCGCTTCAGCACGATCTCATCCGCCAGGCAGCCATGGAAGGTGCCCAAGATGAACTTGCGGATGAAGACGTCCTCCAGCGTGCGCTCCGCTGCGTCCGTCTCCCCATCCAGGTTTCCTGCGGGAGCAGAACAAGGAGCCCGGAGCCTGTTTCGGTGTCTCGCCATGCAAGGGGAAGGGCTCGGGGCTGAGACGGGCGGGGGGCCGTGGCTCCAGCCGCTCGGACCCTGGAAGAGGGAAAGGACCCGGCAGAGGTCCGGGGGCCGAGCCGGGCTGCGGCTGCCCTTTCACTGAAAGCATCCGATCCAAGGCTTTGCTTTTGCAGAAAAGCCCCTTCGACCTCCAGGCTGCAGCCCCCGTTTTTCCCCCAGCATCCCCAGGCTCCATAATCGGGTGGTTGCAGCTGCAGCCCAGGGGTTCCTCCCCTTTCCAGCCCCCCCCCCAAAACTCCTGCTAGATAAAGGGCCATCTGGGGGGGGGGGCTCTCCCCTTTCTGGGTCCCCTCCACCCCCCAACCCCCCCCGGGCGAGGCTCACCGGTGTGCAGGGAGAGCCACCCCTTGCGGTGGCCGATGTAGTGGGGCGGGTGGGCCTCCTGGTACGTCACCGGCTGGTTCCCCTTCCGAGGCCGGACGCGGCCCGCTTGGCACTGCAAGGGAGAGCGGGGCGAGCGTGGGCCAGGGCGGCTCCCACCCACCCCCACCCCCGCCCCCAGCCGCAGAAGCCCCCCCGCGCGCGGAGGAGGCCTCCCCCGGGGCCGAGGGGCTCCTTACCTTCTCCAGGGCGGCGCTGCTCCGGAAGCCACGGCCCGCGCCCGGCGGCCCCCAGGCGCCCCTCAGGGCCCGCGCGGAGGCCTGAGGAGAAAGCGCGCGGTCAGGAATGGGCATGCGCAGAGACGCCCCCCCTCCCCGCAACGGAGCCCCCTCACCTCCCGGCGCCCCCCCCCCTCCACTCGCCTCTGCGCCCCTCCGCCACGCCGCCGCCATGGGAGCCTGCAGGCCGGAATTGCGCCGCCTCCTCCTGGCCGCCAGGGGTCGCGCTAGGGCCCCTGCCGGAAGTTCCGTCCCCGGCCCGGAGGACGCCCCGCCCTTTCCGGCTTCCGCCGCGCGCCTCCGATTCAAATTTTGAAATTCAGATTAGAGCGGGAAGGTGACCTTGGAGGTCTTCTAGTCTACCCCCACCCCGCTCGGATCTGCTCTTGAAAGCCTCCAGCGATGGGGCGCCCACAACTCCGGGAAGCGAGTTGGCCCATCGATTTGCTTTCACTGTAGGGAAATCGATCGATCGATCGATTGATTGATTGAAATGGTCTAGACTGTAGAGCAGGGGTCTCCAACCTTGGCAACTTTAAGCCTGGAGGACTTCAAGTCCCAGAATTCCCCAGCCAACTTTGGAGACCCCCTATGGAAAAATCCCTCCCTATTTCCAGGCTGAATTCCCTTCCAAGGAGCTTCCACCTCTTGCACCAGAGCCCCCAGGGCTTAGAATCAGAAGGCAGCAAAAGCTTAGGGCTGCTTCTGCTGACTGCCCACTGCCGGCAGTTCGATCCTGACCCGCTCAAGGTCGACTCAGCCTCCCGTCCTTCCGAGGCCCGTAAATTGAGGACCCAGGATTGTTGGGGGCCAGAGGCTGACTCTCAACTGCTTAGAGAGGGCTGGAAAAAGCCCTGTGAAGCGGTGCGTAAGTCTTAACTGAGATGCCTCAGTGAAGGTAACTCAAGCCCTGATAGCTACACTGCAGAACTCTAGCAAAATGTTCAGTGGGAAGAACCTGGAAACTCCAGTTAGTCCAGAACACAGCAACCAGGATGCTGATGGGACAACAATACCAACGATCCTAAGATCACTTGACTAGCCATCTGTTAGCTTCCAGGCTCAATTCAGGCTTTCTGGATATTCCTTATAGCACCTCGTATGGCTATATGAGGGCACACAGACATCCGGAGAGGCCTTCTAACAGGAAGACCTGCTGAGCCTTCATGGCGGCAATGGGGCTCTTGGGTAGCCCCCACAAAACTCACCTTGAATGAGTTTCTGACCCTCTTGATTGAGCTGTTCTGCATTTGTTACATTCACATCACTTGTATTGTCCTTGTTTGGTTTCACAGTGCTCAGAACAAATAAAATTGTGATTAAATATAGTAAATAAATTAATATCTTAAGGACAACGCTATAAATTGTATTGTCAGCCACACTGTGCGATATTTTGGTGAAAGATGAAGATAAAAAATAAGGAACAAATAATTCATGTTAAAGCTATTGGTATTTCATCAGTGAATGAGAGAAACGAAACACTTTAAAAATGTTTTTGAGGACTGTTCTCCCCCCATCCCCATCGTAATAGATCAGGAATTGAAATATTAAACAATATAACTGTTTTCCATTTTATTTGAGTGACAGACATATTTAACACTACTGAGAAGGGTCAGGTAAATCGTAAACCATCCCGCAGGATCAATGAATAAAACTAGAAGCTGATCCTGATACAGGAGAGGAAGTGGCTTCAGCGACAGGAGTCAGATTTTGATCCAGAACCTTCTTGTTTTATTAGTAAGGCCAAAAATTCCTCCCAAGAAAATACCATTTAATTAATAGAACATCATTCTTCATTGGCCCAGTGTGATTGGACACACAAGGAATTTGTCTTGGTGCAAATAATTTAGGGATTATTTATTACACAGGCAGCCTCTGGGTTAAGAACATCTGCTTTACAGACAATGCGTACTTATAAATGGGCTGGCAATTAGTAAAAATGGCAGATAGCATTTTCAGCAGTTTTCTAGTCATAAGTTCCAACTTAACGTTGGAAATTTGATTTTAAGGCACACTTGAGAACACATCTCATTTTTAACCTGGCAGTTGTTCTTACCTTTGTCTATGGAACTCAGGGTGACAATACAAAAGGTAAGTCCAACGCTGAAGAGCTGAGCATTAACCAGGTATCCACAACTGTCCCTGGTCGAGACTTTGGGGGACAAAGAATTCTGAGGAGAAACCCAAAGTCTGTCCAGTTGTAACCAACTTCTGAGCTAAGGTTTGGTTGCCAGGTTTAGATTTTTTTGCCTGATCTCCTTAGTTGATTAGTGTTTCAGACAAAGTTTCCCCATTCTAGATGGAAACTAAATTCGTACAATATCAAACAGATACAGATAGAAGATTCTGAAGGGTCTTTTGGGGGGTATCTCCTGTGTTAGATATACACATGTCACCGTTTCTTTAGCCAGCTCCTCTGGGTTCAGATACATTAAGCAAAATGTGGCATGAGAGCCAGTTTGGTGTAGGGGTCAAGGCACCAGGGTAGAACCAGGAGACTGTGAGTAGTGCTAGTCCTGATTTGTAGTGGCAAGAGGGAAAGCGGCTACCAAGGTAATGGTCAGATAAGAGAGACCCGAGTTGGGGAAAGAATGAGAAAATGTTTCAGGCAGGTCTTTCGCTACTTCATATCCTCCCTCCCCCTAAAGCAAGGGTGTCAAACTCAAGGTCCTAGGGCCGGATTTGGCCCCTATGGTGCTTAGATCTGGCTTGTGAAGCTGCCCTGGAAACAGCAAAGGACCGGCCCGTGGTGCCTGTGCCACTGAAAATGGAGCTCAAGACGGCCGTACGCTCAGTTTTTACTGGCAGAGGATTGCAGGAGGCGATCGCAGCCAGAAACGGAGCTTGGGAGCCCTTTTTCGCTGGCAGAGTGCTCCAGCCACCACAGGCCGCCCTGACACGAGTGATGCTGAGCTGGCCACACATTCCTGCCCTCCTCCCAAGGTCTAGCATAGTTGATGCAGCCCTCAACGAAATCAAGTTGGACACTCCTGCGCTAAAGGGAGGAAGGGGGAGGCATATTCCGTCTTGAAAGATTCTGCTACAAAAGGGAAGATTCTGCTTTATAATAATAGCAGTACTGACTAGCCCAGCCCTGGTCTCCGAATCTGATGTACCTTGGAGGGTTGAGATTGGGGCATGAAGCCGGCTAGGGCGGCTTCTCTCTCAGTCCGAGGAGGAAGAAGCAGTCACCGGGAGTCGAGGCTTCCTCGACAGGGCATGCACGCACACACACACACACACACACACTTGCACACACAGATGTGGCTTAGCATGTCATGTGAGCCCAACGAGTTGCAGCTTTATTAAGCAGTCTGTTTTTAAACAATGACTTAGCACGATGTGTGTACTCGTGGCCAGCTGCATCACATCTCACCAACTTGCTTTAACCAGGATTTGTTGGTGGAAGTGGCACAACTGGCTAGGATTAACACAGCCTTCTAAGCCACAAATAAGTTGTCCAGTGGCTTAGCGCGATGTGTGAAGCCAGCTCCACGTGTGTTGCAACGGAAAGCAAGGAGACCCGTTGTCTTCTCCTGACCGCCCCGGCTCCATTCTGCTCAGGCTGGCTACCGACCGGGCCAGCTGCTGGCCAAAGTTTCTGCCCTGCAGACAGGCCTGGAGACTTCTAGAGCCCCGTCTTGTTCGGTTCGGGGCTTGGGGCTGGATCTTGGCTGTGGTTATTTGGAGAGGTCTGGTCCTTGCTAGGAGCTCCTTTGCCTTCCAAAGGGACGGAGGGGGTCTCCGTTCTCGGCTGTAGCTCCGGCGTCCCTTGACGGACCGAAGGCCCTGGGAGGAGAGGAGGAGAGTTAGGAAGACGGAGCACAGAAAGACCCTCTTGGGTGGGATCTATCTCTGGAGGGCTTGGAGCCCCTGGGTTTCATTAGTTCAACATCAGTCAGGTTGAAGCTGCCCAGGTGAGACAAAGAGACGCTGAGCAGGAGCCTCCCACCTGTCCTCATTTTCAGCAGCGTTCCTCTCAACTCCGTAGTTGTGAATTCTAGAAACCACCTTTATCGTACCGTGACAAGAACAGAATCTGAGTGTGCCTCCCTCCTCCCTGCCTGATTAACTGAAGAGGTCAAATGCAAGATGTTTTCTCACAATTACGTCCTTCTCTTTTTCTTCTTCTTCTTCCTCCTCCTCAAGGTTATTTTGCACATCCCGTTATCATTTCCCAACTCGGATAACGGGATTAAAAAAAATATAAGGCATTTCTCCTCCTTTGCTAGAGGGTCACAGGCACCAAATAATGAAAGGGTTACAAGAAGGCGGAATGCTGCTGATTAAAAAACAACAACACATCCTAACCCTAGGAGGAGGAAGCCCTTACTGGGCAGACTGGGTCGTCTCCTTCCCAGGGTGGATCGATTCAGGGCAGCCTCTTGGATTCTGCCTTCCTTCAGGAAGGAATCCCTCCCGCTGCTACACCCTGGCAACACCCCCCCTTTCCTCTCCGCCTCTGCACACGCACACGCACACAAACACACACACACAGCCGTTGCCTAAGAGGGAGACATTTCCATTTTTTACTGTAACGTGCAATGCAACCGCCCCTATAACATTCTTTCCTACTTCTGATTTTGGAGCCAGGAGGAAATTTCCAAATGGACAACAGAGGAAGCCTGCAGCCGCCACCCGTGGAGGGTGGAGGGCCTCCTTAGCTTCCACTGGGCAGGGAAGCCAAAGGAACCGGGGAAGGCGGAGCAGAGACTTACCGAAGTAGCTGAGGATGACAGGCAGAAACACCAGGCCGTGCAGCATCCCTAAGAGGGTGATGATGAGGTTCAGGCGGAAGAAGAAGACCTGGATTACTTGAGCCTTGGCAAATGCCAGGACCACGATGCCTGGCAAGTTGGTCATTGCCACACCAGCAAACACCTGCAAGAAGGGAAACGTCACACCTGGGCAGCCCTGGGGTGGGGAAGATCAGGGCTGCTCCTGGGAATTTCAAGGCAAGAAGTCCCTCGCCCTGGAGAAGATTGGAACGGCAGAACTGAGATCACCTCACCAGCACCACAGGTAATGGGAAAGTGAGAGTCCCATTGATTGATCTCATGGCCAACTGGACAATTGGGAAGTTGAAACCTAAGGGACCTCCAGGTGGAGGAAGAGGAGGCTAGACTGAACCTTGGCTAACCTCTTTGTGATTTCTTTTCTTTGCAGGACGTCTTTTTCAATTAAGGGGGGGCCACCTGTCAACCCTGAAGCTGGTCTCACTGAGGCCATTTTTCAGGCTTCAGTGTTGCCACCCTGGAGCTGAGGGATATGGAGGGTGGGGAATAGAGATAGCTGGGCTTTTGTAGCCAAAACAAAATAATTTCTCCTGTGAACCAAGGACATCCCAACAGCTGGCTGGAGAGAGGAGGAGGAGAGAAGTAACCAGGTTACCGGCCAGCAGCCAGATTGGACAATGTGACTGATTGTTTGGGGGGAAAGGGGAAACTTTTACTTTTTAATGAGGTGAAAACCAGGCGAACTCTCAAAGTTGCTTTTCACCAGTCTGTACCAATAGGGTAACTCCAAATAAAACCAGTGCCCTCAGTATGCTGTTTGTGGCACACACCTCCCTCCACCCGCCTTTCTTGGCCCCGTTTTTGCCTCCTCCTTACCGCGCTTCCCATGTTGATTGTGGCTTCTCGGGAGCGTTCTACTTTGGTTGGTTGTTTGCTCATAGCGAAGGAGAGGGTGATGTGAGAGACAAATTCCACAGAGATGCCCACGGCCTGCAGGAGAGTGGAGCAATTAGCAGTGAAAGAACAGTCGATGCACCTGCCTTTGTTGTTCACCCACGCAAGAGTATTGTCGATATTTTGTGCGGGAGGCTTTCAAGAAAAGATTGGACATTCATTTGCCTGGAATGGTAGAGGGCAGGGGTCTCCAATCTTGGCCACTTTAAGACTTGTGGACTTCAACTCCCACAAGTCTTAAAAGTGTCCAAGGTTGGAGAGCCCTGGTATAGGGTCTCCTACCTGAGCAGGGGCTGGACTAGAAGACCACTGAGGTTCCTTTTCATCCTCTTCCTTTATTGTTCTATTTCTAATATTTTGGCAGCACTTAGAAAAAAGTCAAGGCTGGAAAACCTCAATGGGGCAGGCAAAACATCACACGTACCAAGACAAAAGAGGAGGTGGGATAAGTTCAGGGTAAAAGTTAAAAAAAAAGTGAACGTGGAAGGAAAAGCTAACTATTTCACTCTCTGCACGAAAGACGGTGACTCGGGGAACCAAACAGGACCGGAATTTGGCCTAGCAGGAACTGCTCAGGACCTCCCAGCAGCTGCAGATAAAGGAAAGACCTGGAGGGCAGAGAAGTAGAATCTTTGCAGACTGCAAGAAAAGTGACGCTCAGCCTTGTTTGCTGCTTTGAGACAATAAAAAAGTCAAAAAAATAAAAAAATCATGCATCGGTTTGAGCGCTGCCTTTCCTGCCCCAAAAGGGATCCTCTCTGACACCCAAGAAGCTTCCACAGAATTCTAGTAAATAAAAACAGTTCCCTTTTAAGAAACAGAGTTTTTTAAAGGCCGCTGTCAGGATTCCAGCCATCACCCTAATTAAATCATGAGCCTGGAGCCAAACTTCACAAAACTTCAAAAGATTTATTATGAGTGACATGCTGGCATGACCTCTATGAAGCTGACTCTGAGATACGTAATTTACAATCACCTATGACCCTGTTTCCCACCCCCCACCGCCCCCCTGGGTGTATCATCATTCAGATTGTCCAACGAAACACTTTTATAGGCTGGGGGTCATCAATCGCACTCTTCAATAGACGATTTTCGAGCCCAGACTACCCGGTTCTGCCTCAGTTACAATCTTGGTGAGATAAGCTTGGAATGCGCTTCTGAGCTCACTCGCCATCTTCTCCTTCAGGTTTTTTCCCTCCCTCTCTTTCTTACGGCAACTTGGAAACAGGCACAGGACAGCCCCATTCTGCGATTTCCTAGCTAGACTGCTGCTGCTTTTACCCTCCTCTCGTTTTCGAGAGGTGGGTTCCTCCCTCTGCGCCCCAGGGGCCTTTTCCTTGTGATACCCTGCACCTCCAGAAAATCTCCAGTGGGGACCCTGCAGCAGGTGGATACTCCAGAAAAGCCCTAAGCACCAGGAATGCAAAGCTAAGCACATCTGGCAGGACCACGGGGCACTTGGGCACCCCCCCTTCCCTCTCCTCGCCTGCCTCCCCCGCACACAGCTGTGGTGCCCATCCCCAGGAAAGAAAGAGGGGCTCACTGTGACCAAGTTGATGAGGGAGACGGCATTGTAGGAGATTCCCCAAAGGTTCATGGCCCCCACGGTGTCCACAATGATCATGATGATGGTGAGCAGGTTGATGAAGGCCGAGCGCAGGTCCAGCCCCAGCAGGATGTAGCAGACGGCGAAGGTGGGCACCAGGCACAGGGCCAGGTTGATGAGGCCAACGGTGGTGATGGTCAGGTACTGCTCATAAAACACGTAGGTGATTCTGCGGGAAGAGAAGCGGTTCCGGGGAGGGAGTGGGACCCCTTGCTACGGCCAACACGCCACAGCCCACTCACCACGGAACCATTTAACAATTCTATTTCATTCTTTAAAATAAATTTACGCATATTCTAATTTTTGCCCTTCCCGTTCCATTCTGTCCCTCCTTTTGCATCCTTTCTTTAATGAATCTATTCTTGTCCCGTGGCGAGTTGGCCTTGGTGAGTTTTCATAGACCCTTCCGGGAACACTCCAAGGCCCACCCACCCCTCCCTGAGGAGGGAGATTAGAGATCATCTAGTTTAACCCCTTACCCAGTTCAACCACAATATTTATGGTGTCCTTGACAGGTTGTTATCCTGCCTCACTTAAACTCCCCAGGGAAGGAGAATGCCGCAGCTCTCGAGGCTTCTTCCCTTTGGTTCAACGTCAGGCAAACTTTTGCCTGGTGTCCAAACAAAACCTACTTCCTTATAACTTAAACAAATTGTTTCTCATTGCCTTGTGGAATCCTACAAGGCAGCCCTTCAGGCACCTCGGAGGGTTGTTACACCTCCTCACCGTCTTCTCTACCCTTCAGCTTCCCTCCTACTCTATGATCTTATGGCGTTGACCGCTTCTTTTCTTCTGTACGATGGTCCCCAACAGCTTGCTGACCCCTAACTGAATTGCCCCAAAGGTGCTTTTATTTATTGTTTTCAAGAGGCAACTGGACTTTCTGGGTTTTCTTTGAAGACGTTTCGCTTCTCGTCAAGAAGCTTCTCCAGCTCTGACTGAAGTGCTTTCTCAGGAGGGACACTATACTGCAAAGGAAAGGACTCAAGCTGCTCAGATGTTGTAGGCCTGTCATCCTCAGCTGGATCATCCCTTATCTCAGCCTGCTTGGTTCTTGGGAACTTCCACGCAGAATGGTGCATTGAGGTCACTCCATGTCAGGAAACAGGCTCTATACAAACTATCAATATAGTAATTTATTTACTTGTTTGTTTATACCCTGGCATTGTTAACCGCTTAGAGAGGGCTGTAAAGCACTATCAAGCGGTATATAAGTCTAAGTGCGATTGCTATTGCTATTATTTTTATACGGAACTTAAGGTGACGAACATATCTAATACTCCTTCCTCCTCCTAGTTTCCCTCACAATCACAACACCGAGAGACAGAGAGAGAGAGAGACAGAGAGAGAGACAGAGAGAGAGCAAGCGCAACTGGCTCGAAGTCCAGTCTTCAGCACTCCTTCTTCTCCTCCTCTGTGGCTCTCCACCATTTGGCAGCTCAGGACCTTTAAGGGTCAGGGCCTTTGCCCCGCAGCCATGCCCGTTAGCTGGTTCATGTTGGTAGCCGAGAATCGGCTTTGGACTCTTCCAAGCAAGACCCGAGCCCAATCGCAATTTCATGGCTGGAATGTGTAGCCCTGAAGCTCCCTTAAGAGTAGATGGCTTCCAGATCCTTCTTGCCCTGCGATGGGGGGCACGGCACCCCTTTCTTTCCTCAGCTCCCCCTCCCTCCCTCCCCGGGTCTGCCAAGTTTCTCCTCCCTCAACGTACGCGTAAGGGAAGACCTGGAAGTTCGGATCAGTGCCGGGAACTTCCCTCAAAGTAGCCGTAATGTTAGCCGCCAGTTGCCGCATCACCTTCAAGGCTGCCGTGTTTTCCTGAGAGTTCTTCAGCGGGGTGTGGTAGGCCATGAACCGGGATGCTGTTGGAGGCAAGAGGTGTGATGTTGTTCCATCCCCAGACCAGCCTTCCTCCAGAAATCACAATCCCACTCTGAAATTAGGCGGGATGACATAGAACTCAAAGTCATTTCCTGCTGGCCTGCATAGAGAGCACTGTCCACTCGTAAAGCGTTCCTATTTCAAGTTGCCATAAACAAGGGGGCGGAAGAAATCTGACGGAGCAGGGCAGCCATTTAAAACCAGAAGTTCCTTCCAGCACTTATCTCACAAAGATTGTAGCCTAGGCTACCGGATCTTCTGCCCAGGAAAATCCTTACTTGGAGAACGTGATTGATGACACCCAGCCCAGTGAAAACGTGCTTCACTGGAGAACCTGATTTATGACACACCCAGGGGGGAGGGGGGAAACAGGATCACAGGTGAATGTTAATTAGGTATGCCAGAGTTGGCTTCATTTAGATTAATGCTGGCATGTTGCTCCTAATAAATCCTCTGGATTCTTTTGAAGCTTGGCCCGAGGCTCATGATTTAATTAGGGCAATCACCGGAACCCTGACAAGTGCCTTCCACTGCTGGGTTCTACTCACCCAAGATCTCCCCATCGGACCCCAGACGTACCGATGTGTCATAAGCCCCGAGGCCCCTGTAGAGGGAGGAAGAGATGAATGCACCGGGAAGGCTGATGAACCTCTGGACGGTGTGGGCAAACGGTGCCGAATGGAAACAGACCCCCCGCCCCAAGCTACATTTGTGGCACTCACCCCTTGGGACACTTGAAGTTGGGCATGTCTTGGAGGAACCAGGGCAGGAATTTGTTGAACTCTTCTCTGTTGGGCCGGAGGATGCCTTGGACGCGGCCCATGCATTTGTTGAAAGTGCAGGCAAGGGAGTCTACCAAAGAGAGACAAACTCTTGGACACTGGCCCAGCCCAGGGCCCCGTAGACATTTGGCCACCTGCCCTGAGATGGGGTGAACTTCACCCACCCTCCCTGAGCAGAGTTCCTTACCGCTGGTTGAGGGGCAGAACTTGTCCTTGTTAGGGCCAGATTTGTAAATGCGGCAACATCTGGATATGGGATTCAGCCAGTCGATGAAGTCATCTACCCAGGAAGTAGCTGGAATGGCCAGATAGTACCTGAAAGCAGAAAGAAAGCTCAGGATTTAGGTCAGCCTTGGGGTCTCTTCTCTTAAGGCCTCGACAGAAGCCTTAGCCAAAGACGGCTTGAAAAAACTTTGGCAGAGATTTCTGAGGTGCTTTTGGTGCCTGAGTTTTAACTGATGCCATTCCGGTTTGGGACACGCCGGGCAACCACAGACATGAGTGAGCAGCTTTCTATAGCTCTGCCCCCTTAAAGGCACATGTTTAGATAGCCAGGCGATTACTTCGGCTTCAAACACCATTAGCATCTTTCATACGGAAAATTAAAATCAAAGCGTGTTTTTTTTTAATAGCAGGAAGATACGTATACTGCAAAAAGTTTAATTTTGAGTTGAAAGCAGCTTCAAATTGGCTTACTTCTCAGGGAATTTGGTGGCCATTTGGATCGTCTGCGTCATGGAGTTATTATTACACCCAGAACTGGAACAGATGCTGTTCATTCCAGGCACCGAGTTGTAGTTGTAGCCACCAGTGGTAACGAAGAACATTGGGGCGCCCACCATAAAATATCGGTTGAAAAACTGGAAGAACGTCACCATGTACGAGTCCTGAAGCATCAAAGAAAAGCAAGGGGAAGTTTAGCCGCTCCTTGGCCACCTAATCTGCCTTTCTGAACATGTTTCAGAAATGGAGGGCTGGTCGGCGAATGCCGTTCCCTGGAAGGGCTTCCTTTTGCTCCATCAGCCAAGAGGGAGGTTAGCTGACTGGTTCCACTGCCTGCACAAACGCCAGAAGGAAGATTAATGTTTAAATGCACTACGTTTCTATGTTTAGCCAGTGATTTGGTTGGTTTGTTTAAAATAAGACAGGGGTGTCAAACTCAAGGCCAGAGGGCCAGAACTGGCCTACGGGATACTTAGATGTGGCCTGCAGGGCCGCTCTGGAAACAGAGAAGGACCGGCCCGCAGTGCTTCTGCCCGTGAAAACGGGCTCCCGAGATCCGTTTTCGGCTGCCAGGGCCTCCTGCAACTCTCTGCCAGCAAAAATGGGGCATCCAGCCCTCCCGAGCTCCGTTTTCACTAGAAGGGGATTGCAGGAGGCCCTGGCAGACGAAAATGGAGCTCGGGAGCCTGTTTTCGCTGGAAGTGTGCTTGGGCCGCCACAGGCATCCCCGACATAAGTGACCGTCGAGTTGGCCATGCCCCTCCCCCCTGTCCTCCCGAGGTCAAAAACAACCTTGATGTGGCCCTCCATGAAATCGAGTTGGACGCCCTTGAAATAAGATGTACGGCTTCAACCCTTTCTAACTTAACTTCTGCATCCGCCATAAAACCATCTCAGGTGTCGTTGCTTAAAGTGGTTTCAGAAGGAAGGCAGGTTATCTCAGGAGTGGCTTTCCGACAGGGGCAGGGGTGAAATGAGGCTCTGCTGCTTCTGGATCGGCCACTACGGTCCTCTGCTCACCTTGGGCACCGCCAGTTCTTGCTCCAACCCCACATCGATGTGGAATGTCAGGTAGATGCCAGCACAGAAAAGCAGGACGAAGAGCAGCACCTGGAGACGGGAGGAAGGGCCAGAAGGAAAGCTGGGTGTGTCAACTCTTAAAACGTTTCTATGCCCGTTCCAGAGTTGCCATGAACAGAAGGGGGGGCGGGGGGCGGGGACATGAAAGCTGTGCATTCCCTTCTTATCTTGCAAAGATTGTAACTAAGCTACCAGAATCTCTAATTGGAGAAGGTGATTGATGACTTTTGGCTATGAACGTGTTTTGTTGGAGAGTGTGAATTATGATACACCCAGAGGGGTGGGGGTCGGGGGAAAACCAGGGCCAAGGGTGACCATGAATTACGTGTCTCAGAATCGGCTACATACAGATCATGCCGACATGTTCGCTCCTAATAAATCCTTTGAAGTTTTTAAAGTTTGGCTCGAGGCTCATAATCTAATTAGGGCAACTGCCGGAATCCTGACAGTGAGCTGGCTCTCCCCACCCCACCCCTGTTTTGCCCCCCCGTCCCTCAGATCCCCTTCCCAGCCACTCTGCCCAGGCGGGGCACTCACCACCAGAGCTCGGACGATGCTGCTGCCCAGCAAGGCTGGCGTGTAGATCTTGCGCATGAATGTACGGAGAAGCCCATCGTGTGGCTTCACGGGCTCGCATTCAGGCACGCGGAGGCAGCAGCAGAGATCCACCCGAGAGGCCTATGGGCAGGGGGATGGAGAGCTCATGGCGGGCTCTGCAAGAGAGGCCCCCAGCCCAGCCCACCCCCACAACAGCAGCTCAGCCCCCAGATGCCCTGCAGCCGGCCTGACCTTCTGCCTGCGGATATCCAGGGACATCAATGCCACAAAGAGTGACATCTGGAGCAGAAAGACGAAGAAGACTGCCAGGGCTGCCGAGAGGGCAAAGGTCTGGACCGCAGGCATGGGTGTCAGGGCCCCTAGAAAGCCAAAGGAAGGGATAAGGTGGAAGGGGGTCGCTTGTGGGGCTCTGGTGAGATAAGGAGGCTTTCAAATGGGGACATTTACTTTTGCGCATAGTTATCCTCAACGCAATGAACTCGGACAAACTCCAGGAGACAGGAGGGCCTGGCACGTCCCTGGGGTTGCAACGACTCACACCAACAATAGCCACAACAACAACTCCACTTCAGTCTGGCTGGGTTTGCACAATTGGGCTAGCGAATTGTTTTCCAGCATATAATACGAACCTATTTCCTGGCTCACATCCTAATGCTGAAACACACCTTTTCCAAAGGTTGCATTCACCTGGCACGGAAAACTTCCTACCAATGCCCCCGACCTCCACTGCCTGCAGTGTCTCCACCCCAAAAGCCGGTCGAGGCCACTGGGGGGGTGGGGGTCATTAGCCATGGGGGTGGGTGGGGGCAATAGCACCTATGGGTCAGGATGTGGGACGAGCCGCCC
This sequence comes from Pseudonaja textilis, assembly GCF_049901715.1. Lineage (NCBI taxonomy): Eukaryota > Metazoa > Chordata > Lepidosauria > Squamata > Elapidae > Pseudonaja > Pseudonaja textilis. The sequence goes on along the minus strand of NC_141998.1, from coordinate 790,118 downwards.
GATTCACCCACCTGCCTCCAGCTTCACTCACCCAGGAAGAAGCAGATGACCTCAGAGAGGCTGCACAGGAGCATGCTGGGGGCCACGCTGCCCAAAGTGCGTCCAAGGTGCTGCTCTGGGGTTTCCCCAGGTTCTGGCTGGGATTTCTGGCAATGGCAGAGGCGGGGGGGGAGAGACGGGGTGAGAGGTAGGGCCAGCCAGAGAGGAAAGGCTGCCTGACGGGGCCGCTCCAGGCTCAGCCGGGCAACACCCACCCCGATTTAGTCTGGTGTAGCAGGAAGGGCCTTGCTCCTGGCTCTCCGGAACCCCGTTTCTTCCCAGCACCCCAGTTCCAAACAGGAGCTTTGGCCTGTTCTGAGCCCACCCGTCTTGGGGATGGGGAGGCATTGGCACCTGGTGTCCCAGCACAAAGATGAAGATGTTATCAGCGCCAACCGCCAGGACCAGGAAGGGCACCACTTCAATGATGATGAGGGACGAGGGCAGCCCTACGAAGCTGTAGAAGCCCAAAGATGACAGCACGGCCCCCAGGACCACCAAAATGCCACCCAGGGCAAGAGACAGCTTGGCATCCACCTGGAAAGGAGACGGGGAGGGAAAGTCTTGTAAGCGATTGACAAATCAAATAAATAAATAAATGACTGATAGATACCTAGATGGATAGATGATAGATAGATAGATGAAGTGAGAGAAAGAGATGATAGACAGACACAGACAGACAGACAGATTGATACATAGACAACCACAGATAGATCGATAGATCTAGATGAAGTGAGATAGACAGACAGACAGACAGATTAAACTATCCACTCCTATCCACTATTGACCTCACCCCATTCCTAAGAGGTCTGCAAGGGCCGTGCATAAGCGCACCATCGTGCCTACCGTCCCTGTCCTATTGTCCCCATTTATTCGTACCTATTTCCTGTATTCCTACTCATGTTTATTCTTATGCCGATCATCTCATACTCATGTTTATATTTATTTATTCGACAAAACAAATAAATAAATAAAATAAAAATAAAATAAATAAATTAGGCAGGTCCTTCCTAAGTTTCTTCCTCTGACCATTAAGCCACCCACCGGGGTTTTTCCTCTTGTCTGGTTCTTCCCTGGAGAGTATCTCTTTCCTTTCTCCTCCCTGAAGGCCACCCACACATTCCCTTATACCCCAACTTTCCTGCTCCAGGAAGGGGGGAATCTCATCACTTGTCACTCTTAGAATCTGGCTGCTCTGCCCAGGAGGGACAGCCATGGGCGTGACTGAAAGTTTCCCCCCCTGCTTCTCTCTCCGCAGAGACGTCTTGGAGAGACCAGGCTCACCACCCACCCAAACGCTTCACCCTGATCTGGAGGAAGTTCTGAGAAGCCGCGAGTCTGTGGCAGCTCTTGTTCTTCCTTGAACCAACTGGGACCAGCCTCCCCTCCCGTCAGACCCACAAGCTGGACGGAAGGCTAGAACTGGTTGGGGGATCTGGCATGTTGTCTGCCTGTCTTTTCGTCCTACCAGGATGTTCCTGCAGCTGGAGTATTCTCCCAGGGCCACCGTGATGTATATGAAGATGACCAGGTAGCTGACGGCAAAGATGGGGAGGTCCTCCCAGGTGCTTCGGCTGACTTCATCCTCCAGGGAGCGCTGCAGTCGCAGGAAACGGAGGAGAGTTGAATTGGCTCCCGCGGGAACATCAGATAGCAATTGATAAGCATTTGTAGCACAAGACCTGCATTTTGGGCTTTTCTTATCGTCTTGGTTAGTTCTGAGTAAATGAAAACCAACTGCGCAATTCTTGCGAAAGGCGGAGGCAGAAGGGCAGCTGGAGGCTCTGTTCACATCTGCCCTGCCCTGCCTGCAACAGACACGGCTGGTTTTAAAAGTTGGCTATGAGCAAGAGAAGCGGGAGCCTTCAGGACTTCCTAAAATGCAGCTACGCGACAGTTTGTAAAGTTATTCCCTCAAGTATTGCTTTATGGTCTTATTGTGGCTTTTAATGCTGTTTTTATTTTTGGTTGGGAACCACTCAGAGTTGGCCTTAAGGTGGGCAGCTAAAATGGTTTAAATAAAAGCACAGGTAACATACAAGTGCCTTTCCCAGGGAATTCTACCGTATTCGTAACCTGGAACGATGCCAGCATTTAGACCCTTTTCGGCCAGCTCTCCTCTCCTGGGCTCCCTTGTCCACATGAAGGCTGCTGCCTGGTGTTACAGCTGGATTCAGTCCCCCGAGCAGGAAGGGACAGTGGCACTCATACCTCCGCCATGTAGGCGATGGCGTATTTCTCGGAGTTATTTTTCTGAAATTCCTGGACCACCTCCAGGAAACGCTCCTCCCACAAGAGCACAAAGTCAGCATGCGGGTCGCCGGAGAGAAAGTTGTTCAAGGAGAAGGTGAGGATGAGAGCTTCTGCTTCAGAATACGCCAACCCTGTCGAGCACAGAGGAAAGTCACCAAAACGCCGGAGAGGCAGGAGGACCTGCTAGTTCCAACAGATGCTTCCAACCAGAGTCCCCAGGGCAGCGGGAAAAAGGCCCAACCGCCCCAGGAGGAAGCCCAACAAGGCCCAAATCAGGCCCGGGGATCCAGCTGGTCCGTTTGGAAAATGTCTAGCGGGAAATGCATGGATCAGATAATTCTGGACTCCCGTTTCTCATCAGAATAAGTTGCAAACTCCACCTTAGCCCCGATTCTAAGCAAGCTTCCTTTCAGCCTTTCCGGATTCCAATTTGAGAATGGTTCACACGAAAAGACCTCATAGCTCTTAGGGGGTTGAGCTCAGAGCTAGCGATGGACCACAAACGTCACACCCTGACACAGAAAACAACGGCTGTTGTGTGATTCATGTGAAAACTTGAAAGCCACCGTCCCTTAGTTTTGCCTCTCCTCATTTTACTCCCTGCCCAAATGCAACAAAATACACCGAAACAAGAAACTTCTTCTTTTTCTGTGGGACCAGTTGCTGCGTGGCCTTCTGTTTTCGCTTCCCACCACCATGTCCAGGTTTTATATTTGTTGACAAATTTGCTTTGCTCTAAATTTTAAATCTTAAAATTTGTTCCTGAACGGCAGATAAATCTTTTCTCACTCTCTGCTGCTAATAAATTCCAAGTTTGTGGCACTTATTCTGCACTGACTTCTCTGCAGGAACCCGAGGTGCATTGCAACTTCATCCTGATAAAGTTCTCCAACTGAGCACGAATGCTCCTTTTTTCCCACACGTAGACTTTCTAGAAAACCATATTTAAAATTGTTTCTTTCCTCCCATTGCTGCTGTTTCACATGTCCACATGGGGATGCCCGGAGGGTTCTTCCTTACAGCTGTGTTAATGTACATTCTGAAAAACAGATGGGTCCCAGTTGCACTGCCCTTGCAATGGAGCCCTGCAGCACCTGGGGCAAAATGCTCCTCTGGTGCCGTCTGGGACCTACCATAACAGTGACGGGATTGGAGGGCTTTGCCCCGCCTCTCCCAGGTAAACCCGATAGGAAGCGTGTCAGAGTTACAGATATCTTAATTCCAATCTAAAGAAGGCACAGCTGAGATCTCAAGAAACGGAAAAACAGCCAGAAAGCATCGCCAGCTCAAGGTAATCTACCTCCGAGCCCAGCGGGGGCCTGGACCTTCCTACCACAGCCAGGTAGGATACCAGGGTTATCAATGCTTGTCCTTCTACCTTCCAGCTGACCTCGCTCTCTTCTTCCCCTGACCTAAACCGGGTCGGTCCTGTTGGGAACGCCATGAAAGAGGGGGCCACTGCTGTCTGTGCTTAGCACCTGGGAGGGAGCAGGTTCTCCTACCTGAGTATCCTCCTACAGCCAGGAAGGGGAACACGGGCGCTCCGTAGTCTGACATACAGCTCAGCTTGAGCTCCGTGGTGTCTTGGAAAGAGGCTGGAGAGCTGTGGTAAGGGCAAGGAAGAGAAGAACACACACTGTGATAATGTGGGGGGTGCGAGGGGAGAAGACGGGAGAGAAAGAACAGCTCCGATCCCCGAGGCAAGAGAGGCTGTCATGCACCAAGAAAACCATTGGCCTGGCCTGTAACGCCTGCAAGGACTCTCGGCAGGCTCCGAACAACGAAGTGGACGGGCGGTAGAGCAGTCAGGGCCAACCAGGGTTTGTGCTGATGGGCCAGGCTCCTCCTATGGCCAGTTGCAAAGTGCCCCCCAAAAGGTTGGGCAGCAGCCTGTCGCCTTCAGTCCTGCTACCCAAACACCAGGAGGACCCAGATCGGGGTGGGCCACTCATCTCCCTTCACTTCCATTTAGGCTAAGGTTGGGAGGGGCCAACCACGAGGGGGGTGGAGGGGCAGCCAGCCAGCTTAAAAAAGGTCCCACCCCTCCCTATCCTGGTGTCGTGCCTGGAGTGACCCAGGGCCAAGGAAGCAGCTGCCTCCAGCAGGCAAGGGGCACACGCCCAAGACAGACAAGAATTGGGGTACAAGAGGCAGCAGCAGGACTGGCACTGAAGGTGGCAACCTTAAACTGGCATATACTTTATATATATGTGTGTGTTTTCTTAAGTTTTCATAGGTACTTACATGTATGGTATTCAGCTTTGCTCGGGTAATACAGAAGCCTGATGATGGCAGATGAGATTCTGCCGAAACATTGCTACAACTTTAAAAGCACAACTACAATGACGTGGGAAAATACCCGAGCAAAGCTGAATACCATCTATATCTATATCTATATCTATGTCTATGTCTATGTATATATATATACACATATCAGTTCAGAGATGGTTAGGAAAGATAAATGAATGAATGGTGATGAAAAGGAAACGGTGCCACCAAAAGGTGGCACCAGCTGCCCTTCTTAGCAAGGATGAAAAGATGAAAGAGGAACGTGGTGGCTCAGTGCTTCAGGTGCTGAGCTTGTGGATCAGAAAGGCCGGCAGTTCGTCGGCTCAAATCCCCAGCGTCGCATAATGAAGTGAGCTCCCGTTCCTTGTCCCAGCAGCTTCTGCCAACCGAGCAGTTCGAAAGCATGTAAAAAAATGCAGGTAGGAAAATATGGACCCCTTTGGTGGGAAGGGAACAGCGTTCCTCTGTGCGCCTTTGAAGGCGTTTAATCCTGCCGGCCACATGACCACGGAGACGTCTCTGGACAGCGCTGGCTCTTCGGCTTTGTAAGGGAGATGAGCAGCGCCCCCTAGAGCCAGAAACGACTAGCATGGATGTGCAAGGCGGGGACCCTTTACCTTACCCCGAAATGAAACGGATCCACCTCACCCCGCCGCACCCCCTGCATAGAAGGCGGCTTCCCAAACTCCCACTCACTGGATGCAGTAGAGGAAGTGGTCCCTCCAGTCGACTGTGCCGTTCTTCTTCCCCACCGTCTGGTTGGCTGTCCTGTGCAGGAGCGTTCGGTTGTTCTGGAAGAACTGCAAAAGGCTGTTGACCGCACAGTCGGAGAGGCTGGCGTTCCGGGGGTTCAGAGGGGCGTAGCAAATGTCCTGCAAGGTGACCTGCCTCTGATGCTTTTCAGACCAGATCTTCAGGCCCTGCAGCCTCGTCTGCAAGTCCAGCAGGTCCAAGAGCACCGCTTGAGAGAGGACCCCGCTGAAGTTCTGCCGGCCCCAGAAAATGGAATCATAAATGTAGCTCGAGGGGTTCTTGGCTGTCAGGATGATTTGGTTGGTCCGGAAGAAGGGCCCAAAGTGCTCCTCGTAGAGCGCTTTCTCCTGCCGGGCCTGGCTGTCGGGAGAGGCCCAGAGCTCCAGGGGGTCTGTGGTCAGTTCCATCCACATCATTCCGCTGGAAAGCCCTGCCACAATGGCTAGAGAAAGGAGGACGACTTTGATGGGGTTAGAGGCCACCAGGGTGCCCCAACTGCTGAAGGCCTTCACGAAGAAGTCGTACACGGCCTGGCTCACCTTCTCAGAGGTGGCCGACTTAGTCACGGCGTCCTCTTTGCTGCGGCCCTTCTGCTTCTCGGGTGAGGAGCGCCTCTGCCACAGCAGCAAGGACATAAAGGACAGCGCAACCACCCCGAAGAGAAGGATGGAGGCAAAGAGGACCCCGTCCATGCTGCCCACTTTGAAGGGCTGGTATTCGGAAGAGGGAAGCTGGATGGCCGGACACGACTGTTCACAGTCCGGACAGGAGCACTTTGGGCTACTATGGACAGCCTCGCTGCACTTCCAGACTGTTTTGTTGAGGGGCAAAATGCCCATCTCCTCAGCTGCCCAGTCCGCTGGTTTCAGCTGAAAGGAGATGGCCAAGGGGGCCAACCCGTTGCTCGTGTCGCCTTGGAAGTCTAGCCAGCGCTGAGCGTTGCACGCAGCCTTCCCGTACTTGCCACACATGACATCCATGACGTAGCCCCCGGTGGCCGGTATCCTGACTCCCTTGCACGACCGGAAGACTTCCTCGGCAAACTGCTGGCTGTAGAAAGACTGAAACTCCAACACGCCCCTCACCGAAGCGTTCAGGAAGGTGCCGTTGAAGTCCCGGGTGAAGTCCCGGGTGATGTTGATGAACTGGCTCTGGTTTGGGCTGCAGATGTTCTGGCAGTGGATGTTGGAAAAGTTCTCTGTGCAGGCTGGGCAGCGAGACAGCATGGACCAGAGCGGCATCAAGCTCTGCTCCAGGAATTGCAACTGGCCCAGCGAGCAGCAGGCGTAGGTGCTGTTCTCTCCCGTGAAGAGCATCGGGCACAACTTCTTCAAGTGGCTGAGGTGGGAGCCCGTGAGTAGCCGGGCCGGGGTGTTGGAAAGGCAGGGCACTTTGTGCGGGAGTTGTCCGTTTCCAAGTTCAGGATTCAGGCCACATTCACCATAGGCGGCACAGTATCCTGCCCGGTGGATTTCGGTCAAGGCGGCAGCCTGGAAGGCAGAGAGGCAGGGAGAGCTCCTTAATCCCCATGGCTGTTGAGGGGGGCCATGTTTGCGCTGGTGGGAGGGGCTGGGGAAGGAGGAGGGGTCCCTCTGCCCCCATGGGTTGCAATAGGGACTGGACGGCAGATATAGCTGCACGGGGATCAAAGCAACCCCGCCCCGATCAAGCACAGCTTCCTCCTCTTCGGAAGCTCAAGGGGGGGGGCACATTCTGCCGGGGGCCCTTTGAGAAGCCTTAGGATCAGGGGTTGTTGTCTTTCGCGCCCCCCCCCTCCCCTCCCCAGGCCTTTGAAGTCTTATTTCACCTTCCCAACCAAGGAAGAACCAGGAAACGGGGCCCCCTTTTCCACCCTGCATTGGCTTCTAAGGGAGGGAGGGGCAACCCGCAGCCTGGGGTTCAACGCAGCCTCCCAAACTCTCGTTTTGTCGTCCTTGGAACCATCTCTAAATATCATGACTGAAAACCGATTTCCGGGCATTTTGAAGTGGGAATGTCTATTTATTAAATGTATATATGTCTCATCTCATGGGATTAGCCTGAAATACGAATGTGGCATTTCAAAAAGACATTTCCTCAGATTTGCCACCAAATTAGCCCTACCCACATGTATTATATATCCCCCACCCCCATATCAAGTACCGCCTCTGGCCGAGAGGCCTGTCCCACCCTATTCTAAAGGAAAAGCAGAGGCTTGTCCTGTCCTACCCAGTTAGAGAACGTCAGTCATAGAAGCAGGTCATCCCGTTCCCACCCTTGGTGCCAGCCAGCTCTGCCCTTTTCCAGAAGATGCCCTCCGTCTTCCGTGGCAGGAGCAAAGCGGAAAATGCTCCTGCGTTCCCCCAGAGGGGAAGAGGCCCGCCAGCCTTTGTTTCTTCACTCCGGGATGCCGGTCTCCAATACGGCTCTTGCTCCCAAAGACTTTTTAGCCTGCCATCTCCTTGAGGCTCACCGTAAAAAGTTAGCCTAACTTGAACCACTTGCCTATGACTGGACCATCTGGGGACAATCTCCTCCTCTGAACGAACTTCAAAGGATATTTGGGTGTTTGGATACTTGACTTTTCTGTTTGTGTATGTATCTCTAGTTGCCCCAAACTACAGATGTATCTGTTTAGGGAAGCCTTAATGGAGGAAGTGGTCCTTCGCAGATAAATTGACACACACCACACACCCCGCTGAAGTGTCCGTCCCTTCAAAGGGCCGAGAGGGAGTTCAGGAGAAGCCTTGTAGTTGGGGACACCAGGTCCCTCAAAAGCACACCTTGCTACTAAACCCTTCCCGCCCACAACCTCCGCTGCTGCTGTCATCACTGCTCACCCACCTCGGTCCTCAGGTCCAGACTGGTGCTGAGCACCACTACGGCAAACAGGGCCACCCGCAGCATCCTGGCAAGTCTGGGCTACCGGCAGGGCTCCTCGGAGAAAAGGGAGTGCCAAAGCGCACGCTCGCTCCTCACCTACTTTCAAGATATCACACACACCAATCAGGCTGCACCAGCATCGTGTCCTGGCTTATCATTTACCCAGAGATAGCAGTGGGGTTCTCGCCATGCTGGGCTAGTCCCCACCTACCTGTTTCTCCACCCGCACCCCCGGCTTATTTGGAATCTTGGCCTTGACCCAGCTGGGAAACCGAGGCACGCTTTAGCAGCAAGCACTGCTCTGACCAAGAGGACAGACAGGGGCAGCTGCCTTGACCCTACGGGCCAGATACTGGAGGTTTATAATCTTGCGCCAGTCTTCCTCATCTACCCCCTATTATGGCATAAAGGAGGGCCGAGGCTGCCTCTTTTCCACGGGAGCTTTTTTGGCCTGACAAATACAATTGACACAAGAAATACTGAAATCCATTCTCGAGGGCAACTTGTGTCGGAAAGGAGCAAAAAAAGGTCTTCCGTAACTCCCAGACAGATCCTGCCACAATAGGCCCTGGTGGTGTTTTTAAAAAAAGAAATTGCTCCTCCGTATATCTGCAACCTTACACATTCCTAACAGTCATTTTGGTCTCTGAACTTTCCTCCATGATGTGAGCGCAGCACTTGGTGGAAAGTTGCAACTCCTTTAGAATAAAAAACAATAGCAGCAAATGCAAAAATGAACTTGATGGTTGAAGGGGTCTCGATGAATCGAGAGGTAAAACGCGAGCCAGCACTGCCCAAAACCCCTAAAAGAAGAACTGGCCTGCAACAAAATAATACTGGTTTGGCTCCTATGGCTTCGGTGCCGAACCTTTGGGAGGGAGAGCAAAGGGGGGAAATGTCTTCCTCCGAGCCCAGCAGCCCCAAGAGCGGAAGGAAGCGAGAGGCGGGCAGGTTTCCCCGTTAGGCAGTGTAGGAGGGCAGTGGAGAGCAACGGTCACGGTCAAAGACACAACTCAAAGAGAACAGCGAGATAAGGGGAGGCAGGTGCAAGGCCACAGCGAGCTTGAAAGTTGTAAACAAAGGATCCCAGTTGGATCTTTGATGCATATTCTCCTCCTGTTGAGGATGATGGGCGAAAGGCACTTATCTCCAGAAAGCCACGTCATTCTATTGCCAAAGAAAATGGGATAGTTTTGAATGATCATCAACAAAGATAAAGAGCAGCCTCTAGGAATTTAAAATGGAGGAACTGAAAGACAACAACGGTTATTTGCTGGAACTTCGGGCCCAGGAGGAAACTACCATAAAGTGTGGGGTTGTTGTTTGTTTTTTACCACTGGACCGGCAAGGTTAAGAAAGTAAAGCATCTAAAAGCTCGCAAAATGAATGGAATTGTGTTATGGCAGACAGAGAAGAACCAGGCCGGCTCTGATGGACATTGCTCGCTTCCGCAGAATTGGGTTTTCACAGGTAATTTTGGACAGGACCCACTTGGAACAAGCATAGGGGCCACACCTATTTAAACAGGGCATAGAAAAAGGCCTCCACCTGTCACTTTCCAGCAAAAGTGAAAGATTTGACACTCCTTGGATATTGGATCAGCTGCGGGACTCTTTTCAAAGCGAGGCCAGCCGGCTGCTTGTCTGGGATGCCATTTTAATTTGCATTCTTGGGCTGGTCGAGGGCCGGACTCGGTGTCCTCAATGGGCCTTTTCTCTTCCACCCAAGGACGCCAAGAGGTTTTTTTTACGCCACTTATTTTTATTAGTTTCTGCAAATACAAAACACAAAGGAAAATAAAAACGAATGGGAAAGTAGGGGAAAGAAAAAGGGAAAAGAAAATGTGAGGTAAAAGTGTGGACCTCAGACTCTTTTTAGCACGGTAGAAGATAACATTACAGCCTCAACCACTTATGTTTGCACATTAGTACATATTAGCCATTTCTAGAACAAACTTAATTGGCAATTAAACTTCATTTAATGGAACGGTTTCCTTGTTCTCCCCCCCTCACAAGCGCTAAATCCAGACGTGATCTTCCGGTGAAGATGGGCCTTTCTCCTTCCGAGGATGATGCCGAGCCCCAACGGATGGCCTCGCCACCTGCCTTCCTGACGGAGCATCCGCCAAAGGCTGCCCCAGCCGTCTCCTTCCTCCCCGCCATCTCCGTAGCTCTGGCCCTTTTAATACCATGACCGAGTCCCCCGTCCTTGCTGGGTGAAATTGGGGGGGGGCTGCGCAAAGGGGAGTCCAGCCAAAGCACTCGGGGGAGGGGCCTCCTTGCCCTCCTGATCCTTCGCGTGCAACGTCACATCAGGCCAGGCCACGCAAAGGCGACACTCTGAGCCTCTTATCCTGCCACTTCAAGGTTTACAATCCTGTCCTGGCCTTGAGGCCTGATAAAGCCGGGCAAGAGTCCACCAGCCGCCACCCCGGCCCACTGGTTGGCAAGGCGCCCTGGGGCCGGCTGCTCCAGCCTGCCGGGAAGAACCTTTTCTGGCAACAGGCGCCGTCCGGCCCTTTCGCACGCCGGTTGGTTTTATTTAGGCGAAGAGGGTGCGCGCCGCCTCTGCTCCAGAGCCAACTCCGCTGGCTCCCGGAAATTCACAGTGCTGCTTCCCACGAGGCCGAGGTGTTTGCGGGACGCCCTCCCGCCTTGCCTGCTCCTCTGAAGGCCATCCGCACGAGAGCACCCAAGAGACGCAGCCGGAGTCAGGAATCGGCACCAGGTGCCCCACGAAAGGGTTTTTTTTGTCCTGGCTATGGCAATTTATTGAGCCGGGGGCAGTTTGGCAAGAGGAGCCCAGGGACGGGGGGAGAGAGCGAGAGCAGCTGTAGGGCCCTCCTGACCTCCGGGCCAGGGGAACCGGTCTCTGGTCACTCCCAGGGATCCTGCGGCTGGTGGGAGCCGAGGGCTCCGGTGGCTTATCTGGGCTTGGCCAAGGCCCGAAACTTCTTCCGGGTGTTCTTGAAGCTGTGCAAGGGGTTCCGCTGGCCCTGCGAAGGAGGTCGTGGCGTTAGCCCCCCCGCCCCAGGACCACCCGAGAGCTCCAGCCCAGCCCTTGGCCGCCAGGCTCGGCCGCTGCAGTTGCTCCCCTGGGAACGGGGGGTGGGCAGCAGAGGAGACCACCAACCTTGCTAGTGGAGGCTGGGCATTTCCGCCGCTTGCGCTTCCCAGGGAGGGCTGGCACTGCTGGTCGTAGACCCTGAGGCACTGCAAGAGGAAGAGCCTGTCAGCTTCCAGAAAGGCAACCCCCACCCCCACCCCACCCCCCGGCCCCTCCTGGCCCTGCGCACAGCCCGCCAGGTGCTTCCACTTCCTTGGGAAACCCAGGGGAGGCTTCTGCCCCAAATCCAGCCCACTGGAAAGGAGAAAGGCCCACGTCTACGAGAAAGAGGGGAAGCGCCACGCCTGTCCGAGACGCAGAGGGGCCTTCGGTTTCTAGCAGCCCCTCCCTCCCCAACAGCGGAGAAGCCCCTCCAAAGCGTGGCCCCTACCCAGGTATTCTGGGATGTTGCGCAGGTGGGGCTTCACGATGGCCGGGTGAAGGGGCTTGTCGTGGCGCAGCAGGTTCAGATCCCGGGGATTGTCTTCGAAGTACGTCTGGGAGAGAAAGGACCAACGGGCGGATCAGCTGGACGGAGGCCGCCCCTGGGAAGGAGAAGGGAGCAGTGGGGGGAGGAGATGGGGGGGGGATTGGGGCCAGCTTCTCCGCCCCACACGGGGTACCTTGAGCTTCTCCGAGTTGAGCAGCTCTTCTTTGATTTCACGGAGCCGAGCTTCTTTGATAGCCTGCTTGGTGATCGACCGCATGGCATCCTGGGGCAGAGGGGAGGAGAGAAGGGGCCATTAATGGCGCTTCATGCCCCAAGCCGAGGCTCTTCGGACTGGGCCAGTTTAAGGCTTGTGGACTTCCACTCCCAGGATTCTCCAGCCAGCTATGCCGCCCCTCCCTCTTTCTGGACCCCCAGGAAAATAGAAAACTTCCCTTCCTCATCCATTGCACACTTTATCTCACACTCTTTATGGCCAGGGTCTTCAAACTGGACAGCTTTAAGGCTTTGTGGGCTTCCACTCCCAGAATTCCTGAGCTAACATGACTGGAGGACGAATTCTGGGAGTGGAAGTCCACAAAGCCTTAAAGCTGTCCAGTTTGAAGACCCCTGGAATAGATAAAGAGAGATCGAATAGATAGAGTGAGAAAGATAGGATAGGATAGGATAGGATAGGATAGGATAGGATAGATGGTCTTCAAACTGGACAGCTTTAAGGCTTTGTGGACTTCCACTCCCAGAATCCCTGAGGTAACATGACTGGAGGAAGAATTCTGGGAGTTGAAGTCCACAAAGCCTTAAAGCTGTCCAGACTGAAGACCCCCTGCCCTAAACCAACCACTATAGGAGGGAGGGGAGGCAGCAAGAGGTGTCAGAAGACCCCCCAGGCTGCCGCATTAAGGCCGCCACGGTGTTCCCTCACGTCTCTCTGTCTTCTCCTCTGTTTGGCCTGGGCTCCCTCTCGTGCGCTAGTGTGGCCACTTGCTACAGGAAGTAACTTTCTCTTCCAGAAAGTTCCCCTTGAAGCCCTGATGGCAAAGACTCAACGCTCCCGATTCTCAGCAAGGGGCCCAGCTTCCTCCCCCCACACTCCCACAGGAGACCGCAGTGGCGATGTGGCTCTTGCTGGCAACTGTGGGAACCGCAGCTGCTCTTCAACTCAGCCACGTCCTTCCCCGAGGACCCCATCTCGGCCTCCTCCGCGCCAAGCGGCTTTTACCTGACAGCGGTAGCGGAGCCCCTCGATCTCCCCCATCCGGAACTGGTAGGGCGTCAAGGTGCACTTGCTTGCGCTCTCTGAAGGACCAAGCACAGTATAGAGTTTGCCGGGGACAGCCGTGCATTGCTGACAACCCAGGGTGGGGCCCCGGAGCTGGCCGGGGAGGGAGGTCCCAAGACTCCCGGCCCCCTGCGCTCTGGGCCTGGCTTATCCAGAGCCTCGGGGACACCCCCCCCACCTTCCCTGGACCCCGTAATTCTTCCCTCACCCACCGGCTGTAAGCACCTCTTCGATTCTGGCCAGCTGAAGCCTCTCAGAGGGCAGGACGAAGGTCAGGACTGTGCCTGGGTTCTGAACACGGGCTGTCCTGCAAGGGAGTCAACGGCTGAGAGAGGAGGGGGGCAAACGAGGGCCTCAAGGCCCAGCAGGAGGATCCCCCCTCCTGCCTCAGAGAATGAAGGTGGCAGCTGCCTTCAGTCGCAACAAAAGGCGCCTGAGAGCACCTGAACTTCCTTCAAAGCTCCTGGCCTGGCTGTGCAACTTCAAGCACAACACTTGCACTTTGTGCCCAAATAAATCTTTGGGGATTTTAGATGGTCTTTATCTTCCTATTTGAAATTGTTTTGTTGTTCAATCCTCTTCAAGGACAAATGGTTTTATTTTTAGTCATAGGAAAAGCCAAACAGACCTAGGGTAGACTTGTGTTAAGCAGAAACGCTTGTGGACTTTCCAATTAAAACCAGAGACCTGCACCCAGAGCAAAGAACTTCAGTTCTTGCTGGATTATTTACCATCCTGGGGAAAGTTGAGAGCAAGACTTTAGCTGGGAAGAGGGCAGGGAATTGCTTCTTAGGAAACACGAGTTGTGTGGAACGTGGAAGCCTTCTCCACTCCATATTAACAAAAAACAGGACCCAAAAGCAATAGAATTTGCCTTTTCAAAGGGACCCAGAAGCCAAAGTATCTGCCAGATTCTTTCCCCAAACTGCCCCCGTCTGCCGTGCCAGGCTAGAGCCCTGGGAGGGGCTGGGCATTCCCGCGTTGCCACATTTCTGCGGAAGAGACCCTCCTGGGTTTGGCCACCGACCTGCCCGCTCGGTGAATGTAGGATTCGAAGGAGGGGGGCAAATCAAAGTTGAAGACCGCGGACACGTTGTGGAAGTCGATGCCTCGGGAGACCCCGTACTCCTGGTCTTGGCCCCTGAAAGGCAGAGCAGAGGCTCAGGTGGGAAGCCGCGTCCAAGGAGGCCACGACTGCCTGGCTATCAAGCCAAGGAGGAAAACCCGAGGCCTCTTCCAGCCACCCTCCCACTATCAATATGAAGAATCTCTCTCTCTCTCTCTCTGTGTTGGGGGGGACGGGGGACGACAGACTCACTTTTCTCCTTTGGTGCCCTTCTTCCTCTTCCTGCTAGTCACCTCTGGTTCTGCCAGGTCCTGCTCATCTGTGGCAATGATGTAACTGTAGACGCCCCGATTGAACTGGCTGATGATGTGGCACCTGGAAGAAGGCCAGACCAGGCTTTGAGGGCTGTTCCCAAACCCCAGAGATCATCAAGCCCCAGAAAACTAGCAACATTAATGGTGTGCTGTCATCCTGCCAGCGTCCCTGGGGCAGCAGCCGGCTGGCTTAACCCTTTCAATCCGGAAGCATCCGAAGTAAGGAAGGAAGGAGGGTCTTTCCTGGTCCCTGTCCAGGAGATATCGGCCCTTCCTCCCGCAAGCCCAGGCTCCCCTTTCTTGGGGCTCACCGGGACTGAGCAGGCAGCTCCGAGTTGAGGACACAGGCAGCGATCCCAAACTGCTCCAGGAAGAGTTTGAGGCGGTAGCAGCGGTCGATCCTGTTGACAAAGAGGAGGACTTTTCCCCGCACCAGGGAGAGCTTCAGGAGGGCGTAGAGGAGCAAAAATTTATCCTCTTCGGTCTCACACTTGATCTGGAACTGGCTCAGCTGGGAGCTGTCTGGCAAGGGGGCTTCTTGCAGCCGGAGAGTCACCTGCGTAAGGGGAGCGTGGAAACATGGCCATCACACAGCCAGGAGGACACAGGAAGTGGCTTCTTCCAGGCTCTGTGCCACCACAGCTGGGCCGAAGCCAAGCCCGACTCAAGGTTGGCCATCTGCAGTACAAAGCCTGTGATCCAGGCAGGCACCAGGCCGGCCTCTGCCCTCTCCCCACCCCCTCCCCGCCAATGCCAACCCGCCATTCCTTACCGGGTTGTGCAGCACCAGCTCCTTCAATGTCTGCACATCCTCGTTGAAGGTAGCCGACATGATGAAGGTCTGGTAGATCTTGGGCAAATGGCTGCAAGGAAACACGACTGCATCAGCCACACGGATGGGACGGCAGAGCAAACCCAAAGCCCACCATGCACCACCCCCCCCAGCAGAAGAGAACAAAATGCCCCCAAGACAACGGTCACAGAACACTTCAGTGAACAACTCTTGCTTAAAACAAATAATAGCTTTAATGTCATCACAGAATAAATGGAGTTAGTTCTCTAAAAACATTTCTGAAATCAAAACATTCTAAGACAACTTTTTTTTAACTTCCTCTTAACAAAGTTCACTTTCAGACTAATAAAATTCCAACCAACTCCAATTAACTCATTAAATTTAGATCACTCCCGAGTTACCCTCATAGAATATTTTTTCACTTAACAACATAAATTTTGGGCTCAGTTGTGGTCATAAGTTGAGGACTACCTTCATCTTGATTAAGCTAAAAGAGGCTCTCTTTAACCAGAGCCTGTTATTTCCTTTTTTGAAGGTCTGTACCATTCTGGGAATTTCTTCTTGTTAAACAACAACAAGAAAGCTGCTAAGGCAAGTTAAAATAAAGAATCTTAAAAAAAAAAGAGGGAGGGCAGACTGTTCAACAGGGTGGGGGCAACAGCAGCGAAGTCTCTCATCCTGGACCTAATTGACAGGGTCAGTTACCTGACCAGGTGGGATGGGCCAATGTAACAGGATGAAAACCGTTCTGTTTTCTTCCTTCATTTTCTCTTATGCTACTGAACCATAAAATCACAGCACTTCAGAATCAGAACTCACCAGAGGAGATTCTTCAAGTCTTCCTCAAAGCCAAATGAAAAAAGCAAGTCAGCTTCATCTATCACCAAAATTTCTAACGAATTCTGCAGTCTCAGGTTTTGCATTTGCAGATGTGCCAAAACCCGTGATGGTGTTCCTATCACCACATCTGGTTTCTCCATCAAGAGGGGTCTGCAAGACAAAAAACTGGAGGTGTAAAGACCAAAGGTTGGAGGAATCACAGGTAACTCTCTGAAAGAATGCTGGGGAAGATAAGCCAAGGCCAACTCAGTGGCATCGTCCAGATGGGAAGTCTTTCCTCTTTTTATATATAACTTGTATTAAGAATTGTGATTATAACAGTGAAATACAAACTAAGCAAATTATTTATTTAGCATACAATGAGAATATGACAGAATCAAACATATATACGCAGTCCATGTAATTATAAGTAAACACAACTTAAAGAAAAAAAATGCAAAAAATAAAAAAAATTGAGAAAAAGAGAAACGTTAAGTAGATTTCAAACAAAGCAAACTTTTTTCTCTCTCCTTTGGGGGAAATATAATGTTCTGCCTCTTTTAGTCTTCCCCCAAATATTTCATTCTCTGGAGGGGCGGAGGGGGCTTCTCTACACGGGGGAGGCCACTGAAGGGCCACGGAGGGGCTTCCAGCCGCTCCCCCCTCCTCCTCCTCCTCCTCCTCCTGCCATGCGGCCTCTGCTGCTGCTGCCGCTCACCTCTGGGCGCTCAGGTCCTCCGGGCCGGCCAGGTCGACGGCGCGCACGTCCCGAGCGCAGTAGGCGGCCAGCCTCCGAAGCATCCGCAGCGCCTGCCGGGCCAGCTCCTTGGTGGGCACCAGCACCAGGGCCCGCACCGCCTGCTCCGCCACCAGCGCCGCCTGCCAAGGAGGAGGGGGCTCAGGCCAGGCCGGCGGAGACCCCCCGCCCCGCCGTCCGCCCCGCAAGCCCCGGCCACTCACCCCCTTGGCGGCCAGCAGGCGCTGCAGCAGCGGCAGGGCGTAGGCGCCCGTCTTCCCGGAGCCCGTCCGGGCCCTGGCCAGCAGGTCCTTCCCCTCCAGCGCCAGCGGCACCGCCTTCTCCTGGATGGGGGTCGGCGCCGCCCAGCCCAGCTCGGCCACCGCCTGCCGGGAACACAGCAAGCCCGCCCGGTCAGCACCCGCGCCGGAGGGGCCCCGGCCCGCCAGACCCACCGCCCGCCCGCCCGCTACCTGCAGGAGCCGCGCGTCCAGGCCCATCTGGCCGAAGCCCCCTCCGCCGCCGCCGCCCTCCGCCGCCGCCATGCTGCTGCTGCGCCCCCCTCCGTCCGCCGGAAGTGGCGGCGGGGGTCGTAGGGCGGCATCATAGAGCCGCCCGAGCGGAGCGGCCCCGCCCCGCCACAGCAGCCTCTGATGGCGGGCGGGCGAACGAACGGCAGCCACCCCGGACCTCCCGAGGGCGCTTCTCCCTCGCTCCCCGCTGCGAAGTGGCTTTCTCTGCCCGGGTTTGGGAGAGTGCAAGGCCGGGCGGCTCCTCCGGGCGGCAGGAAGGCTTTGGCTTTGTGATCCTTCCGCTGATGCTGCGGGTGGCTTTGCTCCCTATTTCCCAGGGGAGGGCGGCCTTTTTTTTTTTTTTGACCCACAGCTGCTCAGGGGTCACCTTGCAAAACCCGGAGCCCCTTGCACGAGGGGGGCACCTGGGGTGGGTGAGGCTGCCAAGAGCAGCCCTTCATCACCTTGGGCTCCCCAGGGGATCAGAAGGCCTGCAGGTGCTCCTGGAAAGAGCCCAGGGTTATTGCCCTGGACCGAGTAGGGCTGCGAAAGTTGGACCCTAAGGAAGGCTGAGCGCCAAAGAATGGGGGCCTTTGAACTCGGGGTGCTGGAGAAAACGACTCCTGCGAGTCCCCTCGGACTGCAAGGCCATCCACCCCGTCAGTCCGAGGGGAGATCCACCCTGACTGCTCTTTAGGCCAGGTCCCGAAGAGGCAACTCAAAGGCATTGGCTACCTCATGAGAAGGAAGGACTCCCTGGAGAAGAGGAGCCGAATGCTGGGAACAACTGAGGGCAAAAGGAGAAGGAGGGGATGGCCGAGAATGAGGGGGGCTCGATGGAGTCACTGAAGCCGTTGCCGTGAGCTTAAATGGACTCTGGAGGACAGGAAGGCCTGGAGGAACATGGTCCATGGAATCGCGATGGGTTGGACACGACTTCGCAACTAACAACAAAAGTGGGGCTTTCAAGGCCTCTAGCTCAGGGGTCTCCAGCCTTGGCCACTCTAAGCCTGGCGGACTTCAACTCCCTTTGAGCTTTGCTGGCTGGGGAATTCTGGGAGTTGAAGTCCTCCAGACTTAAAGTGGCCAAGGTTGGAGGCTCCTTCTCTACTTGACGCAAACCTATGTAGGCCACCTGATCGCTTGGGATGTATTTCAGAGGCCAATAAAGGATCATATTTGTAGCTGGGGGTTAAAAATAAGGGTTCCTTTCTAAGCTTGGTTGTTTCCTTGCCACCCATTTCATTACCCAAGCTAGGTATTGTAAGCTCAACCGCAGAGAACACCAAGGTTTGAGGACCCAGACGGTTGGGGGAGGGAGGGCAAGAGGCTGGTAAACCACTTAGGCGGCTGTAAAACACTGTGGAGCAGTATAGAAGCCCAAGGGCCAAGTGCTTATTTCAGAGCGCAACACAATTCCAAGGATCTGGCTGTATCAGGGTTACGACACAGTTCCCTTTACCTGTTGATGGGAGAAGGAAGCTATGGGTTTTTTACATCTACAGGTAGTCGATTTACAACTCATCCCAAAATGTATTAAGCAAGACAGCTTTAAAATGAATTTTGCTCCTTTTTATGACTTGGCAGTTGTTAAGTGAATCACTGAAGTAACATCCTGCTTCCCCGGTCAGGCTGCAAAAGGGGATTATGTGACTCAGGGAAACTGAGTTGCCAAGCGTCCCAATTCTGATCATTGGAAGCTGCAACACTCATGTGAAAAGCAATAGGCCCCTTTTTTTCAGTGCCGTTGCAATTTTGGTCCCTAAACAAATGGTTGTAAGTCAAGAACTACCTGTAGACTGAGAAATACTGGGATATTATCCTAAAACCTCTTGGGGAAGTGATTAAATGGATTTTTTGGCCTTTTTGCTACCACCAGTGAAGAATTTGTGGACTTTTATAGTTCAGCAGGTTTTCACCCTTGTTTTTCCCCACCAACGAATAGAGAAAGCCTCTTTCAAAAAAGCTTTATTTCAATCCAAAACTGTAACAAACGGGCCTCGTGACAAACTTGCCCAGGCAAGCGGAGAAGGAAAAAAAAAAGCCCCCTTCCAGCCCTACTACTTCAGAGGTCCAATTCTGCTGCCAAACTGCATCACTGTGTTGCTCCGTAGCTGGATTATTTACAGGATCTACTTCCAAATCACAGAAAGGCTGGTAAGAAGAGATGACACTATTATTCTATCCAAGGAGTATCTCCATCTGAGAGTAGCTCTAAGTCAAACTATTTACGAATTTAAGGGGGTTCTTTATTTGACCTTTACAACAAACCTGGGGGCAACTTCTACTACCCCCTCATTTGCATGGATTCTCCAGCCTAGAACAAATCTTTGCTTAGAGAACTGAGAACTTAAAAAAAAAAGGATTTTGAAGAGAAAATGCTGCAAAAAAAAATCCTTCGATCCCTTGGCCACCTGACAACCGCTGAAATGCTAAACAATATTTAGACCAATGACATTTGAACAAGGAAGGCTTGCTGCACAGTTCCGACGTAAATCTGTTTTTCCCTCTAGTTGTATTCTGTGGAATAGTTCAGGAGTTACAGGGGCCTTTAGAAGAGAAGCTTTTAGGCAAACTATAGCTCTTACAAAAGGAATGGAAGGAGCCCTCCGTCTTTGGTAAAGCAGCTTCTTGGAATGTTCCAGGAAAGCTCGACGCTGGAGGCAAGCTATCCTTACTAGCTTCACAGCACAAAAATACGGTAACCTTTGAGATGTTTTTGTGGATTTGTATAATTGGGACAGGGGCCTTGTCTGTGGTGCTTCTTTCTCGGTTTGGTACTTAAATTAAAAAAAAAAATACTCAATGGAAAGCAACAATGGGGCACTGGTGAATAATGGCCTGTGGGATTCTGAAGACGTTAAACCAATTTTTTGGCTTCAAAGAAACTCTTGAGGTGCCTCATTTGCCAAATGCCTGTGAGGAGGAGGATGACCGTCTGTGCGATAGACCACCAGAGCACCCGCTGGTTGGTGCTCTCACTCGTCATGCGGAACCTCTCCTCTCGGAACTGCAGAGGGAACACAGCGGTCAGCATCAAGAACACACCGGGCCCAACTCCTCCCGTCACGCTTCATTCAGCCGCTGCCCTCCACCTGACCCAGGTCTCCTTCAGACGCAGGACCTTTCCCGTTTCGCAGAGCATCTTGCATCACTTTGCCATTCTCGCATCCCACTCAGAGAGAAAGCCAGCAAGTTCACCCGGAGTAGAATACTACGGGCTTTTTCATCCACTTCCATCTATAATAGGTTAAAACGCTACACAGCAACCTCGTCCTTCTGGCTCCAGACCAACGCAACTTGTAAGGGACTTGGGATAATAATCCCGGTGTGGCCTCTTTCTTATTGTGTCCAAAGGTGACCCAAACTCAGCTACCTTAGTCGCTCTGGTGTCAAAACATTTGTTTCTCCAATGCCATGCCCAGGATGTCTAACGTCAGACCACTCTTTACCTTGGAGGGAAATTCGGGGCTGCACTGACGGGCAAGAAATACACCTGTCCAGGGGCTGTGGGTGAGAGCTCCGAGCTTGGCCATTCGAAACGTTGCGTTGGCGTTCGGACACCGTTCGTTTCCAACCAAGCGGCCGAGCTCGGAGCTCAGCCCAACAGCCCAACTACTTGCTCGAGCTGCTTCTATTCCAATGCCTTTCAAACACTTATCTATTTCCCGCAAGCACCTTGGCAGCAGGAAAGCCCATTTCCCACACCATCGCAGGGAGCCAGCACAAAGAGGGCCCCTCCCCGGGGCCGCCTGGCAGCCTCACCCTTTGGTAGTTCTGCTCCTTCTGGATCTGCTCCACCTGGTCCAGCAGCTGCCTGGCTCGCAGCTGCAGCTCCGTCAGCTTGTCCTTGGCCGCGATCTCCGGATAGTTATTGGCATGCTCCCCTACCTGGAGGTCCAGGTGCACCCGCTGCAGCAGAGACAGAGTTTAGTTTACTTTATTGTACAACGAAATTAAATAGAGCATCGGGGAGGAACGGGATGAGAGGGCAGGGCCTCACGGGCGAGGGGGTGTCTGTCGCCCTTCCTCCTCCTTTCCCTCCTCCCTGGACCAAAGACACCAGGTGTTTGGGAGGGGGGAGGGGGCAGAGCCTCATGGGGGGGCTGTCCCCCTCCCTCCCTACTTCCCCTCCTCCTCTGCACCCCCAACCAGAGACAGGGCGTGTTTGAGAGGGGCAATCCTTGGAGGGGGCCTCTCCCCCGGCTTCCCTCCCTCCCCCCATGTCTCCCCCGGCCTACCCCTGTCCCCTCCCTCTCCCCCCTCTTACCAGCTTCCCCCGCGAAGAGCGCCAGGCGGGTGGAGTTGGAGTGCAGGCAGATCTGGTGCTCCCCGGGGGTGTGCGAGGTGAAGGTGAAGCGGCCCTCCGAGCCGTACTGCCGCGAGAGGATCACCTGCGGGGGAGGAGGGGGGGTCAGGTGGGCGGGGGGGCGGTTTCAGCCCCCCTCCTCCTCCCGCCCAGCCCGGACAGGCCGGGCCCGCCTCACCTTGGCGTCCGGGTCCCGGACCTCCACGAACATGCCCAGCCCGGGCGTGGAGGGCAGGAAGGCCTCGGCCTGCTTGTCCCACAGCTGCGTCCGGTAGTTGCCTAGGAGACGAGGGGGGAGGGGCGGCGGTCAGCCGGAGGGAGGGCGCGACCCCCCGCACCGCCAGAGCCCCCCCCCGCGCCCCCCTCACCGATAACCATGGTCTCGTCCGGGATCTCCTCGATGAAGCAGCGCTTCTCCGTCTCCCCGATGTGGAAGTAGAGGCCCCGCGCGGCCCGGCCGGCCAAGAGCAGCGCGCCCAGCAACGCCACGAACCACCCGGCAGCCATGGCGCCCCGCCGACGCCGAGCGCGCATGCGCGGCCGGTCACGTGGCCCGACGCCCCAGCCTGGCGCCCGCGGGCTCCCTCAGGGCCCCCTTCAGCCGCCGGGCCCGTCTCGGGCTTGGCCCTCCCTTGGGAGGTCGGGAAGGGCCGAAACCCAGGCACCCAGTGGCTCTGGAGTTGAAGAAGAGACCGGACTGCCGTCTGTTAGAAATGGTGTAGGGTCTCCTGCCTGGCGTGGGGCGGGGGGTTGGACTAGATGACCTCCAAGGTCCCTTCCAACTCTGTTAATCTGACTAGTCAGGAGTCAGAGTTGGGAACTTTGGAGGTCTTCTAGTCCAACCCCCTGCTGGATCAGGAGATCGTACACTACTGCAGACAAGAGGCGGTCTCTTCTTAAAAGCCTCCCGTGATGAAGCAGCCACAACTCTCTCGAAGACAAGATGTTCCACTTCGTCCTCACTGCCAGGAAATGTCCCCTTAGTTCTAGGTTGGAGCTTTGTTAATAACATCCCACCCGTTACTTCTTGTACCTTGGCAACTTTTAAGACTTGTGGACTTCAACTCCCAGCAAAGCTGGCTGAGGAATTCTGGGAGTTGAAGTCCATAAGTCTTAAAGTTGCCAAGGTTGGACACCCCTGATTTAGAGGAATGTAGCACAACACAATGTGCCAGAGATAAAGGAAATGTAACAACACACATTCAGAATTAGATAGGAAGTTACAAGATCGGCAACAAGAAAATAAGCGGCAGAAACCACAAGTAGGAACACATACAGCTTAAACAAGCTATAACTCTATGATGTCAAAATGACACGTATGCTCAACCAGGCGCAACTCCACAAACAAGCAGGCACGTAGACTAAAAGCAAGGTAGAACTCCAAAAAAGGTAATAGCTTTGTGAAATGTTACTTCCCTATTTCTGGAAATCAACGGTATAAAAGATCGTGCTGTGCTCTTGTTCAGGATCTCGGCTCCCAAATTGGACAGGAAGCCTTTTGCTGAAGCACTTCAATAAAAGATTTTCAAAAGTTTTGTCTCTCATGTCTGGCTCTGATTGGCTTCTGTGCCAGGCTGAACCAAGTTTTGGACAACAGCTTTTCTCACCATTGAATTTCATTTTGTTGGACGAGATCGAGCGTTCAAGTCTGCCAAGATCCTTCCGGCTCTTGAGCCCATCTTTTAAAGTGGTGGCTATTCCTCCCAACTTGGTGTCATCTGCAAATCTGAGGAGTTCCCCATCATTTATGAAGAGGTTGAAGGCACTGGCTTAAGACAGAACCTCAGGGTATCTCTCTGCATGCTTCCCTCCCTGCAGATGTAGTTCTTGCCTGGAATTAGGCTGTGACCTATTTTTCCAAATGCCCTACTGAAGTCCATGTAGATATATGTCCACAGCATTTCACTGGTCTACTGGTTTAATCACTTCGTCAAAGAATGCAATAAGATTTCTCTGGCATGATCATGTTTACAATTTGTGCCACATTTAAGAGAGCCATCCTTGCCAAAGAGCAGTCCTTGTTCTACATTTTAAAACCCAAATCTTGGAGATTTGGTCACGCCTTTTCAGATACTTCCGGCTGTTCCGTAGCTTGGTGGGTGAACCCTTAGAGGTTCCAGTTGACGCCGAAAGAAGGGGAAGCCATGGGGAACTCACAAGGAGAGGAGAAGCTGCCTCAGTCAGGTATGGTGGGGCCGATGGAAGGAGATAGTTCAACTCTCGTGATGCTCAGACAAGAAAAACATGTTTTATGCTCGCTTATTTGCATTTTGGAAATGGAAGGTCTTTGGAATAACAGGATGCCAAGAAAAGTTAATGACTTTTTAAAGGAGACACTATTTATTTGAGGACTCTGCATTATTTGGCAATAAGAGTTCCTGGATGCACTTCCCATCTTAATTTATTTTGAATGCAGTTTTTTTTTTGTAAATATCTACATTCTTCGTTAACAACGTAAAGTTGCTTTCATTTATGTGCTGTGGTCTCACTTCCCCTTTGTATGTACTAGCAGTAGGAACCCATTCTATTCATTTGGGGAAGTTTAGTTTCAGCACCCAGAGTTGCGACATGAATTGCAACAGGCACGAAAGTTGTTGGAAATTTGACGGGTTATGTCACAGACGTGTCACGTCTGGAAATAACGTACATTCCAATTGTGTAGTTGTCATGGACTTTATAAAACAGCCAGCTGGGCTGATTCAGCAGAGATGGTCAATTTGTTGCACACAATGGAGTCTGGCAGGTACTCAACAAATAAATTGAGCCTTTTCCTGCTTTCTGTTCTGTGTGCAGCTGGAAACAAGACCTGGGCTCACGGAGTCGTCTTCAAGTCGCGGTAAGTGCCCTGGGTGAGCCGTTTGGGCAGCTTGGCCAAGGGGGCAAAGGGGGAGACCCCGGGGAGCTTTCCATAGCTTGGGCCACACCGACCTCACGGAGCCCTCTCCCCATTCTCCCAGCCTCCAGGAAGACACCTGAAGCCCCAAAGAAAAGAGGGCTGAGTCCCACCCAGCACCTGTTTGCTCATTTCACTGAAAACGGGGTGCCCAGCCTCTTGAGACAAAGAGGGGGGGCTCTTTTCTCAAGACATAAATCCCTGAAGGAATGGAAGCAATTTTCTTCTGGCCAAAAATCTCGCTTGCTTTGGAAAGAGAGATGGGCTGATGTCCCTCCTCTACTCTCTCAAGGCATTACCAGAATATTCTGCCCCACAATTTTGAGATTGTTTGTGAGACTCAAGATTGTAGGTCCTGCTAGGAATAAATTTACGATAGCATCTATTTGTAGCACCATTTTCTCCAAAGAAAATGGTGAGGTCTGTGTTGTAAGAGGATTTGCCCCTGAATGGAAGCTTTAGAGAAGAGAGAGCTGGTCTAGTGTTTTTATGGTGTTTATTTAATGCTTTAGAATTGCATCAATTTTAGGTTTCATAAGCTACCCAAAACTACAAGCGAGTGGAGCAAGTGGCGTAAAACGGAGCAAGTGGCATATAAAGGTAGATTGCAGACTGGCTCTTTTCCCATTACGAATATGAGGACTTTGCTTGGGTTTTCCTGCCCAAAGGAGATTTGAGCAAATAAGCAAAGGGAGTAGATGAACAGCAGCTCACACTATAAAAAGCAAGATGGTTCTTACATCAACAAGAAGCATTTGGGCCCACCTATCAAATAAAAGACTGCTGTATAATGTTTTTTATTTATTTTTATTCCACCATTGTCATTTTAATAAATAAGATAGCAAATATACCCAATACACCTTCCTCCTCCTATTTTCCCCACAACAACAGTCAATGTAGAGGCGAATGGCTGAAGAGAGGGGGAAAAAAGTATAATTTTTCTTTTAAAACACGAATCTTGACATTTCAGACTCTGGGATGTAAACCAGAAGTCCCTCTACCTTCAGAACAATGAACTGATAGCCGGATACTTGCAAGCTCCCAACTCTGCACTGGAAGGTGAGTCTTTCCTAAAACCGCATAGAGGAGGGATAAGATCACCTTTGCAGCTTTAGACTCTATTTTCATTTGTATTTGATTTATTTGATTTGTCAATCGCTTACAAGATAATAGATATAAGTATAAACAAGAGAAAGAATATAGGAAATAGTTAAGAATAAATGGGGACGATAGGACAGGGACAGTAGGCACGATGGTGCCCTTAGGCACGGCCCTTCTTCTGAGGTCAGACGGCCACCCACAGGAGCTCAAGGGGCTGGAGGATTTCCCTAGCAACTTACTGGTTTGTTATGGGGAGATGGGGAAGTTTGCACCATGATGCACATATGCATGGCTTGCTCTATTTCTTTCGTGTTGTCACTCTTCTCAGTGTGTCTGCTTGATTCAAACAAGCAAATATTAATAACGAATTTATTGCTAGATTTTTTTTCAAAGAGAATGTCAAGTAAAATCAAGGGGAAGCACTTTCATTGCCATTCTGGCTTCTGCAGCGCCTCATTTCTTTTCTGCCTCCAGCATACAGTGCTGCTCTCGACCCATTCCCCCAACTTCACCCTGGTTGGACCCCTAATGTGAATTCTTTATTCCAGACCTGATGTATAGGAAAACTCCCCACTTGTGAAAAAAGTGTTGGTTTGACTCGGAGGAGAATGCCATTTACTGCAGAAAAAAAAATACTCAAGGTTCATGGGATTTTTCACGAGAGCAGAGAATAGCGATATTTTCAGCCACGGAGGTTTCCTGAATGGCTCTCAACCTAATTTATTTCACAGGATCTGTCCCCAAAATAAACTGATGGAGGAAAGAATTTTCTGCCTGGGGGGATGAAGTGCTGAAGTAAACCAATCCATGAAATAGAGAGGAAAAACACAAATAAAGCTGGAGTTTGTTTTTTTTCCAGGCTGCTCACATTCTCTGCCATCTTCTTCTTCCCCCTTCCAGAAAAGATTTTCTGGATCCGCAACCGGGCCTTTGGCCAGGAGAACTTCCCGGTCATCCTGAGCATTCAGGATGGGAAAAGCAGCCTGGCCTGCTCTCCTGGGACCCCACCGGAGCTGCAGTTGGAGGTGAGCAGAAACGGTTGGTCTGATGATGCCCCAGAGCACTTTTACCTCTGCTGCCACTTGGCACTTCCTACACACAGTGACTGCAGAGCGGAGCTCTCTGTGTATGCACACAGGGGAGGAAGGAATTACAACATCCTGTTGGGTGTGTGTGTGTGTGTGTGTGTGTGTGTGTGTTTGTGTGGGAGCCTCTCTCCCAGCCAACCTTACATCCAGGTAAGCACAGCTTTCTGTGACCCATCATAAGTGTAAGAGAGCAGCGGAGGCCAGACTGAATCCTCAACCCACCCCAGTTTTTGGTGGGTCTCCTTTTCTTCAGCTTTCAAAGTGAAGCGAATGACACCAACAATTTTCTCCACGATGGACTTGGAGAGATACACTTCCTCTTTTTTTTTTTACTGTGTTCATTTCTCTCATTCATTCACACAGACAGAAACCCACGGAGGAGTTTCCAATCCAGCTTCTCCTGAGAACTTTAGCAGTGTCTCAAGGACGGAGCTTCAAGAGAGCAAACTGTGTGGAAGTGGCTATGCTTCCTCTCTCTGCTCCAGAAATAGGATCCTGGTTACTCTACGGGTTATTTTTCATTAAGAAGAGTCCATGTTATGCTCTCCTCAGGGAAGCACGCATGCTAGCTTAGGGTTCCTTCCCCATCAATAGCTTCCCTAGATTTTGCTATCGGAAGCCCCTTCGATGGTCATTTTTCAGACCCAAGCAGGCTGCAAGATGAGCTAACTCTTCCCTAAAACCCTTTTTCTTCTCCTCAGAGTGTCAACATCAGAGATCTCTGCAAAGATAAAGAGGCCTCCACCCGTTTCACCTTCTTCATGTCTAACAAAGACGGAGTCTGGCGCTTCGAGTCAGCTGCCCACCCAGGCTGGTTCCTCTGCACCTCTTCCAAAGCCAACGAACCCATTGGGCTGATAAACAATCCAGGATCTTCTCATCTGGTGGACTTCTATTTTCAGCCTGAATCTTAGCTGGCCTCCCCCACCTCCCTTCGAAGGACAAAGCCCACTCCTGGAGGGCAGCGTCTCCCAGTTGCTCCTCTCGCTAAGCATTTCTGCAGGGGGTCGCTTTTCAGGAGAACAAAGCGGAAGGAAAGCGGTGACACCGTGTTTCTAGAGTTCGCGGGATATTCATAGCTCACTTTCTGGATTCGGAAATGCAGGTTGTGCAGCCACAAAATTATCTGCAAGCCTCTAAAGCTACGAGTGCAAAATATGCCAGCCAATTGATGAGCTCTGGTTACCCAGAAAGGAATTAAATACATTTGAAGTAACTGTATTGACTACATTTAATTCTAATGATTTCAAAATATGCATTCAATTTAAAAAAACACCTCATTTTGTCTTAGCCACACACAGGTAGTTGTGCAGCCTGAATCCCCAGCATGTTATGCAGACTAGATCTGCTGCAGCCCATGACATATCCTCATCCTGTCAAATTGGGGGCGGACGGGGGGCGCGGACAGGGAGAGTCGAGGGTGTGATGGCAGAGGGAGGCAACTTTTCCCAACTCCTCACCTTAAGAGCCAGGTGAGAAGATCCAGGTGTACCTCCATCTCTGTTGATGCCAGCTCTGTTACAGATCGGTCTTCATCCACAACTCGAACTGGGGATCATGGGTTGCCACTTTCCAGGGCAGCGTAATCAATAAGCCACGGAAGTCCAGTTGCCAAGAACACCTTTGGGGCAACCAGGACCTGGGACGGCTGAGAGTGTCCATAGACTTCCACAGGGGAGGCCCCTGCAGCAGACCGTACGGTCCCTCGTTCCCGCTAGGGGGCACTGTTTCACGGAAGGACTAGCCTGCCCATTTGGCTGGATGTTAACAGGCTGAGCCGAGACAATGTGGACAGGAAGGGCTGTTCAGGCCAGCGGAGCCCAACCTTTGAGGCTGCAGGGGAGGGAAGAGAACCGGGCTGTGCCAGCAGCAGGTCAGCGTGTAGGCGGGCATCTCGACTTGCGTGAGTGGCGGCCTGGTTCCGAATAAGCCACGGCCTGAAAGTGGGCCGAGGTCTGTGGGTTGGGAACCCCTGATATAGATGATAATACACCTTGAATTATACATGGGATTTTATAGGAAGCCAGTGTGGTGATGTCATAGCATCTATAATGGCTTGAACTGCTGAAGGAGGGAAGAGAAGAGAAGGCCAATAAGTTCTTACAGAGAAGAAGGGTTTGAAGTTACACAGAAGGTGGGAGACAGCGACCATGTCATAGTGGAATTCAAAATATAGCAGACACAAGCAATAGAAATCAAACCAGTGTCTTAAACTTTAAAAGAATTGGTTTCAACCAACTCAGGGTTTGCATTCCATGGGTGAAAATCTTAAAGGAGAAAACGAATCAAGAAGCTTGGGAATCTATAAAAACCATGAACATAAATGCCCAGTCCAGCACAATACCTCTAAAAACACACACCGAGAAATCCAAAAAAAAACCAGAATAGTTACACAAAGAACTCTCTGATAAACTGGAAGACAAAAGGGATAAGCATAAAAAAAAAATGAAAAAAGAGACATATAACTAAGGCAGAATACCAGCAGAACACCCAAAGATGAAGTCAGGAAAACTAAGGCTCAGAATGAAGTAAGACTTGCAACGATTGTCAAAAATAATTTTAAAATGTTTCTTTCAACATATAAAAACAAGGGAGAAAAAGTCAAGGAAACAATTGGTCCACTAATGGGAGAAGGCGGCAAGAAAGTGACGGGCTGCAGGGAGAAAGCAGAGCTGCTTAATTCTTTCTTTGCATCTGTCTTCACACAAGAAGAAAAAATAGCCCAACCTACCAAAAACAGAAGCGTAAAAGAAAGACTAGGAATACAAATTTAAATCATCGAGAAAATGGTAAGAGAATACCTGTCCATTCTAGACGAGTTCAAATCACCATAATCAAATGGATTACATCCCAGAGTTTGGAAGGAGCTGGAGGACGTGATCTCAGAACCGTTGAACCGTCTCTTTCAGAGATCCTGAAGCACCAGGAAAAGTGCTGATGTGGTTCCCAACTTCAAAAGGGGGCGGAACCAGGTCCGGGAAACTACAGACCAGTCAGCCTGACATCAATACAACCTGGGAGGTTCCTGGAAAATATAATCAGCTATAAATATAATGCTATAAATTATATAAATATAATAAGATATGAGATCACCTAGGATCAAACAAAATTATAACCATAAGCCAATATGGGTTTGTCAAAAATAGATCATGCCAAACAAATCTTATTTCATTCTTTGACAAAGTAATTAGTGGACCAGCCAAACACTGTGGACATAGTATACTTGGACTTCAGTAAGGTATTTGACAGTATGAAACCTACTTGTTGGTAAGCTAGAAAAATGTGGGATAGGTAGATCACCACCAGATGGATTCATAACTTGCTGACAAACTATCCTTAAGGGAGCTACATCTACATGGAGGGAAATATGAAGTGGGGTGCCCTGAGCTTCTGTTTTTAGTCCAGTACTCTTCAATATCTCCATAAACAATTTAGATGAGGAAATAGAAAGGAAACTCATCAAATTTGCAGGTGATACCAAGTTTGAATAGTTTGCCTCCAGAAATTGTGGGTGCTTCGTTACTTGTCTGAAATGATATATTATAGGGTCTCCTACTTGAGCAAGATTAGGACAACGAAACTTCCAAGGTCTCTTCCGACTCTGTGGTTTGGAGAGAGGAATGGGAAAATCATTTTCATGCCAATTTTTACTGAATCATTTTAGACTTTGTTCAGTGCTTGCTCAGTAAAACTTATATGCACTTTGGAAAAGGCATTTCAAAACATGCCGCAGCGAGTGCAGCAGCTCACTTAAAAATGGCTTTTTTGAGGGGATGGGGGGAAGCTTCACACTCTAAGGAGGCGCTGGGGATCAATGTATTTTGAAGCAGCTCCCCCCCCCAAACCATTTTCAAAGGAGGGACTGGCCTGGTGTTTCTTGCATTTGCGGAAGGAAACTGCTGTCCATGAGGAGACCCGGTCTTCACCCTCCTTGCCTTGCCTTGCTGTCCGAGACCAGTTCTGCTTGGGCTTCCTGCTTCTTTCACGGCCTCCGTTTGAAAGTAGCTCAAAGGGCCCTTGTGGTTTGTGCTGCTCACCCCAGAGCTGTAAGTTCCGGTTCAGGCAGCAGCCATGCAGCCTGTGCAGGAGGCAAAGCAGCACTTCTTCATTTGCACAGTGTTTTGCAAGGCAAGAGAGCCTCCCCTGCTGCTCCTTTGCTTCCCTTTGAACGCTCGGGCCTTTCAAAGGGAGGCCGGCGGCGTCACGGAGTTACTGGCCTTGAGTCAGGTTCTCTTGCAAAATCATGTAAAAAAACAAAAACCCCAAAAAGAGCAAACGGTCGAGCAGGATCTGTCCCCATTCCCACCAGGGGCTCTGGGGAAGCAGCCCCGATTCCTAGGGATCCCTGCTGGAGGACGGAAGGTCCGACAGGAGGTAAGTACCGCAAGGAGGAGACCAGAAAGGAGGCGCCAGGAGGGTTGGGGGCTCTGGAAACCCAGCCAGGTGCCTCCCCCGTCCTTCCCTGCAAAGGACTAACCTCTGGAGCGTCAGAGGACAGGAGCCATCAAGTTGTCAGGGCCAGCAAGAGACAGCCGGGAGGGCCTGTCTGGGGCAGCAACCAAGCTGGCCCCCAACTCCACCTGGGTAGACCTTCCAACATGGGGGGCCAATGGCAGCTCCCTCCCAGGACCAGCAAGCATGCAAGCCAGGGAGCCCCCTTCCCTCCCCCCTTCCCCTCCTCACACCTGCAATGGACCCCATTTAGCAGCCCACCTGCCCAGCCCCCTGTATCTTTCCCACGTGCCCCCCCCACTTCTGGGTCTGGCAACCCCCCCCCCTTAGTTCCCCTGGGGCTGCGGGGGAGCCCCTGACTCGGGGGGGGGGGAGCCTGGAGGGCCCCCAATTCCGCGCCCGTTCCAAGGCAGGGCGGGCCCGGGGGACGGGGGGCAACGCCGACCCGTCCCCGTCCCAGACCCCGAGGCCAGCAGGGACCAGCCCCGCTTCCCTTCGCCTCTGCAGGGGCCCCCGGAGCCTCCCCGGCCGGGACCCCTCCGCAGGGCCGGGGAGGGAGCCGGGTCTGCTGCGGGAGCGACCCACCGCCAGGCCCGGCGGGGCTCGTGGGGCCCGGCCTGGGAGGCGTCGCGGGGCCCGGGGCTTCGGAGCCGCCTTCCCGGGCGAGGCGGGCCTTGTGCTCGGGCGGCGCGGAGGCCGGAAACGCTGCCGGCCGGCCGGTGGCGCCGACGCGGGGCCCGCGGAGGTAAGTGGGCGCCGGGCCCTCCCGGGTGGGCTTTCCCCGGGCGGAGCGCCTCGGCCCGCCCGCTTCCTCCCCGCGGAGACCCCTCCGCAGAGAGGAGCCGCGCCTCCGCCGGGCCGGCCTGGAGGAAGCGGCTGCCCGGAAGCCCGGCGGGGCCGCTCCGGCAAAGCCGCCCCTCCGGAGGGGCCGTCGGGGCCCGGGCTGGCGATCCCGGCAGGGGGCGGCCGCTCCTCGGCTCCGACCTCGGACGGGGCTCCGGCGGCGACCCCCACGCGATGCCCGCGAGCGGGGAGGCCCCCGGGGCGGCGGCGGGGAGGAAGGGGGCCCGTCCTCCTTGGTCGGGGGTCGTAGCCGGGCCGGGGCGCCTTTCCTCGGGCGAAAGAGCAGGCCGAGGACGGGCCTGGACGCGGCTCCCGAGGAGGAGGAGGAGGAGGAGGAGAGTCTCCTAAAAACGGGGATAATAATTAAAACGCTTCAAGCCTGGAGGACGGCAACGCAAAGCTGGCTGGGGGATTCTGGGAGTTTCAAGTTTCTTTTCAAGGCGGAAGGGCCCGGCTGGGCAGCCTCTGAAGGGCCCCCCTGCTTTCTGAAGCCATAACTGGGGGTGGGGAAAGCTCTGGGAATCCCTTCCCTGCAGCTCCCGGGAAAGCTGGATGGGAGGAAGACGCCTAATTCTTGGGCTGTTTTGCTGTTTCAAGGGAAGGATTAAAAGCACCAGGAATATTTGCTGGAATGCCAGAATAAATGAGCTATTATACCTTCCTGTTTAGGATGAAAGCTCAAGACGGAAGAACAATTTCCTAGTCCGATCACTCCGGGCTCCTCTTCTAATTTACTTTCTGCCCCAGGAGGCTCAAAACAGTCTGACTTTCTTTCGAACCTGTTTTGCCCTAGAATAATTTCATCCGCTGAAGCAGCTCTTGAGTTACCAATCGATCCTTCTTAAAATTCATAATTAACCCTCTGCATTCGCTCCTTGCAAAGCAGGAATAGCTTAAGACGGAAAGCCCTCAAGGCCGGGGTAGCAGAGGCAATCGGCCGCTAGGTTTTGCACAGATTTTAGACTCTCCTCTGTTACACTATATTGGTCGGCCTGGAATCGGGACGTCACTCCTGTCCAGAAGGCCAATTGAGCCTCCTCCCTATGTTGCAGGGTTGGATGACCTCGAGGGACTCCAACACAGGGAAGGTGCGTGGGTGCCAAATTGGCAATGGCTGGGGAGTTCCTGTGTACCGTGCTTACTTAAGAGGCGTACTGGCAAAACTGCCAAGGGGGCAGTTGAACAGAGATAATAAAAGGCTTTTTCCGTAGCCCCGCAGGCCTGGAGGGGTGGTCGCATGGATGAGCTGGAAGTTGGCTTGTGTCTTCACATTTGCAGTGACATTGTCCTTGTCTAGAACAGGGGTCTCCAACCATGGCCACTTTAAGCCTGGAGGACTTCAACTCCCAGAATTCCCCAGCCAGCTTTGCCTGTACCGTTTTTTAAAAATTTGTCCTAACAATTAGGGAAAATCTTATAGGCTTCTTTGGCACCACATTCTGAGAGTCCACCTGGAGCCAGTGATATGCAGATGTTGTAAGTCAATAAATAAAATAAATGCATCATAAATCAGTAACGTGCTGACTACCTTTTAAGACACTTTCTGTTATTTTTGGAGTTCTGTTCATTTCCCATCTCGGTTGCTTTGCCTGTTGCGGTGCAAGTTCACGTCTTGTGAGACGGGCAGTTATGTAAATTTGATAAATAAACGTACATGGCAATTTTGCTTTTCCTCTGTTTTTTGCAGGAGCTGAATTTGAATGTGCGTAAGGGATCAAACTTTTTTTCCTCGTTTGGCTTCCCCTAGTCCAGCTATTGAGGCAACCCCGCTTGGATTTGAACAATATGGATGTCCCATGCTGTGCCTGTTGGTGGTAAGTACCGGAAATAACTACCCAGCCTAATCGAGTTCTCCATCCCCCCACCATCACTTAAAGATGACTAAAGCCTTCCCTGCTAAAAGATTGTTTGATAAAGGGTGAGTGAGGATTGGGGTTGGGGTTGGGACTAAGGCCAGAGTGCCATGAAAGATAACAGTTCGAAGAATATGCTTCCTGGCTCTTTAATGGCCACTTGGTTTCCCTTCTCATCTACACCAGTCCGTATTATATTTGTTGTGACAATATCCTATATCTTGATGTGCAAAATGGCACCTGCAGGGGTTTATACTGGCACGAGGGGCTGTTTTTTTCCCAGCAGTTTATATTTGGCACACTTTTGGCTGTTTTTCTAATTGATCTGTGTAATTATTTAAATCTTTGAAATATTTGGATATTGCTTCTCATTAGAGAAAGTCAGAAGCAGACCCTGAAGCGATTCCTTTGGAGCAACCGTTAACCAGAACACTACTTTTTCTTTTGCAGTCCAAACAAGAAAATGATGGAGATTGCTTTTAAAAGACCCGTATTTCTCGGCCTACTGAAAACCAGACTGGAACCCTAGTTGCCCCTGTGCCAGTTTTCATGGTCCAATGCTAGAATGGAGTACCCCGAACGCTCCGGTACCTCCGACGTGATGGATGTGTCATCTGATGACAGAACAAAGGAAGAGAGCTCGGACCCAGGAGAGGCCTTGGAACAGACTTGGGATCCGCTTGCATTTTCTGGGACTTGCCGGGCTGAAGATGCCGTTCCCCCTCCTTCTTTGGGTCTTGTACAGGACAGATTGGGGGGTCTTCTCTGCAGAAGGGAAACCCCCTCTGAGAAATCCATTCCAGTGTTAACGCAGAATAATCTTGAACTGGGCTTGGACTTCTCTGAGAGATCCGGCCAGCCTTTCGAGACGATAAAAAACTTGAAAACTCAGGATAAGCGTAATAATGACGCTGCCCAGTCTGTTTTTTGGGCTGGTATCCTGCAAGCTCAGTTGTGTGTCTTAGATCTTCAGGAGGAATTGGATAAGCAGGAAGAATCTCTGCAGGTTCACAGTGTGAATTCTGAATCCCTGGACTCAGCTACCTTCAACAATCCTTCCCTCCTGGCAAGTGATAGTGAGGAGGAGCCAGAAGAGAATTTAGAAAAACAGGAGGAGGAAGAAAGCGAGGAGGAGGAAGAGGAGGAGGAGGAAGAGGAGGAGGAGGAAGTTGAATACTTATTTTTCAATAACCCACTCTTTCAGGAAAGTCCTCACTTAACCAGAACTTTTGAAGGACAAGTTCCATGGTCACAATCAGAAGGAGAAACGTCCACTGAGAATTACAAGAAAGATGGCAAAAGTGAAGTGGGCTCTGGAAACCATCACGGTGACTTCTTTTCCCAGGCCAAGGTGGCAGTAAGGCCTGTGGGCAGGACTTATTTATCTTCATCTGGTCCGGATGCTGATGAGGACACAACCGCCTGTTCTTGTCCAAGTTATGTGCCCCATTATCGCTCCTTGTCCCCATTGATAATTACAGAAAGAGACCTTGAAATCACCTGCTCTTTGGATGAGAATTCAGAGGTAAGAGGGGCGTCCTAATTGCTGCCTGAATGGCCAAGCGTAATTCAACGCACCAGGAATTTGTCTCTTGATACAGAAGCTCCCAGGGCTGCTGCTATGGCAGTAGACTCGTGAGCCTCCTGCTGTGTTTGCTGTGGCTTTACCTGAGCTTAGTTGGAGCTTTAATTCCTATTTAGGCGCCGTCTTCTCCAACAAAAGAATGCATCCCACCAGCTGCCCAGCCCCTCTCCCAGGGCCAGGGTAAGAGCGCTGGGGCTGCAAGAGACCTTCGTCTCCAAATTAAACCGCTCCCTTGTTTTGGCTCACTATTAAGGCTGCATGCAGATGTGGGCCACCGTTAAGGGCTGCTACCCTTGTATCAACCGCCAGGCCTCTTTTTCCTGGAAATCCTTGAGACCTGGAGGCAGCGGGAGGACAGTTCCTGAAAGCGAACTAGCAGCAGCTGCGTGAAGATACCCTTTCCCTGGTAGATGGCACAGAGAAGCTCTTCCGCAAAGCCAGGCCCTTAACCTTCAGCAACACAGCCTCAAAGCCACCTGCAAGTCCGTTTGCACCAGGCAGGGCTGGTTTGGCTTCTGCCCCCTGTGGCTGATGTTCTCTCTACAGTTCTTGGGAAATGCTTGGAAACCCCTTCCTGGAAATGTACAGGAAGGCAGGGCACGCCCGTGTGTGTGTGTGTGTGTGTGTGTGTGTGTGTGAGAGAGAGAGAGAGCAGCTGTCCCGGCCTTTTGTGACTACCAATATTTGCCTTCCAGGCGGAGGGCTGTTTCCTGGATCCCCTCCAAGGAGACGTTCTGGAAAGCATCGCTCCAGGTAAGTCTCGCTCTGCTCTTCCCAAGAGCATCAGGCGATGCCCTGCGGTCTTGCCAGGTGTGCGAAGGAAGCCGCTTTGTGGCTGACTTGTCCCTCTGGTCCACGTACAGAGCCGCCTCCGCCTGGGTACCTGCCGGCAGAAGGCCTGCTGTTCTCCACCTCCGGCCCTTCCCTGGTGTCTGCTTTGCTGCAAGAGTCCACGCAGAGCTGCCCCCCCGCCAGGCCTACGTCTCCAGGGACGAGCGGCTGCGTCCCTTCCAGCGTCCGGGTCCCCTCGGCTCCCGCTGCAGAGCAGAGTCTGCAGCAAGAGAGGTTGGAGCCACAAGCCTCGCCCCGCGGCCGCCCTCCTTCGCCTTCCCGCACCTGGCTAGAGGAGCCTGAAAGAACTTCCTCTCCGCAGAAGGACGTCAGCGGAGCAGATGTGCTCCCCAGCCCACTCTGTGGTGCAGAGCGGAAGCCGCCCAGCTCAGTCGAGAGATGCAGCATGGTGGAGCTGCCAGCTATGCAAAGCGATGGGAGGC
The DNA here is from genome assembly GCF_049901715.1 of Pseudonaja textilis. Lineage (NCBI taxonomy): Eukaryota > Metazoa > Chordata > Lepidosauria > Squamata > Elapidae > Pseudonaja > Pseudonaja textilis. Next base: position 753,452 of record NC_141998.1, on the reverse strand, counting down.
CGGAAGGCAGAGGAGAAGAGCCCGCAGTACAGTAAGGATGCTCTGTTTTGTGCCTCTTGGGACCGTTGGCCTTTCTGGTCGTCTCTCCCCGCGTAGCGTCCTCCTGCTCAGATGGGAAGGTGTCCCTGGGCCAGGATGCAACCCCGCAGCTCCCTGGAGGGACCGGGGTTGCCTCGTGGGGACTTTCGTTCACGGGTCGGCCTTTATTCTCTGGCACTATGACAAGAGTCCCCGTCTCTCTCTCTCTCTCTCCTCTCTCTCTCTCTCTCTCTCTCCACCCTCCGCAGCTGCCACGAAGAAGCTGGAGGGGAGTTTGGCGGGACGGGGCAGAGCCCGCCTGCCAAGGTCTCCGCAGAAGCCAATGGCAGCCTGCTCCTGGCAAACGGCACCTCGGGAGACCTGGCCGCAGCCCAGAGGCTGGCAGCTCGCCTCTACCACCTGGACGGCTTCAGGAAATCTCAGGTGGCCGCCTTCCTCCAGAAGAAGTAAGATGGCCCTAAAAGTCTTCAGCTGCACGCCTCCTTCCGTTTGGGGGTTTGAATGTTTGTCTCTTTTCTTGGCGTGCACGGTATGGGCGGACACACACACACACACACACACACACACACACAGACAGACACACACCAGGCTGAGTTTTAAGCCGTTCTTTCATCCCCCGAAGAAGCAGCCAATGCATTTCCAGGCCTGTGGCCCTCAGCTGGCTGGAAGCTAAGAACGGAGCGTGTTTTGAGCAGGCGGCAGAGTAAAAGCTGCCGTCTTCTGAGGCGGCCCTGAAGCAAACGCAAAGGACAGGCGGCTGGAGTCCCGGCTGAGGGAAAGATGAGGGGGAAGCAGTAAGGGCAAGGGCCCAAGGGGCTGAATGGAGGCGGCAGTCGCATTTTTTCCTCTCTCTTTCCGCTTGGATTTTTGCATAGGATCTTCCACGGCCATGGAACGTGCAGCGGGGGAAGGGGGGCGGCTTTAGGAGGAACCCCGAGGAGGAGGAGGAGGAAGAGGAAGGAAGAGGAAGGGAGGAAGAAGAGGAGGAGGAGGGAGGAGGAGGAGGAGGAAGGGAGGAGGAGGAGGAAGGGAGGAGGAGGAGGAGGAAGAGGAAGGGAGGAGGAAGAGGAAGGGAGGAGGAAGAAAAGGAAGGAGGAGGAAGGGAGGAAGAAGAGGAGGAAGAGGAAGGGAGGAGGAGGAGGAGGAAGGGGAGGAGGAGAGGAAGGGAGGAGGAGAGGAAGGGAGGAGGAGGAGGAGGAAGGGAGAAGAAGAGGAGGAGGAAGGGAGGAGGAGGAGGAGGAAGGGAGGAGGAGGAGGAAGGGAGGAGGAAGGAGGAGGAAGGGAGGAGGAGGAGGAGGAGGAAGGGAGGAGGGGAGGAGGAAGAGAGGAGGAGGAGGAAGGAGGAGGAGGAAGAGGGAGGAGGAAGAGGGAGGAGGAAGAAGAGGAAGGAGGAGGAAGGGAGGAAGAAGAGGAGGAAGAGGAAGGGAGGAGGAGGAAGAGGAAGGAGGAGAGGAAGAAGAGGAGGAAGAGGAAGGGAGGAGGAGGAGGAGGAAGAAGAGGAGGAGGAAGGGAGGAAGGGAGGGGGAGGGGTTCTCTTGGTACTTTTGGGGTTTTCTGAGCTCTCCCTGAACATTTGTCCGCAGCAACACCTTCAGCCAGATGGTCGCTGAGGCCTACCTCTCCTTCTTCCACTTCTCTGGCAAAACTCTGGACCAGGCCCTGAGGTAACCTTCTCTTTCCCTGCAGCTGCCTTTCCATTCTCAAGAGGGGAAGTGAAACTCCACGGTCCATGGCCCCATGTGCCTTTCCTGCCCTCCCTGATGGGGAGGGAGGGGCCACCCTTCCCCCTCCCAAGTCCAGGAGGCCAAGAACTAACTTGGGAAACGGGCTGGGCTGGGTGGGGAGTAGCAGACGGAGGGCTGGGAAGGGGCAACTGAAGTGATAACGGGGAGAAAAGATTGGCCTCTCTCTCCCTGCAGCTTGGCTGCTAGTCGAGGCCTGCTGGGGTTGGAGGCCTTCCTGGAGCAGCCGGGAGGGACCTGAATGCCGGAAAAATCCCCGAAACCGTTGAGCCGGGGAGGCTGTGTGCCCAGAGCCTCCTCAGTTCTTGGCATGTTAAAAGGGAGCGTGGTGAGAAGGTAGAAGCGCCTCCCGGCCTCCGGATTTCAGCCTCCTTGTATTGTCCCCATGCCAACGGGAAGCCCTGAGGGAGGATCTGCCCGTGACTGTTGGCCACAGCCAACTCGCCACGGCCAACTTACCACAGGGCAAGAGTTACGCTAATATCAAAGAAATGGTGGGACAGAATCATTCAAGAAAGGACACAACAAGGAGGGGCAGAATGAAATGGGAAGGGCAACAATGAATTTTTTATTTATTGTAAATAATTAAATAAAATCGCTAAATTGTCCTGCGTCGAGTTGGCCATGAGGAGTTGGCCATGGCGAGTTGTCCCATTCCCCCGCGGGTGGCTCTTCCCCAGGCCTCCTCCTCCTCCTCCTCCTCCTCCTCCTCCTCCTCCTGCTGTGTTCCAATCCTGGGGAAAGGAAGCCCCCCACCCCACCCCAGACCCCCTCCTGACCTTCCCCTCCTCTTGGCAGGTCCTTCCTGAAGTCCTTTGTGCTCACCGGGGAGACTCAGGAGCGGGAGCGGATCCTGATGCATTTCTCTCAGCGCTACCATTGCTGCAATCCAGAGGCCTCTCTGAGTCCAGGTGAGACTCTCGGCCCACACCTGGTGGGGCTAAGCTTTGGTTTGGGCTCCACCTGCTTTGATCCTGGCGCCAGAGGCGGGATGGAGGTGGGATCCTTACCTTTCCCAATCAGGCTCAAAAAACGGAGTGGAATAACTTTCCCCTTAGTATAGTAGCTGGCTGAGGAATTCTGGGAGTTGGAGTCCACATGTCTTAAAGTTGCCACGGTTGGAGACCCCTGAACTAGAGTGTAGCTTGGGGGGGGGGGGGTCGCGGGGGTTCAAGGGGAATCTTTAAAAGAATTCCCCCAAGATTGTACCGTCTAGTGAAAAGCTCATAAAAGGAGGAGATATAAATAAACCTTTGCACCGATACTGTCTTAAGAAGGGAAAGTGAAAATAAACCTGCAATGTTTGTTTGCGTTTTTTGTTACTTCCTAAGAACAACCAGAACATGCAAAGCTGATAATAATCTTAAAGAATCGGAGCAAGCGACTGCCTTCCGCTTAAATTAAACTAAAAAAATTAATAAAATTAGAATTAAATTGGTATATCAGTGATTGCATGACCTCTGTAGACGCCAAATGCATAAATACATACATACATACATACATACATACATACATACATACACGCATACATAAAATAAAATAAAATAAATTGCCTTCCACTGATAAAGAGAGGAGAGCAATTTAATCTGGACTGTTCTGTATTTTTAATTGTTTTAACTTAGAATTGGTTTTTTTTTTGTAAGCTGCCCAGAGTCTCTTGGGACGGGCAGCTCTAATAAATGCAAGTCAAACCACAAGGCACCGCAAGCAGAAACGATCTCTGCAAGGAAGGCAGTCAAAGCAAATACAGAGAATGAATGCAATTCCGGAACAAATATCAGGACTTCACACTAGGAAAGACCTTGAGTTTGGGGGAGAAAAAGAGATGCTACAGAAAAGGGGACAAGACAGTTGACCCCTGAAGGACAGGGCAGTTAAAACCGCGTGCCCTGTCCGAAGGCCAAGAGAGACGGGGCCTGAATCCATCTCAGTCCAGAGGTCCCAGGCTCAAGTTATCCCCTCTCAGGCGCACCGTGCCAAATCTGGAGAAAGCTCTAAGGCTGGGAAAGCGGGGAGGAAAAGGAAGGAGAGATGGGCTAGCAGCAAGGGGAAGCGGGCAGTGGGGATGGGGGCCCCGCTGGAAGAAGACGCGACACTTAAGAACACCACAAAATGTCTGCCTGAGGGAAGAAGGAAGTCAGCCCTTCCGGTTCCTCTGGTAGAGAGCAGAACAGCTGAGGGCAAATCTTAAGACTCAGCTCAGTTTCCCCCGGCCTTTTCGTCGAACGGAGAGTCAGATTCCCCAGGGGGATGTTCTGCTGCCGTTTCCAGTCCGTTGTGGGAGAAGCCTAAGGAATCTCTCTTCAACCTCCTTTCGCTCTGCAGATGCCGTGCACACCCTCACCTGTGCCCTGATGCTCCTCAACACCGACTTGCACGGGCAGGTGAGGAGACGCTGGCAGAGGAAGGAGCCTTGGCTCTCCTCTCTCACTTGGGCCTCTGGACGGAGGATGGGCCCCCCGTTTGTGGGAGGGGATCTGTGGGTGCCCATCGGGGGGGACGGGGTGGTCCAGTATGGACAGTGCCGCAACTTCAGTTCTCCCTCTGTCTCTCTTTCTCACCTCTGGCATCAGAACATCGGCCGGAGCATGAGCTGTCAGGACTTCGTTGTGAACCTCACGGGCCTCAATGAGGGCAAGGACTTCCCCAAAGAACTGCTGAAGGTAGGGGCAGCTTCCTTCTGTGCAGGCAGAGAGCGCTCTGCCCGTGGAGCCGCATTCCTAGCCAGGATGGCCAATGGAGAGGGAGCCTCGGAGCGCTAATTTGGCGTGGTTGCCTCTCCTTCCTCCCCCCCCCGCTAAAAAGATCAGGCGCCGTTTCATTCCTTTCTGTTGGCATGTCCATATCCACCTCGGTTGACTTTCAAGGCTGCTTGCGAGGGAAATGGACGATCCAGGGGGGGGCCGTTCCTTAAAGAGGGTGGCAGAAATCTCCCAACGGGCCTCCGCCAGCCGTTGTGTACAGGAGAGTCCACTTCAGACCCCTGGGGTTTGGGCACAGCCGCACTTTCCCTCCGCAACAACCGTCCAGCAGAGGACAAAAGCCCCCCCCAACTAGTCCCGCGTGAAGCACTAGTGAGATCGAGGGCCTGGCCTTAGGGAGGGGCGAGACACCCTCTCCCCCAAATCCACGCCCTGACGGCCTCTGCCGAGTCCGTTGGAGGGCTGGGCCCAGCCACAGACCAGGTGAGGTGATGCCTGGACTCTTCCGGAAAGGTGACGGCGTATAGCGGATAATCATAGCTGAGGAAGGATTGGCAGGACTTTTGAGAGCAGACCGCCCCCCCCAAAGTGGCAGTTCTGGGGTGGGGGGTGGGGGGGGCAGGGAGCTTTTCTTGAAGGATGGGGGTGAGACGCAGGGAGGAAACCTTACAGCTCAGCCCCTTTTTTGTATCCTTCCAGGCATTGTACAGCTCCATCCGCCATGAGAAACTGGAATGGGCTACGTAAGTAAAAGTGGGATACCCGAAGGACGGGCGGGGCAGGGCGGGGGAGGGCTGAGGTCAAAGAGGGAAGGGGGTGGTGGACTATGGTGACCCGGTCTTTACTTCGGCCGTTTTCAGTCGTCAGCCTGGAGGGATAGTTGTCAGGAAGGACAACTAAACTTGGTGGGGAGGGCGCTTGCTTGCCCCTACAGGAAGCCTAAATCCTGCCTCAGACTGGCCCCAGGGTCCTGCTTGCGCTGCCCCAGGCGGCCCAAATAATATTTCCCAACTTCAGGTCAGCCCGCTCAGGGAAGAGGGTGCTTAAGAGTTCAGGATTCCCCCCCCCCGAAGGTTTAACGCTGCCAGAGGGCAGGAGGAAGGAATGCCCAAGTGGCATGACAGAAAAACACGATTTTTTTTTCAAATTGTGAAAGCTGTCTTTCATACTTCCTTCAGTTTACTTTTATTCTTTATTTAATTTTTATCCCACCTTTGCTCGTTTTACAAATCGCTTCAGGCGGTGAACATATTCAATGCGCTTCCTTCCTCCTCCTCCTCCTCTTTTCCCCACAACCACCTCCTCGTGAGAAGGACTGGCCCAAAGACGCCCAACTGGCTTTCATGTCTAAGGCAGAACTTGAATTCGCAGTCACCTGCTTTCTAACCTGGTACTTTTAACCACCAGGCCAAACTGGCTCTACATGGGAAAGGCACCTGCAGGTTAAGACTGAGTAGCATTTTCTTCCGTTCCATCCTAGAGACAGATTATTTTTCCCTCCCAACCTCTCCTGTTGGCCCTTCATGTAATTAATTCATCCAAAATGAGCCTTTCCCCCCCTCTTTTACATGGCTTTTTCCCCCCCTATATGCAGCCTGTGCCAAATTTCTGTTCCTTCCCTGCAGGGATGAGGAGGACGAGACGGTCGATGCCAAGATGCTCCTGAGCCCCACCAACAGCCAGAGGAAAACCAACCCTTTCCTGACCGTCTGCCATGACCAGGGAGCAAAAGTGTACCAGCAGGGGCTCCTTGCCCGCAAGGCCCACGCGGAGGCCGATGGCAAGAAGAGTGAGTGCAGGAGCGTTGTGGCCCCGGACGGGCGGTTCTCAGGGCCGGCAGAGTCTCTTGTGGGAGCCAGCTGGGGGCTTCGGCCTGGCTCTCTTGCTCTCTTGCCCACCTGCTGCGGAAACCCCGGTCGGCCGCTTGGTGCCAGGTTGAGGAGGGCACTCTGAGGTCAAGATCCAAACCGCCCAGCCCTCTGGACCAGGGGCCTCCAATCTCGGCCCCTTTAAGCCTGGTGGACTTCAACTCCCAGAATTCCCCATTCCACCATGCCTGTTGGGTGTTTTTTTTTTCTCTCCTCCTCCTCCCTGGCATGGAGAGATTGCAGAGGAAGGGATGACAAGAGGGTAAGCAGGCATAGAGTTGAAGTCTAGCGAAGCTGGCTGGGGAATTCTGGGAGTTGAAGTCTACCAGGCTTAAAGGGGCCGAGGTTGGAGGCCCCTGCTCTGGACTGTCCAACCTGGAGGAAGGGGGGAGGGCAAGCCGGCCAGAGGAAAGCAACCGACCGCCCTTCCCTCCCTCCCTGCAGCTCCCTGGGGAAAGCGAAGCTGGAAGACTTTCCATGCTGTGCTGAAGGGGACGGTGCTGTACTTCCTCAAGGTAAGAGGGGCCAGGTGTGTGGGTGGAAGCGCCTTCTTTCTCCAGGACTGCCCCACCTCAGGCCACAAACAGAGGGGCTTGGAGTGGCTCACCCAAAGCAGACAAGGGGGGGAATTCCCTGAAGGTGTGGCTGCTAAAAGCTGACTCCGAACAGCCCATCCTCCCTCGGCGGAGGCTCACAAGGGCTCTTTGCAAATGGGCTCTTTAACGCCCCCATCAGTGGAGGTCGAAAAAGGGCTGTAAGCTGACGGCGGAAGACTCTCTCTGGCGTGCAAGGAAGGAAAGCACCAGAAAGGCTTAAAAACCCCGGGGCTGCTGGGGCTGCCTTAAGAATAAGCGAGGGGAACTGGAGGCAGAGCCCCACTGCTTAGGGACACGGCGGAAGGCTGGATAAAATCGAAGTGACGGGAAGAGAACGAAGGATAAAAAGAGGGACTTGTAGCTCAAAGTGGTTAAAGATACATAGATGGGTATAGATAGTGGATAAGAATAGAATAGAAAATAGAATTAGAATTAGAATTAGAATAGAATAGAATAGAATAGAATAGAATAGAATAGAATAGAATAGAATAGAATAGAATAGAATAGAGAATAGAACAGAACAGAACAGAACAGAACAGAATAGAATTAGAATAGTATAGAATAGAATAGAATAGAATAGAATAGAATAGAATAGAATAGAATAGAATAGAATGTAGAGTACAATGGAATAAAAAAATAATAGAATAGAGTAGAGTAGAATAACAGAGTTGGAAGGGGCCTTGGAGGTCTTCTAGTCCAACCCTTTGCCCAGGCAGGAAGCCCTACTCCACTTCAGACAAATGGTGATCCAATCTCTTCTTAAAAACTACCAACTGTTGGAGCATTCACAACTTCTGGAGGCAAGTGGTTCCACTGATTAATTGTTCTCACTGTCAGGAAATATTACTTAAAGCTTCTGCATACAGGTAGTCTTCAACTTACAGGTTCATTTAGTGACTGTTCAAAGTTACAACGGCACTGAAACATGTGACTTATGGCCACTTTTCCCAGTTGCGACCTTTGCCGCTTCTCCATGGTCATGTGATCAAAACTCAGATGGACTTCTGGGAGTTGAAGTCCAGCCGTCCTAAAGTTGCTCAGGCTGAGAAGCCCTGGCTGTTACGGAGAAGGACGAGGGCAGGAGGAGCTAAATTGGAGAACGGGGGCAAGCGTGGAAGTGGGTGGTGTCAAGGGAGGTTGGTGCTCGTTCACAACTGGACCTCACATGCCCCCCTCCTCCCCCCCAAAAAAACCACACACCTCCTCTGTGTGAACGTACCTGCCCCTCGCAGGACTGACCCAAGATGGGTGCTGAGTGTGCTTTTGTTTTGTCCTACAGGATGAGCAGCAGTCGGAGGTGTCTGGCTCGGAGGAGCTCATTGGCATCCCTCACGCCCTGGCAGAGAAAGCCAGCAAATACACCAAAAGGCCAAACGTCTTCCGGCTCCAGACTTCAGACTGGCACGTCTTCCTCTTCCAAGCCCCGTGAGTTCCCACGTGCCTCAAGGAAGCTCCCCCTGGCCTCACTTCCCTGCGTCCCGTGTGGAAGAGCAGCGGAAATCGTGGATAAATAAGAATCGAGGACCCTTCTCTAGATTCCTCCTCCTCCTCCCTCTTTATGGGACCCCTTCGTAGGGCCCTAGGCACGTCTCTTTTACCCAGACCAAAAATTTCTGGACTTACAGGACATTGGCCACTCCAGAATATTAGCAACTTGGTGGTTAAAGTGTCATGATGCCGTTTGAATTATCTACACAATTCGGCCTTCCTTTTCTATTTAAACTTATTATTTATTCAAAGCTGTTTTGGCAACACACAGTAGAAACAGAGGACTGCCTCTTGCCCTCGAGTTTTCTTCACAAAGAGACTCTTGGGCAATGCAAATGGGATTCCCTGGAGCAGGAAGGACTCCGGGGTGCCACCTGGGCAAACTGATCAGGAATGTGTTGTGCATTGATCCCGATTGTTGAGCTGTGATCGCATGACACGTTTCATCAGAATGGGTAAAGATCCGGCAGATGCATTCATACCCAATGTTGACTTGGGCCAGTTTTAAACATTTTGGAGAGATGGTTTACCCATTTATGGCTGGGTTTATTTTGCTACTTCCCCGAATTGGGCCGATTCATAAAGTCCAATTCTGCTTTTCTAGAACTTCTGAAGAGATGACTTCATGGATTTCTCGCATCAACCTTGTGGCAGCCATGTTCTCTGCGCCACCCTTCCCCGCAGCCGTGGGCTCCCAAAGGAGATTTATCAGGCCGATTTTGCCAACCGCTCCCTGCAAGAATTCCATAGTAAGTCGAGAGCCCGGAGGACGGAAGTGGTTTAGATGAAGTCTCTAAGAAATGCCAGGACCGAAGGCAGGTCCCTGCGGGTGGGGGGGAGCGTGGCTGTGTCTTGGGGGGGTTCCAGTGGCACAGCTCAGCGCAGCCGATGACCTAGGTGGGGGTGGGGGAGAGAGAACTGGGGCACCTGCCTCGGGGCCAGGCTGCAGCCTTTTCCTGTCTCTGTAGGAGGACCAGCACCTGGCCCACGAAGCCTGCATGGACAGGACATCCCACGAACTGCTGGAGCTCCAGCGGAATCTGCCCGAGAAGCGGGGGCGGGGGCGGGATCTGGAGGAGTACCAACTCAGGAAGGAGTACTTGCTCTATGAGGTGAGTGGGTGGAGTCCGTCCATTCTGGGGGAGGGGCAGGGGTGGGATTCAAATGTTTTAACAACCGTTTCTGTGGGCATGGCTTAGTTGGTGGGCGTGGCTTGGTGGTCATGTGACCGTGTGGACATGAGTTGGTGGTCATGTCACTGGCTGGGCCTGGCCAACTCAACATCACTCACATCGAGGCACGCATCTCCTCGCATGGCCTCTCATGACTGTGGGGATGATGCGTAAGTGTGAAAAATGGTCATAAGTCCCTTTTTTCAGTGCCATTGTAATTTTGAATGGTCACTCCACACAAGCAAAGTACCAGCAAAGGAGGGGGAAAAAAACTCCAGAGAAGTTCCTGAGACAGGAAGTCTAGTCCTGCCAAGAATGTAATAAGGGTTAACGGAAAGGCAGTTTCTGCAAGCAACACCAGAATGTTTCCTTTCTTACAGGATTAGCCCAGTAATTTCTTCTAACAACCGGTTTTCCGAACTGCTTAGAATGTTAACAACCGGTTCTAGCGAAAAGGTGCAAATTGGTAGAATCCCACCCCTGGAGAGGGGGTGTGGGGGGTGTGGGGGCGAGTGGGCGGGTCTGCTGGGGAGGGCCATCCTCCGGTGGCGCCTTTCCTACAGTGGGAGGTAACGGCTCATTGAGCTTGAATGGCACGCACACACACACACACACACACACCCCTCTGTTGAGAATGGCAGTGTCATTTTTAAGGAATTTGCAGATCCATCTCCCTGCAGTACTGCAGTGCGTGTCCCTGGCCACTTTTCTGTTCACGTGGCTGTTATCTTTCAGAATATCCCTCTTCCTCTGTGCAACCGCTAGTTATCTGTTCAAGTCAGGAGAGAGAGAGAGAGATAGAGAGATAGAGAATAGAATAAGAATAAGAATAGAATAGAATTCTTCATTGGCCAAGTGTGATTGGACACACAAGGAATTTGTCTTGGTGCAAAAACACACACACACACACACACAACCATGAATACAGAATTTTAGATACCAAGTTGTAAGCGACAGAGAGGTTCGCTGTGTCCCTCCCTATTTGTGGGATACGAAAGAGGAAGGGGGGAAAACCTGTGCCCCAAAATAGCATCCTACAATGGGTCCAAGCCCAGGAGAGCTTTCAGCCTTTCCAGCGAAGAGTCTCCACGGCTCCCCCTCTTTCCGCCACGGAGCCAGATTCCGACCCTTTCGCCCCTTCTCGCCCCGTGCAGAAACGCCGCTACGAGACGTACGTGAAGCTCCTGGAGGTGAAGCTTGGCTGCAGCACAGACGACCTGGACCAGTGGGAGGCCCGGCTGGCCGCCGTGGCCGAGACCTGCCCCGGTTTGCAGAAGTCCCACTCCAGCCCTTCCCTCAACCTGGATGGGCCTCCTGCGGGGGGGGCCAAGGTGAAGCGCAACATCTCTGAGCGCAGGACTGTTCGCAGAATCATTCCCAGGCGCAACAAGCACTTGCTATGACCGGCTCGGCTCTCCTGGCCCCTCTGGGGATGCAGGAGGGGGACTGGCAGGGGGGCGGTTGGCTCAAGCCAGGACGGTCAGCAGTTGCCTTGGCTGAACGCCAGGTCAGGCCTCCATCCGGGGGAGCTCAGCGCCGAGATTCTGGCCTGGAGCCCCTTCCGGCCGCCTCCGGATTCTCGCTCTGGAGATGCTTTTGGGGCAGTGCTCTTCAGCTCTGCTCCTCGACTCAACTTGCCCCCGCTTCAAAATCTTCTCTGGCGCTACTCAGGGCAAACCGGGAGGTCTGTGTGCAATAAAAGGAATAGGAGGGTGAGGAGCCTGGACTCTTTTCCTGGGTGCGTCTCTTGAACCCCGCCCTGTTAGGGGAGGAGCTCTGCGGCTGGGAGGCGTGGCCTCTGGGCACTTCCTCTCCTTGCTGCACCCGCCTCCTCCCCAGAGACTTTGGAGACCTTTAAGACGTGATACCTGCAGAGGAAATAAGGCAACGTGACGGCTTTGTAGCAAGCTGCCAGGTCTGTCTGCCTTCTTGGGACCCCTGAAATGGCACCTCTCATCTTGCCCTGGTCTGCTGCCACCCTCTCCATCCCCCTCAAAACAAAAATTTACTCCGTGTAGTACAGACGCTGGTCTGTGTTGTTTCTAGAGAGATCTAGGTGTCCTAATGGGCCGCCATTTATGAGCCAGCCAGTGGGCGGCAGCTGCAAAAAAAGCCAACGCAACCCTGGGCTACACCAGCCAAGGGACAGAATCAAGATTTATGCCACATGGGTGAGGCTACACTCGGAATCCTGCACCCAGCCGGGTCACCACAACATAAAAAGGATGTCGAAGACCCTAGAAAGTGTGCAAAGAAGGGCAACAACGAAGGATCTGCAGTCAAACTGTATGATGAGCGATTGAGGGAGCTCAGAGGGATGCTCAGCCTAGGGAAGAGAAGGATGAGCGAGGCGTAACTTTGAGGGGATTGACTTACTCTCTAATCGATTTCCTCCGTTCGGTTGTGGGGTGGGGGGTGTCTGTGAGGTACACCCCTCTATAGCAACGCGATCATTCTTGGATAAGGATTTAGCATTTCTTCCTGGGGCAGAAAGTCTTCGCAGGCATCCGTGGTACACGTGTCGTTGCCTAAGCTGCGGGAGATGTTTATAAGGTGCCTATCCTCGCTAGTACCATCGGACAATTGCACACCTACTTTGCAAGGGGGTTACTAAGGGGGGAAATTCTGAGGCACAGCAGATGCTAAGTATTCTTACTTCCAGCAGTAGGTGGCCGGGGGCCAAACCCTTTTATTACAGTGTGTGTGAAATGCAGGGGGGACCCAGGTGCCTTGAAGTGAGCCACCAAGGCAGCTTCCTTCTAAACAGATCCGTGCAGCAGCCAATGATTTATAAATACTTTTATTACAGTTAGTAAATCAAATGTGCAAAAGTGAATAAACATCTCTTAGAAATTCCTCAAAGATCAGAGGCTCTAGATCAGAAAAGGCTGCAGCTGAAGGAAGACTACATGCCAATCAAAAGGAATGATCTCAGTGCCACTCGGGGGTCCCAATTGGAGGAGTCGGGTCCTTGGGAGCTGACATCTTGAGGAGCTAATTTTCCCAAGAGAGAAGTCAACGTTTAAGTGAACCTGAACTGGACTCTCGTCTTCCATTTTTCATTTAAAACAATATTTCAAAAACATCTTTATTGCCAGGTGAGTTTCAGTCATTCACTTCTCCATCTGGGATGACGAAAGGTACACAAAGTGAGGAGACCCGAGGACGAGGTTTCCTGGAAGGGGAGGAACACCCAGAGTGGCCGCGTAAGGCTGGGATCCTTCCTGGGGAAGCTCCACTGCCCGTTCCAGGAATTTGGCCAGATTCATTTGGAACCGAGAAGGCTGGCAAGGCCTGTTCCCAGCAGCGGCTGAGGCACTTGCAGAATCAGAATTTTACCAGGTTCTGCTGGGAAGGGAATCATCTAGCACCATGAGGGTGAACCTATGGCGAGCGTACCAGAGGTGGCACGCAGAGCCCTCTCCGCGGGCACGCACACCGTCGCCAGCTGCTCTTCTGGTTTCTGAGGCAGCCAGCTGGTCTTGGTGGGTGCCAGAGTGCTGGAAAATGGCCTGAAGATGCCCCCAAAATGGCCTGACAAGTGGCCAAAGAACAGGCCGTTTTTCAGACCAAAACAGCCTGAAACCAGCCCCAGAAACAGCCAGCAAACAGGCAGGCAGGCATGCACCAGCCAGCTGGTCCGACGCATGCACATGTATTCCAGTTTGGGCACTCAGTGGCGAAAAGGTTCGCCATCGCTGATCTAGCAGAAAGAGTCCCTGCCTCCTGGGGCTGCGTTCACACGTACAGCTGAGAGAGCCTTTTGGTCCTGACGTGGGAGGGAGGTTTGTGGGGACAGGCAGGTGTGGCAGGGAAGCAACCGGAATCTCTCGATCACGACCTCTGGCCAAGGGCCTCGTGATTCAGTGACGGATTTCAGCTATTAAGGGAGGAGATAACGGGGGCAAAATTAAAAACACACAAGAAACGTGGGAATGATGAGTGGGGAAAGTCCAGTGGCGGGAAAGGGACTTAAGACGGGATGACCCCGGTGGCCAGCAGGATGATGAGAATAAGGATGATGGCAGCAACGACGCAGATGATGGCGATCATCTTCATGTTCTTCCACCAGTACTTGCGGGCCACTTTTTGTGAGGTTGTCTTGAAGTGTTCCGACTGCGTAAAAAAAGATGCACATCACTTACAAAGGGTTTGTTGTAAGGAGCTTCCCTCCCTGAACCCGGGGAGGTGTGTGGGTGTGGGGGGGGAAGGCTTCAGTTGCAAATAGGTTGGCAGGTGCCTTCTCTTTTTTATTAAAATTACTACTATCAGAGTAAAACAATACAAACTAAAAATATAAAACTAAAAGGTGCAGAGAAGAAAGAATAAGAATTCCAAGTCTTGCCCAACCTCTCCATGCTTGGCGAGCATGCAGGGGGACTTGTACATGCCCACCAGGCCACTATAAGGAGGAGTTACCATCTTTAAAAAGAAAATTTTATTAGCCCAGGAGCAAAACGGTCTCTGTTCATGCCACGCAATCAACTATGTCCATTCAGGGTCTCCTGCCTGCATTTATGCAAGGTGTTAATTTTGATTACGTCTGTCTGAATATAGTGTGCAGATAAAGCCCTTTCGATATGATATGGGAACCCACAAAATGGACCGGTTCAGCAATGAAGCTTAACTATAACGTGCAAACCAAGCTGGTTTGTCCAAACAGGGGCTCCTTCCAGCTTTAGCCTCACAAACGGAAGGCTTGGGAGGGACACGGTAGTTGCCTTCCAGGACTTGAGGGGCAGCCACAGAGACGGCGGGGTGGGCCTCTTCTCCAAAGCACCCCCTGAGGGCAGAAGGAGAGGCAGGGGTGGAAGCGCAGGAGAGAGAGAGATCCAAGTTCTAGAACGAAGGAGGAGGAATTTCTTGGCAGTGAGAACGAGCGGTGGGAAGGCTCGTCTCCAGAGGTCGTGGTGCCCCATCGCTTTTCAAGAAGAGACTGGACGGCCATTTGCACGTAATTCAGGCCTTCTAATTTCCATTAGTTTTTAGCAGGGATCCATATTCCCGACCCAGTACATTTTCTCTCTCTCTCTCAGGGACGCTTTGGTGGGGCGGTGTGTTCGGTATCCTTTGCAGGAATATCTGGCACAAAATGAGCCGGTGCCATAACTACCCATCCTTTTCCTGCCAAGCGACACCCCAGGAGTTCCACCTGGGACCATTCGCTTCATGGACAGCGGAAAACTTGCACGTGGAACGAAGACGTTTGTTTTCCCTTCAGCTCATTACCCAGCTCTCCCTTCTCCATAGGGGTAATCTGAGCTGCTGCAGGGGGAACCCACTCTTCCCCCTATAGGCTATTTCACCTGACCTGGATGGATGTTTATCCCCAAGCCCGTTATCTCATCTACTCAGTTCAGAGAATACTAGATAGCCCAAAGGAGACAAAGGGCTCCTCTAGATCCTCCGGACTTTACCAGTTCCAGCCTGACCACGGATGCAGCTGTGGCTTCTCCTGGGCCGCTTTCCTCCCCTCAAGCAAGAGGGCGAAAGCCCTGCAAACCGCACAGAGAAACCTAGAAATGCCCGCTTGCCTTTGACGCGGTTTGAGCGACTCCCTCCCTCCTTCCTCTAAGATTGCGTGAAGATTGCCATTCCCAACTGATACATGATACTGGGCGAGTCAACAATTATATAACAAGAAGAATAGACAAGGTTACGTTATATAATCAACATAATCTGCTCTCTATAGCAGGAGTCTCCAATCTTGGCCACTTTAAGAGGTGTGGACTCTGGGAGTTGAAGTCCACACGTCTTAAAGGGGCCAAGCTTGGAGACCCCTGACTTAAATGACCCTTCTGGTCTCTTCCAACTCTATCATTCATGGCTGGCTGAGGAATTCTGGGAGTTGAAGTCCACACGTCTTAAAGGGGCCAAGGTTGGGGGCCCCTGACTTAAATGACCCTTCTGGTCTCTTCCAACTCTATCATTCATGGCTGGCTGAGGAATTCTGGGAGTTGAAGTCCACACGTCTTAAAGGGGCCAAGGTTGGGGGCCCCTGCTCTATAGAAATGGGTCTAGTCCTTTTCTCAACCCTGGCTGCTGGACCCGTACTTGAGAAGGAGCTTCCCGCTCACTCTTGGACCTCGGAGTGAAACCTGGGTGCCTGCTTACTCCCACCTCACCACACCGAGTATGAAAGCCCACCGTTGCTTCCAGGTCCTCCGTCTTGTTGCGCAGGTGGTCGAGGTTCTCGCCCCTTGCTAGAATCCGCTCCACATTCTGGGTCATGATGTTCTTGACACCCTCAACTTCATTCTGGAGGTTCTTCACCCGGTCATTGGCCATCCCTGGGCCACTTCCACTGCCTCCCTCCTGGAGAGAAAGGAAGAACAAGGTTTTGACAGGCGGAAGGAAGGGAAAGATGCCACCCGCTCGGTTCCTTTCTCCTTCCGCGTGCTACCTCCATCTCTATGGGAACACCACAGCCGAGAGTTTCGGGCAAGGCAGGAATGTACCATTGTCCAACCACCACAAAAAATATCTTCCAATGAGTAGGTGCAGATCTTACAGATTAACAGAGTTGGAAGGGACCTTGTAGGTCATCTAGTCCAATCCCCGCTGCCCAAGCAGGAGACCCTACACCAAGGGTCTTCAAACTTGGCAAGTTTAAGACTTGTGGACTTCAAATCCCAGAATTCCTGAGCTAACCTGGCTGGAGGAGGAACTCTGGGAGTTGAAGTCCACAAGTCTTAAAGCTTCAAATTTGAATTTTCTTATTCCAATATGCACCCCTTTACCTCTACTTAAATGGCATCTGGCCGCTTGGCTGACCATTCACTGGCTTAATGAAGCCCCACTGGTGCCCCTTATGACCACTTCTGCTTCTCATTCACCAGCCCAAATGATCTTTAACAAAAGTCCATTATTTAATAACCCAAATTATTTGATGTATACTGTATTGTCATTATAGCATTGATTTCCATTACGCCCTTCAGAGTAACACGCATTTTAAAAAAAGACAACTTGCAAACTAAAATTTGGGCCAGTAGGGAACAAAAGACATTTTATCGCACAGTTAGTCGATGCTGCAGTAATATTCATTGTTCACAATGTACCAAGTATAAGAGATATTTAATAAAGCACAACAGTAATTTGTATTGTCAGACATCATTCCACCGAGAATTACAGGCATTGTCAAAGAGGCAGAAAAATATCCAGTGGAAGAGCTGAATAAATATTTCAGTTCTTAAATATGTTGCAATGATACAGCTTCTGAATTTGTCCAAAATTTCCACACAGTTGTTTTCAGAGTAATTCTCATGATTAAAGCAAGATTGTTAAAAAAAAAAAAAGCTGAAAACAACTGTCAAACTTGCTCTTTCCATTGTCCCAATTTCTAATAGAAATGCTGTAGTTATTTCCTGTGTTACAACTAGAGGCAGTTCTTATTCTACCACCACAAACGATTTTCTTTATGCAACAATTCCCATCTTTTTTCATAAAAGCTTTTGTGCTCAGCCTCCTGTCCAGAAAGCGACCAGAGCAAGGACCCTCGGTGTCCTAAGAGCAAGTCAACAGAAAAGTGGGGTGGGTGAGATCCCTGCTTTAACAGGTTCCACCACAGTTGAAAGCAAGATCCTATCAATTCCTGGCACTCAAATCCATTGGAAACCACTATCCTGCAGGCTCCCTGTGAGGAGCAGTCATCTGGAGCACGTATGGATGATCTCTCTCCTCTCCTTATCCAGAGAGGTTCCAAGGAAACTATCTGCTCTCTGGTTTCTTGGTCTTTGCTGCAGTCTTCAGCTGCGATTTGCAGTTTTGCAACGGCATTAACTCCCCACAAAGTCCCAGAAACCACCCTCATTTGGCTGGCAGACCTCCCTCCCATCGCACTTCAAAAAACAAGTAGCAAACATTCAAATTTCCATCAAATTTTAGCAAAACAAAATAAGGAAAAAAAAATACAAAACTGATCCATAATATTTTGGATTGGTTTTACATCCCAAGAAAACAGGAAAAAACAAATGGGCTAATATCCCTTATTTTTTCTCACAAATTAGAAATCAATTGATGGCTTTAATTTGGGGTTCCATAGAGATACCTGAGCTCTTACAACTGTATTGTAACTCTTGATGGCCATCAAGTTTATAGGGGGTTGAATGGGATATTCTGGAACCTCTATTGGAAATATCAAGATCTACTTAGAGCAGTGAGAGTTCCTTCCATTTTCCTTAACCAGATCCCGCAAGACACTCAATAGATTCTGCATCCAGACTTCTAACCTACAGCGTTAATTTCAAATTCCTGCTTTGAATGCATCCCAGAATTGGTGAGAACAGAGAGGTTCTGAAGCCCTTCTTGAAAACCCGGGTTGTTATTACATGTGATATCCCTGGAAGCTGTTCAGAACCAGTCATGCCATGTCTGAGATCAGAAGACGGAAGAAAAAGAGGTTTTCTCCAGGTTGCAGTTGCAATGATACCAGCCTTCCGGTATGAAAAGTATGCCAGGCATCTCCCAGGACCAGCAGAGTGATTCCCTGCAGCCACCAGCAGGACAAGCCATACCGGCAGAACCAGAACCAGGTACCCTCATCATCGCAATGGGGCTGCAATGGAGATCTTGCTGGGTAGAATGGACATAAGCTAAACAGGCGAGGAGGGCAAAATCCTTTGGAAGATAAAGCAGTTTTGCATTTCTCCCCAATTTAATGAAATGACCGCTTCTATATGAAACCGATCCAGGTCAATTCCACTAGGTAGACCAGACCAAGAGGTCAATTCATACCACTGTAGAATCACAGGGCTGGAAGGGATCTTGGGGGTCTTCTAGTCCCGTGATGGCGAACCTATGGCATGGGTGCCACAGGTCGCACGCAGAGCCATTCGTGCCGGCACGTGAGCTGCAGGCAAACTCATCTCACTGCGCATGTGTGCGCCTCACAGCTGATTTTTGACCGGTTTGAGGCCTTTTTCGGCCTCCCAAAGGCTTGAGGAAGGTTTCTGAAAGCTTCTGCAAGCTTTGTAAGCCGAAAGCTAGCCCCATTTCATTACTTCTGGTAATTTAGGAAAAACAGGAAGTGATGAAACGGATCTAGATTTCGGCCTACAAAGCTTGGTGAGAAAAGTAAGATTTTACGCTTTTTTGCGAGGAAAACTAGACGGTCCCTGGCTCAACCGCAGCAAGAGACATGGAAGTTCTAGTATCCAGCCATTGAGCTATGAGCCAGCCATGTGCTGCCGCTACCAAAAGAGCCAATGCAATCTTGGGCTGCATCAACAGAGGGATACAGTCACGATCACACGAAGTGTTAATACCGCTTTATAATGCTTTGATGATAAGACCACCTTTGGAACCCTGCATCCAGTTCTGGTCATACAATACAGAAAAGATGTCATGACTCTAGAAAGAGGGCAGAGAAGCTTCTGGGATGAGAAGCGAAACGTCTCCCAAGAAAAACCAGAAAGTCTAGTTGCCTCTTGGAAAAGCACCTGTGGGACTTCCAATCCCATGATTCTGCGATTTTTAACATCCTCTCACCGACCTCCTTCTATTCCAGAGCTTGGGGATGGGTGGGAGCCAGGTCTTCAGAGGCCTTTTTGTAAGGTTAGGATAGTAGCCTGAAGCACTTCCAAGGGGAAGGGGCTTCCACAGGGCAGGGGCTGCCGGCTGCCACAGAAGAAGAAGCCTTCCTTGCTTCGAGAAAGAGGAGGGACCAGGACGGTGCATACCCTATCTGACCTGGTAGGGTGTGTAAATGTCCTACAGGTAACCTGGCCCTAGAGCTTTAAAGGTAATACCCAGGTCCTTGAATTGCACCTGGGAAGACACCGGGAGCCAGTGCAGCTCGCAGAACAGATAGGGGCTACAAGGGTAAACACTTGGGGTACCCATCACTGCCTGAGCCTCAGCAGTCTAGACCAGCTGTGGCTTCTGGGTGGATTTTTCCAGGGTTCATGTAGAGGGCATTGCAGTAACCCAAACAGGAAGTGACCAAGGCATGAGTGACCATGAGCAAGGCCACCCGGTCCAGGAAAAGGTGCAACTGGTGCCCCAGATGAATCTGTGCAGAGCCCCCAGCCCCAGATGGCTCTGGGGAATCATCCCTTCAGTCGCTCGATGACAGTGACCGACCGCAGGACCAGGAGGTGAAGTTTTGCCTTGGTTCTCCTCCTCTCGTCAGGGAAGGTTTCAATCAGTGAGAATAAGGTGAGGGAGATTTAGGCCTCTGTGGCCAAGATCCTCTCCCCGCCCCTAATTAACAGTTACACGAAGGAGCAGATGAGGACAAGGTGAGGAATCCTCCGCCTTAAGGCTTACAACCACAACTGGGACTGGAATTTCGGTCACTGGGATCATAAGTCAAGGCACCAAGTGACTGGACCCAATTTTGGTAGTCATTAAGAGAATCATGAGATCATAAATCTGAATCTATTCTTCTGGACGAGTAATTTTTTTCCTGGAAACCGGCAAAAAGAATATGGCGAAATGGGCCAAAAAAAATGCTGCACATCACTGTCAAGTGAGTGCAGGATGCTGCAACCGGTCATACAGGTAAGCTGGTTGCCAAGCACCCAAAATGCAGCCATACGCTCATGGTGTGGTGAAGGTATGGTGTGATGCGTTACAATGGCCAGAAGTGCCTTATAGGCCATAAATCCCTTTTCTCAGGCAACTGTAAGGGATGCGCGGTGGCTCAAAGGGATGCGGTAGCTCAGTGGCTAAGACGCTGAGCTTGTCAATCAGAAAAGGTCGGCAATTCGGGAGTTCAAATCCCCAGCGCAGCGTCATGGAGTGAGCTCCCGTTCCTGGTCCCAGCTTCTGCCAACCTAGCCGTTCGAAGGCATGTGAAAAATGCAAGTAGAAAAATAGGGAGCACTTTTGGTGGGAAGGGAACAGCGTTGTGTGCGCCTTCGAAGGTCCTGCCGGCCACATGACCACGGAGACATCTCTGGACAGCGCTGGCTCTTCGGCTTTGTAAGGGAGAGGAGCAGGGCCCCCTAGAGCCGGAAACGACTAGCACGCAGGCGCCAGGAGGGGAACCTTCACCTTTACCTTAAAGGAAACAGTTTCCCAGGTCCAATCCTGCCTGCTCATCTCCGATTCTTAGCTGAGGGAGCCAGAACTGTCCGAAGACAATTCCGTGGCCAGCATGACTCTATCCCAAGGAGCATGGAATGCTGTTGCCTTCCCACCGAAGTGGCGTCTATCTATCTCTTCGAATTTGCAAGCTTTGGGACTGCCAGGTGGGCAGGAGCTGGGTATCCTCAGCTGCCACCTTCGCTTGTTGGTGCCTGGACTTCTGTATTTGCAGCCAGAACTTCCGAGAAGCCCCAAGCACCTTGGTCCTTATACACACACACACACACACACACACACACACACACACACACACACACACTCCCTAGAAGGCAGCCTTTATCGAGAGAGTTCTTGCAATTTGAGAGTCAGCGCTGGAGAAGCAAGACAGAAGTTTCAGCAACGCCATCAAAGGCGGACAGTCTAAAGTCCAAGGAGGCTCCTGGCCACTAAAGCGGAGTTGCAGCCTTCCACAATTGGCGTCCACTGAACGGACGGTGTTATTTCCTCCACCCCTGAGGAAGTGGGCATATTGAGCTTTGCGGGCTGGGGGATTCTGGGAGTTGAAGGCCTCCAGGCTTGAAGGGGCCCAGGTGGGACAGGGAGGACCTGCAGGGCGCGGTCTGGGTCCCAGCTGATTTCGCCCAGAACCCCGACCGGCGCTGAGAGAAACGGGGAAGCCGGGCGGAGAGCGGCCGAACTTGCCTCCGGAAGGAAGGGAGCCAGCTGGTTCAAGGGAGCCGGGCGGGGCTGAGGGAGCCCCGGCCAAGGCCGCCCCCTGCAGCCGCCCTCGCAGGGCCGGTCGGAGGACCAGGGGGTCGTGAGGGGCGGAGCTGGTCGGGGGCCTCTTCGGCCGTTATTCTTCCACGAAACCCAGCAAGACGGAGCTTCTCCCCGGGAGCCGCCCCGAGCCCTCCCCGTTCGGCCGCCACCTGGGCCTCCCTACCTGGGCCTCCCCGCCCTTCTCGAGGCGGCCTTCCGGGCGCCCGCCGAGCGCAGCCGTCGTCTCCCCCCCCCCGCCCCCCGCCTTCCGAAGGGGCCCGGAGCGCGAGGCTGGAAAGGCGGCCTCGTTCGACGGGGCCCCCGACGGCCTCGCAGCCGGCCCCGCCCGGGTGGCGTCGGGCGCAATGGCGGCACGGTGCCCCCGCTGCTCCCCGCCAGCGAGGCAGGTGCGGCCGGCGGCGGCGGCGGTCTCTGCCCGGGCGGCGCCCGCCCTCCCAGCCCTCCGAGAGCGGCTTACCATGGTGGTGGCGTCCCCGCTCGAGCCCCGAGAGCCCCGGCCTCTTCCCGATCCTCGGCGCTGCCCCCTCGCCGCGCGTCCTACTTCCTCCTCCGGCCGCGCCTCCACCTCCGCGCAGGTAGCCCTGGGCGGATCCAACCCTCGCCGGTCCGCCCTCTCCGGCCGAGAGAGGCCCGTCTGTCGGAGGCCGGTCCCGGCGGCAAACGGGCCGAGCAGAAGCAAACGCCTCCCGCGTCGCCTCTCGACCCCGGAAGGATCCGGCGGAATGCGAGCCGCCTCGAGAGCCAGGAGGGTCCCCGGTTTCAGGCCTCCCGGGGAAGGAAGGGAGGGGCGGGCGAAGCCTCGGTGCAAAGGCGCTCCCCTCAGGACAACGGCAGACAATGTTTTTAACTTAATTAATTTAATTTTTAATGCTGTGGCGACTCATCCTAATCTGACTTGGCCTGGAGTGCGAATTCAGTGAGGTTGTCATAGTGATGAAGTCTGAAATGGAGTCTCACATAATAATAATAATAATAATCACAACAACAACAGAAGATAATGAGAGTTGGAAGGGACGGCCCAGGTTGGAGACCCGACATAGAGGACAGCTTCAAACCGAAATAAAATCACAGGAGTGGCACTCATAAATCTCACCATGGCTTACAATACAGCCAACCATACAGCCCTGTTGAAGAAAGTTCTTCGCCTTATAAAGGATTTTAAATTCCCCCAAATTATAGGATGGAAAATCATAGATTTAATGTCCACTTTCACAGACCACGTACTCAATGGAGAATCCAAGGAAGGGCAGCACGCCAGCTCCTGTGTTAATGACCAACCATGTTAATCATCATTAAGGTGAGCTGGTTGCCAAGGGCCTGGATTGTGATCCCAGCAGGCGCTGCAAGTTGGACCAGTCCTAAGTCTCCCTCCGTCGTCGCCATTGTAATTTTGAACAATTGCTGAATGTGCAGCCATTAGACAAAGTTTTGGGCCTTAAGCCTCCAGGAATAATAACTGCACAAGACCTTCCCCCTCAAAGGATTGCTAAAGTTAAAAGTGCAAAGAAGAGCAAGTAAGATGATTAAGGCATGGAGACAAAAGCATGGAGAACGGTTGCAGGAATTGGATCCGGCTAGTTTAGTGAAAAGAAGAAGAACTACGGGGGACATGATAGCAGTCTTCCAGTATTTGAGGGGCTGCCACAAAGAAGAGGTGTGTGTGTGTGTGTCAAATGATTCTCCGAAGTACCTGAAGGCAGGACAAGAAACAAGGGACTGAAACTGAAGAAGGAGAGATTCAACCTGGAAATAAAGGAGAAACTTTCTGACAGAACAATCAACAGGTGGAACAGAAGTTGCCTTCAAAAGTTGTGGGTGCTCCATAGCTGGAGGCTTTTAAGAAGAGACCAGACAGCCTCTTGCCTGAAATGGGTGAGCAAGGGGTTGGACTAGAAGACCTCCAAGGCCCCTTCCAGTTCTATTCTGATTGATTGATCCTACCCGATTGCGCCAGAGACTTGGACAGTTAACCTCCGGTCATATTAAATGTGAGCGTTGCACTGAAGTAGAAAAGTGTCACATGGGAAGAGATACACTTGCAATCAATTGAAAAAGAAAAGAAAAAAATCCCGGCCGGCCGGTCCCCGCGCTGCTTTCAGCCGGAGCGCCGGGTGCGCAGCCCGACCCTCGGCAGCTTCGTCGGGCCGGCCGCGCCTTTCCCGAGCGGAGCCTGCAGGGCGCGCTGGCCCTTCCCTCCCGCGGAGAGTCTCCGGGCCTTGGGCTGAGCGCCCGGCCGGAAGTGGGGGCTGCGCGGCGGCCTGACTGCAGCAGCCGTGGCTCTCCGAGGGCCGCCGGGAACCGCCGCCGACGCCGCCGGGATGCAGCCGGGCCGCGACGCCGCGCTCGCCTCAGGTGCGGGGGGGGCCGCCGGGCTGGCCGCAAGGAGCCGGGCCGGCCGGAGGAGCAGGAGGGGCTGCCGGGCGGGGGCGCTTGCGGGGGGGGGGGCTCTTCCGGGCGGCCTCCGCCGATCAAGCCGGCCTTTCCAGGCCGCGCAACCCCCCCAAATTCCTCGGCGTTGGCTCCCCTTTGGCTCTTCTTCGCCGGAGGGCGGTGATCTGGCGCGTCGTGCAATGCGGTTTACCTTGGAGCAGGGGTCTCCAACCTGCCCCCCCCCCTTAAGCCTGGAGGACTTCAACTCCCAGAATTCCCCAGCCAGCTTTGCCCTAAGCATTCCCCATAAAGCTTTGCTGGCTGGGGAATTCTGGGAGTTGAAGTCCTCCAGGCTTAAGGGGGCCCAGGTTGGAGACCCCTGCCTTGGAGTGATGGGTTGGAAACTGGGCTGCCCACACTTGCTGGCTTGCACCGTTGCTTCTCTCTTCCCCCCCCACATCCACAAAGCCGGAAAATTCGGGGACCCTGGTGTAGAGGACTGGGCCCCCAGGGGTGGCTCTTCCCCAAGGCCCCATTGCTCCTCCTTTGTCGTCGTCTTTTGCTCCCCCAGAAGCCGAAAGGCCGACGACTCCTCGCCTCCCGCAGATGCCCAGGAAGGAGAAGGGGAACCAGGCTCCCCCCGGCTGGGCCAGGCGCCTCCTGGGCTTTGAGTGTGGGGACCTGGCCGGCTGGCACCGGATCGTCTGCTTGCTGAACAGGCCAACTGATCCCGCAGCCCTCGGGGTCTTCCGCTTCCTCTTTGGTGAGTTTGGCTCCGTCGGGAAGAAGCCCCCCCCTTTGGGCCGGGTGGGGCCTGGTCAGGCCTTGGGGGCTGCAGTGCCGAGGCTCTTGGCAAGTGGCTCCGGGCCCCAGCGGGTTCCAGGGATCTCAGCCGCCCTTGGCTCGTGCCTCGGCGTCCTGGACTTTGCTTTCATGACCTCCAGCTTGAGCCCTAACGCAGGAGGTGGCGTTTAGGTGCCCTTTAACCCCACTGTGGTTACAATGTTTGTTTGCGGTTGCATGCTTGCAGTGCAACGATTTCTACTACTGATTTATTGACACGTCAGATAAATTCTCGAGAAGAAGGTCCAAGGAGTTGTTTACCAGGTTTCCGTGTGGGGTAAACCCGGGAGAGTCAGCCAAGACTTCGGATCAAAGTGAGCGGGAATGTTGACCCTGAGTTGGGGCATGTGCACACAAGGGAATTGTGCGCTTGACAAAAAGTAGTGAAAAGTCTAATGAGCACAAAACCAGGTTGCCCCAATAATATAATAATACAATTTGGCATCCAAACTCTCCAGCTTGCAACTCACAAGGACTCCTGCAAAGTTTGCTGCCTCGGCTTAACTGTACCCATGAGGGGCGAGGGTTGGCCCTCATGCCATGGGGCTGGCCATGCGTGCCCAGGAGAGCAGGCCGTCTTCTTCCCCAGCCTCGCAATTGTGGCTGACTTCCTCTGGATCAGCCCAGCGTCCTTCCAAAGAGGGATGGTCATAGCGGTTGAGTTTGGAGCCCCACGAAGTCCATGTGGTTAACTATATTTCCTCCCCACCCCCGATTTTTAAATGATGAGTAACTAAAATTTAAGTTCAGAATAACATTCAAAGAAAGAAGAGAGACTGGGGGGGGGTGAGGGGGGTGTAAGAAAGAGAAAAGAATTATCTAAATGGTTGTTTTTTTCCAATTCCTTTTCCTAAAAAAAAAACCATTTTGTTCGTTTTAATATCAAATTCCCCTTTAAAAAGCAAATAATTTAAAATGATTTTTTTAAAAATATTGATTGCATTTACCAATTATCGGTGGCCATTGAGTTCACGTTTCAATTTGCAAGCATGTCTGTGTGGAACCAGTTTGGTGAATGGGCTGGACTAGAACCCAGGAGAGACGGGCACAGAGCCGGTCGTTTCTCTTGGCCTTAGGAAGAAGGAAAATGTAAGGGGCACTTGGCCAGGGAGTAAAAAGGGACCGTATGGATTTCCTAACGTTGTGGGGATCCAGCCCCATTTCTAGAGACACTGGAAAGAGGGCAGAGAAGAGCAACCAAGATGATGAGGGGACTGGAGGCTAAAACGTAGGAAGAACGGTGGCGGGAACTGGGTACCTCTTGTCTAGATGAAAAGGGGGACATGGGGAGACAGGAGAGCAGCCTTCCAATATCCCAGGGGCTGCCCCAGAGAGGAGGAGGAGGGGGCCAAGCTATTATTCTCCAAAGCCCCTTAAGGCAGGACGAGAAGCAATGGGTGGAAACCAATCCAGGAGAGAAACAACTTAGAACTCAGGAGAAAATTCCTGACAGGGAGACCAATTAACCAGTGGAACTCCTTGCCTCCAGAGGTTGTAAATGCT
The DNA here is from genome assembly GCF_049901715.1 of Pseudonaja textilis. Lineage (NCBI taxonomy): Eukaryota > Metazoa > Chordata > Lepidosauria > Squamata > Elapidae > Pseudonaja > Pseudonaja textilis. The sequence goes on along the minus strand of NC_141998.1, from coordinate 727,321 downwards.
CCAACACTGGACATTTTTAAGAAGAGATTGGAAAACTATTTGTCTGAAAGGGTATAGGGGCTTCCTGCCCAGGCAGGGAGTTGGACGAGAAGACCTCCAAGCTAGTGGTGGGATTCATTTTTTTTTTTTACTACCGGTTCTGTGGGCGTGGCTTGGTGGGCGTGGCAGGGGAAGGGTACTGCAAAATCCCCCTTCCATCCCCACCCCACTAACCTGCTTTCCAGCTCCGTTCTCCTGTGCAGGGGCCCCCAAAGGAGACCCAGCCGATCACCATCAGCCCTGTCTTCCAGATCCTTGGAGGAGCTGCTGCGGCCTGACTTGGGCGGCGGTTCCTGCTGCTGACTGTGCCTTTTCCTGCCCCTTTCCCAGGTCTGCTGATGGCCTTGGACATCCCCCAGGAGCGAGGGCTGAGCTCTCTGGATCAGAAATACCTGGATGGGCTGCAGGTTTGTCGCTTCCCTCTCTTCAACTTCCTGGAGCCACTGCCCCTGGACTGGATGTACCTGGTCTACACAATAATGCTGTTGGGTGAGGACCACGCTGGGGTTGTGCACAGGGATGGAGGGCCATGGGGGTGTGCTAGAAGAGCCCCCTAACTTGGGGGTCGTTTCTTCCCCTGCTGGGTCTCGTTGCAACCTGTGGTTGCTGCCCAGGGTCAGGGGGGAAGGGCGCAACCAAGCCCCACCTGCCATCCTGCTGTGCGGCTCCTCCAGAGCCGGAAGTGAAAAAAGGCAGTGCAACAAGCAGGAAATGTTGTAACACCCCCCCACCCCCCCAAGTTTCTCCCCAGGTGGGGCTGGGGAAGTGGGGGGAACATTGCTTGGCATGAAGGGAGCTGCAGTTTTATAAGGGAAAAAGAAGGTATTTAGAGAACCCTAGAAAATTTGGGCAGCTCTGGCCGTTGAAGATTTCCTTCCGGGGCCTCCAAACTGGGCCACTTTAAGACTTGCGGGCTTCAACTCCACAAACACAGACGTCTCCAAACTTGGCACAGCTGGCTGGAGAATTCTCAGAGTTCTTAAAGTGGCCCAGTTTGGAGGCCTCTGGTTTACTGGTTCCAGTGTAGTCTGAAGCCCACCAGCAGTCAAGATAGCTGAGGCCAGGAAAGCTGCTGACTTCCCAGAGCTTGCCAGAGGGAGAAGACAAGCGCCGCCGTCAACAAAATCTACCCGCTCCCAGCCATAAGCGAGGAGTGGCCAAGCGTCAATATATCCCTTGATTAACTCAAGGAGTGAGTGGATTGTGGGAGGGCTTGCGAGTGTAGCTACTGGCTGGGTTAGACATTACCCCGGCTTGTAACGCAAATGGGGCAGTAAATTAACTGATTGTTCTTTTATTGTATACCAGACTCTTTGTACAAAAACAATGAGGAGGTGAGGAGATCAAGCTTGTTTTTATCTGTTAGCTGCAGGCTACGTAAACAATCTTGCCGTACTGATAACGCAGCCAAGGTTTTCCAATTTGTGTTAAAGATCAAGGGGAAAAATGGGTTCACAGAAAATGCCGGAGTTTGTCTGGTTGATCCTGAGCCCCCGAAAGCCTCGGGACGACCCCTCTCGCCTCCCTGGCTTCTTTCCTTAGGTGCTGTGGGGATCATGCTGGGCTGCTTTTACCGACTGAGTTGCCTCCTCTTCCTGCTGCCTTACTGGTATATCTTCTTCCTGGACAAAACCACTTGGAACAACCACTCCTATCTCTACGGCCTCCTGGGCTTCCAGCTGCTGTTCATGAACGCGAATCGCTATTGGTAAGCCTCCATGGCGCTCTGTGGGCTTTGGCAAGGCCCACGGTGCTTTTCCCCCCTTCAGATCAAGGTTATGCCAAGTAAACATGTTTCCTGTCGTTCCGGTTGCATAAGTTAAAAGTTGACATTTGCCCCAACTTGGAGTCTGCCAGAGTCACATGCAGTGGCAGGAAGCCTGCATCCCAACCACAGAAGCTGCCACCGTAGTGAAGAAACAGCTGCTACAAAGCAGCACTTTAAGCTAACCACATATGTGCCACGCTGGACCTGGTCAGTGCCTGTTTTAAACACAGTGAAGGTCTCTGCAGAGAACACGGCTGTGCCATGGGGTCACCTGCGTCACCCCTGTGGCCAATCTCTACATGGAAGACGTAGAAACCAAAGCCCTAAACTCCTTCCACCTATTCACTGGTACAGGAAGGTGGACAATACTTGGATCAAGATTCAAACACAGGAAGCGAAAGCCTTCACCAAACTCATCAACTCTGTTAACAAATACATGAAGTTCACATAGGAAGATGTTCAGTGTGAGTGAGAGTGCAGAGAAGAGCAACAAAAATGTTCGGCAACTGAAGGCTAAAAAAACATATGAAGAACGTTTGCAGGAATTGGGTATGTCTAGTCTAGTGAAAAGAAGGACCAGGGGAGACCTGATAGTAGGGTTCCAATATTTGGGGGGCTGCCACAAAGAGGAGGGGATCAAACTATTTTCCAAAGCAGCAGAAGACGAGACAAGTAGCAACGGATAGAAACTAATCAAGAAGAGAAGCAACCCATAACAAAGGAGATTTTTTTCTGACAGTGAAAACAATTTACCAGTGGAACAGTTTGCCTTCAGAAGTTGTGGGTGTTCCATCACTGGAGGTTTGTAAGAAAAAGTTGGACAGCCATTTGACCCTAGAAATAGTCTGGGGTCTCCCGCTTGAATTGAATTAGAAGACTTCCACGATCGCTTCCAACTAACCCTGTTATTCTGTCACATGAAAACGGAAACTGGTTTTCAAAGACGAAGCTTTGAGAACTCACTTATAGCAACAGATTAAATGTTGGGATCTTTCCTTCTGGATTCTCATCTTGTCCTTTCTTTTCCTTGCCACCAACTAATACCATAGTCTTCCTCCCAATATCTGCATTGTCTTCCTTGAAGACCTTTACAGCATAGGATCACATCGTCCTTTCACAATTTTCTGTGTTTTCATGAGCTGGAAACGAAGCTCAAGTAAACCAAGTGCATGAAATCCTAATATTCTGTAGATGACCCTCTTCAAACCATCAGAGAAAGCTGGTTTTTCATCTTCTGGGTGACCGAGGAAATTAATGGTATTGTTTTCTAATTTTGACCTAAAAACCAATACTTACTTTCAGTAAAACAAAACTGTTAGTAAACTCTGTGCTTCAGTGAGATGAACGTAGAGGAGCCGGCAGCGTTAAGCATGTCATCAGCTTAGAGCTTTTGGGTTCCTACAAGTGCTCCAAGTCCAACCCTTCCTGAATTTCGTTGACCCTAAATCTGGCACCAATTTAGTGCTGCACTTTAGTTGGCCAGATTCTTGTCTATAGGCATATGTTATTCAGATCTTCTATTCTTTAACTTTATGAATGGTCCTGATTTTTTGTGCCTGATGTTTATTCTGGGCTGCTTAGAATCAGCTTTATTGAGACAATGTTCAAGAATCAAGATGTTCTTGATTTAATTCTTGATTCCAAAGGTTTTTCCGGATATGACTGAAGAATTGGTTGTTTTTCAAGACTGCCTCCAGGGCAGACTCCTAGTCTTGCTAATGACCTTCCTTTCCTCAGGTCTATTGATGGTCTCTGGCAACCACGGAAGAGAAATGCTCACGTCCCTTTGTGGAATTACACCGTTCTTCGTATGCAGGTATGCTCCAGGGCTGTGCCATCTTCCATCTTGGTTTCCTGTAAGAGCAAACAGGGGTCTGCTTCGGGCCTAATGAAGAGAACCCAGCTAGCGTTGCTTGGTCTGCACTGCATGCTGGCACCAGCGTCTCAGGAGGCCCTGTGGAAATGGGGAAGCCACCGGCTCTAATGGCTGATGGATTCCACTGGACCCAGAGGAGCCAGGCCTGTCTTCCCACGATTCTGGGTTCTTAGGCTTGTCCGAGGCCCTGTCAGAGTTGCCATCCTGTTGTAATATTTAAGATGACAGAATGGGTAAATTATTACAAGTATTGGGAGCTACTATTTAATTTTAGGTTAGGTGTGGATGTGGACAGTGTGAAATGAAATTTACCCATTGCCCCATATTCGTTGTTCCTGTGTCATATATTTGTGGGTATGTTGTTTATGTCCTGGATGGGGTGACCCTTTGAGAGCTGCGTGTAACGAAACTTCATTTCAATGTACGCTGCTCAGTGGACATTCACGAAGGGGCAGTGCAGTTATTCTAAGTTCCGGTTCCCCACCCAATGTCTTTCAGTGTGACATTCCAAATTCCTGTGAGGGTTTTTTTTTTTTTTTTTTTGGTCATTTGTGGCCGAAGAAGTTTGAGTGGTGAAATTGACCATGGAAATTTGGGCAGGAAGTTGAAACTTGGAAGCTGGTTTGGAAACGGCAGCCTGTCTGCTGCTTCCTGTGGCTACGGTAGTCGCCGGCTTCCGCTTCGCGCCTTTTTGCCAGCTAGTTTGCCTCGGAGTCCCATGCTGTGGCCTTTGTTTCTGAACAGATCTTCATTGTTTATTTCATCGCGGGCATCAAGAAGCTGGATGCTGACTGGGTACAGGGCTACTCCATGGGCTCCCTTGGGAGGCACTGGCTCTTCAGCCCTTTCAGGTGAGCGATAGAAGCCAGGCAGAGGTGGCAGCAGGTGGGTCCCTCCTCTTCCTCCCTCCTGGACGTTGCAACTTTGGATGAAGGCGCCTGTCTGGTCCCTCAGGTTGTTGATGTCCGAGGAACTGACCAGTTTATTGGTGGTGCACGGTGGAGGGCTTGTGTTGGACCTGACGGCTGGCTTTCTGCTCTTCCTGGACGCTACCCGTCCCTTTGCCCTTTTCTTCGTCTCCTACTTCCACTGCATGAATTCCCAAATTTTCAATATTGGTAAGTTCTTCTGCAAGATCTAACCGCTCCTTTAAGAAGCCACCCGAGAACTTATAAAAGTCGGGTGTCGGGTAATAAAGGTTGTGTTAAAAAGGGTTAGGACTGGACTCTGCAGTTCTACTCTGTTCTTGCAAGGGGGGGGTTAACTAATACCTGCAAAAGCTGCACACCTGGCATGAATAATGATGCCTTCGCCAAGATTAGACAAACAGGCTTTTGTTAAAGGTGGATTATCTGATATATTGTTTGTTGGTACAGATTTAGCGTGTGCTTGAAGGAAAGCCAACACCATGGTAATGCCCTGGGTTAAAATTTAGAAGACTCCGGTTCAGTTCCGCCTACAATGAGGGTTGTCTTTGAGTCGCGCCCTCTCAGCCCAGTCTGCCTCACGGAGACGGTCTTGGGGGATAACGTGTGAGGAGGTCCCACCTGGGATGCCTTAAACTCCTGGAGGAAAAGAGGGCCATGAATTTAACAAAGTTTTCAATCAATCTCGGTCCGGGTGGCCCACGTGACCAGAATCCATGTCAGCGGGAGTCTCTCCTGAGCACACCTGAGTATTTGCGCTGGGTGTCCAGGCAGAGGTTTATGGAGGCAGAGCAGGTGATTTGCCTTTTGAGGGACCAGCCTACGCCTGTCCTTCTCTCATACTCCAACTTTCCATCCCAAAGGCATGTTTTCTTACACCATGCTGGCCACCAGCCCACTCTTCTGCTACCCAGACTGGCCACGTCGACTGATTGCCACGCTCCCTGCCTGCTTCCACAAGTTCCTGCCGCTTACCGAGCCTCCACAGCAGAGCCTGGAGTGCGTTTATCTGGAAACGGAGCGGCGAAGGCCCAGGGGAGCAGCTAGGAAATTGGGGTTGCGGCAGAAGCTGGGTGCCATTTTTACTATTCTGTACATCACGGAGCAGTTCTTCCTACCTTACTCACACTTTATTACCAAGGTGAGAAAGAACCATAAATGGTTTCTGAACCAAAAGGTTTAGACCTGATAGTATTCGACTGATGACATTTTCCATAGTTCTGATCCAGACAAGGTGGAGCCCCTCGGAGAAACACCTTCTCTGTGTCCCTCCTCATAGTAGTATTCCAGCCACGGAAGAGCCACTGATTAAACTTGAATCACGGCTGTGTGGTTGAGCTCCAGTTCTGTATAGTTTTACTCACCCAAACAGCCCCAGGGAAGAGTCTGAGGGGAGATCGGGGGTCTTGGGGATTGTTCAAGGGATGAGAAGAACAGCAAGTGCTTCTCATCCTGGGAATAGTCAGCTCTTCCCGCTAACCGTTCTCCCTGCAGGGCTACAACAACTGGACAAACGGGCTCTATGGCTACTCGTGGGACATGATGGTCCATTCACGCTCCCACCAACACGTGAAGATTACTTACCGTGATGGTCGCACTGGGGAGATTGGCTACCTGAACCCCGGGGTCAGTCTCTCTCTCTCACTTTTCAATGTGCCGTGAAATGATACAGTCTGGAGTAACACCGGCTTCTTCTTCAAACTAGGGTGTGAGCGATCCTTCTGTGCTGTACAGCAGTTTGCCACCTGTCAGGTTGCCTGCTGCATGGGTGTTTGTAAAAAAGCCGTGTGTCATGAGTGTGATGGTGTCTGTACAACTGTCTATGCAGAAGCAGTAAAGAGGCACGGTTGTGTTTGGAGAGACCATTTCTTTAGTGGACTTCAAGAGGAAAACCTTCCCATTGGTGCTTGCAGAACTTACGATTTTTTGATACAGTTTTATGTATGTTCTTGGATTAGGACAACCAAAGGCTCTCCTTCCCAAACAAATGTAGATTATGGATCCAAGAATTGGAACAACTTTGTTAAGATTTTCCTTCCCTTGTTTCTACGCCTGCTCATCCTTCTTTGTTCCCTTTATTTAATGGGCTCCAAACTAGCCTTTTCCAGCCGTATCCCGAGCAGAGCTTCCCAAATTATTGGAAGGCCCTTCTTCAGTTGTGCCAGTTAAGAGATTTAGTGATGTCCACAGAAGCTGGACACGAAGACATTTGCAAGACCCTTGGTAGTTAAATTTCTGGTGTTTCTTGGGATTTGGATCCTTGAGACTATAACAGTATTAATGGACAGATCCAGAGCGATAATCTCTGCCAGTTTTATGGGATTACTTTAATGTAGATTGGGGCTGTGGAAGGGAGTCTTTGGCAGAGCCTGGACTATAATTTTTATGCTCATTTATGCTTATATTGCACTTCAGACCAGGAGCCGCAAACTGGCTTCAGATGACCAAACGGCGTCATTTCCTGGGCCTTTACCATCGCTGTGCAGTCCCAGAAAAAGACATGTTTACATCGAGGAGGAGCGGAAAGCGTTTAGCGAGATACAATTTGACCCCAGGAAATTTGACCCCGCTCTTTTAAGGATGCTCCCCAGAGTTGTGGTCTATGCTCCCTTCCACTCTTGGAAGACCTTTTAAAGCTTGGGATCTCGAGCAGAGTGCATGGCTGTTTTAAGTCATATTGGGGGGGTGGGGGGTTGAGACATTGCCCGTTCGAATTGAAGGAAGAGCAGGATTTGGATATCCCAGAGGAGAACGTCGCTGGTTAACGTGTACGTACTTGTATCTAAATATAGGCTGAGTCAATAGACATGGTCCTATTACTCTCCCCACAAGGTTCTACCAGGCAGCCCATAATTGAGGCTCTTGCTCCTTCTAGCTTTCCTGTGGAACAAAGCTCCATGTGCCATGACTATTTAGCCGCCAGGACAAAACATCCCAGTGAAGTACGCTGATTGCCTTTGGTATCAGCCTTGGAAGTTGCCCTTCCGATTTGGGCTTAGAGGTTCTGACCCCCCCCCCACTCCCCTCCAGCCCGCCCAGCCTCTGCTGCAATGGCCCATCCAATGCTCTGCGTCCTTCTTTCTTTCTCCCCCCTCCTCTGTCGCCCCTCCCTTCTGCCACCTGCGCAACTGTGCTCCAGCTGAGGTCTGTATATATTGGAGCAGGTCTTCACACAGAGCCGGCGCTGGAAGGACCATGCGGACATGCTGAAGCAGTACGCCACTTGCCTCAGTCATCTGTTGAGCAACTACAACGTCTCGGAACCGGAGATCTACTTTGATGTTTGGGTTTCCATCAACGATCGTTTCCAGCAAAGGTTAGCGAGACATCCGGCGGTCACACCCCTCTGCAGACTGGGCCAATTATTACGTGGATTATTATGTGTTGTAGTTGACAGAATCTTCAAGGAATGTGGCTTCCAAGCAGAGTGTTCTTTTTGGAATTTGTCATGTGGAAATATAAAAGTTGCAAAATTGGGATGACTGAAAAAAGGCCCCTCATTTGGGCAGGTTATGGGAAGAAGGTTATGGGGTTGGCTAGAGACGGAGAAGTTGCTTCCCATTCAGTTCTAGAAAGGAACAGAGATCGGATCTTGGATCATGTTTAAAACATAAAGTTAGGCCCACTGGCACCATAGTATATATTAGCAGAAACATTAGTTTTTTGTATTTATCTATTCTTTTACCGCACCCCCCACCCCCCATATATATATTGCTACAACTTTAAAAGCACAACTATAATGACGTGGGAAAATACCCGAACAAAGCTGAATACCATACATGTAAGTACCTGCAAAAACTTAAGAAAACAAATATATATATATATATATCCATTTATCCATCCACTTAATATTAAAACAAACATTAATACTTCCCCCAAATATTAATACACACACATATATACATATGCATGTACATGTACCTATACATATACCTATACATACATACATGCATACATACATACATATATATATATATATACTGTAATTTTTGTTTTAATATTTTTTGCTTTTTGACAGTTATCAGTTACCCCGTCCTCTTTCTGGTGGCCTACGACCATATTAAAGTTTGATTTGACATATTGGCATAATTGGTGGCTTCTAATCTATTGAGGAAAACGATACGTGGAAATACGGTAGCTTCCTGGGCTTAGAACAGGCAACGAGGCAGACGCCCCGGTTCTTTCCACTGATCCATGGTCCACTTTCCCCTGGATTTAACCTTTTTTCTCATTCCTGTGTTCCCCAGGCTCTTCGATCCAAACACTGACATTGTCCGCGCCCAGTGGTCCCCCTTCCAGAAGACCCCGTGGCTGAAGCCTCTTCTGATAGATTTGTCACCCTGGAGGACCAAATTGATAGAGATTGAAAAGTCACTGGACAACCAGACCGAGGTTGTCTTCATCGCAGATTTCCCAGGTACTGAGTTGTTCTTCTGTTCTCTTAGGAACCGGGTCTTCGTTTTAAGCTCAGATCCACAGGGTGGGCACGGCTTGGATGCGAAGGCTTTCGGCTGAACCCTTGTGGTGGAAACAGACCTCAGGGCCTCAGATAAAGGCTTCTGCCCTGCAGAAACTGTGGCTGCTGCTTCAGTGGGGCTTCTTGGAGGAGAAGCGAAAGGTCTTCAAAGAAAAGCCAGAAAACCCAAAAGCCTCTTGGGGAAAAAAGCACCTTTGGGTTTTATTTAAGTATTTTTCAAACCCCTCTGACGATCCAGTCCTATCCACACCTTCATAGCTCCCTCTTGTGGCCAAAGAGTAGATTTTTCAATAAGCCATTCCTGGCCAATCAGAATTCATAAAAATCAGGAAATGTCAGCGCAACAAAACGGTCCAAAGCTGCAGCTAAGTTAAAAGTAGCAAACAAAAGCCACACCTGGAGTCTGTTCCTATGTTTCTTCAGCAAAGTTTACAGAAAGAAAGCTACTCCACGCTTCCTTGTTGCCTCCAGCAACCACCTTCCTTGTCGTTTAACAAGGAAGGAGCCTCAAATGTGGTGCTGACCTTCGAAAAGGAGTCGCAGGCTGGGGCTCAAAGCAGGGCGGACTCTTGTTTGCTGGGGGGGCGGCTGAGATGTGGGAAGAGCTGTGGGCGCTTCTGTGGTCTTTGCTGCTGACCTCCTGGCTGTCCCCCCCCCGTCCCCCCCCCCATCCCGTGGCAGGGCTGCACCTGGAGAACTTTGTGAGCGAGGACCTGGGTAACACCAGCCTCCATTTGCTGAAAGGGGAAGTCACGGTGGAGGTTGTCGCTTCGCAGAGGAATTACACGCTGCAGGAGGGAGACAAGATCCAGGTGAGGCCCTGGCTGGGTGCTGTGCGGGGAGACCTTTGGCCTGGGCCCTCGAGGGGCTGGTCCAAGAGGAGGGGGGATAGGCAGCCCACCCGCCCCACCTCCACCGGAGAGGGTCTCATAACACGATGAGAAACCACATCAGGAGGAGGCAGCCCTTCGGGTCTGGCTTTGGCCAAACCAAAGAGGTTCTGAAAAGCACCTCTCAACCGGGCTGTGTTTCACCATCCACCATGACAAGGCAGCCAGATGAAATGGCTTTGCTGGAGGAGGAGGAGGAGGAGGAGGACGGGGGGGGGGAAGGGAGTGGGGGCTGCTCTGTCCTGCCCAGTGAACGTCTCCAAAGGGCTGGAAGAAGCATGAGGGGATCCTAAGTCCACCTGGGCCTGCCTGGGCCTCCGGTTTGCAGATACACACATCTGTATACAGACACATCTGCACGGCTAGCTACAGCCCTCCCCCCATGCAGTCCACCTGTGGCCAGTTGGACTCTCTTGCCAGCTGGGCTGTTTGGGAAGGCCTGTCGCTCCCCAGCGTGAGAACCGGCCTAGATGCTGGCGCTGCCTGGCCCTCAGGAAGGGGGGCTGCTCCCAGGCACCCAGAGTCCCTCTGCCCTTGTCTGTTGGCCGCAGCTGCCAGCCGGGGAGTACCACAACGTCTTCACCATCTCCCGGGAGCCCTCCTGCTACATGTATCTCTACGTCAACACGACCGAGGTGGCCCTGGAGCGGAATTTCACCCAACTTCAGGAGTTGCGGGAGAAAGTTCTGAACGGGACTGGTAAGCCTGCAGGCCAGCTGGGGGCCCGGACTTGGGGGTGACCTGATCGAAGTGTTCCAATATCTGAGGGGCTGCCCCAAAGAAGAGGCAGTCCAGCTATTCTCCAAAGCATTTCAAGGCAGGACAAGAAGCAACGGGTGGAAACTGACCAAAGAGAGAAGCAACCTAGAACTAAGGAGAAATTTCCTGACTGAGAGAACAATGAGCCAGTGGAACAACTGGCCTCCAGAAGTTTTGGCTGCTCCAACACGGTTGGACCAGCCGTTTGTAGGGAGCTGTATAGGGCTTCCTGCCTAAGCAGGAGGCTGGACTAGAAGACCTTGAAGGTCCCTTCCAACTCTGCTATTCTTCTGGTCTGTTCTTGTCCCTTGCCTGATTTTCGGAAGGCGCTTCACCTTCTGTTTCCGCTGCTTCCCTCTGAGCAGAAACGGAGCCTCTCCCGCCAGAGCTGCAGCCCATCTTGGCGGACTCTCTGGGAAACGCCACGCAGGCAGACCCGGTGGTGGCGGCTTTTCTCCATCGGCAGCGGCGCATGGAGGAGCGGCAGAGGCGGCGCAACGCCACGCTGGCCGAGCGGCTGCAGCGCTTCCTCAGCAAGAAGTACTTCGTCTTCCGCAGGAGGTGAGGGGGGGAGGGAGGGGGGGAGGGAGGGGGGGCCCCGCCTTCGCTCGGCGTGGAATCATTTTATGGCCAGTTTTCATTAAAACTGTTGTCAGAGGTAACACAGACTTAGGAGAGAACTATAACGCAAGAGTCAAAGGGGCAGGAGAACCGAAAATGAAAGAACCGTAGAAAGGGAAAACCCTAAGAAAGCGACTTCCCAGCCTCATGACGCCAAGAATCTCTTCCTTTCCTGTAAATGAACAGATGAAAATCTCCCGTGATTCCTCCAACTTGGGGCAAATCTAGTCAGTACCGTCTTCTCCGGTCCAGGTATCAGCAAAAAAAACAACCACCCCAGAGCAGGCTTTTCTGTGGGATGTGCCTTTCTTGTAACCACTTTTGTGCTCTTAACACGCACACACACGCACTCACGCACACAGGCTCAGCTTGCATGGTGTTGTTGTGTGCCTCCTCCTGACAGAGTCTCCCGCTTGGTTTTTGCCCACAGCCTTCTGATGACCAGCATCTCCCTGCGGAACCTGGTGCTGGGCCGCCCCCCCCTCTCCCAGCTGGCCCAGGAGGTGGCCTACGCCAACATGAAGGAGGCTGCCCAGGAGGAGGCGGCCCCCCCTGGGCCGGAGCGCTCGGACCTCTGAAAGCCGCCGCTACCTCAACCGCTGCTGCCACTGTCACCACTAGCCATGAAGGCCTTAACTGGGGGATGTCGCCAGGCCTGAGGAGTCGCCTTGGTGGGTTGCTTGGCCGGAGCCCCTTCCCCTCCCTCTTCCCGAGACTGGAGGGGGGGTGGGCTCCGAGCCAGCCTGATCCTCCCCCACCCTAGAGGGGCCGGGTGGAGCTTAGGACCCTTGCAGAAAACGCTGCAGGCAGGCAGGCAGGAAGAGGGAGGGAGGGAGGGAGGGCCGGTTCCGTGGGCTCAGCCGGCCGACCCAATGATCATCCCTGCCCGATGGGAGGAGAGCAGGGATCTCAGCTGCCCTCTCGGTGCTGGGACCCACCAGGCAGCTGGGAGAGAGGGAGGGGGCTGGGCAGAGGGGCTGTTTTTCGGCATTTCCTTGATCGGGGCGGATTGGATAAGTCGAGGGGGTTTCAGTTCTTTGCTGAAGGCTCCTCTGTGGGTGGGAGAGACAGGAATGAGCGACCCCCTGCCAGGGACAGAGAGGAGGAGGAGGAGGAGGAGGCCGCCACCCGGCTCCTCCTCAGCGGACTTCAGAATTCCCTCTCTGGCCTTCCTGCCGGCTGCAGAGGCGGAGCTTCTCTTCCGCGGCCACGAGGGTCTCGCTCTCAGTCCCCATCCCATAATACCCCGTACTGGAGGCCAGGCCTAGCAACACCGACCCGTAGGTATTCCCGGCTTCAAAGGGCTGGCTACGTCTCCCGTGATTGAGCCTCGTTTTTTTTTTTAATTAAAAAATGACATTTGTGCAAAAGTCTGCGGCTTTATTTACACCCCACCTTTACTATTATTTTTCAAACCGCTCCAGGTGGCAAATGTATCTAAGGGACCAGGAGTCCCCAGCCCCCGGGGTCCTGACCTGGTACTGGGCCCTGGCCTGTTTGGAACTGGGCTGCCTAAGCAGCAGGCAGAGCCGGGGGGTTAGCTGCAGGTTGCCCCCATATCTCCTCCTGGTCACTCTGGTGGGCCGACATTTCTTCCACGGTCCCCATGATCCATCTCCAGGTGGACCAGTATTGCAGATCTAGCCTCATGTCAGACCTGCCCCAGGGGGGTCCCTTGGAAAGAGAGACCCCCCCTCGATTCCCTTTGGTTTAAGTGATAGGCTTCTTTTACTACGGACCGGCGGTTGCAGGAGAAGCCAGGCTAGATCTGAGTATTCCTGTGCAGCGGTCACCAGTTTTCCCCTTTCTGTGTCGCTCCCTCCTGGCCCAGGTTCTCAGTGGCCAATAGCATCCTGCTTGGTTGATGTTTTGGGGGCCGCTTTGATGTTAGGCCTCTCCTGAAGAGGCCTCTTCCCGTTCTTCCCCAGGCCAGGCGTCCTTGGGTGGGCTGGTTTAGTCCAGTGTGACATCTCCGGTTCCTGTCCTTGTCTTTTCCCTCCCTTCTTTTCCCCTGTACAAGTTGCCCAAATTCCTCTGCCCCATTTATGCCAGGATGCCAGCAAGCTTAGCGAAGTGTTGTGAAAGATGGCAGAGCTGAGTTAAAGCATATTACATGTGGCAACACGAAGGTCCATTTATATGAGATCTGACGAAAGTTAAATTTAAGATGTCCACGAGGAAAAGAAATCATAAGGAGTTTGGAGTTGGCTGGGACAACCCAATACCAATTAGCGCTCAAAAGCTTTCTCTCTGTCGGGAGGGGAACCCTGGGCATCCCATCCTATCCTGACCTGGGGAGCCGTTAGCACCACTTTAAAAAGAGAGGCAAATCAGTTCAAGTACAAAATAACCATGCGAGGAAGTACAACCATATTACAAAGTCCGTCTTCTCGATACTACAAATCCAACTTGGGTGGCCCTCAGCTGGGATCTCCTCCTCACCTACTAGCCAGAAGCGGTGATGTCGATCGAGTCATGGGGCTCATCCACACAGGGTTGGTTCAAGGGGGCCTGAAGTGACACTGAGGCCAAAAGGCCGCAACATCAACCAAGTGAAGATGGGGAGCAAAGGAGAACAACGGGAAGCCCCTCGATTGATCAGCAGCCCCACCAAGGAAGGGAATTTCGCGAAGGAGCTGCCTGGGCGGAGGGGGGCAGGAGGGGGTGGGAGGCTCCTTCCCCCTGGCCGACTTTGAAGGTCGAGGGAGCAGAGGGCAGCCCCTCGTGGCCCAGTCTGGCTGAGCTGAGAGCCGGAGGCAGTTGGCCACTTGGCAGGTCCAACGGTTTCGCTTCAGTTTGCGATACCCCGTCTGTTCCGCGTCACCTGGGAGGATTTGGCCGGGATTAAGCCCTGGAAGATCCAGGAAGTGCCTTCGTCCTTCTCGAAAACAATAGCCGCATTCGTGGCCAGGGGACGGGGCGCTGCCTTCAAAGTGGGACCCGGGTGGCTGCAGCAGCAGGTGTTCCTGGGCAGCTGCCGAAAGCTGAAAGCGCTGCTCCGCGTTGCCGGGCCTCCTGTTCCTCCCCACCTCAGGGCGGTCGAGGGAATCATCTGTCAGCTGTGAAAGCAGATCCCAGAACAAAACCCACTTTTGCAAGGGATTACAAAGACCAGGAAATACAGGTGATTACCAACAGGTGCCTTTGATACCTACATCCGCCTCCCTTTCTGGCCCTTTGAACTGACTTTGATATGCTGTAATTAGGGATTGCTGGCGAGGGGAGGAGCCGGCCTCTGCTGGCCTCCCCAAGATCCCTTTGAATGGCTTGTTTTGAAGTAGCGGATCAAAGGGTTTTTCAGAGACTGGGGGGTCCAAAGAGGAAGGAAAAGGGGAGCAGGTCACTATAAATAAGGTGGCGGGATGGCCCCAGAGGCAGGTGAACGCCTTCGTCCCCTACGCATATCCCAAGGGCTCCGTCCAAGGTGCCACGGAGCGATGTTTTAGCCCTGGGAACGGACGGCTTCCAGGGACGTCGCCAGGCACCGCCAAAGTCCTGCTGCAGGGCAGAAGATGGAGGCCACCTTCCTTCTGGGGCTCACCTGCCTTTGCTCCCCTCTGGCTGCTCTGGTCCTTGACTTCAATACCATCCGGGGCTCGTCCGAGGTGTCCAGTTCCAGGAAGGTGAGCGGTTTGGTGGGAACAGCGAGTTGCAGCGAAGGCTTCAGGCTGCGCTGGGCAGGAGCCTAATTTGGGGGCCGATTCTGGTACCACAGAGGGTCCCACCGAGGAGTCCAAAATGCAGGATCCTGGGAGGCTGATAACACACCGGAGGCTGTGGTGCATTGTTGGTCTTCGGGACCCGACTTCCAGGCCAGGGGCTTGCTCACCCACAGCTCCCTCCATTTCTCTCCCCCCCCTGCCCCCCGTTTCTGTTGGGGAGGGGGAGGGGATGTGCTTAGGGAACCTTCCAGCTGTTCTGCCGCAGCTCAAATAGGAGTTCCCAGAGGAAACCTTGGGAGCGAGGAGGAGTTTAGCCAGGGGGGGAACCAGCCAGTCTCCTCCTTTAGGTCACCTTGCTGAGCACGGCAGAATCCCCCCCCCCCTTACTGAAGCGGTCCTATGGGGGGGGGCATGTCTGTTTGAGCTGACCTGGACCACACCATTTCACTTAAAACATGGGGGGATTTAAGAGCCTGCCCCCACCCAGCCCCTCCTGCTCTGGGATAGAGTCCCCATTGCCCCCCCCCCGCCCCTGCCGGGGCCCCTCCAGGCAGAAAGAGGCGGCATTGCTTAGGATCATGTCCTCTAATGAAGACCCTTCCGTTCCCTGGTCTGTAGCCCCATACCCCAATTTAGCTCAGTACCCCACTGCCCCCTTTTCCTGGCAGGCTCTCGAGCTAAGACTTGCACCTCTGGATCTTTCTTCTTGCTGGTCCCCCTCTCTCCCCGCCCAGCCTGGGGTCTTCTAACAAGCCCCCCTCCCTCCCTCCTTTCTCTAGAGCACCCAATGCTTGACCGACAAAGACTGCTGGGGGGGCAAATATTGCTACAAGCCCCCCGAGGAACAGCTGCCCTTCTGTGCTCCCTGCCAGGGTTTGCGGAGGAGGTGCCAGGGGAACGGGGTCTGCTGCCCGGGGACCCTCTGCATCAATGGTACGTTCCAGCCACCGCAGCCCCTCCCCCTCCAGGCCTCGAGGGGGGAGAGCCGGCTGGGCTGGGGAGGGCCAGGGCCAGGGTGAGCCTATCGAGCGGACAGCCTCCACTCGCTTCCCCGCTGGGCCCAGGGTCCTCGGACTGAGGCCTCTGGGATCAGCTGCAGGCCTGAATCCATCCTGCCCGCTCTTGACCAGCTGCTCTTGGGTGTGACGGGATGGGAGCGCAAGGGGGGGGCGCGCAAGGGACGTGGCGGAGGGCTTTTTGTTGGGAATGCCAAAAGGCCACAAGCCCCTGTAGCCCCCCCCACCCCCTGTACCCTGAACCTCCCTCTCCCCAGGGAGGGGCACTGAGGGGGGCAGGCGGGGTGGGCAGAGGGACCCTCCCTCACCCCAGGCTCCTCTCTTCCACGCCAGAAGTGTGTGCCCAGGCCGAGGAGCAGAGAGACCGGCGGCCACGACCAGCTCAGGCCGGGCCTGCCTGGAAGGAGGGGACTCGGCCGAGGCCGCGCAGCCCAGGTAAGAGAGGGAGGGAGAGGAGTTGGGGGTGGCTTCCACCTACAGACGCCCGTTACCGGAACAGGTGGCCCCGTTGCATTAAATCTTCAGTGGGACAGGAGTGAATCCCTCTTGCTTGTGGATCCGAGGGAGGGGTCTTGTCTTGGGGGAGCAGCAGCAGGGCTCGAGCCAGGTAACACACCAAGCCATGAATCGTAGTCTGGCGTGTCCACAAGGCTACAAACCAGCAATGTGGCTTTTGGATGAAGAGTCAGGATCCGAGGGGGAGAGGCCGGTCCCAAGGTTTCCTTTCACTAGGGAGGCCACTGGGCGAGCTGAGGGCCGGCCACTTTCGGCCAAACTACCTCGCAGGTGGTTGTGACGATGACATTTGGGCCGCAGGGCCATCGCCCACCCTGGGGCAGTCCATTCCTGAGAAACCTACAGCAGATCGTGGTCTGTCGCAGGCTCTTCTTCCTCCCCTGGAGAGGCTGAGGTCCACCAGCCGCCTGCCCCTCGGTCGGCCTCCAGACCTTCCAGGACGACTAATATTGGGACGGGGGCCCACCTGAGCAGTTCGTCTGCACCCCAGAAAGTGGGGAGAAAGGAGGGAGGGAGGGAGGGCAATGCAGCCTCCGGAACCGGGGTTCGCTCCAGGGAGATCCCTGACCCCCGCCCGCCTCTTCCCACAGCTGGCACGGGGGAGCGCTGCCTCCGCACCTCCGACTGCGCCCAAGGCCACTGCTGCGCCCGCCACTTCTGGGCCAAGATCTGCAAGCCGGTCCTCCTGGAAGGGGCCGTGTGTTCCGGGCGAGGGCAGAAGGACGGCGGGGCGCCAGGCCCTGAAATCTTCCAGCGTTGCGGCTGCGCACCCGGCCTGGTTTGCCAACGGCCCCTCCGGGGCGCCCCGCAGAGAGCCCGGCTGCGCGTCTGCCGCGCCAACTGAGGCGGTTCTGAGCCTGGAAGAGGGCCGGAGCGGAGGGAAGCCGGAGCGGAGCGGGGGCGCCTGGATCAGCCCCCGAGGGCCTGGCGGGCGGGCTGGCTGCGCACCCGGCTTCCCGGACATTGCGCCCCCAAGGACCCGACTCGTCACGGAGCTGCACCGCGCTTGAGCTGGCAGGAAATTAACCAGCGCGAACTTTGCTGCCCCGTTTCGGCTCCTGTCTCTGACCCGGCTTCTCCCCGGGGTGGGGGTGGGGGGCAGGTGGGGGTCCCGATTACGTGTGTTCAAGGCACTCGAAGTAAAGCGATCCACAGACTCCTCCTCTCCTGCTTTCCCCGCTTTTGAGTATCAGCAGCTGGGGGGGGGGGATTTATTTTGGAAGGGGTGGGGGGCGCTGGAGGCAGAAGGCCACGGCAGGGGAGCCACGGTTCCTTCAGAAATGCCCACCTTAGGCCAGACCCGCTGATATTAACGTTGGTAAAGCTGGCTAGATCCGAGCGAGATTCCCTCCCCCCGCTTCCCTTTTGGGTCCAGCAGAACCAAAAGCCCCCTCCCCCCCCCGGTTCTTTTAAGCCCGTTGCCTAATGCAGGGGTCCCCAAACTTTCCGGCTGGTGGGGGGAGCGGCAGGTGCTCACAAGGCTTCGTTTGTGCAAGCAGCACACGTGCCCGCCATTCTCACAAACAGAGCTGTGCGTCTGAACAGGCCGTGGCCCGGTACTGAGGTCTGATCCGCGCATCGGGTCCCCCTGGCCGAAGGCAATGGAAGAAGCCGTTGTCCACCCCCCGCCAAAATCGGTAACATGTGAGAGCTCCGGGCAGGGAGGGGCCTTGCTGAGCCAAAGGAGGCCCCCCTCCCCTCCCCACTGCCTCTCTGCCCCCCCCCGCCCAGGGCCACCCCTCCCCCCTCCAGCTGGTCCCCCACAAAAGTACTTTTTGGCCTGGGTGGGAGGTGCAGCTGCCGTCGTCCTCCCCCCCCCACCTGACCAGGGGCTTTTGGGATGAGTGAGAAAGGACACTGAACAGGTACAAAAGGGGGAAGGGGCTTTGTCAAAAAGAAGCCGTTCTGCTGGCCGGTGTCCAAGGCAGCCACCATCAAAGCCGGGGCTTTGCGCAGGATTGGAGTCTCCCCTTGAAGTAGAACCCCCTCAAACGCTGGTGGGGGAAGAGGGGAAGGGCCCCCTGCCTTCATCCTTGCCCATAATGCACAATCAGTCCAGTCGAAGGGACCACGGATTTCTCAACCGTCGCCTGTGACCCACCCTACAGGTTACGACCGCTGCCTTCCTCAGTCACGGGACGGCATTTGGGGCGCTTGGCAACTGGCTCACAGTTGTGATGGGTTGCCACATACTACAGTCACATGACTCTGATTTCTGACCTTTTTGCCCCCCCCCCCGTCCCCACCCCCCCAAAAAAGCCATTTGAGAAGAATGGGTTGGGGTAGCAACCATGTGATTCAATTGACATGTCAAAGAATGTACTTGTCCACCCCAGACGGGGTGCCGAAATGCCCAGCCCGTGGGGGAGGAGCTGAGGGTCTCCTTTCACCCCCCTCTTCCTCCCTGGGAGAAGTGGGGGAGCAGCAGCGGCAGGGGCCGTAATGCCCGGGGAAGATGGGCCTCTTGGAGACCCCTCCCTCCTGCCTCCAACCCTCCCCTTAGCCAGGAAGGGGCTCCTCTGCGCCATCCACAGCCTCCCAGACGTCTTCCCCTGGGGACAGATTCCCGAGTCTTCCTGGCTGCTAAGGCAGAAAGGGGAATGTGTGTGTGTGTGTGTGTGTGTGTGTCTGTGTGTGTTCTGCTGCTCACAGAGACAACTACTGAACCCTACAGGTGCTCCAAGTGCAGAGCAGTGAATTCTAGAGTACTTGTGAAATAACGTCCAGTTCAACTACTTGCTGCCTGTGCCTAAGGAAACCTCCAAAATAGCACTGGAGCCTTTTTAACATGTAGGCCTCTCAGATGGTCTGCCTCTCGGGTCTTTGAACCGCCACCTGTTCCCTCACCACTTGGCTGGACTAAGCCCCCCCCCCCACCTGACTCAGTTCTAGGGCTGGATGTGGCGGTGTGGCGGCCACGTGTAACGCGAGACTTTTCGCTTGGGTTCAGATCCGTCCCAAAGGCGGCTTCAAAGACCCGCTGAGCTCTGCATTCTGCACATGCCACTGAGGCTCAGAGCCCCTGCGCGCAACCGGCCTGGCACCTTTCAACTTGATAGGGTTTTGGATGCTTTCTAGCCAAGCCTTCTGCAAAGTATTGAAAACGCAATTTTCTTGACCCAACATCTCTTCCGAGAGAAGCAAGCAAACAAATTTAAATCCATATTTTTCAAGGATTATTCCTTGGTTTAAACGACTTCTGATTTGCTGCAATTGGAACAGAGGAATAAGCACGAGAAATGCCTGCTTAAAATGAAACCAAAAGGGTTTGTAAACGTCTCTACTCACTCGCTCTCCTTGGGGAAGGAAGGAGTCGGAGCAGGAATCGCATCCTTGTCCAGGAGGTTTCTTGTGGACAGAATCGCTCCAGCTCCCCGATGCAAGGGCAGCTTTTAAGGGAGCAGCCAAGCTGAAACTGACTACGTGATTCTATGTCCTTATTTGCTACTGATTATTTTAGGAGGTTAGAAACAGGGTAACTTAAAAGGAAGACTGAATTTCCTTTTTAAAACCAAGCCAAAGTAGTCTTTCCTGTTTATTGGTTAGGGTGACGGTTTGACTTGCACACTTGAAGCAGGTTTTAAAAAAAACTTCCATTGCCACCCTCCCCGCCCGCCTGCTTCCCACAAGAGGACGGAGCGGTCAAGTCTCGTCCCAGGACAGCTTCCCGCTCTGCTTCCAGCGCCTGGGGGGTCAAGGGGGGGCAGGCTATTCACTCCGCTCTTTGGGCTCCCGATATGGCCACTGGATGTAGTCAAAGACGTCCTTCTCGCTGTCCACAGGGAGTGGCTCCCCTGCAACGCCTGCCAATTCAGAGCCAGAGAGATCCACTTGGTCACCCCCCTAGTAAGAGATCCCCAATTCTCCGGCCAGAAGGTCTGCTAAGCGAACAGGAGGAGGAGGAGGTCTAAGACGCACAGGCAGTGTGGCCCAGTGGAAACAGCTTCCACTTGCCCAGGTGTGAGCGTGCCCGATTCGGCTTCCTCCTAGAGGAAAGATCCTTCAGACCTTCGACCAGCCGTTACAGGGAGACAGGAACCAGGAAAGGGGAACAAAAAGGCTGGGCGGCTATTAGCAGGGTCAACAAATGCCCATCGACGCCCAAAGCACTCCTCCTCCTCCTTGACCCCAGGAAGCTTTCGCCTCATCCTGAACTTCTGAGGAGGACTGGACAATGCAACCTGGCTTTGCTGGACCAAAATTTGGCCTTGGTGGCAGGACACTCGGACCACCAAGCTCTTTGGGAGCCAGACGATGCAGGACCCTTACCAGTGACGCCCAGAGGCCGGATGGTGTACTCATTCAGGGTGAAGCCCATTTCCAGGGCGTGGGCTCGCATGTTCTTATTGAAGAGGTCACTTCCGGTGAAGTAGAGGACTCCACAGTAATACTGGTCCTTGGGGATCAACCTGGAACACGGCAGAGAGAGAGAGGCGCTGGCCTCGGTAGATAGTCCTCGACTTACCATGTTTCGTGGTTACAATGCAAGGCTGCCAGGGAAGCCCAGCGAGGCTTGGGGCGTCTGTGGGAGGCTGAAGCATGAAGGGGCATGTGTGAAGATACCAGGGGTGTGTGGTGAGCTTGGGGAGAGTGCGTGGGAGTGTGAAGGAGGCACACGCAAGTGGCGAAGGAGGCGAAGGGAGACGCAGGGAGGAGTCCTTGTTCTGCCTGAGATTTACCGGATGTCAATTCTCCTGTAAGGACAGGCAGCCTCGTCGTCTTTACTTGGGAGCCGACATACGCCCTAGAACCAGGAAACGAGAAACAATTCATTGTAGGTCTCCTTTTTTTCCCAATAGGGCGAATAAGAAGTATAGAAAAGCAAGAAACCTGACAAATGTTATAAACCTTTTAGAGCGCTCTTCCGTCAGTCCATCAGTTGCATATTAATTCAATGGACCCCTATCCCCAAGAGAAGACCTATCCAGTATAGACAAGTTCAAGTCACCAGGACCAGAGGGATTACACCCCAAGGTTCCGACGGAACTGGCCGACATGATCTCAGAACCCCTGGACCCCTATCTTTCAACGGCCCTGGAGCGCTGGGGGACGAACAGAGGCCTGGGAAAGGGTCGGTGCGGGTCCCCTTCCCAGTTCCGACTCATTTGCACCGTTCAGCATTCTGCAGTCTGACACCATTTACTTCTGTGGGGTTGGCGTCTTCCCCAATTCCTAGGCAACACAGACAGCTACGGCAAAGCACCTCAACCAGGTTGGCCACCGAGTTAAGGAAGTCTGGATGGGAGGGGCTCATGGAACCCCCTCCGGTCAGGAGAGGATTACAGACCAGCCACCCTGGAGGCTAGGCTCTCCCCCTCAGAGGCAGGACATTTTAAGACCCTCAAGGTATTCGTTTGGGGGGGAGACGACGACTCACCATGAATTTTGTTTCCCCCTTTGAGAGCGTGTCCGTAACGAAGTGAACGCTTTCCAGCTGCTCCACCACTTGATGCAGAAGCTTTGGCTTGAAAAGAAACAACCCCGTCACAATCAGGAAGAGAATCAAACTGCTTGAGAATGTTATTGTGGTGCCTCATCTGGACCTGGGAAAAGTTGAGGGATGGTTTCAGGCCCGGCACAGGAATCTGGGGAACGCTGGGATTACTGTCCTTGGGACGATCCAGAGAAAAATAACCACAGAAGTTATGCCAAGGAAAGATGGTATTTGTACCCCGGGGCTGGACTCGGGCATCCTCAAGTGATCCTATCTGAGCTTGGCTGTTTTCTTGCAGGCCTTCCGTGACCCAGCTAAGGAACATCATCAGTGCCAGGAGGGAATGGGTGTGTGTGTGTGTGTGTGTGTGAGTTACTCTCTTTTTATATATTAGTGGCCTGCTGTGTTCTTCCCAGTTGAAACTATGGCTAAATTTGTCCATATGTGATGAAATGAACGTGCTTTCATCCCGTCTTCTGACTGGGTCTTCATGGATAGGCTCTGCTAATCTTCTCCCAGTTTGTCCGACGTAGCAGTGGCCGTTACAGCTCTTACGCTGTGTGTGCTGGAGAGGATTTCCGTTTTTCCTTCTGGGACTGCTGGGTCTTTCTTTGGGTTTCCTTTGGATGTTCTGGTTTACGTGCTTTGGTGATGCCACCGAATTGTGACAATCCGCTGGTGCTTTCGGAAGGCTTTTAAGCGTCAGTGTTATTCTTCCAACAGCAGAACCCGGCGGGTGGGTCTTTTTCGCTCCTTTTCTTTCCCATTCACGTCCCTCAAAGAACCAAGAGGACCCAAATGGGGTCACACGGCCACTGCGGCTGGGATGATGAAAGGCATTTCTCTCTCTCAGGGTCTTTGTCTTAAAACAGCGCCCCTCCTCCCAGGATGAAACTCAAAGGGGGGTGGGGGGGAGCTCCCTTCTCGGTTACAAACAGCCCAGTAGTCTGGGAGGCAGACCACCCACGCAGCCAGGGCGGCCAAGTGGCTTGAACAAGACCAAAGCCTGCCTCCGATGAGGGATGGCTGACAGCCCATTAACCACGAACAGCCCGAGGGCTCTTACTCCAAGGCCTAAGGACAGCAGAGCCAGGCCTTACGTACGCAGAGATCGGTCCCAGCTTTTTAGCCCTTTATTGTCCTGGTTCTTCTCTGCGACATCCAGCCACAAGGACCGTGCCATTTCGACCTTCAACAATATGAAACAAGAATTCCCCATGGAAGCACTGACACCCCCACCCCCCACACACACACAAAAAGAAGGGGGCCCCACGGCCAGTTTTGTTCTATTTGGGGTCCCTCTGACTGGTCAGCCAGATCGATGTTCTCCTGCAGATTTCAGACCCTGTAGCAGGGACTGAATCTATGGGCCTGGGCCCTGAGATGCCTGCATACGGTGCATTAACTCTAGGAGCCAGGCAGGCACTGGTGCTCCGTGGTTGCAGGAAGGAATTAGGTCCAGCTGTATAACTCTAGATAGTCCGCCGACCCATCAGCTCTCATGCGTTACAGGATGTCGCACCTCTGCGTGCAGGGTTTTACACTGGCAGCGAGTCTGAGCTCCACCGAAGGCTATCAGGCTGCTTTAGGGATCCAGAGCAGTGCAAAACCAGCCCTGCCGATGCCTCCAGGTGCCCCTGAAAACACCCCATGGTGAATGCCCCAATGGGCTGGGCGGGTGAGGGGTCTGAAATAATCTAACCCCCCTCTAAAGGGAAAGTGGGTGATGGAACTCTTCTGGAAGCTTCTGTGCAAGCATCAACGACAGTTTTGACAGTGATGCGAACAGAACGAAAACTGCTAAAAGCTGTAAGAAAAGATGTGTTGCTTCTTTCGGCAATGAGGACCCTTCCTTTTATTCAGACAAATACTACGTCCCTAACCTTTGCATTGGTGATAAAAAAAAGTCAGGCTGTGCAGGAAATGGCAATATTTTTAAAAGAGATTAATGCCAAAGTAATTTGCCCTCTTTCAGGGTAGGTTCTTGGATTTCCTGGGAACATAAAAAGCACCACTGGATTCCGATAACTGCTGGTCTCTTGATTACAACAGGATTACCCCAAAAGAAAACTGACCTTTTTGGCAGATTCTGAAGTGAAGTCTGGGTGGGTGAGCAGGATATCCATATCTCCACTGGATTCTGCACCTTTCAAAGTCAAGCCGAGCAGCAGAAGTCAGTTCAGCCTTAGATATAAGATCCAATTTAAGAAAAATATGTGGAGTGCTACTAAAAGTGACAGGAGGAGATTGGTACTTTCAGACTTGCACAGTTCTGTTAATGAAGCCTTACATAATTGGCTCAGCTGGTCAGTTTTTCTGTCTGGTTTACCTGGGAGGGCCAACATCAATACTGCAGCACTGAAAGTACACATTTCCTGCTGCCTCTAAAACAGTCTACAGTATAAAAACAGCGCACAAGATAAGGAAGGGGGAGAGACCCTGGAAAGAGTGCAGAGAGAAGGGTGGGTAAGTCCCTTTCTCCGAGGTTGCTGTCATTGCAAACTGTCGTTAAGCAAACAATCATTAAGTCAGGAACTATCTGTTATCGGAGCACTTCAAACTTCCAAGACATTCTTTGAGGGACCACAGTGGGTTTGCTTTGGCGGGGGGGGGGGGGACACGGAACACCAACCTCGGCGAAAACTGCCACAAACCGTAGCGATGTAGGCAGGGTCTACTTTCTTCACTTCGCTCAGTACGACGTCCTGTTGTGAAGAAAGAGGTCAAGACATGTGATCTCTCGTGAATTCTTACGCCTTTTTTTCTTCAGGGGAAGGAGGTATCATTGATTACCTGCATTTCAAGCATCTCCTTCCTAGGAATTCTTTTTTCAAAGTCTTTGAAGTATCTGTGCGTGCAAAATAAAGGATAAATCAGGGATGAATTGTGACTGGGATCCACCACAGATTTATTTTCAAAGAAATTCTGCTGAAATGAAATGCTTAGATTGGCATCAGAAGCACATCACCATTAAAGACAATTTCCATGCATATTAAGACTTATTTTAAAATATCCATTATACTGAATATTTCTGACATCAGATAAGTTTTACAGCAGTTCATCCTAAATAACAACTAAATGATGCAAATAAAAATTCTACTGCTATGCCCTGCCATGCCCTTTCTACTATTACGAAAGAAATAACAAGGAGCACTAACAGATTACACAAGAAAGGTTTTTCACAAGTGTGATAGAATTTTTAAGTAATCAAACAACATTGGCATCTGCTTTGAGAATAGAAATGTCTATTTTCAAGGACACCCTCTATAAGTTTCCATGCATCTAATTGTTCCTCTAAAAAACCAAAATGGAAAATAATCTGCTTCCCTCCTCACCCTAGAGTCGACAGTTAGCCTCTTGTGGATCAAAATAACCATATGTCAGAAATGAGGTGCCTTTCCTAGGCACGAAAACTCTGTCTTCCCGTCCCTCAGATGAACCAAGTAAACAGATCTTACTTTAATCCAATGCGTTGATGATGATTCAATTTATTTTCATTTTTCCTTAAGTCTAGAAAAAACAACATGGAACCAGTTAAGTATTAAGTCTTTCAGAGACAGCGGGAGGGAAGGAGAGGGAGAGAGAGAGGGAAGGAGGGAGGAAGGTGTCAGAAATTTAATTACTGCAGAAACAATTTGTGTTATCCGTGTTAAATTTAATATTCCATCAACTCACAACATTCTTTTAGCAAAACAAAAATGCTATAACAGCTAACATATCATACATTTTTTTTAAAAAAACGATACATCGGTTACACTGACATAAGATCATCCTGCAGAAGAATCAAGTCTAACCGAGCAACAAGATTATCTTGACCTGGGGAGTCAGACTCTGCTTGCCAATGTGCAGAAGGGTGTCTGCTTATCTGTTTTAGCCGGGTGCTCAACAAATCTCTCAAAGTGGCCATACACCTTCAGATGTAAATGCAGATATGCAAGTAATAACCTCTTAATAGCTCACCTTCCAATGTTTTAATACCTTCATCTACTAGTTTCCTGGCAGCAGCAGGACTGCAGAGAAAAAGGTAACTCATTAACAGCTGGACAGAATTTCCACTGCAAAATCTCAGTAGAACTCAAATTAACACTACATCCGAGCAAGAAAACTGATGGATTATTTAACCCAAATGGTAGCAATTAATTCAGAAAGGTAAGATAGCGGCAACTGAAAATCTTTGGGAAGCAAAGAAAACTAAAGCTATTCAGAGCTGAGGAGATATCAAACAATGACAGAGAAGATTTACAGTATTTATTTTATTTGGTGTATGGCAAGGGTCCACAACCTGTGGCCGATTCGCAACTAGGCCACGAGGGGTGTGCCAGCACACTGGCCCTCGCAGCCACCCTCGGCCCACAGCTTCAAACAAATGCTCGCCTGCCCCTCATGCAAAACCATCCCCTCTTCCCACCCCCCACCCTCTGGGGCTGGGCCACCAACCCAGAAAGGTTGGGGAATGCTGGCATAGGGCATCTACAGAGGTCACGCACAGAGAAGATGTAATTGGGCTTTGTTAAAATATACAGAATAAAATTTATTTAGTATTATTTTGTTTGGGAAACCTGATTCCTATTTTTTAGATTTCAATTATTTGCCTTTTTCAAACACCCCTTTTGACAGTTTAAGATTAAATATGCCTATCAATTTACCCTATGCCACTAACTCTGGTCAATAAATTGATAGAAGAACTTGTGTCATCTTGTCGAATCTAGAGGAAGGAAAATATGATAAAATGACTACTTTGTACACACACACACACACACACAAAGAGGAAGACTGATAGCATAGCTGGGCTGAAACATTATCACCAGGATACATGAGAGCATGTTAGCATGTGAATTGCAAAGACAGGATGATATGAAATGAAAAAATATATAAAATAAGACCAAAAATTCAAATATCTACCTTTTCTATCTTACGTAATTTTCCAGTAGATAAAAATTCATCGATCTTTTCAGCAATTTTAGTTCCTACGCCATCCTAAAGTATGAAGTTGACATTAAAAAAAACCCAGTCTTACATTTAGTCATCAGTGACATCAGACAACAAGCTCTTAGCATACAAACACACATGAATGTTTTCAGTTCAGTAATTTCTCCAAAATTTCTCAACTGTCCTTTTCAGCAAAAGAGGACCCATTTTCTGTAAAACAGAAATATGAGATTTCTATGAACCTGTCCAGTGAACACCTTCTTGCTAAATGGATTTAATTATATTTAGAATATTTAGAATCAAGCAATTTCTCAATGAAGTTTGACTGAAATACCAACCATTAAAAACTCCCAAAGAATTTTGGAAAATTCCTTATTCTTATTAGCTCCAGAACTTACCAATTTCTTTGCTTCAGATCCACTTTTAATCTTGTTAGGGTACTTGGATATTACAGATGCTGCTTTCCTGCAGGGGAGGAGAAGAAAAACTTTTTTGGGCAGCGCTGTCAGTCTACGGCAGGGGTCCCCCGCAACTCTGGCTCACTGCCAATCACACAGGACCATCCCTTCTCCTCCCCCCCGTCCCCTGCTGGCCCACCAAGCTGGAAAAGTTGGGGACTGCTGGTCTATGGCAAAAGAGTTTTCCAAATTGCATGACAACATTCCAAGAACAGCCTTTTTCAAGAAAGAAACACCAGGAAAATTCTCCACTGTATTTTCTAAAACACCACTGAGAGATTCCACGTGAAACAGATTAGATGATTGTTCCCAAAATGTAAATCTTACCTGTAAGCATTGTATTTATGAATAGCTCTATTCACATTCTTTTCGTAGTTGGCCAATTCTGAAAAAAGTAATAAAGAACAGCATAAATTAATACAAGTCTCAATTTAAGTATTTAATTATTTTAAAAAAATATGGCCAGTCAACTCAATGATTCTGGGCAGATTATAGGGGTAACAGTACAAAAAGTAGTAACCTCCCATCCCTTGGTGACAAATATGTAAGCACTGTATTTATGAATCTGAAGAGGGCTTTGGATAGGAGATGCTCTCGCAATCTGATCGATATGGAGCGCTTTTGCAAGGAAGAGTGGCAAAGATGCCCCAAAGACTGAATGTTAGGTTGTCTAAAAGCAAAAGATAAACAAATTATTCATTTCAGTTTTTGTGCACTTAGGCAACCATGTTATTAGATGGGTTTTTTTTTTTACTGTTTTCCCCATTAAAAATATTTCTTTATTGAAAAATAAATTGAATCACACAGCTTATACTGAGCGGTGGTGGCCCAGTGGTTAGAGGGCAGTACTGCAGGCTCCTTCCGCTGAAGGCAGTTCAAATCTCACCAGGCTCCAGGTTGACTCAGCCTTCCGTCCTTCCGAGGTGGGTAAGTCAGCAGAAGCCAGAAGGGTTTTTTAGGAAGAAGTTTTGAGGCTGTTCAGGACAGGGCTCTCCAACCTGGGGGCCCTTTAAGCCTGGAGGACTTCAACTCCCAGAATTCCCCAGCCGGCTTTGCTGGGAGTTGAAGTCCTGGGAATTCTGGGAGTTGAAGTCCTCCAGGCTTAAAGGGGCCCGGGATGGAGCGATGCGCAAGGCGTGCCTAGATATTCCCACAGCCCGCTTCCATGAGGCTTTTGTGCCGCCGAGGCTCACGAAGGACACACGGAGGCCCGCGGGGAGAGGCGGGTCCGAGGGAAAGACTCGGCCGCGGCGTCCCCTCAGAAGCCCACCCAGGGTCTCCCGAGCGCTGCTTCCAGTTCCCCCGCGCCTTAGCATCAACACCGCCGTCCCCCCTCAACTCCCCCCGGAGCTCCTCTCCGCCCCGTCCCCCGCTGGCCGGCCCTCCGCCTGGGGCGGCGGTACCCACCGCTGAGGAGGTCGGTGATGGCCTGGTTGGGGTTCTCCTGCGGGGCCTTGCGCTTGCTCATCGCGCCGGGCCTCTCTGCACGTTCCTAGCTCTCTGGATGGCCGGCCTGGGTGGGGGAGGGAGTGGGGAGAGAGAGTGTGAAAAAAAAGGCCGAGGCGGAAGTGACGCACGCGGCAGCTCCGGAAGTGGGGTAGCCGGCTGCGAGAGGCCGAACGATGTAAGTGGGGCTGAGCGGCCCTCACCCGCCCCCGCATCCCCGGTCTCCCCCCGGCTGCTAACCGCCGCCTCTCCTTCTTCTCCCCGCAGGGCAAAGGTCACCTTCAAGATCACGCTCACTTCGGACCCGCGCCTGCCTTACAAAGTGTGAGTCCCAATGCAACGGCTCGACACGTCACGCTGCGCCTGAAGCTCCCATTTGCAACCTGCGGGGGCGCGCGGCGTCATTTACCCCCCCCCTCCTCTCCCCCCCCACATGGCCGGTCCCCAAAGGTCGGGGGGTCCCCGCTGCTCTGGAGGACCGGCTGCTGTCCCGTGGGGGGCGGGGGAGGGACCGGGAGCCGAAAGGAAGCCGGGTCCAGGAGGGGAGGGGATGAAGACCAAGCCTGGTCAGGTCGTCCGCAGGGTCTCCTGCTTGGGCAGAGGGGTTGGACTAGATGGCCTATAAGGTCCCTTCCAACTCTGTGAATCTGAACCTGATGGGAGGCTCCCGGGATCCCCCCCCGCAGTCACCGCCCAGGCCTGGCAGACGTGGCAGGGAAGCCCGGAGGAATCGCTCTTTGCATTCTTGCAGCCCCCAGGGAGCTGAGCTGGGCTTCCTGCCGTAAAATGGGACGCAAGCCCCCCACCCCCCCCACCCAAAGCCAGGGGTTAGAGACGGGTGCTGGGACTGGGTTCTTAAAAAAGCGGGGGTGGGTGGGCTTTGGTGTAGAAATCCGTAGGGGTCACTCGTTTTAGAGAACTACCTGTTTTTTGCAGGTTAAGTGTGCCTGAAAACACGCCTTTCACTGCCGTCTTGAAATTTGCTGCGGAAGAAGTGAGTGGTTTTCAAATCGTCCAAATAGATCCTTTTTTTTTTTGTAGCAACGTCTTGTATAAAAGATACAAAGAGATAACCTTTTTTATTTGGCAATTTGGAAATGGAATAAAAAGAACAATATAGAACGGGATAGTGTCGCTTTCCTTCTTGCAAAGGAGGAGTGACACGAATTAATTTTTTTACCAAGAGGAATGGCACGGTATTCTTTTAACGTCTTGTATTTCTCTTCAATTTAGTTCAAAGTCCCTGCAGCTACAAGTGCCATTTTAACAAACGGTGAGTTTACATGTGCGTCTCACAGGACTTGGCTCCACTCTGGAAAGGCGCTTTTTCAAAAGGCAGCTGGACTGTTTTTTTCCTTGAGGAAGAAGCAAGTTTTTTCCGCAAGGGGAAAAAAAAAAAAAGAGTCCAGTTGCATTTTGCAAAAGTGCCTTCGAGGCAACGATGACCTGGGTGACTAAGAGTCTCCCCAGAGATGGTTCCACCCTGCAGTGTTTGGGATTCGAGGCAGGAATGCAGCTCCTGTCCGTAACGGCTTCGTCTTGTCTTGGATTTGTAGGGCTGCCACCCCGTCTGACCCAGGGAACGGCAGGCTGCTTGAAGGAATTGCAGGCCGAGTCCTCGTGCTCAGCGGCATTTTTTGCCTTTAAAATCCTGCACAGTCCTAGTTCTAAAAATAGCACTGGTGACTTGTTAATGCCCATCCTGTTGAAACCCAGTAACAAGGCTTGTCTACTAGTTCCGGATCCCACGTGGTTAAACCATGCTAGCTTTTGCATAGAGGGTACAATTATACTTTTCTTAATTACATTTTTTAATCTCATGAACTGGGCAAGAAAGAACCTGATTCTTGTTTCAGTAAAGATTCCATTCCTTTTCATGGGATCCAGAGGGGAAATACTGCAGAAGAATCTCACTAACCTCTTTTAATTTCTTCCCCAGATGGAATAGGGATAAACCCTGATCAGACAGCTGGTAAGTGCCTATAAAATTCAGAGTATTTTGTAATGAATTCTGTCAAGTACTGCTGTAGATATTAAAGAAATGGGCTAGCAAGAAATAGATTTTTCCGCCATATCACATCAATAAAGCATGTGGCATCTCCTGACAACTTTTTCCAAACATTTCTGAACACAAAATAATTATGTTAAGACATGAATTGTCAGGTGTTCTAGTGGTGAATGATGACTTCTGCAGTTCAACAGATTCTGGAAAGCTTGAGATTGCTGACCTTTGTGAAAATATGCTCTCCTGAGACATACATACAGCTGAGCATTTGCAAGTGTGAAGTATTTTCATCACTCTGTGCTTTTACATTATTGCTGCTCTTTTTACAATAAGCTCATAAATTGTGGTTCTGCTAGGTCCAGACAAGCCATAACCTATTTGGTTAATGTGTGCTTCGGATGTTCTGTGTGATCCCTGCAATCTTTTTTTTTTATAATTTATGATAAACGATAAAATACTTCACCTTGAATATGACAACATCAAGAGTGTCACTTTTTTAGAAACAGGTTTCGTTTAGATTCTGAAATTTGAAACAAACCTCGTCTCTTACCCAACAGGAGAATATTTTTTTTCCCCCAGATCTGCAAAAATGTTTCGTGAACAAAGAAAAAGGACTTTGTGAGTTCAGATGTCTTGAGTAGGAGTACAGGGTGTGCTATAGTTCCTTACAAAGGTCTGGCCTGCTGCCATATTCTCTCCGCTATTCCCTAGTAGTGGAGAAGTAAAACATGCAGATTTTATTTTTTTAGAGCTTGCTTCTTTCCTGCTGAACTTTGCAAAATCATGTTTATGTCTTTTCTAAAACCTTTAATTAAAGCACAAATAAAAACCTCTTGTGTATCCTTTTAGGTAACAAACCTTTTCTTTTCCCAGGGAATGTTTTCCTGAAACATGGCTCAGAATTGCGGATTATTCCCAGAGATCGTGTGGGAAGATACTGGCACGTGCAGGGGCCACATACACTTAGATAACAGAACCAGCGGGCAAATACATCAACTGGCATGTCATCCAAGAATTTTGCATACCTTGCATTTCTGTATAAAATCATTGTTACCACAGTGAACTCATGATAAGGAGCCAGAATGTTATTTTTGAACAATGTCTAGAGGAGAATCTCATCACCACTACCATGTCTGCCTTCTTCTTTTGAAGCCTGTAGGCTTGTTTGCTTTCGGGGTTCCCCAGTTCACTTGGCGCAGACATTGCTATCCAATGGATGGTGTTTCCTGTTTCTTTGAAATGAAATGGAAAGCATTTTCTTGTGTTTACCAGCAGTGGGACAACAGCTACTTTTGCAGCCAAAGCAAAGCAGTTCATTAACACATTGACAAAAGATTAATTTGGTTTACACAATGTAATCATGTATTTGAGTATTATAAAAAATATCATGGCACATACCTCCAATGTTTGCTAAAAGTTTGTGTAACTATTAGGAATCCTTTATTACATTCCAAGCAAAAAAGGCCATTTAAATAGCATGTTATCATTGTGGATGCTTATATGCTTAAATTGCGTTAATGTTGGTTCCTTGAAATCGTAAGATTTGTTATGTAATGTGTAGTTTCAGGAGAGATGTTTTTATATGGAAATGCATTTTACCATGGATAATAAATTATATTTCCGAGCCCGACTGGCACAAAACATAAAACCTGCTCACTATTTCATGAGAGTTTTTGAAATTTCCCAAGAGGCTCTGGTAGCTGGTTCCCACTAATCTTTAGGCTTGTGTGGGTTCAGATTTAAACCTTTCGATGTGTTTCTTTTATTTTCCTGATTTTTGAGTAAAGTCTGCTATAGAAACTGCATATTACCCCTAACCTCACTTGATGTTTTGTTTTTGGAAGTAAAATAAAGTGTCCGTTAGCAACTAAAGCTGTCTTACTGGCTTGTGGGTTCTCAAAAAAAGATATCAGGAATATTTCTGCTCAGCCTTGAAATACTAAAAGGCTGAAGTTTGCAAGCAGATTAACACTGGCTGCTATTGAGCAAGATACAATTTTTCAACACCCCTCCAATTCATGAGATCCTTTCCATTTATGCCATTTCTCCTAGTTTATTTGGGAAGGGCCTGATGCACTGAGCACAGCCTGACCTCACCGTAATGAAATGGTTATTAGGCCTCCCGTATGCACACCGCACACCCACTCAAGAACTCCAAATAGAAGCCTCTAGTCTGTACTTAATACCTGTGAAAAATAGGCCAGTCCTTTAGAGAGCAATTAAAAGGTGCTACATGCACACAAAAAGTTTATTAAAAGGGTCAAAGAAACCAATAATGTGTCCTCTAGCCGTGGAAGCCAGGAATGCTAAGGTGTGCCCCAAATTTTACTTCCCACGGTAAAGCCCAAACGACATCAAATGGTGGGAGGTCCTGGTTTCTGACTGAGGGCAGCCCCAGCTGCGGGGACGACAGGGGAGCTGGCTAGGTTGCTGCTCAAAGTGATAAGCGTGGTGCCGGCTGCGGAAGGCAACATACCCTGTGGAAGCAAGTGTCTGCTTGTCAGGCTCTCCCGGGTGTGGATGATGGTGCTGCTCTCGTCCATGACAGAAGGCACCCTGCCCAGAGTTTCCAGGGTCCCAAGTTCGTGCCCTTTGGGCTGGCTCATCTCCCCTCTCGGTCCCAGGCTCCGATCAGCCTTCAACGCCGTTAGCGTAGAGGTGAGGATCACGGTCTTGGAAGCCGACTGCAAAACGGGCCCCACTTTGGACTGCCCCAAGCTGCCAGGGGTGCTGCTGGTAGTCGTGGGGGCAAAGGTCACGGATCCAGGAGGAGAGGAGGAGGAAGAAGTAGAGGAGGCGGCAGCAGCAGCAGCAGCAGCAGCTGTTTGGACAGCTGTGGTTTTCAGGGGGGCAGGCGCAGCTTCTGCCATGACGGATTTTGTGAGTGCCGACAGTTTCGCATCTGACATAACGTAGAGGGTCTTCATGGGGCTCGTGGTAGTTACTAGACGAGGAGGACAAAGGAGACGGTTCAACATTCAACCCCTATCATTTTGCTCCTGGCTGAGGAGGCCTGGGTTCCTCAGAGAAACCTCCACGGACGGATAAAAGGGTTCTCCAATCCTTACTCTGACCGCGGCTAGCAGCCTTCAAATCAACCAAGCATTCCAACCCGCCTTCCGGCAACTGAGTTGTCTTTAGTCTTAGAATTTCGATGAACCTGCAAATATGGCAGTGATTCAAGGAAAGTCAGGAAAGTGGACTCTCCGGGATTGGGGGCCTTTTCTTAAGAATGTGCAAAAACAGTACAGAAATGCCAATAAAACCACGTTGAGTGCCAGGCTTCACCCGGGTGATGCTGGCTGCGGTTAACAGAAGTTGGAAGGACACAGTTGGGGCGTTGCACACTCGTCCTATGACAGGTGTAATCTGGGAAGGGGCAGCTGTCAGAACTAAGTTGATGTTGGATCCAAGGAGTGTCCGATACACCAGAGAATTTAAAATCAGAAGAACCCCCCACTTTGTTCTTGGGTGCTATTTAACAGGAGGGCAGATAAAACCCCGGGCGGCTTAACAGCAGGAAGGGAGAGCAAGACGGGACGGTCGCTCTTTCTCACCTACGGCCAGTGATACCGTCGAAGACGGGTGAGGTGGAGGGTCAGCAGGGCGTCTCTCGGCACTCTGCGTTTTCTCGAGGTCCAGTTGAGGCAACCGTTTACTGGGAGGCAGAGGGCTGGGAGCTGGGCAGGCCACGTTCCCAGCCGCATTATCGGCAACCTGCAAAACGGGACAGGCACCATGAAGCGAAAGGGCGGCCAGTAAAACCGTGGCCGGTGCAGAGAATGCTGCGGTGAGCGTAAGGCAAGGCAAGACGCCACATCCCAGCAAGTCGTCGTCAGGAGAGGGAAGTACAGCTCTTCCCTGCGTCACCCCACGGCCCTCAAGAAGCCGGTCTCCAGGCAGGTGCCAATCCCGCCTGCCTGGTCCCCTCCCAAGGCAGAATCTCAAATCACCCTGCCTGGCACGTTACCTGGGGCAGCTGCGGTGGGGGAAGCAGCAGCTGCGCCTGGTCCTCCAGCTGTGCCTGGGCAGCCGCCACCGTGGTCTGGCTAAGGGTGGCGGCTCGACCGGCCTGTCCCCGGAGGGTCACCGTGATGGTGGTCGGGGCCTTTAAGCCTGGGAACGGGGAGGCAAGAGTTACCGGAGGCCCCCGACCCGGCACGTTCCAGTGGGGAGCCCATGGGCCGCCTCCCCCAAGAGCCCCACTGACTGGACAGGAAGGCGATCTGGGTGGGATACCGTCCCAGGCTGGGCCTCCATCACGAACACGGCCACCGTACCTCGGTTTGTCTCAATGGCCCCCACAAGGCTTGGCTTTTCATATGGGCGAGTCCATATCAAACAACAGCAGGCTGAAAGCTTTGCCGGAGCTGGTCCCAGTTCAGCCCGCAACACTTCGGCCGCTCCCTTACGCGGATTCCCTTCTCAACTTGTTCGGGTCACGGAGACCCGCCATCCAGTGCCGGCCACCCCAAGAAGAACTTTACTTTTTGCTCTGCCCCGCAGCCGGGCTCTTACCTGTCCCCTGTCCAGAGATGTGAGCCAAGCCAGGGAGGCTGCTTGCCAGTTTGGCCAGCCCGCCGTTGGTAAGCAGCTGATGGATGGTGGTGGGCTTCCCGCTAGCCGAGGCTCCGAGGGATGACAGAGAGGTGGCAACCGGGATCGTCCGGACGAGGGTGCTTCCGCTGGTCGTGATGGCACTCAGGCCCTGGAGGGGTGCCGGAGTCTTCGAGTTCTGCAGGGCGGGAAGGAGAAAAGGTCACAACACGTTTTCCTCCGAGGGTGTAAGCGAAAGCGTTTCGTCGGCCCCACGCGGGTCTTCAGATGCCAAGCAGCCAATTGGCCCAAGAAGCCGCGGATGGACACCCTGGAAAGAGGGAGAATAAAAACGTTCTCCAGGAGGCGAAGGGGGAATCCTTCGCCTCCATCCTTTGCGTAAGCGGAGACTCGTCGTAACGTCCCTCAATCTCACCTTCTCTTCAGCTTCACACTCAGGTTTCCACTTGGTTAAACCTGCATGGCTGAAATCAGACCCTGCCCATTATTTCAACGCTCCATTGAAACGCACCTTTCCCAGCCACCGAAAGGGCTGGGGGCGTGCGGGTAAATGTTTAAGACCCCAAACCAGCTCACATTGCCACTGCCCCGCTGCTGCAGCGGAGCTCTGCTCTCACCCAGCTTACAAAGTTCCAGAACTTTTAACACTGGGCTCCTCCTGAGCTGCTGCCCTTGGGCCTGGGCTACCTCCACTGCCTACCTGTGCCAAGGACCCAGCAGCGGCAACACCGGCTGGAAGAGCGGCGGGCTTGGTGTTGATGTCCTGCAGACTGAAGCTCAAGCCTTGCAGAAGGCTGCTGGCTGAAGCGGCCCCTGGAGGGAAGGAGAAGAGGGAAGCTGCGGCTCAGGACAGGCAGGTGCTCCTCTAGGCGTGGCCCCCCAGGACAGCCTGCCAGCCCATTCATTGGCACATGGGAGGCAGCTTCACCCCTGCTCTGGAGTCCCTCTGAAAGGGGATCGGAGCTTCTGCTCCTGGAAGGTCCACTGCTACCTTTGCCCTTGTTTTCATTTGAGTTGAGTTATAGACATGATAAGAGTTGAGAGAGACAGACTCAAAGCAGGCTTAAAACAAGGAGAGGCGTCTGCTCCACCAGGACTAGGCCAGGAATGCCGCCCTGGACAAGCAGTCTCCAAATCTGGCCAAAGACAAGGAAGCCTCCCCACCCCGCACCCACTGAGGGCTGCCTTTCCCTGGCAGAATCACCGCCTGCCGTTTACCTGGGAGCGCACCGGCAGATTGGGCCTGCAAGCAGGAGGTGCCGCTGGCCACCAGTCTGTTCTGCAGCGCGTGGAAAGCACTGGGAGCTGTGTTGCTCGGGATCGTAACGGAGGGCGTGGGACTGACGGAGGAGGGGCTGTCTGTGGCAGGATTCGGCCTAGGAAACGGAGAAGGAAAGGCAGTGACTGGGCTTGGTCTGAGGCAGCTGAGCTGGGTGGGTGATGCACACAGACTTCCTGGCACAAAGGAGCTGTTGGCCTCGGCGGCTGTGGGGCTGCTCGCACGCAAAATATTCCCCGAGTCTCAGCTGGCCTGCATAGAGCACCTGCTCTTGGAAATACACCTGCCTTCTCTTGGTGCGGTTGGATTGCAGCATTTCTTCTGATAAGTTCCAGTGTGGACACAATTGACACGTGACACACACACCTCTCTCAAAAACAGGAGTTTTGCTAGATCAGGCCAACGCCCCGTTAAAAAGAGGCAGACGTTGTCCTCCATCCTCACGAGTGGTGCGGTGGCCCAGAGGTGGAGCTCCCGCCTCACAATCAGGAGGCAGATATTTCTCTCGCTCTGGGCACACTGAGAATCTATCTGCTGAATAAAACTCCACCCTGGTGACAGGAAGGGCATCTGGCCAGGAAGCACTCAGCTCCATTCAGTTGCCCAGACTCCACCGGGCAAAGGAGGACGGGGTCATTCAAAGGAGATGAACGTCATCCATCCTCCTCCTCCTCACAAGTCCCTGCTGAAGCTTTGCCCCCAGGGAAGAAAGGCTGTCCAACGGCCGTTCTGTGGGGTCTATCGCTTCTCATCAGAAGGCAGCTTAGAAGGAGCCACCCAGAGCGAGTAGAGGCTTTTCTCCTTTTCAAGTCATCTAAACCAGGAATTTGGGCTGCGTCTGCAGATACTCACATCGAAGTGGCCAGAAATCCTGTCCCCTCCTTTGTGCCAGCCATCGTCTGCCCCAAAGTCACAGCGACAGGCTTTCCTGCAGCTACTGTAAAATGAAAAATACAGATTAAGAAGAACCAGGTAACCCTAACATACAAAGTCAGCCTCATTCTAACAACGTGTACAAAGGATTGAGGGAAAAAAAATCCTCCATTCCTCTTGCAGGTCCTAAGTTGTCGCAGCTGTGAAAAAGATG
Source organism: Pseudonaja textilis (assembly GCF_049901715.1). NCBI lineage: Eukaryota > Metazoa > Chordata > Lepidosauria > Squamata > Elapidae > Pseudonaja > Pseudonaja textilis. Next base: position 689,576 of record NC_141998.1, on the reverse strand, counting down.
CAAAACGCCACAATACCGTGTTGCTCACTTAGCAGGTGCCAAAGAATGTACACACCAAACTCCAGCTTTTACAGTACGCAAGAAATCAAAGGAAGCTCCATCCCTGCCTTCCTAAACGAGATAGAAGCTGCTCTACTAACTATCACGTCTTCCAGATTCCTTCGCTACCCAAACACCTCTTCTCATCAGTCAGTCACTCACAGCAGGACTTATCTTAATCCTTTTACTTTGTCAGCATTCTCCTAAAATATTTATAAAATACACAGGAACAGAAATGAGTTAAAATTATGTATTTATTGCAGTGTTTGGATACAAATAAAAAAAAAATGGTCTTGCTCATTCCTCCTGTCCACGTATGGTAAGAGGGAATTCTTGTTTGGTTCAAGTTTACTTCTGCATTTCATTATTTTCTGTAAAGAGAAATAAAGTTTGGATAATTACATTTAAAAAAAAAAAAAGCTGAGACTTTCAAAGCTGATAAATTTATGCTTCAATGACCAAATACAAATGAGTTAATTTGTATGGTTTAAAAAAAAGATCTATTGTTAAATATTTTAGTATTCGGGCAGATTTTCGAAAGTATAATATTGTCCAGCTTTGGAAGTCTCCGGGCCCTGGAGTGCTGAGGCCGCTTTATTCCGTCCTGCTCCACATGGAGGGCTGCTGTAGAAGGGTGGGAAGGAGCCCCAAGCCTTAACCTCACTCAGGACGACCCTTCAGTCTGCAGTGGCTTCTGCTGTAACCACACCCAAAAGCAGGTTGTGCAAAAAAGGCTGACTAAAACAAAGGCTTTCCCAAGGCGAAAGGCTGAGCGTGTCCATGGAGGTGCTGGCCCTTCTAAGGAGAATACTTGGGAGGGCAATGCTGACATGCTCCTCTTGGGAAGCCACGCAAGGACACGGTTGAAAGCCAACTAGACCCATCAATCAAGAGTTTTTAAAAACCCAGGCAGGTTCCGTGAAGTTTCCTTCTGCTATCCATCAAGCACCTTCGCTACGTGATGAAATGCAACTCACAAAACACAAAGCATTTCTCTAAACAAATCATGGGAGAGGATAATGGGGCTCAGCAGCATCTTCTAGGATCAGGGAAGATCTTTTCTGAGCCATGACCTGCTTCTCGTCGATCAAAATTCACAAAAACCTTCTGTTTTGCAACGCCTACGCCACCTCTCCCTTTGTCTCTGTCATGAGCTGTACGGTTATATTTACGTCTTATAAACCACAGCCACACATTTCACACCCACAAAATCAAAAACTGCAGCTAAGAAATGTCACAAGCTGCCGTACTAAAAAATATTCTTTAGAACAAGCTCACCACCCAGTCTCCGCAGGCTGGAAAACACAGGATTTCAGGAGATTCCCATCCCAGATAGGAATCCAGGCCCCCAGATCAAACCCGCTTGGCTCACAGTGGACCAGAACCAAGGAAAAACTGGGATACCAGGGACAACATCTTCTGCACTGCCCATCTCCAGGTGTGGGTAAGACGTGGCTCCGGGCCTCAGGACTCACTTTCTGGCGGTCCATCCAAGGAGGTGCCATTTCCGGAGCCAGCAGCTTCTCCGTGAGAGACGATAGTCACCTTAATTTTGGCTCGCTTGGAAGATTTGATGCCCTGGGTGGGGCTGGAGGCCTGATGCCTCTTGAGTTGCCTCCGGAGCTCTTCTTTCTCCCCAGCATCCGGGGACAGCTCTGAGGAGAGAAGGACACGGGAGGAGGACTGAGCAGGTGTGCCCCCACAGGTGTGCCCTTGGCACATCGGCGGCTTTCTAGAGGCCGCTTGCACAAGGAAGCCCCAGGACTCCTCATCTCTGCCTGCAGAATCTCTGCTGCTTTCAGCGAGGAGATCAGTTACACGAGGCACAACTTTCTGGCCAGGGCTCTGTTCCAGTGAAGGGTAGAGACGGAAGGTCCACACCCAGAGAGGCTCGTGAGGAGCATGTCAGGTCCCTCCACAGACCACTAGACCCTGGAGCGGTGGACTTCAAACAGCTCATTCTCAGAGCCCAATCCTAACCTATTTCTAACAAAAGGTCTAGGATTCTTTCTTGCCTTCAAAGCACAAGTAACTCTTACGATGCACCGGGTTAATAACGAAGGGAAGACCCATCCCAAATATTTGAAGTCATTCTGTAATCAGAAATCAAAGCTCTCTCACCCAAGTAGATCAAACTTGTATGGACTCAGGGCGACTGAAATCAATCTAGCCACAACCGGCATCGTTCTGTGCTTTTTCAGAACCTCCTACCACTTTCTCAGAGGGGACCTGCGCTGAACTCCATTATTTGTTCTCCAGTAGACCTGGTTAGGAGTGGGTTATTTACAGTTCTGCCTCTCACGCAAACAAAACCTAGAGGCTTGAACAAGGGTACACGTTGTATTTGTAAGTGACTGAGATTTAAAACAAAACAAACGCTTAGATATCCATCTAAGACTAAGAGAATAGAGTAGTCGGAAAAACACTCTGGCCCACAAGGGGACTAATGAGAAAAAGAGGCAGTGAATTACAGGTAACGTTCGACTGGAATTACGGCTATAAATTGTGACAGTCATTAAGCAGGTCACTATATGATTGCAGCTCATTTTACAATCTTTCGGGAAGTGGCTGTTAAACAAATACAGGGCTTGTTAAATGAATGCCCTGACTGTTAAGCAAACATGGCGTCTCCTGGGTTCCCCACTAAAGAGTGATTCCACGTCCTGGGAGAAGTTTCAGCACCCCCCTCGTCCCTTTGAATTCTGACTGTGTTTAGCCAAAGGTTCCCCGTCTTGTTGAGCGTACAACTGAACGGATTCTGCTCATTTGGTAAGTCTTCTTCCTCTTCTTCTTCATCCTCATCCTCTTCATGCCTCTTACCACGCTAACAACCTTTTGTCATGTTCAGAGAAAAAGCAGAGCAGCAGAACAGGCCCAGCTCGGCCCCAAAGCAGTCGGTGAAGGGAATCCAAGGCGGGGGCAGGGGGCAGCGACTCTCTCCGGGCTCCACTTGCTTAGGCCGACACCCCAAAGGGGCCCTTTGGCTCTGCCTACCGTTTGTCCCCTGGCCTCTGCTCCCAAGCTGTCACTGGGATCCCCCACCTTCCCCCCCCCCGGAGAAGAAAGCCCCATGGAGGCGGCCCACCTGCAGCACCACCACAGGGGCCTGGCCTTACCTGAGGCTTGCTTGTACATCACAGCTCCTTCCATTCGCTGCACAGACCTTTTCAGCAACTGGCTGGCACCAACCTGGCTGGACTTTTGAAGAGAAGTCACGGCCATTTTCGCCTTGGGGCTGGAGGCAGGGCTGCTGGAGACGCTGGAGAACTCCTAAGAGGGGAGAGAGGGGGGGCTTCCGGTCGGAGAGATCAGGGGCACACGCAGGAGGACTCGCCCCCGACCCGGCCCTTCGTGTCCGTCTCCCAGCCTTGCTCCTCCAGCCGCATCCCAGAGAGGGGCAACGCTGAAGGGCAGCCGTGCTCAGCGAGCACCTTCCCAAGGGCAGCTTGATGGCCAAGCCAGGCGACAGCCCCGCAGGGAAAAGGCTGCGATTTTGTCTTCCTTGCCTGGAAATGCTTTGCTTCATTATTGCCCATATATAACGCTTGACTGGGTTTTTCCATCTCCAGGCAACCTGCAAGGAACTCAGAATGGGATCCTCTCCAAGTAAAGGCTGCAGGAAAGCAATCCTGCGCCACCGGAGGTCTCCAAACTTGGCCGCTCTAAGACCTACGGACTTCAACTGTCCACACATCTTCAAGTGGGCAAGTGGGGGGACCCCTGTAAGCTGGATCCCACCCCAAAGGTACAGAATCCCGGCTGCAGCCGATTGGATGCCTCTCTGCTCCAGGAAGTCAAAGACCGACGCTCTGCTACCCAGCCTTTGCTCGGGGCCTGGGGTAGGGAGGGGCGTTTCTTTGCCCTCACTCCCCGAGGGCCCTCTGCTACGTCCCTCACCTCTGACCCAGAAGGTGAAGCCGGGATTTTGGCGGCCGGAGAGGCCGGCCGGCTGTTCCTGTCGGGCAGGTCGAAGGAGAGATCCCGCCTGGCTGCCTCCCGGGCAGTTCTCTTCTTCTTCTCCACGTCCAGATCCCGAGGATCGGGGCCGGCGTGGCTGTCGGCTCGGGTGAGCACCCCCGTCAGAAAGTCAGCGATCTCGTCCTGCAGAGGGAGGGAAGAAGCAGCCGCGTCTCTGCACAGGCTGTCAAGGACAGGCAGTCCTCGGCCACCAACGAGCCCGGGATTTACGTCGCTAAGTGGAACGCTCATTAAGTGAATTTTGGCCCCCTTTCTTGCCACAGTTATTGAGTGAATCTGGTGTCCCCAGCTGATCTTGCCGATCCGAAAGGCGCCAAAGGGGCATGTTGCAACCGTTCGTAAGTACGAGTCAATTGCCAGACCTCTGAGTTTTGAGGACCATGAGGATGCTACCCGTGTGAAAAATGGCCATAAAACGAACTGTCGTAAGTCGAGGACTGCCTGCAGAGGTGATCCTGCAAAGCCAGCCCTTCAGGGAGATCTCCTTGCCAGTCCAAGGGGTCCCCAAAAGAGGACAGGCAGTTCTGGGGGGGTCCCAGAAGAAGAAAAGCCACGGGGGGCCTCACCCCAGCAGAGAAGAGGCGGCTGCTCTCACCTGGATGCACCTGTCCACCATGCTTTGGGTCAGGCCTTCCGACTTCTTTTTGGCTTTGCTTATCCTGTTAAAAAATAAACAGCGTGTCAACATCCAAAGGCTCCTTCCCTGTCCTTCCTCTGCCAGCCCTTCAAGGTAGGCTAAGTCATTAAAAGGAAAAACACACAAGCAGGACTCCTTCTCCTCCTGGTCACTTCCAACAGCCGGACCTCCCTCCTTCTCACAAGACAGACAGGTGGGCAATCCAGGCCACGTTTTGCCACCTTCCTTCTTCAAAGCTCTCCGCTCTCCCTCCTCAAAACTTGTCAGCATCAGAAAGCTGAAACAGCCGGGGACACGTCAGGCAGCCACTTCCCTCAACTTGGCAGGTGGTTCTTGCCGGGATGCGCACAGATCCATGCGCACCACACCAACAACACAAAAGCTATTTTTTTTTCAAAGAAACTGGCATTGCAGAAACTTATTATTTTCAGCTTCCAACTGTTTTAAGTTGGGTTCAGACTGCCTGCCCTTCATATATACGTACACGGGTAAATACATACACTTACTAATCTTATTAATTATAACCTTGATTGGCTGCCCATCTTACCATAGCGTAATTCTGCGCGGCTTACAGTCATGCACAGAGTTAACACATAAAAGTTACAATCAGACAATTGAAGCCAAGGACGCCTAGGGAGGATGGAGGCAGAGGGGTCTGGTGGCGAAGGCAGGATCTGTTGTTATTCAATCGTCCACCTCCATCTTCTTGTAAGCTCCATTCCTCCTAATTGATTCCCCCAAATACCCGGCCTTGAAGTAAGGCCAGGGAGCTCAAGAGGACCCCCACCCCCAGCCTTCTTCGGGAGGGCCCTTCCTGTGCCTGCCACTCAAGAGAGAAAAGGGGTGTGGTGTGCTCCCCCACCTGAGGTTGTCGTCGGCCCCTCCTACCACTACCAGGCTGTTTTCCGCCCGCAGCTTCTCCCGGAAATCCTCGATGGCTTCCGTGTTGCACTGGAGAGCGTTCTGGCCGATCACGAAGAGAACCGGCGCCTTCATGTCCAGAAGAGGGTCGTCGACATCCTGCGCCCCAAGACAAAAGTTTTCGGAAGTTGTTGCAGTGGAGGCAGCATTTCACAGCCGATGTGAGAGATGCTGTCGTTGTCCCCACTGAAAGCAAGAGGGGGAGGGAGCGGGGGAAGAGGATGAGACGGTCAGGGAGCACCGCGGACGCAGCCGGCAGGCGCCTGGGCAGCCTCAGGGAGACAATGGAGAATGGGGGGTGTGGGGGGGTGGCATGCTGTGGCCCATGGGGGTCACAAACAGCTTAGCAACTTTAACTACAACGAATAATCTTCTTAGCATTGCCCTTAGGAAAGAAGGGAGATTGCCCCGCAGAATGTTTCAGTGCAAAGCTGGCAATAAAATAAAACAGCAAGACGAAGGCGGCGATTAAAACCAGGAATCAAGAACCTTCTTCCCGGCGCCCCGTTTCATTCTTACCCCTCTGGGTCCGTCTATGGTCAAGAGAGGGAATCCCAGGCACACAACTGCTGCCACATCTTCCATCACGGACACCTGGACGGGGAAACAAAAGGGGCCACAGGTGAGCCTGGGCAGGGGCTGCAGGCCCACAAGCTCTGGACCAGGTGAGGCCAGCGCAGCCACCTTGGCTCCTGCAACTGAAGAAATGGCTGTTTGGCCTCCGGAGGAAAACCAGGGAGCAAATTCGAGGGGGGCCCCTGAGATCCTCACGGAGGAGGAGGGCCTGTCGGTTCCTTAGGGACGGCGGGGGGCAGGGGGAGGTGCCCTAAGCTCACCTATGGGCTGGTTTGGCCTGCCAGGTGTATACACTGTGCCCCTCGGGGAAGAAGCAACGGCTGCCACAGCTGGTGAGAAACCACTTTTGTAGTTATCAAAAGGCCTAAAGGCTCCCCCCCCCCCCCCCCCCAAATTGGCATTTTGTATCACAACAGCCATGGGGCAACAACAGGAAAAGCAACGGCAAGGAGCCCTTGACCTGATGGCAATTTGTTCCAAGCCAGGAAGCCGGTGGGGAGGCTGGCAGGGAAGGCTGCCCATCGCTGCAGTGAGTCCCCCACCCACCCAAGACTCTCCTTCACCTCCCTGCGCTTGGGCTGCAGACCCCGGCCGGCCCGCCTGCCTGCCTGCGGGCCTGGGGTTTGCCACTTTCTGCGGCTTCTCCAGTAACTTTGGTGGTGGGAAGCTGGCCTCACCTAATGACCGTGGACTTTAGTTACTGACAACAATCATTAACTGAGGACTACCTTCTTGGCCTGATGTGCCTTAAAATGCCCCAATCAGAGTAATCCCTTGCACAATGAAGTCTTGGGGGCAGCACGCCAGCCCCTTTTGTCCTGGGATCAATCATTCTGAAAGCTCACTTGGTAACATCGTGGTTAATGTAACGGCCCCCTGAGTAATTCAGCAACGTCTCCCGGAGGGGCCTCTGTCCAACCTCCTAATGTTTATGTCAGGACAGAGTGACCGGCCTTGGGACCGAAGGACGGGGGTGTGTGTGGAAAGAGACTTACGTGGCAGGCCAGCAGAGCCCCCGTGTTCCATCCAATCAGGATGACTGGCTTGTGAGAGAAATGGTTGTGGATCTGGCGGGAGAGAGAGAGAGAGAGAGAGAAGCCAAACCATCGGGCATCTTTAGAAGATCACAGCTAGCAGCTTATTTTGAACCGCCGAACGAAGGAGGGCCAAGGGAATTGATCTGGGTTCACACAGGGTGCCTGCCTCACCTCCATCACTTTGCCTCGCATGGCGCCAATCATATGTTCCAGGCACTGCAAGACGCCAACTCCGCTGCCATTGTTCATTAAGTGGGTCGTGACTGGGATCACCTGGTAGCCCGAAAGAAGAAGCAACAGTCAGACTCGAGCCGCCATCTTCCACTGCCACAAGGCCCTAAAGGGGCGGCTGTGTTACTATCGTTCCTCATTCCATTGTCAGACTGCTCCTCTCTCTTCCAAGGGTCCTTCGGGGGACTGAGAATTCCCGTCCTGGCCGGAGCAGGCGCAACGGCTGTAGTACTGGTTCTTTCTGTTCCCTTTCTAATCTCGCCTGCCAATTGTTTATTTTGTCCTTTCTGGTGTGTTTTTTTTCTTTTTCTTTTAATTGTTAGCCCCCCAGAGCCACTTGTTTGTGGCAGGTGGGCAAATACGTTGAAGAAAATAAACACGTAGTATTTATGAATACTGTATTAATTATAAATATGTCAGGGGCACTGCAATAGCCCCAAAGCGTGAATGGCTCTCGTGAGGGTCTCCTGGTTTGGGGGTGAGAAAAACTGACAACCCCCCCCCAGGTGAATTTGTGCCAAGCTTGTCTTGGCCACGGCTGCCACCCTGCTAGGCCAGCTTCCGAGCTCTGCGTTTCTGACGCTCTTTGCTCCTGCAAGTTAGCTCAGGCGGGAAGACAGGAAGTTATCTGAGAGGAAGAAAAACCAGAGCACCCCCAGAAGGAGGAAAGCTGCACGGGGGGCACCTAGCAGATGAATTGGGGAGGGAGAAGCGGGTGAGAAGCGGCCCCCGCAGTTCTCAGATGCAAACCTGGCGGCTGCTATCCCTGCCTCCCCACCCTCGCCAACCGAGGCCTGCGCCTTAACCAAAGACTCCGCTCCAGGGCGCCCAAAATGGTGCAAACCTTTCCCAGGCACGAGAGCTGCGACTGCCAGAACCGATGCCGCCGAGAAGTGGGGAACGTGGAATTGGAGGGTCCGGACGATGCCAGCAGGATGAGGGGAGAACCGGGTAACTTGCTCTGGAGAGAAGAAAAAAAAACCCAGATCCAAAAGACCCTGCGGCTTAAACACGTCCCAAGTCTGTTCTTTGAGCCGTTCCAGCTCGGGCGCTGCTCTAGGGATTCTGTTTCTCAGCCTCAGCACAGGCTTGGGGAGAAAACTTTTTTTTCAAGGACTTCCAGGGAGGTTTGCCTTGCTCTTCTGCAGGGAAGCCTGTGCTCCGTGGGCAGAGGAGTCAAGAGAAACGGCTCTCCCCTGGCTGAGTGGGTGCAGGCGAGCATTTCTTCGGCCTCCTTGAACCCCAATTCATGCCAGCCTCTGCCGCTTCCTTCCCAGAGGAAGCCTCTCTTGCGCCGGTCGATCAACACTCCTCTGCTGACCGGTGAAGGACACAGCAGAAGAAGAGCCTTCTGGATCAGGGGCTTCCAACACTGGCCCCTTTAAGACCTGTGGACTTCAACTCCCGGAGCTCCTCCTCCAGTCGTGTTAGCTCGGGAATTCTGGGCGTTGAAGCCCGCAAGTCTTAAAGGGGCCAAGGTTGGAAACCCCTGATCTAGAACGGTGACAGGAGAGTCCTGGGCTTCTGCTGACCACCAATCTGACCCCAAGGAAACAGGGGGTGCCAAAGGGGGCGTAAAGCTGCCAGAGCATATTGGTACGGAAGGGCCCTTTCTTTTTAACCCTGTCTCTGTTGTTAAGAATAACGCGGAGCTGGTTCTCGCTTGGTCTGTATGCTTGTCTACACGGGAGCCCTTGTCTGGACAGGACGGTTCGTCTTGTCCCGAGTTGTTTATTCGTAACGGCGTCCCTTGGCTCCCTCCTTTTCTTAAGGCCTCTTGCGCACTTACGGGCTTGTTATGGGAAAGGACGCCGATGGCTGGGTCCCAGGGCCTCTTCAGCAAGAGGGACAAGGCCTCGGCACCGGCTGCGCCCGTCTTTGCCGTTGAAGACAGCAGCATCCGGTCAATCAGGGAGGGAATCTGAAACCCAGCAACAACACAGGTTGGGGAGGGCCAGAATTTTCTCTGGACCCCCCCGATTTTGACTGGCACCCATCACCCTCTCCACAGTCTCAGACAGTCAGTCTTATGCACTGCCAAATGGGAAAACAGAAGAAAACCCCTCGCCCCTCTTAGAAGGAAGGTGGTCGTTCCCTGGAACAAACCACTCCCCACCTGCTCTTGTGAGTCATCCTTTTGGGGTGGGGGGATCTCATATACACGTAACACCCTCCCGTTGGTCTCTCCTCCTCCTCCTCCTCCACGTTACAATGCAAAAAATGCAATCCAGGCAGTCCTCGACTTACAGCAGTTCATTTCATGGCCATTCAAAGATTCAACAGCATGAAAAAAGTGATTTACGATCATTTTTCACACCGATGACCTTTCTGGCCCCAGGATCAGGTGATTGGAATCCGGATGCTTGGCCAGTGGTTCACGCTTACGGCCATTGCTCTTTCCCAAGGTCCCCTGATTCCCCCTTGGGCGGACTTCCGACAAGCAAAGTCAACGGGGAAATCCAGATGACTGAACAACGGTGTTACTAGCTTATCAGCTGCAGGGACTCACTTAACAGCGGTGGTAACAAAGGTCGTAAAATGGGGCAAAGCTCACTTAACAAATGTCTCGCTTAACAACGGAAATTTTGGGCTCTCAATGAAGGCTGTCAATTGAGGACAACCTGTACAACGTCAGAACTGGCACCCTGGGTTCTTCGGCCGAAAAGGAGAGGATTTCCTAAAGGGGGGGGGTCCTACTCAAGGCCCGGGGGCCGGCCCACAGGGTCAGTTGGCCCACAGCCCTTCCCAGCTGCCTCTTCCCTGGCGGGGGGTTGCAGGCGGCCATCGCAGCCGGAAATGGACCTTGGGAGCCTGTTTAGTGACCTCGAGCTGATCACACACACCCCAATCCCGCTGAGGTCAAACACAGCCTGGTGCGGCCCTCCATGGAATCAAGCCTGACGCCCCTGCTCCACAGGGGGGACCCCTGGAATCCAAGCCCCCCCCCGCCGCTCCCAAGCCCCCCGCTCCCTTCACCTTTCCCTTGAGGGTCTGCAGGGCGTCCAGATACGCAGCCAGCATGGGCAGGCTGAGGGTTTCTACCAGGGTGGAGTGGAGCCACTGGATCAGCTTGGCATCCCAACTGATGCTTGCCAAAGCCTGCCGGACGCGCCGAGCGCATTTGTCCACCGCTATTCTTCGGAGCACGGGCTCATTGCAGGCCTTGCGGAAAGCAACCGAGGAAGGAAGGAAGGAAGGGGAAAAAGAAAAAAGAGTCCTCACTAAGTTAACGGCATCGCAGCCCTTCTTTTCAAGCTTGCGGGGTGAACCAGGAGCACCCAGTTCCAACTGGATGAAAGGCACGGATGAGGAGAAAATAGGGAGGATAATAACCCGTCAGATTCTGGCATGTTCCAGCACGACGGAGCAGCCGCAAGCCCCGGAGGCAGGCGGGTGGGAAGGGAGCAACAGACAGGAGATCCTTACCCCTTCGTTAGCTAATCGGGCCAGTCGGTCAGACTGCAAGGCTTTGAGGATCTTGTTGAACAGCTTGTTTTGGGCCACTGTCCAGCCCGACCTGCAAAGGAAAGACTCCCTTGTAAAGTCCAGCTGCTGACGAAATCAGGAGCACGTGAGACCTTTCCAGCTCACGCTTGTGTCAGACTAACAGAAAATCTACTTCGGTCCTCGTTTTTGCAGGCAAAGACAAGGAAGGGAACAGGGAGCTTACCCCCTCAAATCGCCCATGTTTGCTGTGCCTCTGAACACGGAGAATTAGGATTCATTGAAACCTGGAGTGAGCTCCCCTGCCTCGAGGCAATTGTTGGCACCTTGAGAAAGTGACCGCCATGCTCCCATGGCCCTTTCCCAACTGGAAGACAGGCCTGGGCCTACCAAGTGGAAGGGGAGCTCAAAGTGTTGGTTCCTAAAGCCGCAGCGTCCTCTTCGCAGCACGTGCGGGTTTGTGCACGGATGCCTCCCACCCCGGAGGAAGCCCACAGCCGTGCCCGTGCCGTGGCAATGAAGAGTTTTCCATTCAAATACCAGAAGTAAACTGAAGAGTACTTTTCTCCAGAGTAGCACAGCTGCATTAAGTTGTACTGATCCATTTAGTACAACAATACCCCATATTTCTTCTTCCACGGAAGTAACTCTATAGACAGATTTAATCATAGTTTCCACCTAGACCAGTCCCAAAACACTGGGGAATTTCTAGAAGCCTGGCACTCTGACAAATCAGCCATCAATAACATTAAGAACATCCATAGGCCATTAGACTTTCTACTATTGACCTCACCCCTTTCCTAAGAGGTCTGTAGCGGGCGTGCATAAGCGCACCAACGTGCCCACCATCCCTGTCCTATTGTTTCTTTTATTTTTCTTACATGTATCCATGTATTCATAACTATGTTTTTACTTATACTATTATCTTGTAAGCAACCGACAAACCAAATAAATAAATAAATAAATAAAGTAAAATAAAATAAAACAAACTATGCAAAAGAGAAAATCAACCAGCCCAAAGGAGAACAAAGATTCCTCTCAACCAGTAATCAGCACCCAGATCAGTATAGATTAACTCCAAAGTCAACTTCAGACCAACGATCAAGTAAACGACACCCCAATCAAGAAACTGCCAGAGAGCCCTTAGTAAACAGCCAGAGAAAGAATCCCTAAGACCGTCCCCCCACCCACCACAGACAGGCAAAACACCAGAATATAAAAGGACAGCAAACGTCACTCCCTACTAGCATTGATCACCTAGCCTAGTTTGGGTTATAAAACAAGAAAAGTTTTATTTTGCAAGAAAACAAACAAGCTCAGAGAGCACCAAGGACCCCTCACTACACATTATCAGTATAGTGTGATTTAAATAATAAGCAAAGTTATATTTATCACAGTCATTATTATAATAAAACATGAATCATTAATTAACATGATTAGAACTATGCATCGTTCAGAGTATAATCTGAGATGACTAGAAGCATCTTTTGAAATTCAAAATAAATTAACACCTCTAATATTATATGTCCCCAAATTATACTCAGATCAGAAACACCATCATCAAGATAGAGGCCACACCAGCAGTTCTAAGGGCTTTCTTCCTGCCACTCATTTTTATACCTGTTCATATGTTCCTCCCAGTCCTCGGGTGGTGGAGGTGTATCCGTGTCTGTACGGGCAAAAATCACGTGGCGTTCACACTCATTCATCACAGTTCGGGCTTTCTGGTTGTCATAGAGGGGCACAGGTGTCGGTGTCACTGTTTCTACATCAATAGGAACATCGGCCTCCCTGGAAAGAGATACCGCGGTTTCAAGATAAGGAGAATTTTGTAACCCTCTGTTCCTCTTGAATGGCTTAGGAGCTGTATGAAAATCAGCACCCAGGCAGCACGTGCAGCACTCGAAATAACCTCGGCTCAGTACGTATGGCCTGGTCAAGTGTTGGTCCCATTAAACGTTCAGCTCAACCACACGGAAGGCAGAGAAAGAAAGAGAGAGAGAGAGAGAGAGAGAACTCACGCAGCGCTATTATCCTGATGTCGCTTGGGCGTGACAAACAGCAGGCGTGTGGGACGAGCATTACTGGCATCAGGGTGGGCACTCCAGGGCTTGGCATAGCTGTGGTCCAGGAAGACCAAGTCTAGTTCCCTCTCGTGGACTGAGAGCTGGAAAAGCAGAGAGGTCCCCATCCTCCGTGCCGAGGTTTGAAAATCACGCTCGTTCCCTCGATAAGACATGTTTCAGCCTTCTGTGTTCAGCTGCGGCACAACCTGCTGTCGAAGCTGCACATCCTTCTGTCTGGAAGGGAAGGAGAAGGGATGAGCAAACGGCACGGCATGAAAAAAAAACACCAGCCAGGGCTGTGTGCTCTGCAGCCCAGATTCATTTATTCATTAAATCACAGGCTGCTAGGATTCTGAAGCACTCTTCGCAATTTCAAGATAAAACGCACAATGAAATAGATTATAAAATACAGATTTTTTAAAAAATAGCATGCAATTAGCAACAGAGCCAAACTATCATCCAACCCGAGGGAATCGCAACCCAATCGGCCTTGCCAACAAGCAGCCTGGCCCTGCCTCTCCCAGGTAAACCAAACCGGCTGGACCCATTCCAGTGGGAGAATCTGCTCCAACCGAGGGTCACGTGGTGCACCGGACACCAGCACTTTCTAAGTTGCACGGAGGAGCAACCGGGTACCCGGCGCAGAGTTGGCAGCCCTGGTACCAAAAGAGTTTCTGCGGGTGAATACTCCCTACTCTCAGTCAAGGGCAGCAGCCTTTGTGTGGTCTTCAGAGGCACCTCCTGGGGCAGCCCCTCTGCAGGGGACGGCCAGATCCTCCTCCTCCTCCTGCCACCTTGGCCAACGCGGAGCAAAGCCTTTTGGGCCCCAGCCCCCACAGGGCCCGCCCTGCTTGCAGGAGCTGCTGGTCCAGAAGGACCCCCGAAGTCAAAAGAGGGGCCGCCTCCAGCAGACCCACCTGTGATGGGCAGGCAGTAAGGATCCTGCCTGGCTGGGTTCTCTCGCAGCCCCCCCCGAGGCCAGAAGGGCCCCCAGAGCGGCGATCGAAAACGGGGGTCCCCAGTATCTCTACGGCAGCAACCCCCCATTGTGGGGGGGGGTGTTATTGCTCTTCCCCGTTGAAGTTTGGCGTGAATGGTGCACGGGGAGGGGGGAGACTGACCCTGCAGGGGTCAGCAAGGCCCTCCCCCGCTTGCCCGCCGCAGCCGGGGAGGCGCCCGGGAAAGCGAAGGGCCGGAGGCGGCCGCCCCGAGAGCTCCTTCCACGGCGGGGATGCCCAGCCCCGCGGGAACGGCCCGCCGGGGAGGCAGCTCCATCTGCGAGGCGGGAAGGTCGGAGGCGCCGCCCGAAGGCCCCGCGCGGCCACCCGAAGGGAGCCTCCTCGGCCCAGGCGGGGCGCCTCCCCGGCGCGGCCCACCCGACGTGAGCGGGGGGGCGGGGGACGTCGGCGCTCCTGAGCATGTGCAGACCGCAGGCCCCTCCCGGACTACAGCTCCCGTCGAGGACTACGCCGCCCCCTCCCCGGCGGAAGCGCCGCTCACCTGCTTCCCCGGCCGAGCAGCAGGGCGGCGACGCCACCGCGGCGTGATTGACCCGGCCAGGCCTCGCGCTTCTGCGCACGCGCGAGGAGGTGCGGGGAGGCGGAAGCGGCGGAAGCGGCGGCGATGGCCTTCAGGTCCGGAGGCAGGTTGGGCGCGCGGGCCGTCAGGCTGGGCCTCCCCTTTCGGGGCCCGGAGCAGCTTTGCAGGCCGGAGGAGCAGGCCGAGGGCGGCTGGGCGCATGCGCGATACCCCGGCCCGCCTGCAGGTGGCGCTGCGCAGGGCGGGAGCGGCGGCGGCGGCGGCGTGGGGGTCCCTCGGGTGCTCCCCCTGCGGCCCGGCGGTTGGCAGGGCCCTACCGGAAGCTCTGGGTCCGCCCACGGCCGGAAGGCGGAAGCGGCGGAGGCCGGGTCTCCCGGGCAACAGCGTCAAGGCGGCGAGGGTGGCTCCGGCCCGAGGGGGCCCATGGGGAAGCGGAGGGGCGGCCTGCCGGACAGGTGAGCGGGGCGGCGGGTGTTGCGGGGGGCGGTCGGGGTTGAACAGGCGGGACAAGGGACGCTTCCCGGGGATAGGTTCTGCCAGCCCTGCCCCGCCGAGCCGAGCCCTAAAAGCCACCAAAGCGGTGCGTTTGCCGGCTTTCTAAGTGCCAGATGGGAGCTGATTCCACCACAAGGCTTCCGCTCTGGGTCGGGGGTCTCCAACCTGGGCCCCTTTAAGCCTGGAGCACAGCTGCCTGGGGAATTCTAGGAGTTGAAGTCCACACGGCTTAAAGGGGCCAAGTTTGGGAGCCCCGGTTCTGCATTATCCTTCCTCACTGAAACTCTGTCCTAACCCCATCGAAGCAAAAGCAATACGTTGTGACGTTTCCTTCCTAGGTGGACTGATTACCTGCCTCTTGGAAAAAGAATGTCCGGGACCCGCTTTATTGCCTTTAAAGTTCCCCTGAAGGAGGTAAGTCAGGTGAAGAACGTAGCCACTCCATTGCTTTGATTTTTTTCAGCGCCTTTGAAAGATGAAAACGTCTCTTGGGGACGGGTGATTTGCTGGCAGTATATCAGCAATTTGTAGATTTCGTGTAGCTTTAACAAAAGATTCCTCTACACCCCCCCACCCCAAAGGAAAGATTTTGAAAGCAAATTTAGATCAGTGAACTTGTTAGCTACGGAGTCAAGTAAAGTGTCATAAATTAAAATAAATTAGTGAAGTTTTCAGCTACAGCATCAAGTAAAGTGTCATAAAAGTAGCCTAAATAAATTTATCTGGACATTGATGGACACAACAGGCATTTTGGGTTCCACAGGGTAAATTTCAGCCTGAACATTGACAATATTAATTGGGGGAAGTTTTGGAGGGCAGTTTTTGTTCATATTTACTGGCTCTCCGAACGTGATTGCTGTTGAGGGCCTCCGTTTCTTGCTTCTAGGTCTGACCTGTATGTTTGACATTCTGGCAGACCTCCCAGGAAACAGGATCTGATCAACTAATTTCACATTATTGTGAGGCTACATTAACAGAGTCTTGAACTAGATTTCATTGCTTTGGTGAAATTGGACATTTAGAGAAGTTGAATTTGCTTTACAACAATTATTACTTACTGATGGAGTTCCCTTCCAAATTATTAACTGAGGACTGTTTTGTACTCAAGTTATACAAGGTTGTGCAAATAGAGCTGTGCTAGGCTCCCGGTATGTATCAGAGTGTTTTGGCAATTTAGCAGCAACGTTTAATATTTTTTTCCAGAGTTTTGAATGGAGGCTTACCCCAGATGAGCGTTTTTCTCCCTTAGACCTCATCACTCAAATCAAAGAGCAAAAAGAAGAGCTTGGTTTGATCATTGATTTAACATATACAACACGCTATTATGAGCCAATGGTAAGTTTCCCTTAACAGGGATTAGTTATATAACCTTAATTCTTAATACAGTCATTGCTTTGGGATTACAGAGGCAATTTTGAGAAAAGGGGTTTTTAAGTTGGTTTCCTGAATATAACAATTATAACACATTGTCATTTTTTGCCTGCTTTATTGAGCTGATTTATTTTTTTCTTAAATGGCTGTTTGGATATTCATTTCAATTATTTCAAATGCTTTGCATTTTCTTTTAGGAGCTACCAGATACACTGCAATATTGTAAGATTTTAACAATTGGACATGAAGTACCTAATCACGCTATAGTTTCTAAATTCAACAGTGCTGTGAAAAAATTCCTCAAAGAGAACCAGCATAATGGTGAGTCTGATTGGATGTGCAAACACTTTGATTTAGTAACAGAATTTTACATTAAACCCCCAAAATTCTATTCCTAAACCTGTTTGTAGACCATCTCAAGGCAATCTGCCCATCAATACTACTGCCTCTTGCAGTACATGGAAAAAAACAGATATATATTTGTTCATGTATAAAAGCAACTAAAATTAAAATTATCTCTGTGATGGGGCTTTTATAAAGACACCATTTGTATTTCCTATCTCCCCAGACAAACTTATAGGAGTCCACTGCACACATGGTTTGAATCGAACAGGTTACCTTGTTTGCAGGTAAATTTTTCTAAGCAACAAAGTGATTCCACTGGTCTGATTTGGAAATTTGTATCTGCTGCAGCAATGTCAGTTTATGTCTATCTTCAGTTGATAGATTAGCTCAGTTAATTATAATTCCTCTAGAAATGTTAGTTTCTGTTAGTCTTAATACTATAGAAGGACAAAGAAAGGATGGGAGAAGACAACAAGTTTTTTTATTTAGAAAATTGATGTCTAATTCTTTTTCTGTAGGTTTTTAATGCACAGTAAATATTCAATTATTGTAATGCAATTAATGTATTTTGAAACAACCAATTTTTTTAAAAAGTTATGGGACCTCATTTCTATGGAGTTATGATGACGTACAAATAATGCCGTTTGTGCTCATTTATCTCATTTGTGTAATTATCATTGCACAGATATTATTGCATAAACTGCATAAAACTTCATTTTATTGGATCTTAGTAAACAGGCTGTTTTCAGCAGACTGAATTTCCCCTTAAATTTACATGGTGCAGACGATGTAAACCTGAGAGTGAATTTGTTCTGTTTATGGTCTGTTGCACTGAAGTCTCTTGAATGGGCTTCACTGTGTTGTAATTTTTTCTTATGTTAGTTTTCTTCTTGTGTATTGTTGTTAAGATACCTTATTGATGTTGAAGGAATGGATCCAAACAGGGCAATAGAATGTAAGTATTGTGCTCTCAATTGAGAGCACTCTGATTCAACTCTTCAATGCCTACACTAACCAGGATAGATAAAATAGCAGATAGCTAACAAATGTAACAGTTTGCACAGCCAAAAAAGAAAGACAAAAAGCATTAAACATTAACAAATGAGCACTGTGAATTAACCTAATATCTAATGTCCTGCTTATTGAAATAGTGGGATTATGGAATATGATAACCAAAAAATAGCTATCAATCGCAGGCATATTTTACAAGCTATCATGGGGAAAAAAGAAACATTTTAAAGTTCTGATTAGACAAAATATATATTGGCGGTATAATCCATCAGATGATCTAGAAAGTAAACTTCTCTGACTGTTCGGGTTAAACTTTTTTCATAACTTGTACAAAAACATGAAATTTGAATTGCACTGATAAAGAAAAGGGCCTGCAATGCTTTTTCTAAAGATTTATTTTTCCTGTTGCACAGTCTGCATTGCGTTGCTAATACTGGGTCGGCAGTAAACTCCAGTAGGGACTGCCATGGTGAAAGCGAAGCTTGGAATGTCCTGAATGTTCCACTGACAGAATGAGGCGTTTTGCATAAAATGGTTTTCTGATTGGCAGCGGTGATCGAGTTTCCATGGAAAACTATCTTGATCTCCCCGTTGCAAATATAGGTGTTTCCTTGAGAAACTAGTGCCCGCCCTCTGGCCCCATGTCAGAAAATTGCCTGTGGGGATAGGATAGTTTATTTTGTAGACAATCTCCAAGATTCTCTGGAATTAAGCTCTGGAATTGAGCTTAAAAGTCAGATGAGCTTCTGCTTTGTGCTTTAATGAAAATAATATGTGTAGAAGTAACGTCTATATAGTGGGGCACACAGAACATCAGAGCGATTTTTCCCTTTCACAGTATTCAACAGATGTAGGGGACATCCTATAGAGAGGAAGAACTATATTTCTGCTCTCCGGAAAACGTCTGGAACAAGGTAATTCTCTTTTCCAGGGTCACTTGCTGAAATGGAGCACTCCAGCCTTTTTTTGCATTTTGTACTATTGAATTCCTGCCTGCGAAATGGCGTTCTGTTTGTTGCCGGTTCTTGCATATAATCCTATAAGCAACATATGAACATATCCTTCACACACTGCAAATTACTTGGCCAACCACACACCGTTGTATACATACAAAGTACATGTATGTTGACATCCCAATCGCCATGCTATAATTACATTTCCTGCATATTTATCCATGAGTACATTAAACCAGGGGAACGTGACTTTCCTGCACATTTTCTCCAAATTGATTAGGCCACTTTTATTTAGTTTTTACATCGTTCCTGTTTCTTTTAGTTTCCCAGACACACAACGCATGTTATTTTTCCCCCTCCATTTATTTCATTCCTTAATTCATGCCCTTTACCACTGTCAGCTATTCCAGGTAAACCAGACAGGATTTAGGTGAACGAATTCTGCCTTATTGTAAAGCTACATCAGGGCTCTCCAATCTTAGCAACTTTAAGCCTGGCAGAATTGAAGTCTGCCAGGCTTAAAGTTGCTAAGATTGGAGACCCCCTGGGCTACATGAACAGAGCCTTGCAAATAAGATTCACACCGTCCCTTTTAATCCCCTGAACCACCAGGGTGGGGGTCCTTCCTAAGTTTCTTTCTCCACCATTAAGCCACGGGGGCTCCTGCTTCTCTTGTCCAGCTGTTCCCCAGGCAGTGTCTTTCCTTCCTCCCCCAAGGTTGTCATCCGCAGACTCCATTACAACCAGTGACGACTCTTACGTTCAGAGTCCCATTTTCATCATGACTTTCCTCAACCAAGGTTTTCACATCATGCTTGTCATAAGAAGAAGGCATGGACTAATTCCTGGTTAGAGGTAAACTCATCTCAACGCAGTGCTTCCTGCTGCTAAGTTGGTCAGCTTGAGCACCACTTGCATAACTTCTGCAATGCAACCAAAGTCCAGTTTTACACCATGTTTGTTTTTTTCCCCCCTGTTCTGGGCAAACTGGAACCTGCTGTAGCAGAGACTCTCTGCAAGCCAAAAGACTCCGGCTAGCATCCCACCATCTAGAAGTTAATTGGCAGATATTCTGGACCCCTGAAAGCAGCATTTTAAATAACCGATTTCCTTATCTTTTTTCTAAAGGAACCATCATCATATGGATGGTTCACAACGGGACTGGATGAAAGGGCCGGTGAGTTATGCCCAAAGTCCTGATTATGAAGATGCGGACTATGGACCACAGAACTGGAAACACGCACCAAGGTTTTTCTTCTTTTCTTCCCATGGATTCAGTATCATTAAGTGAACGTAGAACCTTCTGTGGTTCTGTATATAAAAATAGAAAAGATTAGGGTAAAGTTAGATGTTGACATGTGCTCAAGTAACTCCCAGAAGCATCTCCTTCCCTCCCCGGTCCCCAGAAGAGCGTAGAGCCCTTCAAACTGTGTGTCTTCCTTAGGAAACCTTGGCTGGTTCTCCAGAGGGAAGGGGGAGAGTTGGTACTTCCTTGGTCCCCTGCCTGTTTTTCCTACTTATAGGACTTATTTTCCCTGGAAAACAATTGAATAGCAGAGAGGTCAGTCTGGTCCCATTTAAAGTTTTCTTCCCACAAGTTCCCCACCCTGATCACTTGGCCAACTGAGGAGGAGGCAGCATAGTGGCTTGGTAGGTTGGTTAAGGAGCCAGGCTGTAGGAGGGGCACTGTTTGCACAGAGCAGGCTACAGTTGCTGTGTTGTGGATGGAAAGATTAACCACCTTCCCTTGGCTTTTTTACATTATTAAAAATTGTGTGAAATCTTTATCTTGCCAACTACTACCTACATGTCTCCTGGTAGATGGTTTGTTTTTGACATACTGTGATATATGAGCTCAGTGATTAAATCATGTTTAGAACAGTAATCCCACACTTGTAATCATTGGGTGGTTGTCACATTAACTTACATATATACAGTATTATAAATATAATACATTATAGTTTATTGAATAAGTTGGTTGTCTTCGTCTTCATACTATGCCTAGATGGGCATTGCTTGGAACAACCATTGCAACCAGTTCAGTTTATTACAATATCCTAGACAGGCAGTTATTACTGTTTATTAATTTGTTATGCTGCCCATCTCCTCTGGGCAGCTTAGTTTACCAAACTTACTTTCCTAAAGTCCTTCTTAACACTTACGATTTAAGTCTTCATGCTATAAAGTCAACACCCACATTCTGGTGCTATTAGGTGCTATTTCTTATCAGAGGAAACCAGGCATGCTCCAGATTGCCCTAAATTCCCAGGGGAGAAAACAAAAGAAAGGATGGGCTCACATTGGCCCCGCCAGCCTTTCCTCCCACAAACGCTCCTGTTATTTGTACATCAGCAGTTTTTGCCTTCTTTCTGTTTCAGGAATTTTCCACTTGGGAAAGGTGGACGAAGCCAAAAAAGGTAAATGGCAGAGGATTCATGGAAACGCCTGCAGATAAAGTGTGTATCTCTGGCTGGCGTTAGACGGAGAGGACCATCTGTTCAGGGATGGTCCTGCATTAGCCGGTCATAAATTGTCCTGATGAATTGTGTAATTTAAAGCTGCATTGTTACCTTGATTTTGCATAACTATTTCTAGAGTAAGGATTTGGGTTTCTAGTATCCTCTTTTGACAAAGCTCAGGTGTGAGAGAAAGTTTGATTCCTGGAACACATTCTGTTCCAAACATTCATGGACTAATTTTATAGTAAATACTGGCTTTTATACTTATCCATGAGCCATGGTGGCACAGTGGTTAGATTGCAATATCCCAGGCTGACTGTCAGGAGTTCGATCCTGACAGGTTGACTCAGCCTTCCAAGGTTGATAAAATGAGGTCCCGGATGGTTGGGGCAACATGCTACTCGGCTTAGAGAGGACTATAAAGCACTGTGAAGTGGTATGTAAGTCTAAGTGCTATTATCTAGCAGGCTGTCAGAATGCCCCACATCAGGCTTCCTAATTTGTGTGGTTAACCCAGGAAGTGATAAAGTGCAACAAAACAACTGTACACTTTTGTATATGCTATGTACTTATTGTCCATTAAGAAGAAGGGCTGGCTCCTGGTGACTGTAGGAATAGGATCTTTTCTTCAAGTGGCTAGTCAGTTCCTAGTGGGGGACAGACAGTGGCTACCCAGTCATCAGCCTGTCCCCCACCCCCATGCTTAAGGCAGGACTAGAACTCATGACTTCTAATCCAGCACCTTAACCACTGGACCAAACTGGCTTTGTTATATTAATATGCAAATTACAGCAAGAGTTGCTGTACTTTTAATTGTTGCTGTTTCCCTGAATAAAAGTATAGTATGACTGCCTTTGAGATTAATCTGCAATGATTTATGGGCGGAGTGGAGATTACCCTGTAACTAAAACTCTTATCAAGCCTTATTAGAGCCTTGGAATTTACCAATAATTAGCAACATTTTAAACTGCTTTAAAGTTTAAACAGCAGGGGGTTCATCCATTGTAATTTGAACCGTTAAGTTCAAAAACTTAAGTTGTGGGGCCAGAGCTTAGCAGCAGGACTTCTTCAGGATCAGTTGTTCTGCCCTGAAATCTGACGCTCTTTATTTAAGGAAGCATTCCCAAATCTGGAACCAGAATCTCATCACCCGTTACAGCGAAGGGAACCAAGCGTGCAGTCCACAACGTCGCCCTTCAGCCGACATGAGGCACCAGAGATCAGGTCACAATGTCAGGCCCAGCAGTAGGCTGTTCTTCTCCCAGGAACAGTTTCAAGGATATCAAAGACCCTCTTTTCAAGAACTAAATCCTCATGGCTCGCTGCAACAACATAGAAATCAAATAGACAAGCAATACTATTGGATCCCTTAATCATGAAAAAAGTATTTGGCAAGAAAAGATAACCTGTGGAATTGATGCTTACAGTAAATTACACCGTTGCTGTTTAAGAATGCTTTCTAGTTGCATCCAATTCTACAGTTGCCGCCTCATCATTTAGTTGCCTTTTTGGAAGAAGAAAGGAATGGAACTGGACACCTGATAAACACATTTCCAACAGAAGGATTCTGTTAAGGAAAGGGAATTCAATGAATTCACCCAAAATGTTTTCTTCTTGGATGACTTGAGGAGAACAGACTTTTTTAAAAAAAAGATACTTCTGCAAATCATCCTTATATATTGCTCTTTAGATATTAAATAAAATGAATTGTTCCACAATAGTGTACAGCGTAGTAAAAATGTTTTCACAAGGCAACTGGTTTTGTTCTTTTGAAGTTGATTTTTACCTTTACAGATGTATGAGGTTCAAGCTTGTAAAAGACATTCAAAGCTGCAGTTGTGATTTGGAGAAAATTCTCACAGTCCTTTGGCATTAGTTATGTGGTCTGGTACTGAATCCAAAACCTGAGAGGTATCAGGCTGCTAATCCCTGATCACATTTGTAAGCACTATAAGGGTAGCTCTTTTGAAACCAGAAATATTATTCTTGAATGAATCATGAGCTGCTCTATGTAATTGAAAGACAGTAGATTGAATTATGAGATGCATTTCCTGCTGGGAGAAAAGGAGTGTACTTAAGATTTAGGACTTGTGGGCTAGAAAAAGTACTAGCTGAAATATAGATAATGCCATTAATATAAAATTTGCAGCCCTTAATTATGGTAGAAAATGTTGTCATAGACAATCACTGAAAGAGTTCTTTATCTTTCAGAAGATAAACTACAGGCATCCTGTTTCCCAAACGCACTTCTGCCCCATCCTCACCCGGAGAGCAAAAATTGTTTATCTTGTAGTTAGGAAATGTTCAATGCAACAATCAATCAGTAGTAATAGGGTCCAATTATTAAGGGAAAAATTCTATATTTCCAGCTGATAAACTATAAGTTAATAATTTAAAGAAGAGAAAAATACAGAAAACCCCCATGTTCGTTAGCAAGTACAATATTACGAAGCCCATGTTTGGTGGCCCTCTCTAGGATGACTAAAATATCACCTAATACCTAGTAGTCAGCAATTATTTGAAATTTTTTTAATGTTATCTAAAATGAAACTTTAAAATTTGCATTTTTGAGACTAGAAAATGTGAGAAATGCAAAGTTTGGTTCTGTAAATATCTACAGTAGGAGAGTCCCAAGATTCCAGCTATATATTTTTACAGCTTGGAATCCTGTATTGCTCAGGCCCCAAGGACAGATCCAGGTGGTCCCTTCTCCAAATCCCCTTATTGGTGGCTCCAATATTATCATGACAGCTGCTCAGCAAGCATACAAATGCGGTCACCCAAGAGCAGGCAAACCTTTTGAAATCTAATCTAAATAAGAGGAGTGATTTAAATTGATTTTCCTATTTTCTGATTTCCATTCCCTACTGTAATAATGTTCCTTGATGCCTGAAATAGGTGGTGCAAAATCATGGTGCTGAAAAAGTAACTTCAACGATCGTTTGTAGAGACTCCCCTTCATTCAGGTCCTGCTTGTCCCAAAGGTGCTTTTTCGGGAGGCAATGGGACTTTCTGGCTTTTTTCTTTGAAGACGTTTCGCTTCTCATCCAAGAAGCTTCTTCAACTCTGACTGAATGGTGGGGGTTGTATTGGCTTTCCCACGAAGTTGGGAGGGAGGGGGAAAAGGAGAATAGAAAAAAAAAGGAAGCCAGGAGGGAGGGAAGATGGAAGGAAGAAGGAAAGGAGGGAGGAAATGGAGGGGAAGGAAGAATAGAAAAGGAAGGCAGCCAGGAGGGAGGAAGGAAGGAGAGAGGGAAGGAGGAAGGAAAGGAGGGAAGAATGGAGGAAAAGGAGGAAGGAAGGAGAGAGGGAAAGAAGGAGGAATGAAGGAAAGGAGGGAGGGAAGGGAAAGAAGGAGAACAGAAAAAGAAATAAGCCAGGAGGAGGGGAAGATGGAAGGAGGGAGGGAGGGGGAAGCCATCCCGCTTTGGTTGGGTCTTTTCGAAAAGCCCCCCCAGCAAGCCGCCTCCAAGGCCCGCAGTTCCCTCCAGGGATCTTGGCGGACCCTCCATCAGTCACAAACTTCCGGGTTCACCATCTTAAGCGGAGGAAGCGGAAGTCCCTCGGCTAGATTTCCGCCCCCATCTCTCAGTGCACGAGAGCTGGCCTAGAGAAGCCGGAAGCTACCCTGGAGCGGTTCTGTGGCGACCCGTTGTCGGTTGCGAACTCCTGTGCAGGTCAGTGGGCGGGAAGCGGGTCGCCATTCACCTTTCCTCCCGCGGCGGTCCCAGGACGGCAGGCATGGTTGGCCCGAGCGGCCTCTAGGACACGGGGGCAGGCGGAGGGCTTTCTGGGGAAGGAAGAGAACAGAAGAGAAAAGGGGCTTTGGAGGTCTTCTAGTCCAGCCCTCCCCAAGTAGGAGACCCTAGACCAACCCTGGCCTCTTTAAGCCTGGAGGACTTCAACTCCCAGAATTCAAGCTTGGTCCCTTTAAGCCTGGAGGACTTCAACTCCCAGAATTCAAGCTTGGCCCCTTTAAGCCTTGAGGACTTCAACTCCCAGAATTCCCCAGCCAGCTGGCTGGGGAGTTCTGGGAGTTGAAGTCCTCCAGGCTTAAAGGGGCCAGGGTTGAAGTCTCCTGCCCTAGACCATTGCCGCCAAATGGATACGAAGTCTCTCCTTTGGAAAAAGCTCCACTGATGGGGCTCCCACCACTTCTGAAGGCAAGCCCTTCCACGGGTTAATGGTTCCCTTGTGAGAGGTGCATGCAAAGACATTTCGTTCTAATGTACGCCGATTAGTGTACTTTCAAAGTGACAATAAAGTTATTCTGTTATCAAATTTATCAAATACACTGACCAACTGACTTAAGTGAGCGAATCTGATTAGGGTCACATCCTGATTAGGGATGTGCTTTGAATCTCTGCGCGGAGAGACCATGTTTCAATTGAAGTTTTCCTACTGAAATTGCATTAATAAGATTATGTAGGTTGCCATTGTCTGCTTTTGGAGATAAGGCTGATAAAGAAACATATTCTTTAATATCACGTGTGTTGAAACAAACTGTAAAGCTAGAACTTCAAGCTTCTTTGGATTCAAATACAAAATTTCCTCATTCATTTGTTACTCAAGGTTATACTTACAGATCTAAGAAATCTGGAATACATGGAATAAATAACTTGGATTATAAATGATCTCATTCAGATCGTTATCAATTCTTCTTGCAGATTAAACCTATATGTCTGAGTATGCAGATACCAGCCTGCCCCCAGAAGACCGGGTCAGAGGTCTTATTCATATGGGGAGTAGTGTGGAAGTGAATGAAGATGTTCCACCACGAAGATACTACCGTTCAGGTGTTGAAATCATCCGGATGGCAACTATTTATTCCGAAGAAGGCAACATCGAACGTGCCTTTATATTGTACAACAAATACATTACGTAAGAAATAAGCATTGCTCAATAATAATTCTGGCAAATCAATAGAATATCTTTGTGTTGCAAATTAGCTAGATATTCTGGAATTTATAACAGATGTGACTAAACTACTTATTTATCTATAGCCTGAATGAGTCCGTCCGTTTTTGCCTGGGCTTTTGCATCATCTAATTAAAACATATAGGGACCAAAACTACATTTCTCCAAAGTGTCTGTTTCTCGGTTGACTTTTAACTTTGATGAAGAACTGCCCCATCCCTGATTTAGGAAATAAATAAATTGGTAAAAGTCTTATTTGAGCAAGGCCATTAAATCCTTTGCAGCGCTCACCAAGGAAGAATATGTCAAATAAATGGTAAAATACCAAAACTTTCCACAATTTTCCCAACAATAACTTTTTTCCAGATTAGCTGTTAGCTTCTTTTAATCTTGTTGCTTTTTATATTTTTATGATTTTGTTCAGAGGTACAAGTGAAAATCTTTATTAATCAAATTTTATTCATACAAGCTTAAGAAAAATACATATGCAGATTATTTTACTTGTTGTGTTGCTCTTTATACGTCCTAGTAGAAAATTGTCTTACAGAACTCAGTGTAGCCTGATATTAAGAAATGAGTGGAATAAACAGAAATTCTGGCATTGTTTAAACAACGGGCAAGAGTGTCAGTGGTCCCCAAAGTATATAAATGTATTTAAATAGCTATAGAAGTACAACTTCATTATAATGACATTTTTGTATTTCTTTCAATTTTGTTAAATAACTTCTTAATGTGTTTTTATTCTCTTTGACAATGCATCTTTATCACTATTTGTGATTTGTTCTTTTTCTCTTTTTGTAATTAATTGAGAGCAATAAAAAAATTAAAAGTCCACTAAGAGTTAATAAAGGTAACAACGTAGCTGTTTTAGCCTTGATCAAATAAAATAATTTTACATTCCTTCCTTTTACTTCCAACAAGTTTAATATTTAATTCATTCAAGTAATGTCATTGAATTTGTTTCCTATCATTTTTTTCTTTGTCCTTTCTCATGATGTTCTTCAAAACTTTAGCCAGCTTTTTGTAATTTCAATATATAAACATTATCCAGGTAGTGCTCGCTTGGTTTATTGTTGGTATGATGCCCAGTGTAAGATCTTTTTCCACGTCATTCTTTTAGTCTGTCATTTAAAAAATCCCTTTCAAACTTAGTCCTGGCCTTGTCAGGTAGAACTTGATCCTTAATGTCTTTCAACAATCTTTCCATAGAAGTACATGTTTCTGTTGACACTCATAAAATTAACTTCTGAATCCATTATTCAAAAAAAAAAAAACACCCACCCTCAATATGTCCAATGTTAGAATATTTTGGTTCATTCTTAATATTTTGTCTCATTCTTAAGTTGAGTTTATGCGTTGTCTTGTAATTGTAATTTTTTGTTCTCTCGAGTGTCTAATGTTGTCCTTTCTGGTATCCAAAATCTGTCTTTCTTTATTAAAGAAATAATCTTGTCTCTAAAAAATATGCTTTTAAGAGTCGTCTAGCCCTGGGATGTATAGCCTCTGGCTCTGTGGACTTACCATTTGCCTTGCCAGCTTGCCAAAGATAAGGAGTAAAGGGTGGAACACTGAACAGTAGAGTCATTTAAGAGGATGTTATATAATATTTGAATTTAAAAATAGGATATAATAAATAAGCAAACCAATCGATCGAAACATGTGGAGAGCCTCACATTCTCATTTTGGGCATAAGGACTCTGATTAAAATGTGTGGACCTATTCTTAGCCAACCAGGATGAATCTGCTTCAGCCTGCTACGCCTAACGCATGCTCTCTCCATGCCCCCTTGTGCTGTGTTCTTCCAGGCTCTTCTTAGAGAAACTCCCCAAGCATCGAGAATATAAAACTGCAATCATTCCAGAGAAGAGAGAGACCGTGAAAGTAAGTGATAAATATATTTTTCTTGTAAGAGTTTCCCCTAAAATTGCCTGCTCCCTGGCAGTGGGGCTGCCCTGGTCGTGGGTTCAGAAGGCTCTTCTGAGAGAGCTCGTGTAAGTTTGATGTACAAACTTGATGCTCCTCCTTGTGAAACTGAATATCACTGTTTAATCTCACATTTCCTATTTTGTGCTATTTTTTCTTAACTCAGAAACTAAAAGAGGTTGCATTCCCTAAAGCAGAGGAGTTGAAAAAGGAGCTTTTAGCAAAATACAACAAGGAATATGCAGAATACAATATACAGAAGGTGAGTAACAGGATGTTATGGAGCCTTGGCGGCTGGAATGTTTGGCCTCCAATCTGGCTGAGCCAGAAGCAGACAAGTTGGGCTGTCGTGCTAGCAAGGCTGACCCGGACTGATTCTCCTTAATTTCTGGGAATCATTATGTCTGCTGAAGCTCTGAGAAAGCCCAGTCGGTATCTTTGGAGATATCGGGAGAATGCAAGGTCAAGAGACAAAATAAGCTGCATTGAGATAAAAAGTGTGTAGGGCCTTAACAAAAACTAAAAATGTTTTGATTTAAATGTAAAAACAATGATTATATCTAATGTGAATATTGTTTAATATAAATGACAACAGCCGGTTAATGTTGTCTGGGTTCTGAATCTAAGAAGAGCTGGGCCTGGATAGTACTTGAATAAGAAACAGAGAAATGCAGGGTGGGTGGGAATTGTTGAATGCATTGCTGAGGTCGTGACAAACGATGTCCACTGCACTTCCAGGATGGCTCAAACCAGTCACTTTATCAGAAAAAGGAGGTCAGGTTGGCCTGGCCTAATTGTTTCTTGATAAACCCATATCACTGTCCATTTAGTCCCCGCCCCAATTCCATCTCCCCTCCTTTCTACTTATTGTTTTTAGCTCCTCTTTCAGCCAAGTTTCCCTTTGTACATTAGCTTTTCTACCTATTTTCCTCCTAACATAGATGGAAAGGCAAAGTTAAAACAATGCAAGCAATTTATATGTAGGAAGTTGCTTTACGAGCCAGTCACCTAATGAATTAACCTGCTCTAATTGGTGGATCGAATTCTCCCAAAGATGAGCTCAGGTCCTCCTGCCAACCCAGCGGGGAGGGAGGAAACAGGGTCACAGGTGACTGTGAGTTACGTATGCCAGAGTTGGCTTCATTTAGGTCAGGGGTCTCCAAACTTGGCAATGTTAAGACGTGTGGACTTCAACTCCCCGATGGCTGGAGAATTCTGGGAGTTGAAGTCCACACGTCTTAACATTGCCAAGTTTGGAGACCTCTGATTTTGGTTAATGCCAGCATGTTGCTCCTAATAAATCCTTTGAGTTTTTTTGACACTTGGCTCAAGGCTCATGACTTAATCAGGGCAATCGCCGGAATCCTGACAGTTGCCCAGTTTTCAGCCCAGACATTGCGGCCAGGGAAGGAGATGCCCCAAGAGCGTTGCTCCCGCTGCCCTTCCCCACGTGACCTGCTGGCTCTCCCCTTCCCCGTTCCAGAAGAAGCGAGAGGAGGCATTCGCGCGCACCTTGGCCCTGCAGCAGCAGCTGGAGGAGGAGAGGCAACGAGTGGCCCGCATGAAGCAGCAGCAAGCCGAGCAGGAGCAGTTCCACGCCTTTGAGGACATGATCCGGCGCCAGGAGCTGGAGAAGGAGCGCCTGAGGGTGGTGCAACAATTTGGGACAGCAACCGTAGGCCCCCCGGAGGGCCCCTTAATACCTGGCGTGCTCAAGCCCCCCACCGACCCCCAAACTCTCATGTCCGGTGGCCAACCTTTGAGCCCCGCGGGAGGAAGTGGACTGCCGCAGCCCCCCGTAGTGGACCGGTCGCTGAAACCCGGCACTTTGGGGAACTCGGAAAACAGTACGTTTTGGAATGGATGTGGTCCGCCTTCTGGGCTGGGGGTGCAGGGATGGCCCTGCCAGGGTTGCTCAAAACTACCCCTCTCCCTGCCCCCACCCAGTCCCTTGGCTGCAGATGGGGGAGCGCTTAAGATGCCCCAAATGGATCTATTTCATAGACTGATTTTAGCGAACTGGGAGATTCTTAGCAGAATACCTGGGATTGCTTGGCATTTCTGTTGCCACCTGAAATCCGCTGTTTTCCAAAAACTGAAACCCTCCCAAAGTCAAATCTGCTTGAGAAATCTTCGGGGTGCTTCTCTTTGCCTCCCACGGCGGCCTCCACCCGGCCTCGTGGCCAGCGAGTGTTGTGCCGCTGTCCCAGAGTAGATTCTTGCCGGCTGCACCTTCTAAGCGTGGTGGCCTGGAAACAAGCACTGGGGCCAGAGGGAGCCCTTGGCGTCTCCAGATGAAGGCCCCCCCGGCTCCACCTCCTGAGGAACCCAGGTGGGTAAGAGTCAGGTCACCTGGCCTTCCGCTGGAAAACCCTGGCCTCCAGCCAATGGAGGGTCCTGGCCATAATACTGCTCCCCGCCCCCATTTGTGTCACTGAGAGGTTTTCAGATTGAGAATCTCCATAGACATTTAAAAAAAAAACAGAATGTAAAAGCTTGGATTAGCACAAAACCACTTTGGGAAAAGATTCCAGCACTGCTGCAAGTTAGCTGATTATTCTCACTATTTTTGGCAGGAGTTTCCTCTGGTTAAAATAACGCTTGGCCCTCTGAAAACATAAACACCAAGTCCATGTTTTTGTGTGCCCTATTTCCCAAATACCAAGTGAGACTGCTAGGCTGTGCCTTTTGAGTTGTTAGGCAGAGCTTGGGGTGAATAAAATGGTCTCTACTTTAGCAAATCTGCAAACTGGGGGTGGGATTCAGCCTATTACACCCCATGACTCAGCTCTTCCCTTCCAGGCGCCGTTATAGATGGTCTCCGCCACATCGTTGTCCCCAGGGATCTGTGCCATAAATTTCTGCAGTTGGCAGATGCAAATACAGCCAGGGGTGTGGAGACCTGTGGGATCCTTTGTGGGAAGCTGGTAAGATGATGGCATAAATCCTCAAGGCCGCGTGAAATCTCCTGAACTGGTAACTTGATCATTTGGCAATATCCTAAACAGTAATGCAGGTCTCACGGTTCCTCTTTGTAGGAAGTATGCAAGTATAGGAAACAGAAGCAGGTCTGAGTAGTCAGAAGAATTATAAGGTCACATTACGGTCCTGTTACTGTTAGAGACTGTTGCCTTTCATCATGGACTTTGGCAATTTAAGTTTGACTCTATGATTACACGTTATTGCAGGAGTCCCTAAATATTTTTAGGCCCAGAGCGAATTGCAAATGCTCAGGAATTTGCCCTATAAATTCAGGGAAAGCAGGTGGCCAGTTCTGGTCCCCAGGATCCCAAAAACTTCCTAACAATTGGAACAATTAATCGTGGAACAACTTGGTCCATCACTGGAGCTTTTTAAGAAGAGGCTGGACCGCCGTTTGTCCAGAAATGCTCCCACAAATGGAGTCCCATGTGCCTGCAAGTGCCCACCCCTCCTATAAGTGGAGCCACACCCACAGAGCCATTTCCTGCCCCCCCTCCCTTGCAGCTCTGAACGCCGGAAAGGTTGGGGACCCCAGTTTTAGAGGACGCCACATCTGCCCCGCCTGCCTACCAACCATTTTCCCGAAAGGGCTCTTTGCTGATTTTTCCCCCCCCTCCCCCCATGACCTTTGGCCTTCTTTCTCTCCCCCATCAGATGAGGAATGAATTCACCATCACCCACGTCATTGTCCCCAAGCAACACGGAGGCCCCGACTATTGCAACACGGAGAGCGAGGAGGAGCTCTTCCTAATCCAGGACCAGAACAGCCTGATCACCTTGGGATGGATCCATGTAAGGCGGGGCCTTGGGCGGGGCCCTTCCAGGGTCCAAACCCTGCCTGCGGGTGGGTCTCCTTAGTCCCCCAGAGAGAATGGCTGCAGGGCAGAGGCGGAGCCTGTTCCTGGACAATGCCCTCTCTGGGATTCTCTGCTGGCCCCGGGGCTTCCCTTCCAAGGAGGGCCTCCTCCGGGCGGGTCTCCTCGGGGTCTTCCACTGGAGGAACAAGGACATGCGAACTCCAGCAAGCTCTTCTCAAAGTTCCCAGGAGTGGATTCTTGCGTGGGGGAAACCCTGGTGAATCCTGCACCTTCTCCCCACTCAGGAGTCCCCTTATGGGAACTTTGGTAAGAGCTCGCGAGAGTTCCTAGGTCCTTGTTCATTTTTTTAGAAGTTCATATTTTCCACAATTTTTTTCCTCATTATATATGAACGGTATCTGTAAACAAGAATGCCTGGGTGTCTCAAAACTGTACCCAAAAGTATATTTTTGAGAATAAAAGCCGGCAAAGTATAAACGAATACCACTTAAAAATGTTTATCTCCAGAAAGTACAGAAGAAAATGTTGTGTTCAGCCTTTTAAAAAACAGAATGGAAAAAATGCCCTGATTCTAGCTTCCTTTTTATCATCTGCCCTGTTTCTTTCTTCCTTTAGACTCATCCTACTCAGACGGCTTTCCTCTCCAGTGTGGACCTGCACACCCATTGCTCCTATCAAATGATGTTGCCAGAGTCTATAGCTATTGTTTGTTCACCAAAGTATCAGGAGTAAGTTACTGGACTGTGTACATCCCAGTCTGGTTGTGAGATTGAGTGAGATCACAGGGTTGCATTTGGGACTACAAACCCCTCACATCCTGGACACCAACTGTTTCAATTCCTCCCCTCGGGATGGCATGCATGCCAGGGCACGGCATGCCAGAACAACCAGACACAGGGGCGGTTTTTTCCCCTCGTGCCGTCAATCTGCCGAACACCTAATTCTCACAGTGCTGTCTAATGTCTGTGTGCGTTTCCCCATGTATTGTGGCTGCAGTGTTATCACTTACCTTTCTTGTTAGATGAATCTGTTGCTTTGTATGTGTACCGAGAGCTATTGCACCGGAAACAGATTCTTTTGTGTTTCACACTTGACCAATGAAGCCTATGCTATGCTATGCTATGCTATGCTATGCTATGCTATGCTACGCTATGCTACGCTATGCTAATGCTATACGCTACTGTTCTCTACTCTACTCTCTATTCTTTCCCTAATTCCAATATTCTATTCTATTCCATTCCATTCTATTCTGAATCCTGTTCTATTCTATATTTGATTCTACTCTATTCCATTCTCTATTCTTTCCTTATTCTGTTCTCTATTCCATTCCAGTCCAATTCCCTATTTTACTCCACCATACTCTACTCTATTCATATTGCTTTAAGGGGCAAGTGCCACATTTCAGACGTGCTCCGTGCTGCTCTGAATAACGAAGGAAGTTGGGGAAGATGGGGATTCAGAGGCATCCCAGCTCCATTTAAGCAGCTCATTAAGGAGCCTAGTTTGTTCAGATCCTGTGGAAATCCTAGTTCCGTCCCGGTCTACCTGTTGGTGGAAACTTATCCCAAAACGAGAAGGCTGGGAGCACAGGAGGGCAAAACATAAAGAGTGATCCATTGGAGATAAGCAGGCTTGTGGTTTTGTAGGTAGGAAGGGATTGTTCAGTGTTGGCCAGGGGTCTCCAACCTTGGCCGCTTTAAGATTTGTGGACTTCAGCTCCTAGAACTCTAGGACTTGAAGCCCACGAGTCTTAAAGTGGCCACAGTGGGAGACCCCTCTTTTAGGGCAGGTTTCCTCAAGGGGCAGCCTCCTCTGTTCTTCTGAACTTAATGCTACTCTTGGCCCCGAGGCCATTTGCAGCATTGGGGCCAGCTGACTTTGTCCACCGTTGCTGTTGTCTAGGACTGGATTCTTTAAACTGACAGACCACGGGATGGAGGAGATCTCGTCCTGCAGGCAGAAAGGATTCCATCCCCACTGCAAAGACCCTCCTCTCTTTACTGTAAGTGCCTGGGAGAAGCAGGGGTCTTTTGGTTCCGGCCACTTCCCAAGCCCCCCCCCCCCTCTCTGAAGGTCCAGGGAAGGTGGTGTGACTGCCCAGACCTTGGCTTGGAATGCAGGCCGAGTCCTGCGTTAATGGTTGCCTTTCCTCTGGCATTTTTGCCCCCGAGTTGTACAATTTGGTTCTTTTTACTGTACGTCTTTCAGTGTTGTCATGGAGTTGGACAACCTGTCACATTTCAGAATAAAGGAAGTAGTGGGATATTAATGGCCAAATATTCTCTGCCCGTCCATGTCAGAAAACAATCTCCATCTCTTCCCGCTGCCTCTCCAAGTTTTCTACCTCTAAAATGTGACAAACAGCCATAGATTTGACTCCAAATCAAAGTGCTTTTAAGAAGTGTCCTTTTTCCCCCCACGGCAGTAAGAAACTAGCTCTGATATATCATCGAGTAAACATCTCAGATTATTTAATTTAATCTGGGGCTAAACTGGGCCGTCAGCCACCAGGCATCCTCCTCCCTTGAGTTTGACTTTTGTGGTTTTTTGTTTCACGTCTGATTTTCTGTCTGCTTCTCTCAGTATTACGGAGTAAATCTCTGAGTAAGTTGCATGTGCCTGAACTTTGTAGCCAGGGTGGAAGACGAGCCGTCTCCCGCTCTCTTCCGTCCTGCGAAATGTTTACCCGATTCTGAATTCTAGGACCTACAAGCGTGGCACCATTTATTTATTCGTTATGTCAAATTATGTGGCTACCCAACTCACATACGTGACTTTGAGCAGCTTACCATTAAAAACACAACAACACCACACACACAAAAAGAACTAAAGGCAATATAAAAACCAAGCCACACAATCGGGGACTGAGAGAAGAGAAACCACTGGCAGCGATCCATGTCATCATGATACAGGCCATAGCCCGCATCCAGTTCCCCAGGCCCAGTGGTAGAGCGGTGTCTTTTAAGACGTTACCCAAACCCAGTAGGGTGAGGGCCAACCTCATCTCTCTCATGGGTGATGTTTCTAGGAGGGCCACCACCTTGGCCACTTTAAGCCTGGTGGACTTCAACTCCCAGAATTCCCAGCCAGCAAAGCTGGCTGGGGAATTCTGGGAGTTGAAGTCCACCAGGCTTAAAGTGGCCAAGGTCGGTGGGCCCTGCCCTAGGGAGAGGGTGAACCATTGCCTTTTTAAGAGAAGGCGAGATGGCCGTGTCTCCCGGGGAGAATTCCTCCGTTCCAGACTCTCATGGTTTTCTTTCCTCTTTTTCAGACTTGCAACCACGTGACCGTCATGGAAGAGGAAGTGGTGGTGCTGGACCTTCGATGAGGCTGCCTTTCTATCTCTTGATCAGCTCTTCCTGTCCTCCTTCAAGTTAATTTATGGTTGCTTCTCTCACTTCCTGTGCGGTGATAACCCAGAATCTGACCTGTAACAGAGCCAAGGGGTTTTGCCTTCTCTTCGATCCCACGTGAATAATAATTTTGGGCCATCGCTGAGAATCAGTAAAGCAAAATTATATACTAAAACGAGCCCTGACCTTGACATGGCTAGTCTGGGCTGCTGGCTGAGGTTTTTCAACAAACCAGGCTCCAGAACACACACACACACACAGGCACCAACAAACAGGAACAAGTGCTTGGAAGTGTTCGGCTTGACGCAAAGAACATCCCTCCGTCTCTGTAGTAAGATCTCCTCAACGCTTGCACGGTCTTGGGAAACCTCCGTCCTCTCCGTGGTTTGGAATTCTCACGCTCAACCCTGCTGTGCCAAAATTTTGACTTTAGTAAGCAGTAATAAAAAAGCAAGTTTTGTGTCGAAGGAAGTGCCCACAAAGGAAACCAAGCGATTGTCTGTTAGATTTCTCTTCCCTAAATCGGGTCCCCAACCTTTCCGGTTTTGTGGATGAGCTGGGGGGAGGAAACGGTTCCAAGCGAGCGGCAGACACACAGGCTGCATGGACTTGTTTGCCACAGCCTGGGGATTAGGGACCCCTGCCCTAGATAATGGCCCCTTGTTCCAAGGGAAGAATTCGTGTGTTTAAAAGAAGAGAGAACTGAAGTTTATTGAAATAACTAGCTATATTTTTTTTGGTTACCAATGTCTCCCTTTTTAGGGGTCTGCATTTTACCAAAACGTATCGCCCCAAGCTTAATGTTTCTGCCGCTGTCCTTTTAAAGCCTGTTCGAGGATGGAACTATCCTGTATAGGCCGCGTGCGGAAAAGGATGTGGTATCAAAATGCTCTCTAAGAAATCATTGTATTCAGTCGGCTTGTAGGTGCCTTTTCCGTGCTATAAATCGAAAGAGGGTGGATGAGATCAATTAAGAGCCAGTCTCCCAGTTTAGCCACCCGGCCATGTCCTCAAATGTGCCGCTCTAGGAATTGCAGCTAACCACCAAGAAGGATGATGTGCTGGTGTTTGTCACCACTGTATCAACCAACCCAGTTTAAAGTGAGGGCTGAGCAATGGAGCCCAATCCCTGCTGTGGTCCTGGAGCTGCCGGGCAAGGGAAAGACGCAAAATGCGTATCCAAGCCCAATCGATTCCCCTCCTGCGATCCTCTCCTACCCCAAGCTGAAAAGAGCACCCAAAATAGGCATGTGACCTCCGTGAAGTGTTTCTTAATAGCAGCTGATGCCAAATGAGACCCTTCCTAATTCCTGATTTTCTCCAGTGGCTTCATTCATTCATTCATTCATTCATTCATTATGAGAGAGAGAGAGACGAAAATGCCTAGCATTTCTGCAGAAATGCCTTCGTTGCAAAACAGGCCAATTGTGGCTCGGTGTGGACTTAACTTTTGCACTTATTTTGCAGATTTGCTTCTGCTGACCAATTTCTGGTGCCATTGTTTCCATTTTGGTGTCCTGGACAGAGCTTTGCTGTTAACCAAAGGGTCTGTCTAGTCCAGGTTTTTTCCTCGTTCGAGCATGAAGCCAGGGCTACAGACGATCCTGGCAGTTTTCTTGGGATACTCTGGAAATGTGAAACCGGTTGCTTCTAAGCGGGGCGATTCCAGTTTGTGAAACAGGCATGTTCTTGGTTGAAGCTGTGTCGGAAGTAGAGGAGCCACCAGGAACAAGGTGGACTCTCTTCCCACCTGCCCCCCCTGCTGCCTTTAAGATTGGGGGTGGGGGGGATTTCTTTCCCTACTCCCGTCTTACTCCACTTCCCTCTCGGGCTCATTTCATCCGCCTCCGTCTCCCCATTGCTGGGTGCAAGTTCCTTGGGTGCCAGGGTGCCGCCTTCCTGGGGCAGCCGTCGGCTGACAGACGCGTCCAGAGGCAGCCGGGATTCCCCCAGCCCTCTTCCCTCATTCGGCTTTCTGGCCGGAGCCGGTGGGAACTTCCACGTTTCGCCTGGAATCTTGTGTAGACGGAATGAGCCCGTCGGCTGCGGGTGGGTCAAAGCGCAGCGCTTGCAAAGGGAAGAGGAACTGGGTTGGAATGAAATGGCCTGTTTTTAAGGGGCCACGTTTCCCCCCCCCCCCCACCTCCCTGCAAGTGTGTGTTGGGGTCGAAGTCAGGGGGTCTGGAGGGGAACGTTGCTGCCGAGCCCCCCCCCTCGAGCGTGGAGGCAGATGGAGAGCAGCGATGGGAGGAGCGAGCGGCCCCCTCATCCTGGGAGCCTCCGCCTGGCATGCTCTGCGCCTTGCTAGCCTCCCCCTTTCCTGGCACCCCCTCCGAGGAGCCTCTGCCGGGCTCTGAGGCACATTCATTTCCCTTAAAAAGGCAACGGGGAGCTTCTCCGCATCTGGTTGGGTCTCTGGAGGCGCCTCGTTCTTCTGGTGTGGCAGATGCTTTGCCTCACAGCTGGCAGGGAAATGGGCCGTGTGCCACCCAGGGCAGCCGAAGGACCCTCCCGGGGACGCTCGGAGGGGCAGCCAGGTTGCCGGCCCTGCAGGCAGAGGGGGGGCTGAGGCTGTAGGGCCCCTTCAGGTCAATTAAAGGGAAGTGGGGGGTCGGGTCAGGGCCCCCAAATGGACCCTGCCAGAGGGAGTCCATGTGTAAACGCCTGGATGAGAACTGGATTTGCCCCAGGACCGGGAGGAGGCATTTCAGCAGGCCTCAGAGGGCACATTTCATGCTGACCATTGTCTGCTGATATTCAGAGGGAGCGGAAAGTTGGCCAGAAACCCCCTAGCAGTGGACCAAGGAGCAGCGTCTTCTGCTGAGGAGCCTCTGGGGTGAACTGACACGTGTGGCGCATCAGATCCCAAGGCATGGAGGACAGGAATGGGTGGTTTGCCATTGGCTATTGCCCCCTTCTCCTCCCCCCGTTCTTTAGGGAGAAAGGACAATGTCCATGTTGGGCATAAACGTGTCTCAGGCCCTCATCCACCGTTTAGCATATTCTCCATTGGTCCCTGATGAGAACATCGGCTTCTGCCGTGCCAGGAATGGCTTCTCTTCCTCTCCATAGCACAACCGCTTCAATGGTGGCCCCCGGTTGCAGTCCAATCCCTTGCTGGCATCAATCCTTCCAGGCTGATCTCTGCCGTCTTCGGAGGGGTCGGCCGATGGCCAGTTCCCCCTCCCGTTCCGTGACTGGGCGCTTCAAAGCATCGATGCTTTCAAGGCAGAAGCCTTAGAAAGAGAGAAACCTCCCGGGAAACCCAGTCATTTCCCAGGTTAAGATCCTCCAGGGTAGCCTTTTTATAGTCAGTCAGAACAAGGTTTTCATTCAGCATGTGACAAAATATAAATTACTTGACAATCTCAGTCTCAGTAGCCATATAACCCTTTTGTTATGCTGAATTACACGCAAAATATGGTGTTAAAACTGCCATAAGAGAAAATATAGACCCAGTGGAAAGAAATGTATTTTAAATCAAATCAATTTACACCCAACATCTTTAAATAAAATTGGTGAGTTGGAAAAAATGTTACTTCCATCTTGGAGGGGTTTTTGGGTGTGGGTGGGGGTCACCATAAACCAGTATTTCTCAGCTTTAGCAACTTGAAGTTGTGTGGACTTCAATTCCCAGAATTCCCCAGGCAGTGCGTGCTGGCTGGAGAATCCTGGGAGTTGCATACATACCTTAAAAGGGGCAAAGGTTGAGAAACACAGCCATAGATTAGCACGGCTCTCTTCCTACAGGGTCTGCGGTACTCCCAGAGTAATTCTTTTGTCCCTTTTGCCGTTCAGCTTCTACGTGAAACCGCAAAGGACGGCCATTCCGAGTTCTGGAGTGGAATGACGCGTAAGAGAGAGAGCCAGTGGCCAGCAGCTCCGTTCTTCTCTGCATCTTAGAGCTGAGCTGCTCCTTTCTCCGTTCAACTTCCCTTGGAAGCAAAAGAGGGGGAACACTGGTAAAGGCCAGTCGGCGGGGTCCATCGTCCGGTGCCCATCAAGAGGGGGAGGTTAGGGAGCCAGGCAAGTGTCGCTCAGCCTTGGGTCTCCCTCCTCTCTTCTCCACCTGAGGCAGATCGGATGTCCTTCCAAGCAGAGGTGATGCCAGAGTCGCCTCCCGTGCCCTGCTGCCCAGGGCTGGGCCTTCCTTCCTTGGGCTCTGGCCCTCAGACTGCTGGATTTCACCCTGAGGTCAAGACCCCCAAAGCCTGGCATTCAAATTCTCCATGCCTGCTTGGGATTTGGGGGTTGAGGCAGTTTGCATTCTGCCCCGGGCTGCCCCAAGCTGACTGTGGGAAGCTAGCTACGGTCAGGGCTGTGGAGTCCTTGGATGGGAGACCACCAAGGAATCCCAGGGTGTAGCCTCGGCTGAAAAACTAAAAGTTGGCAGAAAGCATGGGCGAAGACCCCACCACCACAAATTGTGTGCCAAACGAGGACACCAGCTGCAAAGAGAAATGGAAAGCCGCGTGGTGTGGCACGGTTAGATAGCGACCCTCTGAAAAAGAGAACGATGCCAAGAACAATGTCTTGAGTGGCCAAGAGGAATTCCGCCCAAGCGGCATTTGTAGGCGCCAGCAATGGCAAATGACACGGGTGGGACTGGATTCAAGGAGCTCTTTGCACTCCGCAAAATAGGCGTTTTCTGAGAACAGCCACAATATACCCCAAACCGTCTCTCTGCCCAGGTGAGTTGCCATTTTGTTGGGTTGGGTGTTAATTGTGTTTATCGCAGATCAGGTGCTGGCTGTGTCGGGCTCCAACTGGGCAAAAGAAGGCAAAAGAGTTGCAAAGGGGAAACTTTCTCGATGGCAGGAAAGGCACAGATCTGACCCCCAGGTCCCAATCCACCCTCAGCCTTCCCAAACCGAGGGGACTCTCTAGGGTGCGTCCTCTTCCTTTCATGCTCCTCCCAAAGGGAGCTGCGGAAGGATAGCCGAGCAGCCTTCAACAACCTTGCCTCTGTGGGAGGCTTTCTCCCCGCATTGCCTGGTACCGCAACTCCCTCCTCCCTCCCTCCCTCCCTCCCTCCCTCCCTTCCTTCCTTCCCTTCCCTTCCCTTCCTCCCTCCCTCCCTCCTTTCCTTCCTTCCCTCCCTCCCTTTTTTCTCCCCCTTCCTTCCTTCCTCCCATCCCCTTCCCTTCCTTCCCACCCTTCTTCCTTCCTTCCTTCGTCCTTCCCGCTCTCCTCCCTCCCTTCCTTTCCTTCCTCCCATCTCCCTTCCTTCCTTCCTCCTTCCCTCTTCTTTCCTTCCTTCCCACCCTTCTTCCTCCTCCCTCCCTTTTTCCTTCCCTCCTCCCTTCCTCCCATTTCTTCCTTCCCACCTCCTTCCTTCCACCCTCCCCCTTCTTTCCTTCCTTCCTCCCCTCCCTTCCCCTCCCATCTCCCTTCTTCCTTTCCCTTCCTTCCCACCCTTCTTCCTTCCTTCCCCCTTCTTCCTCCTCCCTCCCTTTTTCCTTCCCTCTCTCCTCCCTCCCTCCCTCCTTTATTTCCTTCCTTCCCACCCTCCTTCCTTCCACCCTCCCCCCTTCTTTCCTTCCTTCCCTCCTTCCCCAACTGTGGCTTATAAGGACTTGCCCCTTGCTTGTTTATTAAAAGTGCAGCAAAGAAGGAGCGAATTCACGACTGAGGCGTTCCTTTTTTTTTTTTTTCACCGCTCACATTTTTCTTACAATTCACCGGGCTCTGTTCTGCTACCAGCCAAGGTCAATATACTGAAATAAAGCACCTTATATGGCTAGCATGCTACTCATTGGCCTTTTTAGGGTCTTGATTGGGGGAAGATCCGCCTCTGGGGTGTTATAATCTCCCTGGTATTTATACCGAAGGCTTCCCCACAGCCAGGTCCCCAGGAACGGAGTTCCCTTCTGCACTCGGTGAGTAAAGTGGACCGATTCTGCTCAGGGATGCGCTCTGTGCGTGTGTGTGTGTGTGTATGTGCATGTGTGTTTCCAGAGCTGAGAAGAGTCAGAGAGATTCCTCTAAGGGCTGCCTCTTAAAATTGTGGAAGCGGAAGTTGGATCCCATCTGGATTGAGAAAAAGCCATCAGGTCTCTGGTGTTTTCGATCAGGGCTCCCCAACCGTGGCCTCTTTAAGCCTTGGTGGACGTCAACTCCCAGAATTCCCCAGCCAGCTTTTCTGGGAGTTGAAGTCCGCCAAGGCTTAAAGTGGCCAGGGTTGGGGACCCCCGTTTTAGATCCTCTCAGACTCCCAGAGAATCTTTGCAAAGCCCCCAAACCCTGGTGAGCTATTGACCAAGAGACAGTTTTCAATCTTTGGGCAGGTCTCAGCTGCAGGAGGGGTGAGGGGCCCTGGCTTGCAGAATGAGGGAAGGGAGGACCGTTTGGGGGATCGGGAAAAGATGGATTTGGCCGTTTGGAAAGAAACTTGGGGGGGTGGGAATTGTGCAGCGTTTGGACGGCTATTTCTGGATATGCCATATAATTCAAGAGAGGCAGATCATGCGTTGTTCCGTTCCTACTTTCTCTCTCCCAACCGCTTTTTTGATTCCAGGACAGTAATACATTTGTATTATTATTATTATTATTTTACTGCCACTGAAATAAGTATCAGTTCCGAGGATCGGAACGTTTGTTCTTTTTTTTAACGTTACAAAACCCAGGATGTTGTGCCTGGATACGAAGAAGAATTGGAAGGAGGAGGGGCTGTTTTTGAAAAAAGGCAGAACTAGAAAACTTATTTCCATTTTTGGGAAAAGCTTTGGTGTGCACCTCATGTTTCTCTTCACTCTGGCCCAGACTGGAGCTGTCCTCCAGAACTGTTTTGTGATTCATGCGCTGAGCAGGGCTTGGATGGGTGGGAAGATCAGAGGTTGTGGCTGTCTACTGACAAGCTGCCCTGGTGCTAAAAAATAAAAATAAAAAAAGAGGATTGTTTAAATCAGGGCTCTTCAAACTTGGCAGGTTTAAGATTTGTGGACTTCAACTCCCAGATTTCTTCCTCCAGTCACGTTACCTCAGGAATTCTGGGAGTTGAAGCCCACAAGTCTTAAATTTGCCAAGCTTGGAGACTCTTGATCTCTTCTATCTCTTCTATCTCTTTCTCTCTATCCTACCTCTCTTTATCTGTTCTATCTATTCTATCTTTCTCTCCCTTTATTTATTCTACCTCTTTCTATCTATCTATCTATTCTACCTCTTTTTATCTATCTATTCCAGGGGTCTTCAACCTCAATAGCTTTAAGACTCGTGGACTTCAACTCCCAGAGTTCTTCCTCCAGTCATGTTAGCTCAGGAATTCTAGGAGTTGAAGTCCACAACTCTTAAAGCTGTCCAGTTTGAAGACCTTTGGATTAAATTCATCATGAAACCCCATTTTCTGGGGGTGGGAATTAGACAGGAAATCCTCCAAATCAGAGGTTCCCAACCCCCAGGACGCAGCCTGGTACTGGGCCGTGGCCTGTTCAGAACTGGGCCACGCAAGCAGGCCCAGGTGAGCACATGTGTGCAGCTCTGTTTACACAAGCAGTGGGCACTCATGTTCTCACACAAAGCTTGCCACTCACACAATAGAATAGAATAGAATAGAATAGAATAGAATAGAATAGAATAGAATAGAATAGAA
The DNA here is from genome assembly GCF_049901715.1 of Pseudonaja textilis. Lineage (NCBI taxonomy): Eukaryota > Metazoa > Chordata > Lepidosauria > Squamata > Elapidae > Pseudonaja > Pseudonaja textilis. The sequence continues at coordinate 646,893 of NC_141998.1, read as the reverse complement.
TAGAATTCTTTATTGGCCAAGTGTGATTGGACACCCATGGAATTTGTCTACTGTACAGAAGCTCTCAGTGTACATACAAACTACAAAGTGATAAATCATAAATCATAGGATACAAACAAAGAAGTGTTGAATCACAAGACACCAACAGGAGAAGATAATAGGAAAGATGAGAAGGATAACCGCAATACAGCCCGGCTACATGGGTGAATGTCCTTAGGCAAAAGACACTGTTGTGGGAATTAGGTGTTCAGCAGAATAATGGGGGGCGTGAGGGGGGATCTGTCTCTGTGTCTAGTTGTTTTGGCACGCAATGCCCCTATAGCAGCGTCCTGGGGGGGAGTTGAAACAGTTTATGTCCAGGATGTGGTTTGTGCAGCGTACAGATCCTCAATGGAAGGCAGGCTGGTTGCAATGGTTTTTCTAGGACTCCTAATTATCCGTTGAAGTTTGTACTTGTCCCATTCGGTTGCTGTATCAAATCAGAAAGTTATTGTGCTGTCCAGACAGTATATAGTAACTGGGAATTGAGATGGTTAAGTTAGAACTGGGAGCTGTCCCTTGTCTTTATATTCAGCTAGTAATTAAAGGAGAGAACTGTTATAGAAGTAGAAATGAGACAGACTCGATGATTCCTCTCTATCAGCAGATCCTTGATATAATGAGCAGATTTATTTATCTTTGATTTATTGGATTCCCCCCAACCCCCCCCATTTTGTACAAGAGCTCAAGAGCCTTCCAATTCACTTTTTCCCCGAGAAGAACCCTAGGGGGTACTATGGGTTGGGCTGCGTGAGTTATTTCAAAGAGCCATCTAGTGGCGGCAAAAACTTCTCCTTTTCCGTTTTATCCTACTGAAGTTTTCTTGGAATTTTTCCATGCGGTGAAATGCTCTTCTTGTACCAGCAGGATTTGGTCTCAGTTGGTCTCAGTCTCAGAGCAGCCAGAGGGCACCGCCAGGGCCGCCCCGTTAGCTTCTCTTGGCAGCCATCCTGAGTGCATTTGCCACAAATGCTCTTGTCCCCATCCGCTGCGAATTCTCCTCCCTTGGGATCCTTGGGATCCTTGGGCGCACTGGAAAGGATGAGCTGCAGCTACCAGTCAGGGCTTCTGGTTTGCCTCTCGAACAGCCGAAATCCAGTGAGGGAGAGCTGCTGAGCGGTCCGGAGGACGAGTTTGATAGGCGACAATAAAGGCAGCAGATGTCTATCTTTGGGGCCTTTGGGGCCTAAATAGAAAGGATTGATTGATTGACATATAAGGTTAGTTTGACAAGCAAGGCTCCCCTTAAAGAATCCAAGGAATTCTTCTTGTCCTTCCAGGTCCCCTGCACCACCTTCTGCCAAAGCCATGTGTGAAGAGGAGACAACAGCCTTGGTGTGCGACAATGGCTCTGGGCTCTGCAAGGCTGGCTTTGCTGGGGACGATGCGCCTCGCGCAGTCTTCCCCTCCATTGTGGGACGCCCACGTCACCAGGTGGGTATCTCAAGCCTCGATTCTGGACTCAGAAGGGGGGCAAAACCCGGGCCAAGGTGGGACCCAGAGCCTCAAGAAGGGCACTTCCTCTCCCGCTGGAAACAACCTTAGGATCTGGGTCCGACACCAGATGTGTTCAGGGAAAGAGGAGACGAAAAGCTACTAATTGAAACCTGAAAGGAAAGTGCGTCATGTGAGAACAAACAGGTCAACGTACCTGAAGTGCCGATGATGCAAACGTCACACACCTGGCGCACTTGGGCGTGTGGAACTTGCCATCGCCCTCAAAATACAACGTTGTCAAATGTCCGAAGAAAATTCAGTCTGAGTTGTTTTTTTTCAAGTGCAGAACTTTTAGCATTTACTATAGGAATAGGATCAGCCTGATCCTGAAGAAAGCAGACAGACACATGGGATCCTTACGAAGGGATTCAGACAGGATTAGGGCTAATCTTCTAGGGGCTCAGCGGCTGATAAGAAGGGCCAGGAAGGCGAGACACAGCAACGGGGACTGCATTGATGGTCCTCCCTCTGGCCAGCCAAGAGTGGCCTAGCTCCCCTGCAGGAGGTGAACGGGTACTATGGGAGACCGGTCAAAAAAAATGGGCCCCTGGAGAAGCCAGGAGGGTAAATGGTTCTCGGGGCCAAATGGCTCTCTCCCCGGGCAGGTGTCACTGACCCATAGGAAGAAGGAAGGGGTCCTGATCCTGCCCAGCTCAGCTACGATGACTCTCTAATTCTTGCCTGTGAGAAGGTTGAGCTGCCCTCTGAATGTTGGACAGCGCTTGCCCCTCTTCTGAGCCAAGGCTGGAGAAAAGGAAACGCTTCATCGAGGCTTGTAGTAGGTTCGGCTTCCGTTGCCTGCTTGCCCTTACCCGCTTCCGGCCTTCCCTTTCTAGGGCGTGATGGTGGGAATGGGCCAGAAAGACAGCTACGTGGGGGACGAGGCCCAAAGCAAGAGAGGAATCCTGACTCTGAAGTACCCCATCGAGCATGGCATCATCACCAACTGGGACGACATGGAGAAGGTGGGACTTTACTCCAAGGTCGCACCTGACCTTCCGGTCTTTAAGCAGGCATTCTGACCGGAAGCAGCTGGAGAGAATTCAGGCACCCTTCCTTATGCCATATTGACTTGTCTAGTGGAACTCAGTCAGCTGGTTCAAACCTCCCAGTTTCCAAGTAAATAAAATTTGAATTAATTGGAGACAGATGTGCACTTCATTAAATTCTCCCAGGGGGGGTGGGGAAAGGCTTCTGGGATGTAGGAAAGTAGGAATCTTTCATATCGGATGGACAAAGGACAACAATCCTTTATAAAATGTCATCGCCACCAATTCCCACTTAAATCTTTAGGGTTTTATTTTCTGTTTGTGCTTCAGGCCGGTTGGGCAGCCTGATCCAGCCACGCAATGAGTTGGGTGGGTGGTCCCAATCAGCGGAGGGCCAGCTGAACAGGCATGCCCATTGGTGGGAGGGTCCGCTGTGGTGGTGGGGGGTCCGGGGTGAAGTGGGTGTAATAAGGGAGCTGCGTCCAAGTGTTCTAGACCAGGGGTCTCCAACCTTGGCCACTTGAAGACTTGTGGACTTCAACTAGCTGGAGCATTCTGGGAGTTGAAGTCCACAAGTCTTCAAGTGGCCAAGGTTGAAGACCCCTGACTTAGACCTCCTGCTGCTGCAAAGGAAGCCCAGCAACACTGACTTTTTCTCTAGATCTGGCACCACTCCTTCTACAATGAGTTGCGAGTGGCCCCGGAGGAGCACCCCACGCTGCTCACAGAGGCACCTCTGAACCCCAAGGCAAACCGGGAGAAGATGACCCAGGTAAACCTTCCATCCCAAGGTTGCTGGGTGAAAGGGCAGATACGGGGGATGAAGCCACCGCACCTGCATCCTCATGACGCCACGAGGGCAGAAAGCCTGGTTCTGCTGCAAGCTGGTGTCACAGGCAGAACTTGAGATGTGCACAGCCACACAGCCACACACCCACCCCACCTGGAGCATTGGTCAGTGTGACTTGTGCAAAAGAGGATTTGGGAGACCCAGGAAGCAGGCAGGTCAGAAGCTGGGGAGGAGTCCCCTTGGACAAATCCTCTTCGTTTTCAAGAGAGTTACACAAAGGATTGAGCGAGAGAGCATGATTGATGACTCTGGGCTATGGACGTGTCCCATTGGAGAATATGAATTATGATACACCCAGAGGGATAGGGTGGAGCGGAAACCAGGGCCAAGGCTGACAATGAATGATGTGTCTCAGAGTCGGCTACACCCAGGCAGCGCCGGACATGTTAACTCCCAATCAATCCTTTGGAAGTTTTGGAAGTTTGTCTCGAGACTCAGGGTTTAATTGGGGGTAACTGCCGGAATCCTGACACCCCTGTTTTTAGATTCATAGAGAGTGCCCCTTGGGTTTTCCACAATGGTCCCCCACGCATGATTGAGCAAACCCTATTCTTGGTGATCTGATGCTCCAGTCTTGGTCCCGTTCCTGATTTTCGTTTTTGCTCCCCCAGATTATGTTTGAGACCTTTAATGTCCCGGCCATGTACGTTGCCATCCAGGCAGTCTTGTCTCTTTACGCATCTGGCCGAACCACCGGTGAGTGCCTCCGTCTTTATCTTCACCAGTTTGCATTTGGGTGGTTTTGTAGCATGCATGCATACATACATACATACATACATACATACCATTTAATTCATCAACAGACAGACAGACAGACAGACAGACAGACAGACAGACCATTTAATTCATCACCTTTCTACACCACCATCCCCTCTAAATCACTCTGCACGTAGAGCCGCAAGCACAAATCCAGACACAAGTCTTAAGAGCACTGCTGAAAGGGAAAACAAGGCTGCTTAAAGGAGCTGCGTTCTTCCCTGGGGCTGCCAGAACCTGGAAAAGCAGCTGCTTTAAAGGCTGGCTTGGAAGTGATCTGTGGGCATCTTTTTCCAGCTGCTTCAGTTTTCTGTGCAGGTACTTGGAGCGCGACAAGCGTTCTGGCCAGGCGCATTTAACCCCTTGGTTGGATTCTTTAGGTGGAGCTATAGAAGTCTGGCTTCATATAGCTGTATAAGCTTGTGCTGGAGATCAGTTCTTACTACGCTGGGCAGAGTCTCGGTGGCCCCTCCAGCTACCCTGGGCCCCCGTGAATGCTCCAAGGCAGGGGGTCTCCAAGCTTGGCAACTTTAAGCTGGCCGGGGGATTCTGGGAGTTGAAGTCTGCCAGGCTTAAAGTTGCCAAGCTTGGAGACCCCCTGCCCCAAGGGACCTCAGGCTAGGGAAGGGAGGCTGTGACGGCATCCTTCAGCCACACGCACCAATGGGCGTCTCTCTTGAAGTTTTACACACCCGGCTTTGGCTAGGAAGTGAGGAAGAAAGTAACTAATGTTTCCCTTTTTTAATTTCAAGGTATCGTCTTGGACTCTGGTGATGGTGTCACTCACAATGTGCCCATTTACGAAGGTTACGCTCTGCCACACGCAATTATGCGCCTGGATCTGGCTGGCCGGGACCTTACGGACTACCTCATGAAGATCCTCACCGAGAGAGGCTACTCCTTTGTCACCACCGGTAAGGGGGAATTGGGCCTCTCGGGCTCTGCAGTGACGGGAGGACGGACTCTATTAGTATTTCTTTCTCTGCCCAGGAGGAAAAGGACTCTTCTTTTAGGGAACCCTCCAGTCTCTTCTTAAAAACCTCCAGTGATGGAGCCCCCACAACTTCTGGTGGCCAGCTGTCCCACCGGTTAATTGTCCTCACTGTCAGGAAGTGCCTCCTTAATTCCAGGTTGCTTCTCCCTTCCATCAGTGTCCAGTCACTGTTTCTTGCCCTGCCCCTCCGGAGCTTTGGAGGTGGGGATTAGTGCAGGGCATATAACTCGGAGGGGCCTCTGTCTGTTCGTACATGCTTCACCCCTGCATGTTCAGGGCCCCGCTGGGGGCTGCTGCAGGAGCAACGGGCCTGTGTCTTCCACAGCGGAAAGAGAAATTGTGCGGGACATCAAGGAGAAGTTGTGCTACGTCGCCCTGGATTTTGAGAATGAGATGGCAACGGCGGCTTCCTCGTCATCCCTGGAGAAAAGCTACGAGCTGCCTGATGGACAGGTCATCACCATCGGCAACGAGCGCTTCCGTTGCCCCGAAACCCTCTTTCAGCCCTCGTTCATAGGTCCGTCTCTCCAGGGGGGCGGGTGGGGGGGAATCAAGGACAAAGCAACTCGCTGTGAATAAAGAACGGATGGAAAACCATAAACTCCTCTGCAGTGAAACTGTAGGAAACCCTAAAGCAGAGGTCTCCAAACTTGGCCACTTTAAGACTTGTGGACTTCAACTCCCAGAATTCTTGGAGTTGAAGTCCACAAGTCTTAAAGTGGCCAAGTTTGGGATTCTGGGAGTTGAAGTCCACAAGTCTTAAAGTGGCCAAGTTTGGGATTCTGGGAGTTGAAGTCCACAAGTCTTAAAGTGGCCAAGTTTGGGATTCTGGGAGTTGAAGTCCACAAGTCTTAAAGTGGCCAAGTTTGGGATTCTGGGAGTTGAAGTCCACAAGTCTTAAAGTGGCCAAGTTTGGGATTCTGGGAGTTGAAGTCCACAAGTCTTAAGGTGGCCAAGTTTGGGGACCCCTGCCCTAAAGTCTTGGTTTCAGTGAGGCTAGCAATTACATGCCAGTTAGCAATAACAAATAGCTTTTGTTTTTCTGTTGTAAGTGCTGGTCAAAAAAAGCCAGCATGGCAACCACAGTGGTGGAATCAAAGCCCGGCCTCTTTTTAGATGCATCGCATAGGCCCATTACTACCTGAACACGAGCACTGGACATGGGAGGGATCACTCACCTTTCCCAAAGATGTTCTGCGGAAAGAAATTGTGCCCGATAGTAGTATTTGGGGTAGCGACAGTGATCAACCAAGGTGAACTTTGTGCAGAATCCATCCTTCCAGCTAGAGATGGGATTCTGGGCCAATTCTGAAATGCTCACTGGGTCTCTGACCTTGCACTCTCTCCCCAGGCATGGAATCGGCTGGTATCCATGAGACGACATACAATTCCATCATGAAATGTGACATCGACATTCGCAAGGACCTCTATGCCAACAATGTTCTCTCCGGAGGCACCACTATGTATCCTGGCATTGCAGACAGAATGCAAAAGGAAATCACCGCCTTGGCTCCCAGCACAATGAAGATCAAGGCAAGTCTGCTTACTTTGGGGGTCTCCAACTCCTGGGGCGGGGCCAACTACAGGGCAGCGACCGGGGGTAGGATTCAAATTTGTTAACAACCAGTTCTGTGGGCGTGGCTTAGGTGGTGGGCGTGGCTTGGTGGTCATGTGACTGGCTGGGTGTGGCCAACTCAACATCACTCACATCGAGGCACGCATCTCCTCACCTGGCCACTCATGACTGTGGGGATGCTGCAACAGTCATAAGTGTGAAAAACGGTCATAAGTCACTTTTTTCAGTGCCATTGTAACTTTGAATGGTCACTCCACACAAGCAAAGTACCAGCAAAGGAGGGGAAAATAACTCCAGAGATGTTCCAGAGACAGGAAGTAAGCAACACCAGAATGTTTCCTTCCTGCCTCCCTTACAGGATTAGCCCAGTAATTTCTTCTAAGAACCGGTTCTCCCAACTACTAAGAATTACAACCAGTTCTAATGAATAGGTGTGAACCGGTAGAATCCCACCCCATTCAGAACTGGGCTGCACGAGTGGCAGTCAAGCACTCTCAGCTCCATTTGTACAAGCAGCTGGCACTCATGCACAGGTTGCACAGACGGAGCTTCACACGCGCACACGAGGGCTCACTGCTTGAGCAAATGGAGCTATGCACGGGAGAGCATACACCTGCCGCTCACACTGAACCACTTCCTCTTCCCCACCCCTAGCAAAGCTAGAAAGGTTGGGGACCCCTGGTTGAGCCCATCGGCCACCTCTAGGGGTTGTGCAACCTCAGAGAACAGAGATCAGTTCTGTGTACTTGGGGTAACTGCCAGCAGCTGTGGCAAGAGAGAATCCATAAAACTATGGGAGAATTTGGTTGGGAGCCTCCCAGAGTTGGTCACAAGATGGGCAGCTGTATAAATGTTTGAAATTAAATAAACAAGCCAACAAAAATGTCTTGTTCCTGTGCGCAGATGATTGATCCAACTCTCTTGAATTTAGGACCCATTGATGCGGATTTTTAGGATTCTGCACATTTAGGAAAAATCAAATGCAGCATCCTAAACTATAAACGTTGGACAGATATTGCATAATATACATATACCAAGCATTATGTTGTGGGGGTGAGTTTTACGGCTGTTCAAGTTAGAATTGGCTGTTTTTGCTTAATCCTGCCTCTTTCCGATTCCACTGTCAAGTGACCAGTAAATGGATCTCCGTGTTTTCTAGTCTCATGGAAGGAAGCTCTCTCTCCTGCTAACATCTACAAACCAAGCTAGGATTAAGAATTAAGATGGAAGATCAGAATCTAGTTCAAATGTGGTTTCTTTCTTTCTTTCTTTCTTTCTTTCTTTCTTTCTTTCTTTCTTTCTTTCTTTCTTTCTTTCTTTCTATCTTTCTTTCTTTCTTTCTTTTCCTTCCTTCCTTCCTTCCTTCCTTCCTTCCTTCCTTCCTTCCTTCCTTCCTTCCTTCCTTCCTTCCTTCCTTCCTTCCTTCCTTCCTTCCTTCCTTCCTTCCTTCCTTCCTTCCTTCCTCTTTCTTTTCCTTCCTTCCTTCCTTCCTTCCTTCCTTCCTTCCTTCCTTCCTTCCTTCCTTCCTTCCTTCCTTTTCTCCCTCTTTTACATGGCATTCATACCTTTTGTAGGACAGCTGTTCTCATGGATCTGGGTTTCTCTACCCCTGAAACGTGAGATCTGTATTCTTCTTGCTCACTCGTAACCGCTTTGGAAATCTTTCCACAGATCATTGCTCCTCCTGAGCGCAAATATTCTGTTTGGATTGGAGGCTCCATTCTGGCCTCTCTCTCCACCTTCCAGCAAATGTGGATAAGCAAACCAGAATATGACGAAGCCGGCCCTTCAATTGTACACCGGAAGTGCTTCTAAAGACCCAGACCGGATTATTCTCAAGCCAGAAGACTCCTCCCTTCTTCCTTTGCATTGAGTTCTGCATTGAACCTTGCAAGTAGCATTAAACACTGTTTTTCAAGCCATGTGGTCTCTGTATTTTTTCTGCCGTTTTCATTTTAGCTGCTTTCAATAAATATCTTAGTGCTTTATCATATCCCAGCCATCCTCAATGTCCGACCACAAGGGAGCCCCAAATTTATGTCTTTAAGCAAAACGTTTGTTGCATGAATTTTGCCCCAATTTCATGCTATTGTTGTTAAGTGAAACATGCAGTTGTTAAATTAGAAATGCAGTTGTTAAGCAAATTTGGTTTCCTCATTGACTTTCCTTGTCAGACAGTCGCAAATGGGGACCACATCACCCTGGGACGCTGCAACCATCACTACTATGAGTCAGCCAGTAAAGACATGGTTTTCCATCTTCCCCAGGCCAGGGCGATGAGAAATCAGTGATTCCTTTTCCAATTTGACCCTTGGCTGGAGGAATGCAGGGTGGTGCCCCTCACCCCATTTGGCCCCTGGCTTTTCTCCATCTGGCCGGAGGCAGCCGTGGTGTCAACTCAAAAAACATTTTATAAACACATTTTATAGTTGACAACAGAAAGAAGCCGGGGAGTTTCAAACAGCAGGCGGCAGTGTGGAATTCAAAGTACCTTCCCTTCATATTTTCTTCAAAGACTGACTAGATGACTGAAGCTTCTGCATGCAAAAATCTAATTGGAGAGCAGGATTGATGACTCTTGGCTATGGACGTGTTTCGTTGGATGATACACCCGGGGGGGGGGGAAGAGCAGGATCAAGGGTGACAGTGAATTACGTATCTCAAAGTCGGCTACGCCCAGGTTAGTGCCGGACGTAGAAAGGTAGCTTCAAATAAATCCTCTTTAGTTTGGGGAGTGTGGCTCGAGGCTCAGGATTGAAGTGGAGTAACTGCGGGAATCCTGAGATGTGGCCTCACTCTGGAGGGGTCAAGCCAGGAGAGACCTCGGCGGAACAGGGTGTGGGGTCCCCCTCCCCCCCAAGGAGCCTCTTGCAGCCCCCTGCTGCTGGCTGAGCTTTTGTGTCTCCACCCCCCCCCACCCCCCCACTCTTAATTTGGAGCACAAAGAATGGGGGATTCTCTGTACAAATGGACTCCAAGGTCAATCTATCAAAAATTATTTATTAAAATATTAACAAAGGCTTCAGTATAAAACTTAATTTATCATCATATACACTGGTAAAAAAACCCGGCAAATATTTATTAAATTATTAATAAATATATACATTAAATATTATCACACACTAGAGGTGGCCTTCAGCCGATGCTGACCAGTTCTGGAGAACTGGGAGCGGAAACTTTAAGTAGTTGGGAGAACCGGCCAATCCCATCTCTGACTGGCCCCGCCAACCCCATCTCTTCTCTGCCTCCCATCGAGTCCCAGCTGATCAGCTGGGTTTCCTTTGGTTGCCCTGCACAGGAGGACAGAGCTGGAAAGCAGGTTAGTGGGGTGGGGAGGGAAGGGAAGGGGGATTTTGCAATATATCCTTCCCCTGCCACGCCCACCAAGCCTCGCCCACAGAACCTGTAGCAAAAAAGTTGAATCCCACCAATGACACCCCCCCCCTCAGTTTGCAGTAAGACTTTCCAGCCAAAGAAAAGGTCCCCGACAATGGAGACGTCCTGCGTTGTTGCTTTGCCTGGCCAAGAGATCCGGGAGCCTGGCGAAGTCTGGAGTCTCGGTCCACTAGCTGGTGAGGCTGTAATCCACGATGACCCGAGGGCCCCCAGGCTGCTTGGTCATGGCAACGGCCTCGTCATTCTGGCTGGAGGTGCAGATGAACCATTCTGGGCACTCGGCGGATTCGAACCGGGTGTGCTTCCCGTTCTCAATTTTGTAGAAAAGGAAACGGCCCAGCTGAGATTTGTCCAGGTTCCCTTGGATGGTGGCTTCCTGCAGGAGGAAGAAACCTGGGTTAATGCTCGGAGTGCAGCCCGGGAGGAGTGGATGGTCTACATTGGGGCCTATACCGAGGGTGGTGGGCTTGCTGTAGCCCAGGGCTCGCCCACCTTGGCCACTTCAAGCCTGGCGGACTTCAACTCCCAGAATTGAAACTCCCACCATGCCACACCCACCGCGCCACGATCACAGAACCGGGAGCAAAAGCAATGTCGAATCCCACCCCTGCGACGGAGCAACTGACCTCCAACTGCAGCACCGGCTGTCCATCTTTCGATACGCAAGAAATATAAAACCTCCCCCTCTGGATGCTCAAGACCACAGGGACCTTTGGAGTTCCAGCCTCGATTTTGGGACGATACACAGACATCTTTAACTTCACTGAAAAAAAATAAAAATAAAGCCAGTGGTGAAAATTACCGCTTTCTGTTTGGCTGGACCCAGAGAACTGGGTTGCCCCCCTAATTCAGCCTGGCAGGGGAGAGGTAGCCACTGGGCTTCACCTGCTTGTTCCATGTTGAGGCCCTGAAGGTGCATGGCCACCAACTGTGCCGGCTCCTTGAAGACGAAGGACTTGTGGTCAGTATCTTGGATGTTGTAGACGATATTCTTCCAGAAGTGATAGATGGAACTGGTGGCTTCGGTGGAGCTGCTGATGTCGAAAGTGACCGGTTCTGAATAGGGGAAAACATTCTCGTTTGATTTATTCCGTTTCCCCCCTTAAGGCAACTGTTGATGTTGCCACCACCGAATCGCCCGCAAGTTCAGCCCAAAGGACTTTGGAGATTCTGCCCTCCTCCAAGAGCGGCTGAGCCTGCTAGCCTTAAAATTGGTAGTAAGGCGATGGAGAGGACAAGTTCGGGGAAAGCTCTCACTTCACTCTCGTAGTTTAAGTAGAATTATTCCTCCACAAGATAGATAAGTTTTCTAACCCTCTAGAAGATTGTTGAAACAAAATCCTAAGCGTTCAGCTGTCAGATACTTTTTCCTAACACTCACTCGTTTTACAAGCTGAATCTACGTGGTCCACGATAACTATCATTACAGTCGCTGGAGCAACCCTTAACAGGCTGTATTTTCTCGGCCTTGCTGCCCTTTGGTATAAAGAGCAACAGGGCAAAGACAGCGTGAGCTTCCGTGCTCCAAATTGGGATCTCGTAGTTGTCCTACTGCTTGTTTGCTCTGAGAGATAACAGTCCGCTGGAAGGGATTTCTTACAGCCACAAAACACTGAGTGGGCGTTTGATGATTGCAACTCTACCTAAGATTGTGCTTAGAATGTCCAACAGATCCTCATCCGAGAAGAGCCTGGCAGGACACTTCCTCAGGGTCTCACTCGCAATGACAATCAGCACCGCCTTCCTGAAGCTCTTCAGGGGCTCATTCTTGGTCGCTGCTACCTGGATATCCACCTTGCTGGTTTGGAAGGCTTTCTGTGGCAAGAGAGAAATGAGCGGGAGATTTTTAAAATCAAAGTTTTCTCCCTTCAAAGGAACAGGAGCCAAGTTCTTTCCCAGCCAACTTCCTTCAAACCTTCCTTCAAACCAGGGAGATAAAATACAGCTATCATTTTTATAAACTCGGTGATCTATATTTAATACACACACACACACACACACACACACACATTAGACCCATTAAGGTCTATTGTTCATAGACAATAAATATGGTAGCAAGTTAAAAAAGGAAGATCATGACTGCAAGGCCTTCAGCTGAAGCCTGGCCACCCAAACCCAGCATGCGGCCGATTCACACTTTCAGAAAGTTAGGTCCCTGATTGTGATGGATTGTGGCTTTCAGGCAATAAGACAAGATGGCTGAAATGGCCACAAGGAATAGGATGCCATTCATGGGCTCCCTATTGGTGGGGGGGCTAGACTCATTTGCATCTTTTGGGGCAAGTTATCGGGGATCCTAGCGATGGGGGATTTTTGACCATACTTGGAATGTGAAAAATAGCCAGTCATGTTCCCGAGATGCTGAGTCTAATCTTGGCCTGAGCTCTTTCCTCCTCCCATCCTTCAGGAACAGGGAGAGGCTGGGAAAGAGGCTGGTCCATCACATTGAAAAGCTACAGCTGAGCTCCAGATACTCCTTGGAGTACAAAGTGGCTTGGAAATGCCCAGGTTTGCAGTTCCAGCCGAATGCTGACGAAGGACCTGCCAAAAGTCCTTGTCTGAGCAGAGGAGCTTCTTCTGTTCCAGAAGAAGATGGTCAAGCAACTTACCGTTGTCAGGTACGGCTGGTCTACTGCACAGAACTGCATCTTGCTGGGGCTGTGAAGCACAGGAAAGGAAAGTGAGTCAGCGACTTTCCCCTTCTTCCTGACAGTCAATTTATCACGGTTAGCGCAGAAGGGCCCCTGGAGCCAGAGATTACACCCACGTTCATTGAAGGGTGTCTTTCATCTGGCTTCTCAGAAGAGACCTTTGCTTGTTATCTAGAGCAAACATGAAAAGGCAAACACAGAGACAGACAATTCAGGGTAAACTTAGTACCTGCAGAAAAAGGCTGGCGGATTTCTTCCCGATCTCTTCTCCTCTTCAAATTGGCTTCTGGTCTCCTGGGGAAACCCTTTATATCCGTTGTGCAGCTGGTGAAGGGGAAGTTTCTCTGTTTCTAAGAACAGGATGCGGTCAATTGTTGATTGTGAAAAATGGAGAAATCCTTAAAAACAATAGAACTTTGCATAAAGACATCTGGGAAATTATTGAAAGCAATGGTGCGTGTTTGGATATTCTGTGTGAACTGCAGGAAAATTATGACTTCATTGCCAAGGCCCAACCCATGCTGAGTCTTGCCAGCTCAACATAATCAGAGGTGCCTCTGGGCCTTTGCAAGCAGCAGATTACCAGGGCATCCAGCTCAGCAGCTTCTGCCTTCACTCCTCCATTGCTGGAGGTGGCCCGTAAGAGGTGCTCAGTTGCAGGTGTGCAGCCATTGAAGAGTTCCCTGGCCTGTGGGACATTACCCACATCACCGCTGAAAGAGCCTGTTGACTGCCAAAGTGCTGTTGCCATCCGTGAAGGCCGTTGTATTATTCCGTAGTACCCACACCATGCTGGGATCAATTGTAGGCAGAGGCTGCATTGGGTGAACCTCGTGCAGTAGAATTTAACTTTGCTTGAATCAGGTGGGAGGTTTTTGTCTTTGTTTGTCCTGACCCCATTCCTGGAATTGCTCACAGGAATGAAACATGCTCCCAATTGATTACAATACTCCTAGATTACTTGCCAGATGCAGGGGTGGGATTCTACCAGTTCGCACCTATTCGCTAGAACTGGTTGTTAACATTCTAAGCAGTTCGGAGAACCAGTTGTTAGAAGAAATTACTGGCCTAATCCTGTAAGGAAGGCAGGAAGGAAACATTCTGGTGTTGCTTACAGAAACTGCCTCTCCGTTAACCCTTATTACATTATTAGCAGGACTAGACTTCCTGTCTCAGGAACTTCTCTGGAGTTTTTTTTCCTCTCCTTTGCTGGTACTTTGCTTGTGTGGAGGGACCATTCAAAGTTACAATGGCACTGAAAAAAATGACTTAGGACCATTTTTCACACTTATGACTGTTGCAGCATCCCCACATTCACGAGAGGCCAGGCGAGGAGATGCGTGCCTTGATGTGAGTGATGTTGAGTTGGCCACGCCCAGCCAATAACATGACCACCAAGCCATGTCCACCGCCTAAGCGACACCCACAGAATTGGTTGTTAAAAAATTTGAATCCCACCCCTGGCCAGATGGTGGCCTCCTTTGTGGAAATACTGGTGGGACTGTCGTTGGATTCATCAACCAAGACTGAGGGATGGAACGTGAAGTCCAATCACTGTCCCAGATTACACCTTTTGCAACGGATCCACCACTCCTGTAAAAAGAGTAATTAGGTTGTGGTGAAATTGCACTGCTAGGTTGAGGCTTTTGTCTCCAAAGTAAAATTCCCATGTGGGAGTCAACAGCACAACGTGGCCCCGAATCCCTTTCGGAGGGAAATGGGACGTTCAAATAATATGAAAGATAAACAAGCCAGCAAGCAAACGACAGGAGTTTTAAAGGCTAAGACAGGTGCCATCATTCTTTTTGGCTTCATGTTTAGGGTGATTTTCAAGTGGGGAAAAAAATCTGAAATCTAATTGCAAAAGTACATTTATGCAACTAGCAAACAGAGGGAGGAGATGGGGCAGCCCCCCGACGCTTGGTTGGAGCCCCTCAGGGCTTCTTCTCCCGCCTGGGAGACTTTCCCTTCTGCTTGACCAGCTGCCCTCCAGTCCTGGGCTTCTCTGGGTCAAAGGTCTCACCATCAGGAGCCGAGCTTGGGGCGGAAGCTGTTAGTCGAGCTGGCATCGTCTTTGGGCATTCCCAGGTTGAGTCTTGTGGTGGCGTCACTCGCTTGTGGTTTTGATAGGAAGTGGATCTCTGCTGAGTCACTGCTGTTGCTTGGCTTCTTTCCTCGGTGGATTTCCTCTTGGGACCAGCCACTCCCCAATGTTGGCTCCAGGCCCTCTTCCACCTCCACCTGAGCAAAGGCCTCCAGTGTCAGACCCCTCCTTTGCCAGTGCTCTTTTAAGGACACCTGGCTTGTCAATCTAAGGGAATGCCCCACCCCCTCCCTCCCTCCCTCCCTCCCTCTCTCTCTCATGACGTGAGGGGAAGAGGAAGAGGAAATGTGCATGTGAGAGAATGCACACTTTTGGCTATGAACTGTCGCCCTATGAATAATGGCTATTGCTTCTTAACATGCTTTCATCATCAAATTTCCCAGCGTAATAATAGAGTTTAGAAATGTTCTGGTTGAATATTTCTAAATCAAAGGCAGGTAGGAAGATTAGACACACCTGAGCGGCATCCTTTTCTTCAGACTCATTTGACTTCAAAACTGACTGAAAGATGAGACGAGGGCATAGATGAGGAACTCATGAAATTTGCATTAATCTGACATTAACCTGGCAGGAACAGCCAACACCCAGAAGACGGCCTTAAGGTACAGGGGGGTCTCCAAACCCTTCCAGACTCCCTCCCCCGCCCCACCACCCAGCCAGAGCTGATGAAGCTTCTTGGATAAGAAGCAACACGTCTTCTTGTTCTTCAAGGAAAAACACAGCCCAGTTGCCATTTGAAAAAGCACCTTGAGACGACCATCACCTGGAGGACTGAGAATTTCCATAGGTGTCCCAAAGAGGCAACTGGACTTTCTGGTTTTTCTTTGAAGACGTTTTGCTTCCCATCCAAGAAGCTTCTTCAGCTCTGACTGGATGGGGGGCAATGGAAGGATTTATGATTCCTTGCAGACAGCTGGTCATTTGCATCCTTTTAGCCTTTAGTCTTCCAAAAAAAAAAAAAAACCAGAAAGTCCAGTTGCCTCTTGAAAAAGCACCTCTGGGACACGTATCACCTGGAGGACTGAGAATCTCCATAAACAATTTCCATAGATGTTTTATGCTTAGGCAAGAAGAAACAAAGGCACAGGTATAAGAAGGGGTGCTCCTTGGCTCAATAGCAGTAATTGGGAGAGGGATCTGGGAATCCTAACGGACAATCAGATATGAGCCAGCCGTGTGTTGCTGCAGCGGCCAAAAAAGATATTGCAGTCTTGAACGGCGTCAACAGGTGGATGGAATCAAGATCACAAGAAGTCGCAGTAACACTTTACACTGCACTAGTGAGGCCATTCGTGGAACACATCGCTCAGTTTTGCACACCACAATACCAAAAAGATGCTGAGACTCTAGAAAGAGTGCAGAGAAGAGCAACCAGGATGTCTGGGGGGCCAAAGGCTGAAACAGACGATGGACGGTTGCAGGAACTGGGGGTATCCAGTCTAACGAAGAGACGGTTTAGAGGAGACACGAAAGCCACCTTCCACTACTTGAGGGAAGGTTGGCTTACTCTCCAAAGCAGCCGAGGGCAGGACAAGAAGCCGCGGGGGGAAGCTTATCAAAGAGAGATCCAGCCTAGAAATAAGCAGGAATTTCCTGACAGCGAGAACCATTAATCCGTGGGACGTCTTGCCTCCTGGAGCTGTTGGTGCTGCTCCACCACCACTGGTCTTTAAGAAAAGATTGGACAACAACCTCACAATGATGGCATTCCCAGAATTCCTCTCCAGTCAGGTTAACTCAGGAATTCTGGGAGTTGAAGTCCACAAATCTTAAACTTGCCAAGTTTGAAGACCTTTGGTGTAGGGTCTGCTACTTGAGCCTCCCTCCAATCCTATGAATCTAGGAATGATCAATGTGGTGTGTCCATAAAACTGCCATGATTTGTTGTTAGTGGGGAAATCACGACTTTAATGCCAGAAGATCTAAAGGCAACTGGTCTAAGTATGTGTTCTGACCCAAACCCTTGTCCAATAAAACCAACACGAACCAAAGGGAACAGAAACCTTTTAACGAGTCTTACGAATCCCCGGTTAAAAGGCTGCTGCAAACTAATTAACTTTGATGAGCACAAGCCTTGCCAGAACTGTGCGAGGCTGCCAAGAAAAACAGATAAGGTTATCTAGAAATATTTTACAACACAAGAGTCTTCAAATACCAACTAAGATACTGCAATGTCCATGAGGCTCGAGTTTCAAAACGTCTTTGCTTCCTGCAAAGAACGTCCGATTCACAGCTGGCTTTTATCTTCTTGAAGGAGGGGCCATCACCTTGCAGCCTTACTCCTGAGTTGCCCGTGCTGCTGCAGCTGTTCTTTCCTGCGAGCAGCCCTGCGCACACCAGCACTTGGCACAGGCTCCTTGGGAACCTCCTCATCCCTCCTGCCAGCCCCCACAATCTCTGAAGGCGGCTGCCTCTGAGTCCTCGCTCTCTTCAGCCGTCCGCACCTGCTGCCGGCTAACCACAACAGTATGAGACAAAAGGAAAGTTACAAGTTGTGACGGAAAAAAAAGATGTTGTAAGGCACATTTATGCTGTGGTTAGGTTTAAACATACAGTAAACTGGGGGGGAAAAAAATCAAGATTTGATCCCTGGGCAGTAATGCAGAACTACATAAAAACTCCAACTCTGCTCCCATCTAATAGTTTTAGGATTATTGCAGCTTAGATGTATGTATTAGTATTTTCCTTTCTTTCTTTCTTTTCCTTTTTTTTTTTTTTTGGTCTTCAAGGAAGCTTTGATCTTTTCTCAGGCCCTGTTTCCGGATGTGGTTTCCTCCTAGTGCTGAGGGGGAAGCCTGCCCCAACGTCACCAGCTGGTCTTGTGATTGTGCCACAACTAGTAACCGAGGTGCTCTGAACTCCTAGGCCAAAGTGGCTGTTTCCAGAGGTAGCCGCCTTTTGCTCCAAGGATGGGTTGGGTTGACTGAACAGACACAACCTTGTGTTTTCCTGATGAGGCTGGAGTTCACAACAGTTGTGTCTCTGGCAGGTGTAGGGGCCATTAGAGAGAGTCTCTCATCTGTCTCTTGAATGGTAACACACACACACACACACACACACGATTGGAGCCCAAAGGCCAAAAAATACAAATTTGTGCTAAGAATTTAATTAAAATTATTATTACATTAAAATATTTTAAAAAACAACAGTTAGAAAACTAAGAGAAAAAAGAAAGAAGAAAATAGTGCTTTCCAAAAAGAGGATAAAAAAAAATTACAGGCTCAATCTTTTACTTTATATTTCTCAGCATTTGAAGTCATTTCTATAATAACAACCATTCGAATAACATTAGAATGATTTTAATAATGTTAACAATATATAGAATATAGAATATTAATATAATAGTTTAATATCTAATGTTCTATAACAAGATGATTCCGTGGTGGCACAGTGGTTAGAAGGCAGTACTGCAGGCTACTTTGGCTGGCTGGCTGCCTGCAATTTGACAGTTCGAATCTCACCAGGCTCCAGGTTGACTCAGCCTTCCAGACTTCCAAGGTGGGTAAAAGGAGGACCAGGATTGTTGGAGGCAAGAGGCTGACTCTGTAAATGCACTATGAAGTACCATGAAACAGTATATAAGTGTTATTGCTATATAAAACTCAGCACTTTCTTTCATTTCTTTAACACAGGTAAGTTTTGTATGAACCGTAAGAGGGAGCTCCAACATAGGGAATCTTTATTACAGCCTGGACTGCTTCAGTGTTTGGTATAGCCCAAAGCTTCCCTTTTATGTAATTTTTTTCCGCGTTGTATGTAAGCACTCGTGAGAACCACTGTAGCCGAGGGTCGAACTGTGGAGAGCACCGAACCACCAGCCCTCTAAATATTCTGGTTTTATCTGCCCCTCTAAATATGCCTAATGCATTTGCTTTTAATTGTAATTTTCAATTTTATAAACAGAAATTCTAAGTGTAAACCTATTTAGTGTTTTCCCAAAACCAGGAGGAGGAAACGCTGCAGAGAAACCTCTTCCTGACTGCTTTCCTCTGTGGGAAGGGAACTGTCAGAACAAATGTGGTTTGGTGTATTTTAAATATGTTTTCTAAACAAACACAGCCTCTTTGCTCAGATGAAATGGACTCCTCTTTTATTTATTGAAAACATTTCAAGCCTGCTCTTCAGCCAAAGCGGCTCCTCAAACAGCTTATGAATCAATAAAGAGAGATAAGGCTTATTCCCAGGCATGCAAAATAAAAAATAAAATGGAAAAGATGAAAAGAAAAGACAACTCTGGTGCCAATTTGCGAGGTAAGGGTTGCCTTGTGGCTGGAAATCATCTCCCCACAGCTGGAAGTGATTCAGAGCAGCCAAACTCCATGGCTTCCCTGCCTGAGCCTGGCGCTCCCTTGCAGCTGGAAACCGGCCTTCCAGGAGCTCCACTTGTTCTCCCGATTGGCTAATCAGTGGCCCCGAGGAAGTCCTAGGATGCAGCCCCGGGGGAGACAGAGCAGAAATGCAGGCCAAAACGGGCCAGGAAAGGGCAAGTTTTCGAAGTTCCAAGTGTCCAGATGAGTTCAAATCACCAGGACCCGATGGATCCCACGCCGGGGCTCTGAAGGAGCTGGCAGAAGATGGGATCTCAGAACCCCCAAAGAACAAGGGGAGAAGCAACCTAGAACTGAGCAGAGGCTCCCTGGGGGTAAGAACAGTCAACCCATGGAGCAACTCGCCTTCAGAAATGGTGGGGGCTTCACCACCGGACAGCCATTGACCTGAAACGGTGTAGGGTTCCCTGCTCGAGCAGCGGGTTGGACTAGATGACCTCCAAGTCCCTTCCAGCTCCATTATTCCGACCAATTACTATTATTTAGTTATTTGTAAAGAAATACTTAGTATATCCCAGAAGGTCAATGTTGTTTTGCTTTCCTCCCCTTCCTCTAAAACATGACTTGTGTTTTGGATTATAAAGCTATTTTGTGTTCTTGTGTTTTTGTCCTTTTGAGCTTTTTCTTTGACACCCCCTCCCCCGCCCCCCCAGGAAAGCAAATGAAAGTATCTGTTGTCCTCTCAGTTGGCTTCTGCGGGGCTTTCAAAAGACCCTCTCGCCTCTTCGGCGGGATGAGTGCATTGTCCTCAATGGGTCCATTGAAGTGAGCCCTGCAGGAAGTGCTTCTACTGAGCTGTGCTCTTCCCCTCCCGCCAGCTTTCTCCTGCGTGGGGACATGGACCGGATGGTGGCATTTCAAGGCAGAGGAAAGAGGGTCATCGATCAGGACCTGGTGAAGGAAGCAAGTCGTGGCACCTGCTGCCGCGTGGAGTGAGGTCCCCCGCAGGATCTGTGGGGCTCCTGTCCCTAAGGCGACTCCCAGGGGCCGGCTGTTCTCCTGGGCCTTAAGACGGCAGCCCCTTTGGATTTGTTTTGCGATGGGTTATTAGCTGGATTCACCATCAGTTCTCTTTTGTCATTTCATTATAGTTTATTTGCTTCAGTAAGGCCACACCGAGAGTCCTGCATCCAGTTTTGGTCACCACACTATAAGAAAGATGTTGAGTCTCTAGAAAAAGTACAGAGAAGAGCAACCAGGTTGATTAGGGGACTGGAGACTAAAACATATGAACAACAGTTGCAGGAACTGGGCCTGGCTAGTTTAGGGAAGAGAAGGACCAGGGGAGACAGGAGAGCAGCCTTCCAATATTTGAGGGGCTGCCACACAGAGGAGGAGGGGGTCAAGCTATTCTCCAAGGCACCCGAAGGCCAGACAAGGAATAATAATGGATGGAAACTGACCAAGGAGAGATTCAACCTGGAAATAAGGAGGAACTTTCTGACAGGGAGAACAATCCACCAATGGAACAGAAGTTGTGGGAGCTTCATCACTTGAGACCTTCAAGAAGAGATTGGAGTGCCATTTGTCAGAAATGGTGTAGGGTCTCCTGCTTGGGTGGATGGGGCCGGTTAGACTAGATGACTTATAAGGTCCCTTGCAACTCTGATTATCTGTTATTTTCTGTTTTGGCTTATCTTTATTCTACACACCTGGGGTTGGTATGATGGCTCCTGAATTGGATAAATAAAATCAGATTAAATGAAAACACCAGGATATCCAACGTAGGCAAGCAAACCCGTGGTAGCAAGGGGCCTCTCTGGGGGCAGCTTTTCCAGGGGTTTGGCCGATGAACCCAGGAACTGCGGGGGCCACACAAAGAGGGATGCCCCCCCATATCTGGCCGGGTCTTTCTGCAACCCAGGAGCTGCCCCTCCACCACAGACCCACCCGCCGCTGTTTCAGCGCCACTGGCTTCCAAACATTGAAGGCCAGAGTGACTGTATCTAGGGCCAAACTCCAGAGTTATGAAAGCACCAAGATGCCCACCCACTCATTTATGTTCTGCTCAGCCAACAGGAAGAGGGAGGAGTAGAGCCCCCCGCCCCCACACACACTTCATTTGCAGCCCCAGAGAGCAGCTTCTGTTTGCTCATCCAGGATGTGAAACTGAGGAAAGGCCGTTCATTCAATTTTGACACAGAAATTGATTAATGGGCGAGATTAAAACAAATCCCTGGTGCCTGAGGTCTCTGCAAAGAGCGTGGATTCCCTCTTGCCTTCCTGCGGCCCCCTCCTCTTCTTTGGGCTATAGGATGAGGAGGGGGGCAGCTCCATGGGTCTTGGGGGAGGAGTGGGAAAGGCTGCCCTTGGTGACAACGCATGTTTTTTTCTTTCATCAGCTCAATTTACCTGCTGCTCCCATGGATCCCACTCGTGGTACTTGGCCAAGTCAACCTCCACTTTGTCAGCTGGAACGAACCTCCCTTGCAGGGTTCGCAGTGTGAGACAACCAAAGACTTCATCGTTTAGCCCAGGGGTCTCCAAAGCTGGCTGAGGAAGTCTGGACGTTGAAGCCCAGGCGTCTTAAAGTGGCCCAGGTTGGAAACTCTCAGCCAGCCCATCTGGGAGCCGGTCGGCTAATCTGCAGACCAGAGTCCAGAACTCTTGGATGTAGGACGTAAATTTCATGGTGGTGGATAGGGCCCATTGTTCAAGTCTGTCAAGATCCTTTTGGATCCTGGAGGGATGAGCTTGTCTTCTGGGGTGTTGGCTATTCCTGCCAGCTTGGTGTCATCTGCAAATTTGACCAGTTCTTATTCCCTCATCTAACTCGTTAACGAAGATATTGAGTCCTGGGCCTAAAATGGTCCTTAGGCATTCACCCCCTCAACTGAGGGACCAGCCCACCCGCCCTCCTCTCAAAGGGTTATATTGGCGGGTGCAGAGATGAGGAGTTGGACTGTGTTGAAGTCTGGGAAAATACTACACAGGGCTGGGGGGCTGGGGGTGGGGGCATTGACCACAAGGTCATAGCAAAGGCTTGGAAGCGGGGATCGTGGCTGAAAGGATCCCTTCATTGGGAATCTGTCTGCTGACATTCCAGGTCAAAGAGACGGCAGTTAGCAAAGGAGGGAGAGCGAGGGAGCCGCACAAAACGTAGCCTGGGAACGGGAGGCGGAAGCGGAAGGTCAGGCCCCACCAGGGCTTTGAAGAAACTATGGGCTCATTTGTTCTTCGGTGGAAATGGGCCCCAAATGGAACTGAATCCCTGACACATGTGTGCGTGCATGTGTGTGTCTGTGTGTGTTGCTCTTCCCCCTGGTCACTTGGGGAGGCACTTTGCCCCTCGAGGGCCCACCTCAGAGCTCAGGCAGCTTCCTTGCACAAACCAGAGCGAGCATTAGGATGGGGGGCACCTGGGCTCCCCAAAGATCTTCCCAGCTAATTTAAAACAAACCTCTGCACAGCCTCTGAATGCCTGCATGTCTTTCACGCTCTGTGGGGTTCGATTCCTTGGAAGACCACAAAAGGGAGCACCCCAGCCTTTCAACACAGATTCAGATCTACGGCTGTAAAATACAACTCACAGTTACCCCACTTTTCTTCTCCCCGCCTAGCCCCGCTGACCGCTCTTTCCCTTTGAAGGGATGCTTCACGTCTGGCTGATCTGATCAAGGGCCTCCTAAGGCACCCTCCCCACAGCGACCGCAAGAGGAGCGGGGTGCAAGCTATCCTCCCCTGCCTCCCTTGGGGCCTTGTGCTAAGCTGCCTTTCAGGTCCAGGTGGGGGGGATTCCTCCCCGCTTCAGACAGCACCCAAAGGCACCCCGGAGAGGCGTCGAATGGACAGGTTTTGTCTCCCATTACTCGGAAGAGAGTTGGGGCCCAGAGAGGCTGGAAAAGACGCTGTGGGGCAGGAGAAGCAGCAGCGACGGGAGGATGCGTTTCATGCTAGCCTTGCCTCCTGCTGACCCAGGGACGAGGTCTCAGGGGTGGTCAAAGGCCGCTGGCCCCAGCTGGACAGGTTCCAGGGCTTCCTGGGTTGATCTGCTTCTCTACTGGCAAATAGTCCTCCCCAGTAGAAATTCTTCCAGCCAAACAGCTTCCTTGTAGTCTAAGAACATTATTTTTCCTACCCAGATGAAGACGTTTGTGTTTGTGGCTGTTGAACGTCTTCTTGCTGGGCCTTAATCAGAACTGAAGGTCTTTCTGAAACTTGATAATGCCCTCAAAGGTTTTCCATCCCCAATAACTCTCTGTCATTTGCAGACTTAATTATTTCAGCCAAGAAATCAGAAAAGACCCTTGCATTTGGCAGGAACAATGGGAAACAAAACAATCCTTGTTTGACTATTATTATTAATTATCATTATTTTAAACCATTTCCTCCCCACCCTACTTGCCAGAAATCCCTACGGCTGTTCTTCCTAAACGTGAACCTTCCTGAAGAAAATTTTCCAGAGCACAGGGGAAGTGCCAGAGGACTGGAAAAGAGCTGATGTGTTCTATATTCTATTCATTTTAACGTTTGCCGTTTTCCAAAGCATCAGAAAGCAAGACTAGAAACGATGGGTGGAAACTCATCAAGGCGAGAAGCAGCCTAGAACTAGGAAGAAAATTCACGACTGTGAGAACAGTTAACCGGTGGAATGGCTCCAGAAGTTGTGAGTGCGTTTTTAAAAGAAGACGTGGAACAGCCACTTGTCTGGAATGGTATTCTCAGACCTGTCCCTTAGGAAAGAAAGACCCTTGACACGCCTGTGTCGTTAGTCTTGGCTTGCCTAGGAGCTGTGTCCCTCAGCTGACCGATGTTGACTTTGTGGTCCACAAGGAAACCCAGGTCCTTTTATCCCGGTCTAATATTAAGGTGACCAACCGTCCTCCTTTAGGGAGGACAGTCCTCTTTTTGTAAGTTCTGTCCTCTCTCGAAAAGTGTCCTCCTGCATGTCCTCCTTTTTGATATTTGAAGACTAATCTGTAAATCTCCGTATTTGATTGATGCCGATCCGATCCGTTGCGTGTGATGTGACGTATTTGTATTTGACATGACGATTTGTCAAGGCTCAGTACAGTGCGGCAAGACGTGATTATGAGACGCATGCACTCCACACAAGATAATTGTTTTGAGAAAGTGCGCCGCAAGCAAGTGGCTTTGGTTTTTTTCTTCAATTTATTTGTGTCCTCCTTCTCATTGTAAAAAAGTTGGTCACCTTACTAATATGTCAGGAGAAGCAAACCACTATGACCCAGGGTCATCTTCAGAGATGGAAGGGTGACATCAGGCACCATCCCCTGCAGTGACTTCTCGAATCTTCTAAGACATCCAAGCCAGGAATGGGATTCTACCAGTTCACACCTATTCGCTAGAACTGGTTGTTAACATTCTAAGCAGTTCGGAGAACCGGTTGTTAGAAGAAATTACTGGCCTAATCCTGTAAGGAAGGCAGGAAGGAAACATTCTGGTGTTGCTTACAGAAACTGCCTCTCTGTTAACCCTTATTACATTCTTGGCAGGACTAGACTTCCTGTCTCAGGAACTTCTCTGGAGGTTTTTTTTCCTCCTTTGTTGGTTTTTTGCTTGTGTGGAGTGACCATTCAAAGTTACAATGGCACTGAAAAAAGTGACTTATGACCATTTTTCACACTTACGACTGTTGCAGCATCCCCACAGTCATGAGAGACCAGGCAAGGAGATGCGTGCCTCGATGTGAGTGATATTGAGCTGGCCACACCCAGCCAATAACATGACCACCAAGCCACGCCCACCAACTAAGCCACGCCCACAGAACCAGTTGTTAAAAAATTTGAATCCCACCCCTGATCCAAGCATTACTGGCCGGCAGAAGAGATGTTGATCTCTCTGGCCTGTGGAGGTCCTCCTCTCGGCTTCAAGCAACCACCAAACGGAACAAGGCTGGGCCTTCCTCAGAATTCCCACCAGTCTGACCCCACTTTGGGGGCTGAGCGAGAGGCCCCGTCCTGACCAAGCCGTGGTTGAACCAGGCTTGTCCCCTGGAGTGGCCTGCTTCGCCCAGCCAGGGAAGTTCTGGGCTCTTTTGGGGATCAGCCTACAATGGCCTGGTGGTTCATCTTCAGCCAAGTCCTTGAAATAAATAAGGATTGTAGCGAGTGAAATGTTCAAAGAAATTGTTAATTACAGCTCCGAGAGAAATGACCGAGATCCTTTGTTCTCACCCACTCAGATCCCTTTTTTGCAGCCGGTTCCAAGTGGAAATGCAGAACAAAGAGGCTGCTACGAGAAGAGCCGTTTGTGGAGGCTCTTCTCTTCTCCCGAGGGCTGGTGGGGGACACGGGGACTGGCCTTGGGGATAAGGTGGGGAGGGGGGCGAGAACTCCCAGGCCCCAGCTGGGTTGTTTTCCCCTTCAGAGTTCCACTTACTTCGTAGGATCCTAAACTGGAGGCTTCCTCGGTTTGCTACATGGCTTCTGTGTGAATTAAGAAGACGCTTCACTCTCTTAACTGAAAATGGAGGAACCTCCATCTTGGTTAGGTTTTGACTCTTTCTCCAGTTCTAAACACACCGCTGCATTTTTAAAAATTATTTCCTTTGATCCATTTGAGGATAATTCTCCTTTTGGGGGTGGGGAACCAAAGGGGAATTGAGGGATTTTGTCCTTTCCCCTAGTGGCATGCCCAGAAAGGACTCCAAATCTGAAAGACAGTGGGCACAGCCCTCACTACTTGCTGGGGCACCTTTCTGGCAAGTGCAGCCCCTCCCCCCCCGTTCCACTTCCTTGTAAGGCTGACCGTTGGCCTTTTAAGGCTGGAAATGCCTCGTTCCTGTCCTGGGGAAGCTTCCTATCGGCTGGACGGTCTTACTGTGGCGAATGAGGCAAACGAAGGAAACTTGGCTTTGAGAGATGTTGATGTGCTGCTAAACCTATTTGGAATTTGCCTAATTGTGAAGAATGTTGGATTAATTGTGCTTGGATTCTTGTCCAAAATATTATAATGCGTTCTTGGAAAAACTCTCATTTGCCAGATATGAAAACTGGCCATGTCTGAGGGCTCCTTGGTGCTTTCTTGCTTTCTTGCAGATGTTTAAATACCCAAACTAGGTAACCTCATCGATTCTAGTCAGGGCTGGAGGTGCCTGAGTATCAGACTTCCAGCCAACTCTTTATTGACAGATTTATTTATTTATTGGCTGGTGACATTATTCTATATTATCAAAAGTTACTTTGTTGTTCTCTTGATGATGCCAGTTTTTAGCCAGTGGTTGGTTTCTGAAAGTCTTTGCTGCTCTCTCATTGGATGTTGGTCTTTTGTTCGAAATAGAGATGAAAACACACCGCTTGCGCTCCTAATCCTGTAACTTTCTTCCCTAGCTGTTGTATTCTCTTGTTATTGTTTCTAGATTCATTCTTGTGTCATGAAGGGTCCCCGTCGGGAGGAGAAGGAAGGGTCAAGTCACCTTCAGCTTTGGTCATTAGAATCCCCCTTTCTGCCAAAATTGCATTTACCCCTCAGCCACTTTTCTTAGGAGATGAGGCGTAGAAGGCCCCCCTTCCCCAGGGGTCTTCTGCAAAAGTGGGCCTTATGAGAGGACGGTTATCTGCTCAGAAAAGGGGGAAAGGGAAGGGGAGGCCAGCCCCTCCCAGGCTCTGCTCTGGGGCTCACAGCCCTTCTGAGATCTTGCTGGCAGCCCTGGAGAGGCTCTTGGTGTCCGTCTGGTTTTAGCAATAGCCCTTAGGCTTATATAGCGCTTTACACTGCTTTACACTTAAGCGGTTTACAGAGTCAGCCTCTTGCCTCCAACAAGCTGGGTCCTCATTTGACTGACCTTGGAAGGACAAAAGGCTGAGTCAGCCTGGAGCCTGGTGAGATTTGAACTGCCAGATTGCAGTCAGTCAGCAAGCAGCAAAAGTAGCCTGCAGTACTGCGCTCTAACCACTGCGCCACCGAGGCGCATCAGGGTTTTGCCTCTCTTGCGGAGCAAAAGAACCCAATGCAGCTCCTTGAAATGCAGAACCTGCTGCCCCCCCTCCCTCCTTGGCAAAGAGCGACACCCACCCACCCCTGTCATCGGGCATCCCGTGCCCAAGGACGGTTTGCTCCGGAAAGGTGGGGAGTGCACTGCACGTGGGGACAGGCAATTGTGTACCTTTCCTGTGCCTGTCACAGCCTGGCACCCAGAATTCATTGCAGGAGGAATTGTTTGCCTCAAAGCTGACATTAATAACAGTCTGCAGGGGAGTCTTGCTGAGGAGTGGGACGCTAATGACTCTTTGCCTGCCTGAAGAAGGTCATTCTGGAATAGCATCCAAGGACTGACGGCTTTCTGAAATAGGAACAGCAAGCCTTCGCGTTGGAGCAGGGAGGGAAGGAAGGAACTCTGGAAGAAGCCATGAAATGGCCTCACTTAGGTCTCCCTCCTAAGCTTTTAGCATCTTAGAATGTCCCATCATCAAATCTGCAAGTGATGCAAGAATAGCAAACACTCAGGGAAGAGGGTTAAGATTCAGGAAGCCTTTACGGGCTTGAACGAGAGGCGATAAGCGGGGGAAGGAATTTGATGAAGGACCTGCAACGTCCAACATTGGTCCTCTTCACGTTTGTCTGCGAAGAAGCAAAATCACCAGTTTGGGTGGGCACTAACTCGGGGCCAGTGTGTGCGAGAAGAGCCTGGAGGATGCAGCTGCAGGAAAGGAAAGTGCAACCCAGGTGGCCTCAATGGATGTATCATGTCCACTTGTAGGCAAAGCGTCTCAAGATACCGCTTTAGGTTCCAGGTCCTGAATTCTGGAAAGCGGGGCCAGATAAGTGACAAGGGGCCTAGAACAACAAGCGATGCGGAATGGCCGGAGATATTTAACCTGGGGAAGAGAGGATGGCAGCGACTGTCCTCAGGTGTCTGTGGGGCTGTCACAGAAGATGGGGTAGAGTCATTCTAGCGCGGGGCTCTCCAACCTCGGCAACTTTAAGACTCTAGAGAGCAGAAGCAACGGGCTGAAACTACAAGGACCATCTCTGATCTGGCCATCAGGAGGAATTTCCTAAGATTGCAAGCTTTGCAAGGAGATGCTCAGCTCCCTTCATCGGGGGTTGGGCAGCCACCTGCCAGGGGTGTTGCAAGCGGGCTGGGATCGGACCACTTGATCGCCAGGCAGTCGCTGCTTTGCTTAGCCACCCTTTGCCTCCAGCAGCGTCGCTCCCTCTGGATCTCGGGGGAGGGGAAGGAGGAGCTTCCCTGCCTGGGCCCAGACCTTAGCCAGCCTCTGACCTCTGGGCATCTCCTGTGGCCCGAGGCAGAATTGGCCCTGGTTCTCAGCCCCCACCCAGCAGCCGCTCCCTGGCTGCCTCCTCCAGGGCCTGGATGGTGGTCCTTTTGATGACATCCTCCTGGAGCTTCCCAAGGAGGAGGGCCACCCCCTTGCCTGCCCCCTCCCACGATCTCTCAGCAGTTTCCTTCACTGGGAGCTTCCTTGACCTGGCGAGCTGATCCGGTGATCTCAAGGGCGCTGCCCTGTGGCACGGACTGCTCCCACCAGGTCAGTTCTCCTCATCTTTGCATCTCCCTGCAATTCCCATCATTCATGGAAATGTGGCAGGGAAGGAGGAGAAAGGAAGGACAGGGAACTTCTAACAGGACAGGTTTCTCTGCGTGCTAATTGCGGGTTTTTAAAAGGGCAGATCCCAGGAAAGCTGGTAATGATGGGGAAAGAGAAACACTTAAATGCCTTGGTAGCCAAGCTCGAAATAGCACTCTGAAAATTAGTCCTTTTTAAAACAGGAATCTATCAGCCAGCGAGATAATAGTAGCCTGGGCTAGGCCTGGAATATCTACCCCCACCCCCACGTAACCTCAGTTCGTGATGCAGTTGCCATGGTTGAGAACCGGTTTCTTTTATGCCTTTCGGAGACGCTCCCACCACGGCCGCCCTCTCATTCTCTGCCTTCCAGACAGGTTTTTGGGGGAGCCTGGAGTAGGAAACGCAGGGAGGGTGCAGGTAAGGTTCTTAGGCAACCCCAGGTGCAGAGTGACTGGCTTCATTGCTTTAGCCACGGGCAATGGGCCCACTCGGCTGCTGGGTGGACTGTAAATACTTTCTGGAGAGGTAAACTCCATCACCCGCTTCAAAATCCTTTGGCCTCACACATTTTTATTGGCTTCTTTCTTAGGTGCTTGATGTGCCTCCCGGGCGACCCGCCAACTGTTCTGGAGTTGTGCTAAGGAGGGTATTTGAGGGGGTCCCTTAAGGCAGCTCTGGCATAGCTACAAAATCTTGACCGGAGACCGCCTTAAATGGGCTGAACTATTATGCACAGAATCGTTACCAGCAACCTGTTCAGCAAATTGGCTGACAGTCCCGTTTACTTATTTATTTATTGGGCCTCACACGCTGCTCATTTCAGGACTGAGAGGCCCGGCCTGCCAAATTTTAAAATTGTTTACAGTAGTTTATTATCATCTTAGCGTTTTATTTTTAGGACTGTGCTGTAAAACTCCTCTTATTATTCTTTCACGCGATCACATATAGTCCAAGTTATTCAGGAGAAGCGCCACTAAAATCAATGAGGAATTGTAATTATAGCCACTGCTACTTCTAATAGATATTTTATGCCGTTACCAAGGCATGAAATAGATTTAAAGAAAAACACAGGAGCTACAAAATACTATCCAATAATTCATAACAAATTAAACAACCAGAGTAGAAAGAAAACAAATCGAAGTGAACTGTCAGACCTGCCCCAGCTAGGTCCCCAGGAAAGAGAAACCCTCAACTCCATTTGGCTGAAGTGATCGATGTTCCCCTTAAAGTACCTTGAGTCCAGTATCCCCTTGCTCCTAGTGTTTTTTCTCTGCCCCCCAACCCTGGAGGCAGAGGCTCCCCTTCAACTGGCTTTAACTTAGACCCTGAGAAGGGTTTCCAATAAGCTATAGAGGAACACGGGGTGCGCTCAACTAAACACTTCCAGTCACCTTATTTCCACTGGCAATTGTTTCATGGACATGCCCACCGGGCAGCTGGTTACGGTAGGGTCTTTTCCAAGGAGTCCATCTTCCCATTTGGTGGCAAATATTTGAACTGCGGCATCAGTCTCTGTCCTTCCAAAGGACAACCAGGGTTGATTTCCTTTAGGATGGACCGATTGGTTGCAGTCCAAGGTCTTCTCCAAGAGTTCAAAAACACCAGTTCTTCAGCACCCAGCTTTCCTCATGGCCTGACTCTCGCAGCCATGCTACTGGGAAAACCATAGCTTTGATTAAAATAACAATACATTTTCTCTTTATGGTTCATTTTCCAATAATTTTATTAAGAATTATATTAAACATAAAAGTAACAACCCTAGTAGAAGAATTATATGATTCCCTCCAACATGATAACTTCCTAGATTCTTGGGAAGAATGTGATGAGTATAATCAAGGTCACCCCCCCACTAAAGAACTAGCAATTGGGACCTCACGTTTTTGTGAACAGATAATCTTCATCATCATCATCACACCATCCTCCTCCTCTCCTCCAAAGGACCCTTGTGATGGGGGAAGGCCCTGGGGGCTCCCTGATGCCTCCATCCCTCCAACTGCTACCCGAGATCCTCCCTCTCTGCCAACTGGCACAGCTTGGCATCTTAGCTCTGGCATCCAGCTGGTGTCGGGAGACCATTGCAAACTGCTCCAGGTCATATTTGGGTTGCATGTAGTCATTACAAGACATCTTATTGTACCATAATAGAGATCTTTGCTGCTAAAAATGGCAGCTTGCATTAGTTATACACCACCAGACCTAAACAACAGATTTGTTTACTGATATTAAATTCAGCAGATTTTTTTTCCGTCTTGTTAAACTTAAATCAAAAGCAATCCAAATATGCCCGAATGGATTATAAGCAATTAATTTCAACTGAAAGCAAAACTTTCGGGTAGCCAAGAGGGGGAAACGCAAAACTTCAGATGGGCTTGGAGGCAGCTGGAGAGGGTTCGTCCCGAGGAATTGCTTGGGAAAAAGTCACACTGGGGCAGCAGAACGTGGCCTGCAGGACACAACCGGATCCCTTCTCTGGGCAGAAGAGAGTCTGTTTCGGCTTGAGAGGTTTTATCCCAATGCTCAAACCGTCTTCCAAAGCTGACAAACAAGCATAGCTCATCAGGCCGGTGCCTGCCAGTCCCTGCTTCTCAAGGGTCTTTTGTGCTGGTCAGAATTACTGGCATCTCCCAGCTGGAGTTTAGGGCTGGAAAGGCTTAATTAGCTGGAGTACAAGTGTCACAGGAACACCTTGGCTCTTCCCCTGGTTGTTGCTCTGGATGAGACTGTGGTCCCCCTGAAGTAGCTGACCCATGATAGGATGCTCCCGGTGGACTTACAGCCCTTGCTTAACAGCAGGTGGAAGCCATTTCCGGGGGTGTGTGGGGGTAGCAATGCCCAACACAAGCAAAAAAGTCCAAAAAGGGTGGCCAGAAGGAACAAGCTTATTTTAACCTTGACCAAATAAGCCAGCTTCATATTCCTTTTTAATTCTAATGGCTACTTTCACATCTTCCAAAGACTGCCCTTCCTGGGAATCAGCTGCCATGAGTCCCTTGCAATCTAACCCAAACAAAACCTACCCAGAACCTCCAACTCATCCTCAAAGATTATTCCTTCCAGGCCTCTTTTTATTCTGGTATTTCTCCCCACTGGAGAGGCTCTAGTTTGCCAGTGAATTTTCTAAAATGCGAAGCCCCAAACTGGATGCATTGCAAGTGGCAACACCTTACAAGGGTGGGGAGGGAGAAGAGGTCGCAGGTGTCAAAGTCAACAAGGTAGCTAACCGATCGTCGGAATGCAGGGCTCACTCTTTTGGGGGGGTGCGCGGAGGACTCCCTCTATCGTCCTGCTGATTTGGACGCCGGCAATCCAGGGACGCCACCAAAAATAGGTGTGGCCTGACCACTTAAAAATAAAGAACACTGGCTTCTGGGGAACTTGGCCTTTCTCTTTCCTTCTAGCCCCACACGATCCATCCCTTCTGTTCAGCTAACTGATTCCCAAAAGCGGTGAGTCTTTCCTGCCTTTCTTGTTATCTGTGGGAGAATTTTTAAGGCATATATAGGGGGAGGAACTGCACTACAAATTCCTTGTGTGTCCAATCACACTTGGCCAATAAAGAATAAGCTATTCTAATAAAATATGTCATGTTCAGATGAGTTATTGCAAGCACTTTGCCCTTTTTAAAAAAATTCTGAGCAAGCAACTTGATTTACGGAGACTATAAAATTAATTCCAAGAGGCCTTTCCCCATTCAGTCCAATAAACCTAATCCCCTTTGCGTGAAATTGTGCAAGGAATGCAGAAAAGACACCATTAGATAAGTGTTGATTTCAGCCGCTTACAACTTGCAGGATGTCAAAGTGATGGGAATTTGGTGGTTTGTTTCAGCTCTTGGGAGTTCAGAAATGCTTCGCTTTATCTGGATTCGTTCTCTCATAATATTTCATCCCTTGAATGTGAAGGGGGGAGAGAATAGAGAGAGAGACACAGAACACAACCACCCAAAACAGCTACACAAAGCCCCGGGCGGCATTGCAGCTGCAATCCACGGCTCTTCCCAGCCCAGGGCGGCAGAGGAAGGCTTTGCCAAGGCCTCCCAGCCAAGAAATCCTCAGGCAAAGTTGAGGTCACGGATGAGTCACTTGCAAAGCCCAACAGTAAACAAACGGCCTTGCAAGAAACACGGTATTCCAGCAACCTGATTTCTCGTCTAGTCCTTCCTTTGAGATACAATTCCTTCAGCATCAACCGGTTCTGCCCTTTTCTCCCAGGAGCAAGAGGGGCTCCCTCTCTCTCTCTCGTTTACTTTGCCCTCCTTTGCCCTTGTTGGTAAGGTTGGTCTTCTTTGGGCACAGACAGACAGGCACGGGAAACCCAGCCCACCAGCCTTGGTCTGCTCTTCGAGGAAAATCCCGCCCCCCCCCTTTCCTTCCCCTTTTCTTTATCCCCAAGGACAGAATGCTCAAAAATAGGGTCAGCATTCTTGGCATTTTAACTTTTTAAAATCAATTTGACCTTTGAGATATGGAGCATCTATCTCTACTCCTAATAGCTTGATTCTACCAATACCTATTGTCTACCAATCTCTTCTCTTGAAGGCAATTAGTCAATCGTTCAATCAACCAAAAGGAACAGAAGCCCATAAATTGCAGGAGTGTGAGATGATTCCAAAGGGCTTCTATGTGAGGATAGGGCTGGGATTCCAACAATTGAATGGTGCTGCATTTGAGGTGTCGCTCCTCAGAAGAGAAATATATTTGAGCATCTGGTGAGTACATCCACTTAAAGAGGGAGAGAAATGCTGAAAGGAAACCATCTGTAGAAAATGCACCAGTTTGACATTTTAAGAGGGGATTCTGCCTGAAGGAAAATTAATGCTAAACAACTTCCCAGAATATGCGGAAACTTCTGAGAACGCTAAAAATGAGGCGTGATGCAAATCTGCAGTTTCTGAGAAGTCCGTTAGATGATTTTAATACCTGCCAATATGAAACTGTCAGGAGGGAGGGAGGGAGGGAACGGCCTTGGGATCCAAATGGAGGAAGATGACCCCTGCACGGCAGATGCGCTCAAGTACACAGGCAGGAAAAGATGAGAAGCAGATCAGGCACATTCCAGAGGAAATAACTCACCAAGAGACAACAAAGCTGAGGCACAAGATATTTTTGGAACTGTATTGGCTCTGAAGTGCGCTATGAAGGGATCCATTAGGAGCTTGGGGCAGTCGTTAGCTTAATCAAAGAGAGAGGCAGATTTGCTGAATTGGACATGGATTGTAGCCCCCGCTGCCTTTATTAGCAGGTCATGGAAGTGGGGAGGGAAGACTTTCGTGAGGGCAAAGGAAGTCCCGACTCTGTGGCCGAGGGAGAGAAGGAACAATCAAAGCGATGTTTTGTTTGGATGCCTGTTTTATGTCAGCGAAAGAGAAGTTAAAGGAGAGCATTGTTCTGCCACAGATGGAAATGGGCTGCAAGGAAAAGAAGAAGCTCAAAAGTGGCCCGTTTTACATAATCGTGGAAGTCTTCCAGTCCAACCCCCCCCACCCCCCACCCCAAGGCGGCGTTTCCAAGGCACCCCAAACAAATGGCTGTCCAGTCTTCGCTTGAGTCCCCCAGGGCTGTCCCAGAGCTCAAGGTCAGGGAACGGCTCCTCAGGCTGGAGCCCTAAGACTTCTGTCCCTGCCCTGCCCTCAGCCCCCCACTCCCCCGAGGATAAAACCCCACCACCCTCTTTGGGATGGCTCTGGCCAAAAGCAGGATCATGCCTGCCACCCCTGAGCTGCGTCTTCTTTAGGCTAAACATCACCGCTTCCTCTAGTAATTTTTAATAGAATGGTCGAAACCGTCACCCTCCTCGTGGCTCTTCTCTGCACACCTTCCTTCTTCCTTGACGTGGCAACCAGAACTGGACGTCGCGTTCCAGGTGCGGCTTCACCAGTGGAGCCTTCAGGAGAACGTTTACTTCCTGCCATCTGACCAGGACAAACCTCTGATTTTGGGGGAACGCTCTTGCTCTCTGCTGGTTCATACTGGGAATGCACAGATCTTTCTTACAGGGGCTACTATTAGGCCTGGTGTCATGGCCACCTCAGCACCCAGTTTGGAGGAGGAGGAATTGGAATTGGGACCATCAGCTTTCTTTCTACCCCATTTCCCCAAAAATGCAACCTACCCTGAAAGTAAGCCCTTGCTTGATTTTTACACGTGCACCCAATATAAGCCCTACCCCCCAAAATAAGCCCTAATTAAGATCCCACCCACTTCAGAGTCCACAGGTAAAAATTAAGCTAGGGTGGGGATGGGGGGTGGGGTGGAGCTGTCCTACTACTTACCTTTGGACAGGTGTAGCCAGGCCTCGCACACCCCGACACCTGCCTTGCCGGCCCATTTCTTCTGCAGCTGGCAAGGCTGGCCAGGCTTTCCTGAAGGCCTCTGGAGCTGATCGATCCAGAGCTCTCTTATCGGCTGCAGAGGCCTTCGGGAAAGCCTTGCCGGCCACAGAAGAAGGAAATCTTGAAGGCCTCTGACAGCGAAAAGGAGGCCAAGGGAGACACACTCAAGTGGGGTTAGTCAGTGGATGACATCCCCCCAAAATAAAACCTGGTGCCATTTTTGGTGGCAAAAATATATATATAAGACAGGGTCTTATTTTTGGTGAAAGACGATACTACCAGGGCTGTGTTTGGAAGACTGAGGGTGCAAGCAAGCAAGGCATTTGACAAAGTAGACCACAACCAACTTCTTGGTAAGAGAGAACAATATGGGATAGACAATGTCACTACCAGATGGATTACAATTGACCTCCCAACTGCCCTCAGTGTATAGTTCCCCCAGTGGAATTACATCTAAATGGCCCTTAGAGGATTGGCAGTCCGGCCTGCTTGGACCCGAGTACTGTGCCGCCTCCTTACAGACTCCTGGCTCCCACTCAGTGCCTCCTGCCTAATTCTCCTCCTCAGCCGGTTCTGGCATCTGGTTTCCCGTTTATGATGCCTTTCAGACTTGTGGTTTGGATTAACAAACTGAATTCTGATAGTGATCTAAGAGATTTTCCCCTTTCCCCTCTTCCACACGGGCCATTCTCTGGGCTTGCTTGGAAAGAAATGCGTCTGCTTTGATTTTTCAATTCTGGGGAACTGGAGGCCGCCTCGTTCTTCCCTCGTCCACAGGGAAGCGAGCGTGACAGGCATCAAGGCACCAGCTGCTGCTTCCACGAAACATGGGCCCTGCTGCACATTCTGGGGAGAACTGCCTCTGTCCACTGCTAACACAAAATGGATCCAAGGCGGAGACCCCAGAAACTAATAATTCGCTCAAAATTAGGCCTCAAAGGGGCCTCACCAGTGAACTGCAGAGCCAGGGAGGTTTGGGGTATTTCTAATCACATTGAAACAGAGGTGGGATTCAGCTGGTTCTGACTGGTTCTGGAGAACCGGTAGTGGACATTTTGAACCAGCAGATCCCACCTCTGACTGGCCCTGCCCACCCCATCTCTTCTCGGCCTCCCATCGAGCCCCGGCTGATCGGCTGGTTCTTCTTTGGCTGCCCTGCTAAGGAGAACGGAGCTGGAAAGCAGGTTAGGGGGTGGGGAGGGAAGGGGATCTTGCAGCATCCTTCCCTGCCACGCCCACCAAGCCACGCCCACAAAACCAGGAGTAAAAAAATGGAATCCCAGCACTGCGTGGAAGGCATCAGGGTCCCTTTTGGTGAGCTCAGAGGTGTGTGTGTACGGGGGCGGGGGGAGCTAAATCGATCTGAGTCATAAGCCCACTTCCATCCTTAGGGCTGCGGTCAGTTTGGACCGGCCCTTTGTTGCCGATGGCACAGGATGGAAAAAACATGAACTAGGAAAAAAGAGGGTAGCTTCCTTTCTCCCAAAGAGGGTCTTTGCCGCTTGAATGGCTGGGAATTTCTTTTCTATTTTGACCAGGGAGGTTTCCTTAGCATTTGGCGAGAGGAGGGGCTCCTAGGACTGGCTGCTGAAGCGCACCAACCAGACCAGTGGGGCCCATGGAGCAAACCAGCCTCCCCCCCCCCCCCGCCAGCCAGCCCTTCCCCTCGCCCACTCGGTGCCAGCACAACTTTGCTGCAACTGAAAGAGAGCCGGTCAGAGCCTGTTCTTTGGGCTTCTTCCCAGCCTCCTCTCCTTGGTCGGATCTGCTCGCCTGGAGGAGGTTAGATTTTAAATGGCGAACCTGAACGGAGGCTGGGGGGTTTCAAAGGGTAAGGGTCTCCAATCTGGGGAGACTTTAACACTCCCAGAATTCCTGTATCCGGACATGCAGCTAAGGGAAGCCGACAGTCTCTTCTTGGAGACCATCAACTACCATTCCTCTCATCTGACTGTTGGGAAGTAGTTCAACTGGAGGTGTCCTCTTTCCTGTAGATCAGGGGTCTCCAACCTTGGCCACTTTAAGACTTGTGGACTTCAACTCCTACCTCCCAACTGGAGGTGCCCTCCTTCCTGTAGATCAGGGGTCTCCAACCTTGGCCACTTTAAGACTTGTGGACTTCAACTCCCACCTCCCTACTGGAGGTGTCCTCCTTCCTGTAGATCAGGGTCTCCACCTTGGCCACTTTTGGACTTCAACTCCCAGAATTCTCCAGCCAGCAAAGCTGGCTGGAGAATTCTGGGAGTTGAAGTCCACAAGTCTTAAAGTGGCCAAGGTTGGAGACCCCTGCCCTGTGGGATTATGAGACTCTCTCAGCTCACCCCTCCCTGAGCTGGCCCCACGCCGCTCCGCCAGAGCCTCCGCTGTTCCCCACCGAGGATGCCGCCTACGGCTGGGAGTGAACATCACCGGACACCTGGCTGGTTTTCTCAATAAGCGTTTATTGAGTTATCCACAAAGTGGCCCTCTGCTCTTCCATGGACCGATCCTTCGCTGGCCACAGGGCTGTTCAGGGCTCGCTGCTGCACTTAAGCTTTAGAAAACTAAACTTTTATCATATTCATATTTCATCTTTTGTTCTTATTCTTATGACTTTTGGGGGGGGGGAAACAACATGGAAGGAAGGAGGAGAAACATCAATCGACAATGTCTGGTGGGTTCATGGCTGCCCTCCATGGGGGCTTCCACCCGAGGGGGCAGGACAGTTACTATCCCACAGAGCGGTGCCATCATTTTATCGGAGATTAAAAACCTAGAAAAGAGGATGAAGAGGTGGAGAAGCGGAAGGATCAGGGGAAGTAGAAACTCCGTCGGACCAGGGCAGGGCGGTATTCCTTGTTCCATGCGGCACAGCTCTGTACGCGCTCCAGCCAGCCAGTCCCAGCCCTCCAATCGCCTGCTTACGGGAGGCTGCCTTTAGCTGTCGAAGCACCTCGCTCCCTGTCCATTTTCCTAAGATGAAGTTCGGACACTTCTGAGTATCCTCTGCGCTGAAGGGAAGCCAGGCCTGTTTTGGAGCGTTTCCAAGCAGCAAAAAACGGTTTGGGGGGTGACCTGGGGGCGGGGAATGGCTGCCCCTCGCCTTGCAGAGCGAAAGCAGGGCAACGCGAGGCCAAGCCTCTCCACAAGGCCTCCAGCTCCACTGAACTG
The DNA here is from genome assembly GCF_049901715.1 of Pseudonaja textilis. Classification (NCBI taxonomy): domain Eukaryota; kingdom Metazoa; phylum Chordata; class Lepidosauria; order Squamata; family Elapidae; genus Pseudonaja; species Pseudonaja textilis. Next base: position 608,735 of record NC_141998.1, on the reverse strand, counting down.
CCCAGCTGATACCTTGGATCCCTTGCAAACCCCGTTGGTAAAGTTCAGCCTGCGTTTGGGATCCTTGGGAAGAGACGGGCCTGCATTCCCAGGCCTGGCCGGTCTTTCCTAAGGGCCTCCACACTGACACAACGGAGAGCGTCTCGCGGGGGCCTCTACAAGAGCTGTGGCGCCTCCTTGGAGGCAGCGGCCAAGGGGAAGTTCTAGGTGGCCTACAGGTGGAGGGGGGGTTGCACGGGCCCCTCCCTCCCTCCCGCCTCCCGGCAAGCCTTGTTCCATGTCCCTCCTACATGGCCGTTTTTGCAAGGAAGACGAGCAGAGCAGAGACGGTCCCCGTGGAGGAAAGTTGGCTGCCTGATCCTTTGGGGTCCACCAAACTCTTCTGCTCTGGCACAAGAGCGGTGGTCAGTGATTTCTGCAAGATAAAATAAATAAATAAATAGCTTCAGCCCCAGGACAAGCTTTCTTCCAGTGACGGAGGTGGTGCCCTTCAGAGTTTGGTTGGCTTTCATGCTTTTGTGCAAGGCTGGCCTAGGAGGGAGCGGGAGAAGCCCTGCGCCAAAACCAACCTGGACCATGAATTCCCAGAGCATCCTTTGCTCTGCCATTATCCTACCTTTTAGGAAAGACCATTTATTTGTTTGTTTACTTATTATTGCCTTTATTATTGGTATCATTAGAGAAGGAATGGCAAAACCCGAGGGTGGAGTAAAAAGGGGATTCAGCCTAGAATCCCTACCGAGCCACAAGCAAACTAGGCCCAACCCTCTTTGAAGGCCCAGGACCGGACTCTAACCAAGTGCTGGCTGCTAATTGAGAAGATACCTGGGCATAAATCGGTGAAATTGGACCTTCAAGTGCAGACCTGGCCTTCTGCATCCGATACTAAAGCTCCCTCCTTCTCCTGTTTTCCCCACAACAACAAATCCTCCATGGGTTGGCCTTGCAGGTACAAGAGGCTCAAGATACATGCAGATGCTTTCTTGTATCTGGAGCCAGGTTTAATTTCCGGCAGGGTCACCTGCTAAAAGACCCCCCAGAAACAGAGCTATTGTCTGCCAGCCAGAAGACCCTGGATGGAGAGTGTTTAAGGCTGCCTCCATGCCACCAGCAGAAGAACACAACGGTGGCCTTTTCCAAAGAGAGAGGAGATAGTTGCGTGGAGGCTGTGCGCTCAGGGTGTGATTTGCTGAAGCCATGATACTTGAGAGTTCCATTAGGCAATGGCCTGGATATAGCCAAGAGCTGAGGGCACCTGGCATGATGGCGATGTGGCCTCCTCTGACCGTGGACCATCAGCCAAGGTCCACTCTCAGTTGTGCCTCTCTCCTTCACGGGATTTGGGAGTCCTCACCTAAAGGACAGCGGTGAAAGGGGTTGCAGGGACCAGGCATCAGTTTCCTGTCTGCCACTTACCTCTGAGAAGCAAAGACTCTGCTCTTTGGACTGGTTCACCTTGGCCCCACTTTCCTGTGGAGACAGAAGAAGAAGAAGAAGATGACCCACGTTGAGGAGGAGGAGTCCAAGTGGGACAGTTCCTTCCCTCTGGAAACAGTCCTCACTTACAGGGGTCGGTGGAAAGAAAACAACACAAAGCTTGTTCTGACATCCTAGTGTACCGAAGGGCACCAACGCAGGCAGCGGATCCAACTCACACCCAGAAACGGGAGCAGAATTTCTACCATGAATCTTGGTGCTGGCAAAGCAGTTGCCAAGCCTCAGAATTGCAATCAGGGGACCATGGGGTGTGTGTGTGTGTGTGTGTGCAACAGTTGTAAGTGCGAGCACAGATCCTAACTTTTTCCCAGGCTCTTGTAAGTTGGAATGGTTTTTAAATGAAAGTGTATCCCTTGAAGACTACCTGTATTTTTTCCTACTTATAACAGCAACTATCCCCAGATCTCAGCCCACTCCATGCTGCACAGCCAGTTCTGGGTGGGTTTTTTTTTAACTTCGATGGGAAACTAAAAATGGAAAGCGGAGACGGTGATTGCAGCAAAGAGCAAGGAATCCGTGAGCAGATCAGCTCCTTGGAACCCCTCCAGGTAAGGACAGCATGCGAGATTGCCCTCCGCATTCTTCAGCTGCTTTGGAATGAGGACTTCGCCAGAAATGCATCCAGAGTGAGGTTTAGGTCTGGGCCAGGGAGCCTGTCACTCCAAGCCCCTTTTGTCCCAGGTAGAAGCTCCCCTGCCGCGTCGCCCAGACCTCCGGGAGAGCTCCCAACGCCGTACCTGGGTGGAGGAGGTGCAGGGGAGGCTGTCATTCACGCTGCACGGCAGAGAGGCAGCCCTTCCAGTCGAGGGAGGCAGCGTGAGGAGCGGCGGCGGGAGGGCCTTGGGTGAGAAGGTCAGGTCAGTGCCGTTGCCAAAGGCCTGGATGGCATTTCCTGGGGGGGGGGGAGGAGGAGGGAGAGGAGGGAGTTGTGAAAGGGCCTCTCGGCAAACCAGACCGGACCGGGCCTTGTTTCTTCCGCCACTAGCACCCCTGGCCCAAGCGCTCAAGCCCACCCCTGCCCAGGGCCCTCGGAAGGCCATTCTGCCCTGCGGTGGGCACTGGGGAGCAGAGCTCTGTGCCTTCCACAGGCGTCCAGAGCTCTTCTGCCAACGGATCTGCCAGCCCCCCCCCAAAGAGGACCCCGGGGGCCACGGCTGGGAACAGGCAGGGCACCGACAGCCCCAGGAACTGGTGCCAGCCTCAGACGGAGCGTTGGGGGAGGGACCTTCCTCCCCAAGCCAAGGAGCCGTGGCTGACCCACAGAAGGACCTGGAATGGCGGACCCCCCCGCCCCCTCCCACCTGGGGAAGCGCTGCTTCCAATGGGCCCCGGGATCGAGGGGAAGCTTACGGAGACAGGCGTTTTCCGTGAAGTCCTTCAGGAATTTCTCACACTCCTCCTCCATGTTGCCACTCCCTTGGCAGGAGCACCACAGGGAGATCAACGGGTTGCTAAAGCTCGCATCCACATAGTTGGGGGTCAGGTCCAAACCTGTTGCAAAGGAGGAATGAGGGTGTTGTGGTTAGCCGGCAGCAGGTGCAGGTGACTGAGGAGAGCGAGGACTCTGATGAGGGGCCAGGACCATTAGGGAGTGGACTGCTGCCTTCAGGGATTTGGGGGGCTGGCAGCAGTGGGGAGGAGCTTCCCGAAGAGCCTGGGCCAAGTGCGCGTGAGCGCAGGGTGAGCCGTAGAAGAGAACAGCTGGGGCAGCACAGACGACTCGGGAGTAAGGCTGCAAGGTAAAGGCCCCTCCCTCGAGAGGATAAAAGCCAGGTTTGGGAAAGCGTTCTTGGCAGACAGTAAAGAAGCTTTGAAACTCATCTGGTGGACATCTTAGTTTGTATTTGGAGAATCTTGTAAATCAGTTCTTATCTCTGGGTTTTTGGCAGCCTTGACCAACAACTTGGCGAGGCTTTTTCTTGTTGGAGCTAATTGTTGGAAAGCAGCCTTTGATCAGTAAAGGAACAGCATTCGTGATTCAACCTTGAAAGGTGGGGGCTGCTGCCTTTCTCTGTGTTTGCTCTCTGGGAGCCCGGTTGGGTCAGAACAGGAGGGTCTCCGGGGCGCAGAAGCCCCCCGAGGGGAACTTTTGAGGAAGGCTATGGAGGGAGGGTCTCCCAGGAGAATCCTCTGCACAGGGACGCTCTTGGCACCCAGCTCAGCCCCCCACCCCGGTATCTTTGGCACCCTCCCTTGGCCATATCACCCCCTCTTCATTGCCCCTCAGGCGAACCACAAGCTCGACGTCTCTACGGAAAACTCCCAAAGAACGTGTGGTTGCTAAATTTACTTTGGGTTAGAATGGGAGTAAGTTAATGAAAGGTAAGCCTGCAGCAATTTTATAATTCCTATTCTTCTCCTGCTCCTTCTCACTTTAGATAATAAGTGGCTAAAGGCTACATCCACACATTTATATTACTAACATCTTTATTTTTAGTGTAGAACAAAAGTCTTATTTTAGGAGCAGATGGTATAATAGCATACATTTTATATATATATATATATGAGTCCAATGTTTGCATAATTTACTTTAATTCATAGCTCTTAATTCATACTTCAGTATTACTGTTCCTTACTTCTGTTTATGTCTTTCTCTGTTGGTGGGAGATTGCAATAAAAACTTGTCAAAGAGAAGAGAAGGAAGGGAAAATAAAAGGGACCCAGACAGGACATTTAAGCTGGACATAATCATCACGAAGGGGAATCGGGAAATAGTGGTTCATCCCACTGGGACCTTCGACAGACCAGGGCAGCTGAATGCACCCAGAGGCCTTGGATGACTCAGCCAGAACAATTGGGGGGGAGGGGGGCTCTGAGAGATGCTGGCCAATGATGGGGAGAAGAAAGAGCCCCTTGCTCTGCTCCAGACCTCTCCCCGTCCCAGAGAGGAGCCCTAACGCACAACGGAACCAGCCTCAGAGGAAGGAGAAATGTGGCCAATGCTGCTCCCACTCCCGGCCCTCCACAATGGCGCAAGGATCCCAGAATTGATGGGACTGGGGGCCTCCAAGAGATCAGAGTGTCCCTCGACTCACTGACAAGCAAAACGGAACCTCTCTCAGCCCTGCATCTCCGTCCGGCTGTCTTCTCGGAAACCTTCCCTTAAAGGGGAGGACTGGCCAAGCTGGCTGGATAGCCACTTCCTTACTTGACCCTCTTCTCCTGGTCGGTCAGACTTACCGATCAGGCCAGTGTAGGAGTCCAGGCAGGCCTGGTAGTTGTCCCTGGAGCAGCTGGTGAGGAAGGCTTGGCAGTTGGTGTGGAAATCGGCCAGTCTTGACCTGCTTACAGGAGAGCCAATCAGAATGACCGGAAAGGGGGTGCTGACAATGCCTGCCTCTTGGCCCTGGGTTGGGGAGAAGTCGGGGACTTGGAAAATCACCCCACCCCACCCCCGCTCGTTGCACTTTTAAAACCCCATTTCCTTCTTCCCACCCGGGAGTGGGAATGGTTTCTGCACCCACAATCTCCTTGTGGGGAAAGGGGTCCAGGGAGCCCTGAGAGCTTTGGGGGTCCCTGCACTGGAAATCTATGCCGGAGCTTCTAAACTCCCTGGCCAGGCTGGGGGTGGAGGAGCCCCTCCCTGAGGCACTGATTTGCCCCGAGACAGCAGCCTGCAGTGACCCAGGAAGCCGTGGATGAAACCCGTTTCTGGGTGCCACCAAGGCCGCCTCTGACTGGCGTTTTTCTGGGTTAAAAGGGAGCCTGGTTTGTGCGAGGTAGCAGCACAATGCCCCCCCACCCCCCAAAAGGTATTAAATTAAAAATAAATAAATAATAATGCGTCAAGTCCTGACTTTGGACAATTCTAGATAAATACTACTTAGAATTATTTCTGTGCCCTCCTGCCTGAGTTCCAAAACAGGGTATATTTTGCCAAGTTTCCAACAGGAAGATGGATTAAATTATAAATGATTATTTGTCTAAAACCACAGACCATCACAAACTAAAGGATATATGGAATAAATCAACAGGGCTCCAGATGGAATGAGGAATGCTCTGTTACAAATTATATAATCCAATGCAGGACACACACCCCTCCGTCCCGTTTATCGGACAGGCAGGTAGTTCAATGGGAGCAGCCTCTGCTTCCCCACTTCCACAGCTGGGACCGGGGGGGGGGGGGGGACGGACCCAAGTCGAAGGACCTGCCAGCTGCAATGAGCCTCCAAAACGACCAGCCTGAGGACCCCCACCCACCCAAGGCCAGCACTGCCCTTTTCACCCCGTCCAAGCCACGTGTTGCTTTGCCACTGGACCTCCCCAGAGAGGAAACCTTGGGCTGCCAGGCGCCCCACCCTCTGCGGCGGCCCCCTCGGGGTTGTGGAGGGGGCAGAGCCAAATTGGGGGGGGGGGCGAGGCTTTGCAGGGAGGGGCCAAGGACACGGGGTGGAGACCAGCAAGGCCAAAGGGGAAAGGGGGAAAGGGGAGGCTGCATCCCTTTCATGGGCTAATCGGGAGAAGACAGGAATGAAAACAGACCCCAGGAATTCTCTCGGGAAGGGCAGCCTTTCAAAAATAAATGGGCCCATTTTCCTCTGTGATGAAACTCTCTTTGCCCTTTCAAGACTTTAAAGCGCCTGGTTTGCCTCAGACTCTAAGCGGTTCTGTTCATCGTGCGAGGAGCCTAACTTTGCCAAGCTTCATCTGCAGGAAGACAGACACACACACACACACACACACGCACTCAAATCGTCCCACATCTGGCTAAGATGGGGAGGCAGCGTTGCCTGGATGGCAGAATCTAAGCAGACAATGGAAGGAGGCGCCATTAGATCTTGCAATCAAGGGAAGAAAAACTGTCCTTGCTCAGAAAGGCAACTGTGAAAGTCTGAGAAAATAAGTCACGGGGAGAATTTAATGCAGACGAAGGATTGTTCTATGCAGGCTCTAGGATTAAAAATGGGCAAACACTGTGTTATTATGGGATTTATTTTGCTAGCTTCCAGTATATTAGTCTATCTATTTCCTTCACTTTAAGGATTTAAGTTTCGGTGGTCATTGACCGAATAAATATTATTTTATGCTTTTATAAGTGTGTGATTCAAGAGGACAAGGAGGCTGAGCCCTGCCTGTCGTACGGCTGGTTCCTGGCCTCAGCAACTTTGAAAATCCCTCTCTTACTGGCACTGCTGCGATTTGTTGCAATTTTATCTTTGTTGAAATATTTTAGCTTTAAAAGAAAAAAAAAAGATACACTGGGGCAACCTGACAATTGCTTTGATATATCTCATTTGGGAGGGATAATTGTGATAATTACTGCTAAAACTAGTCGTTGATTTAATTAGGTAGCATCCCTGGACTGTACGGAATCAGCAACCAGCAAATTACCCAAACTGGACTCCTTCCAGCCCCCCCAGCCCTGCCCTGGCTCTCTGCAGAGCGAGTCTTTATTAATTTAGAGGGCGCCCCCCCCCTTCCAGAAATCCAGAAGCAGCAACTGCAAGACTGCTGATCCAGCAGACAAGCCCTGCCTAATGAAGGGGGCCGGGGGGGGGGGCAGGCGTTGTTCCTCCCCCAAGAGGCCGGCCTTCAGAGGCCTTCCAGGTAGCACCAGGGTGGGGACTGGGCAGCTCTCGGCCCAGCCTGGTGGGGGATGCTCGTAGTTGGCACTGAGCCAGTCTTTCATCCTTTAACAGGGAAGCCGTAGAGATCCTGAATAATTCATAAGTAATTAATACATCACCCTAAACAGAAGATCAGAGCAGGCGCCAACCGCCCCGCCCTGTTCCTAGCAGGCGGCCAAATGATCCTGTTGTGGACCCTTTCAAAGCTGAGAGGCAAACCCTCCACCAGAGCCTCCCCCACCAGGCTGGGCCGAGAGGTCAGTTTCTCACGTCCAGGGAGGGTCCCTCGCAGCAAACACCTCAACCTGCTCAAGCCCCCTGCAAGAGTGCCCCGCCTCCTTCCCCCCCCCCCGCCAGCAGGCCTACCGGCACAAGGGCTCCGCCCGGCACTGGCTCCGCAGAGTCAGGCAGTTGGGCTTCTCCCTCTCCTGGTAGGAGCAGTCGGGGACGATGGTCTGCCGGCGGCGCTCTGCGCAGGCCTGGTCCTTGCAGGGGCAGAAGAGCAGCCGGTAGCTGTATGCACTGGGCACCTGGTCAAAGAAATGGCGCAGGGCTTTGCGGCACCTGCGCTGGCTGCAGTGCTCAGAGGCCGAGACCTCTTTGTTGCAGGTGGAGATGTAGGCCGACCGCAGCTTCTTGCAGTTGTTGTTCAGGTTGCAGGCTTTGGCCGCCTCCAGGCAGGGGTTGCTCCTGGAGGCGGCCGCGGAGTCGGTCCCTGCTGGGGAAAGAAGAGAGTCAGGGAGGGTGCAGGGGATGAGCCCGGACAGGCGCCCAGGCAGATGGACAGCCCTTCTCTAGCTAGCGGGGGTTGGGGGGCCGGGGAGGGCTTTGTGTCCCCCTCATGAAGGCGATCCTGCCTGGTTCAGGCCATCCAAACACTGGACTAGATTGCTTCCTATCAGATACATTTCATAACAATGACAATGAATCATGGGGGGAAATTAAAAAGATCTTGAAATGTGAAAAAAAAAACCTCTAAGGGTTTATTAGCTGGGCTAAGCAGTTGAAGACACTGAGCTTGTCAACTGGGAAGCCGGCAGCCCAAGTTCGAGACCCGAGTGCCATGTGACAGGGTGAGCTCCCGTTCCTCGCAGTTCGAAAGCATGCAAATGCGGGTAGATAAATAGGTACCACTTCAGTGGGAAGGTGACGGCCTTCTGTGCGCTTTTGGGGTTTACCCAACCTGGCTACATGACCATGGGAAATGTCTCGGTGCAACGCTGGCTCCCTCGGCCAAGAAAGAGAGATGAGAACCGTGCTCTCAAGTCAGACACGATTGGAGAAGGGAAAACGTTACCTTTCATTGCAACGGTAAAAATGGATACTATGCCCAAGATGAACTTTCTATGTCAAAGGCAACAATTCCAATTTCAGACAAAACCTTGCAGGGTTAGCAAAAGCGAATCAACTAATTCACATGGAACGGGGAAAAAGTGAGAGCAGGTTTTGAAGTGCTGCAAGATTTAAAAAAAATAATCTACTTTGCATTTTCTAACCTCTGATTGATTGATCATTCTGCCTGTCTTGGATAACAGAATAGATGAAATCTCCAAACAGAATATAACTCATAAAAGGAGTCAGTTTAGTCACTGGACTTCATAGGTATTTTTGGTATAAGGAAGCAAAAGAAAAATAATTTGAAAGGACACATTTTTAGACAAAACTCAATTA